>NC_080851.1:2686287-3286287 GCF_030435755.1 Ochotona princeps
ACTCCCTGGGCGTGGCCAGAGGTTGCCACGCCCACAGGTGGCCGGAGGACATCACACCCCCCCACGGGCGGGACCAACCAGAAGGCCACACCCCGCGGGGCGGGACCGACCCGAGGCCACACCCCGCGGGCCCGGGTCAGGTGATGGTGAAGCCGCGGGCGGGAGCCGGGCGGAAGCCTCCAGCTCAGGCACGGTTCCCGCCGGGCGGCTGCGCGCGGGCCTGTGTCCTCCCCACCGGCGTCCGGCGTCCCGAGCGACCGCGCCGGCATGAGGTTCCGCGCCAAGATCGTGGACGCGGCCTGTCTGAACCACTTCACCCGTGAGCGCGCGGCTGCCGGGGCGGGGAGGGCGGCGGACGGGCGGGCCGCGTGCGGGGTGGGGAGGCCTCCGGGGCCGCTTCTGGAACGTGACTGCGGTCTCCTGCGGGGACCTGGGGTCTCCTCCGCCGACTGGAGCGGGCCGCTGCGGGCGCCCTGCTACTGAGTATCCGCGTCACTTCCCGCGCTCCAGGCGTCTGCAACATGGTAGCCAAGCTGGCCAAGACGTGCACCCTGCGCGTCAGCCCGGACAAGCTCAACTTCATTGTCTCGGACAAGCTGGCGGGCGGCGGCGTGAGCCTGTGGTGCGAGCTGGAGCAGGTGAGCGGGCCCCGCGCGCCCCCAGACCTGCGGGGTGGTCCCCAGACCTGCGGGGTGGCCCCCAGACCTGCGGGGTGGTCCCCAGACCTGCGGGGTGGCCCCCAGACCTGCGGGGTGGTCCCCAGACCTGCTGGGCGCCCCCAGACCTGCGGGGTGGCCCCCAGACCTGCGGGGTGGTCCCCAGACCTGCTGGGCGCCCCCAGACCTGCGGGGTGGCCCCAGATCTGCTCCAGCACTGGCAGGGACCCCCACACCCTTCTCCCCTCTGCAGGAAAACTTCTTCAGCGAGTTTCAAATGGAGGGCCCCTCAGCGGAGAACAATGAAATCTACTTGGAGCTGACCACGGAGAACCTGGCCCGGGCCTTGAGGACGGCCCAGAATGCCAGGGCCTTGAAAATCAAGCTGACCCACAAGCGCTTCCCGGGCCTCACGGTGTCGGTGGAGCTGGTGAGTGTGGTCGTGTTAGCTTCGCCTTTCTCCTTGGAACATTCCCTGCGCACGCACGGTGGCATCGTGGTCTGCCTTGTGCAAGTTTAAAACTTCCTCCAAGTCTGACAGTGGAGCTTTCGGGCCGAGGTTTGGTGCGGGATGAAGCCGTTGCTGGGAGGGCTGCCCCCATGTGTTAGTGCTCACACTCACTGTGGGAGCTCACTGTCACTCACCAGGACACCAAGCTCCCGCTTGGCCCAGCGCTGGAGAAGGTCCTGTGCTGTGCAAAACCTCTCTGTTGCACTTCCAAATGAACGGATAGGAATTCACTTAGAAATCACAATTTTGATGCATTGTCCCCACCTGCTGTCAGGCCTGTTGCCACCAGGTGTGCTGGGCCCCTCACAGCCCCTCTGGCTCCCAGGCCTCGGGGGACGCAGCATGTGTCCACAAGTGCCCTTCAGAGCCAGCTCAGACACCGCAGCCCCGAGTGTTCCCTGCTCCCAGCCCCGGGGCTTCCGCGCGGAGCCCACCTCCTCTCTGTGAACTTGTGCAACCCTTGGTGTGGCCCCGCAGCCCTGCAGCTCTCCTCTGGGTATCACCTGCACGGACAGTGCCTTCCCCCTGGATTCCTCCTGTTCTCTGTGACCATTTCTCCCTGTGTGTAAGGTGCAAGCCCTCGGGCTCTGCACCCACGGAAGCCCCAGAGCTGGATCCGGTGGTTTATACTTGAGCGGAGGACGGACTGTGATGCGCTGGGTGCCTGTTCTGTTGCCTCCACGCGGCAGGTGGCGTGTTTGCATCTCCTTGTCCCGGCTTCACTGTGCAGCCTCCTGAGGGCCAGGCCCCTGGCCCGTCCTCCCAGGCTGCCGCCTTTGTGGAGCGCACGCCCAGGCCGAGCAAGCCCCCCAGCTGCCTGGCCCAGGCTATCCCCAGGGCTTTCCTGGTGGCCCCGTGTGGTTTTCTTACACGTCCACCTGCTGTGGAGCGTTAGGCCCTGCTGACCTGCGGCACAGCAGGTGTGGTCGGTGTTGGCAGAATGAACGTTGAGTGACCGAGTTGTCCTCATTCTGTTACTTGAGATACTTCCGCTTTTTAGTGCCAGCTGCAGACATGGTTCATGAACTGTTGTCTTGCCAGTTGTCTGCGTCCAGCAGCAGCCGCATCGTGACACATGACATCCCCATCAGGGTGATTCCCCGGAGGTTGTGGAAGGACCTGCAGGAGCCCTCCGTCCCTGACTCTGACGTGAGTGACGCCTGCAGCCTTGTCACTCGGGGTGGCCGAAGGGCGGGCCTCAGTACACGCAGGTGGGTTTTGGAAGTCGTGCTGTGCCTGAGGAGAAAGTGGCATTTGTTTTGAAGGCTAGTCAAGGAAAAGTTGGCCTTTGCCTTTTGTTGTTGAAAACGCAACTGCATCTAACAGAAGTGCGGCTGTCACTGGCCTTGGGCACCAGCTGGGTTTCTGGGTGGCCCAGGACCTGGTCGCTGGGCTCTGAAGCAGCCAGGAGGCCAGGCACGGCTGTGACGGAGAGCCCCCTGCCAGGGACCCCGGAGGGCCTGGGCCTCCTGCTCCTAGTTTATTAAGGAGTAATGCACTGATATGCTGGATAAAGTATTTGCGGGCTTGTACCTGAAGACTGCCTGGGTTTGACAAAGCCACCATTTTCTGAAGCATGATGGTAACCCAGCCTGAGGGAGGCATGCTGCCTGCTCCCTGGAGTCGTGCTGGCCCTTGGTGCTGCAGGTGAGCCCTCCCAGAGGTGGCCTCGTGTGGAGTGCGCTGTGCCTGCTGAGACCTCCAGGAAGCCCCCAGGATGTGGAGGGCACAGCAGGTGTGCCTGGCTGGGATTCTGTTGGGTCACCTGTGAACTGGTGGGATTATAGAGCTGGGCTTTGCCTCGTTTGTAGAACTGTGTTCCCGCCATTGCAGAGCAGGGCCCAGCGTTTCTGAGCGTGCACCGCTCCAGCTCGGCCGGAGCGCGTGTTAGTGTTAACACCGTGCCCTTCTCACTGCTCGTGCAGGTCAGCATTTACTTACCCATCCTGAAGACCATGCGCAGCGTGGTGGAAAGGATGAGAAACATCAGCCACCAGCTGGTGAGTGACAGCCTCTCGGCAAAACCACACGATTTGTTGCAGTGCGGGGAAGCCGTGCGGGGGAGCTGGGACACCTGCTGGGCTTGGGGTGGGTTCCCCCAGCTCCCCGGGCGGCGACTAGTGTGTGGAGCGGGGAGGTGGCGGAAGTGACGAGTGTGTGGAGCAGGGGAGGTGGCGGAAGTGACGAGTGTGTGGCGCAGGGGGAGATGGCGGAAGTGAGGTGCGGGGTACAGGTCACCTCCATGCACAGTGGCTCTGTCAGGAGGCAGTCAAGGAAGGAAGTGGATCTAACCCTGACCTTCAGGAGCCAGAAGGGCTGGACCTCCAGTCCTTGCCGCTTGGTCAGCCTTTCCATGTTTGCTGACACTGCCTTGAACCAGGCTTGGGGCAGGAGCGGGGGCTGGGCCCTCCTGTCCCCGAACCTCAGAATGGACCCACACACCTTCAGGACTGCCACGCTCGGCTTCTGCCCGTCCTTGGGCTCCTTGCTCTCGGACCTGGCTGCCGCTTCCCCACCCGGTGTCTCCTGGCTTTCCACAAACAGTCCATGGGGTTTCCCTTTTCCTCGCTGTTATAAAGCTATGTAAAATACATACTTTGCAGGTCATTGAAGCAAACCTCAGTGGAGAACTCAACTTGAAGATAGAAACTGAAGTGGTGTGTGTCACAACTCACTTTAAGGATCTCGGGAATCCCCCAGGGGGTAAGTCTGCTGGGCCACCGGTGTCTGCTGATGGCGTCTCAGGGTTGAGGTTGGGATTCCGCCACCATCGTCTCCTGCTTGGGGATGGAACAGAGGGGTTCGGAGCTCTGCACCTGGCCTGAAACCTGGGGGGCTGGCAGGGGGTCCTTGCTGCCCTGCAGGATTCGAGTGGGCTGGTGACTGCCCGAGCCTTCACTCCCGCACTCCTCTCTGGGAAGCTCCGCTCAGGCAGGCGGGATCAGCTCTTACTCTCTCCTCTTCGGTCACTGCCATGCTTAGGCAATCAGAGTAACCGATGCGAGGGTCGTCATCCACATGAGGTCATGAGGGACATGGCTTCGGTGCACCGGGCAGTGGAGCAGTGGGGAGAGCAGAGAGCCTGGTCAGGACAGGAGGTTGAGGGCTGCTCGCCTTGGAGAGGGGGCAGGACCAGGTCACAGGATCTGCTGCTGGAGAAGGGATTGGTGAGGCACACGTGGTCCACAGCAGGCCATGGAGGCCCCTTCGGGTCAGCTGCTGCAGTGCTCCTGAACACAGACCCAGGCGGCAGCGAGGCACGGGGTGGTGCCACAGCCAAGGGCGTGCTTCCCGCAGAGTGAGAGCGGTGGCTTCCAGTCTGTGCCTGAGGACTGCTCTGGTGCCAGTCACTTGGTGATGTCAACACGCAGAGCGGGATGTCCGTTTGCTGTGTTCTGTTGGAGGAACTGTATTTCGTGGACTGCGAGTCCGTGCATGAGTGATACACTTCCTGGCTCTCGATGCACAGTGAGAGCCTGGGAGGCCGTTTCTCCCACCGGAGGGGAGGTGGAGTCGGGACTGCGGTGAGCTCTGGGATCTGCGTGGTGACAGCGGCTGTGGTCGTCCCCCGGGAGGCTGACACGCTGCCTCCAGTGCTTTTCAGTATTGGTGTTGGGCATGTTAAGCCGCCCTCTTGCAAAACTAACATCCCATATGGGAGTAGCAGTTCAGGTCCCAGAGCCTCCGCTTCTAGTCCAGCCCCTTGCTAAAGCAATAGGGGAGCTGTGGGTGATGGCCCCAGGACCTGGGACCCTTCTAGCCGTGTGGGCGACGAGGGTGGAGCTGCTGGCCCCAGCACAGCTTTTGCAGCCAGTTTAGGAGTGAGCAGGCAATGAAGACCTTTCTCTGTTTCTGTGTCTGACTTTCAGATAAACATTTAAAAAAATTAGAATATTGATGTCGTTTTAGCCTCTCAAGCCAGAAGCCCGGAAGAAATGGCTGAGGTGCACATAGACATCAGGAAGCTGCTGCAGCTGCTCACCGGGCAGCAGGTGAACCCCACGAAGGCCTTATGCAGTGAGTGTCCCGTGGCGTTGCCTTGCCGTGTGCCCCCGTGCCTGGGCTCCAGCAGACCGTGGCAGCCTGGGGATTCCCTGGGGTTGATGGGCCGTGGCTCTTCCTCTAGCTGCCTGAATTGTGGTCCCTGGATTTAGAAGAGCCTGGTGCTGGCCCCAGGTGAGAGCCCTGGCTCACAGCAGGCTCAGGAAAGCCTTAGGCCTTGTTGCCTGGCAGGTGGACCGTGGGCCATTTCCCATGGCCGTCCCCCAAGGGTGTGCCTGGAGACAGAGGGTGGGGGGCCTCTGCCGTCAGCCCTTTCTGGCGGCTGGACTCCGAGCCCTGTGTGTGGTTCTGCTGCAGCTGCAGCTCCCACTCTGCCGTCTGCCCTCCTCTGCTCACCTGTGCTCGCTGCCCATCTCCTGCTCGGCTGCTGATCGTTCATGGTCCTCCCGCTTCTGCTTGGTCCCATCTGAGATACGCACCTGCCAGTCTTCCTCTTCCTCTCCTTCCTGGGGCACAGTGAACAGGGCAGCTACACCAGCACTTCCCTCTCAGGCTTCTTCTGCCTCTGCTACCAGAGTGGCCATGACCCGCAGGAAACCGAGGTGTGGGTGGGGGAATGGCTGTCAGGTCCTGGTGCACAGCGCTGAGGAGGAGGGAGGCCCAGGCTGCGCCTCCCAGTCTTCGTGTCAGGAGTGCACAGAGGGAAGGGCCCCCAGCCCTTCTCGATGAGAAATGGGAGGGAGCCTGGGGCAGTGGCGGGGTGTTGCGTGTTGGGAAGGTGCTAGAACGTGGTGTATGGGAGGACGACAGCTTTCTCCTGGTGTGCCTGTGGGTCCTGTGTGTCCGGCTCTGGAATGTTCGGCCATCCACAGTGCTGTGCACCAGTGTAGCAGCGAGCGGACGCCAGCCAAACATGGTAGTTGAACCTGCGCCCTGTCCCTCTGGCCCCAGGCCATGCTGCTGCCTCTACCCTGCCTCAGCTCAGTGCCCCTCCGCGGACATGTCACTGCACCCTTGGCCCCACCCCCCATCTCCTCTGTGTTCCTCCGTTACGCCTTCTGAGCGCTTGTCTGGCTTGATCCTGCACCGCCTGGCATGCTGGCTGTGCGGCTGCTTGCCCTGTGGCTCGTCACTTAGGCAGGTCCCATGAAGGCTCCAGGTGTCTGGCCAGCTGTGCTCTCCCACTGCTGCACTGCCCGTGGTCGCCTAGCAGCTCCTGCTGCTCTCCGTACCCTTGTCTCGCCTGTCACTTCCCATGGGCGTCGGCAAGTGTTTCCATCCAAGCCAGGAAAGCTGCAGCCGTGGCTGTGACAACAGAGGGGCTGCAGAGCCCAGCTCTCGGTGGGGACGGTGCCTTCTGCAGAGCCCATCTCTTGGTGGGGACGGTGCCTTCTGCAGAGGCGTGGCGAGAGAGGGTTGCCTTGCTGGCTGGGGAGCAGGGTGTACTGCAACAAACTTTGAATCCATGGGTTTTTCTCTCCCCAGATATTGTGACTAACAGAATTGTCCATTTTGATTTGGTATATGAAGACGTCTCCCTCCAGTATTTCATCCCGGCCTTGTCCTAGCTGCCCCTCACCCAGCAGCGTAGAGACGTTTGTCGTGCGCCGAGGTCGTGGGCTGGAGGTCCTGGGCCGTTGGTCCTCAGCGCTCCACAGGTCTGCACGGCTTCCTCTCCCCGCTGTGGTTAGTGGGATTGACGAGGTGCAGTTGAGTAACTGCTGCTTCACATGGCTCGTGTCATGGCTCACCTTCAAGACTCCTGGAAGAAAGCTGGGTTAATCCAGATTGAAGGAGCAGTTTCTGGGTGACACCATGGAGGAGTCGCAACTGGCAAGTGTGGCCCAGACTCCAGCTTAGCACGCGGTGGGCAGGGCCTGGGGGTCAGCGCACTGGCCCGCCCATGCTGCTGCCCTGTGATGCCAGGCAGGGGGTGTAGAGGCATGGCACCTGGGTCTGCCGTGCTGAGGACTCCCCTCCTGGTGCTTGGGCAGTAGCACTTGTGGGCCTCAGGCCCTGTCCCTCAGTTTCTCCCTGTGGACACTGTTGGCCTTGGGCACAGTCTTTTGCTCATCCCTCCCTGTGTAAGCAGCCTCTGTGGGCGCGACAGTGCTCCTGTTGTGTGACTGAGTGAGGTCATCTGCCCTGGAATACACGTGGGAGCTAAGTCCTAAAGTCTCCTGCCAGTCATCTGAAGATGGGCATAGGGTGGGGCTGTGGCACAGGATGGGAGGGGACCTGGGGGCGTCCTGGAGGCTGCATCCACACCAGCTCGTGTCCCTGCCATCTCGGAATGCTACCAGCAAGGACAGCCTCACCCCGTGAGGCCCTGGGCCTGCGCCTTCAGAACCAGAAGCCATAGTCAACCTCGCCAAGTTCACGTATCTCAGGCCCTGACCACCTAGACTCTGTCAGAGGCCAGCCCCCGTGGGGACTCTCGTCCCTGTGAGCAGAGCCCTGTGCCTCATGCAGTTTGGTCCTTGTATGTCCGTGAGCGGATGTCACAGGACCCTGTTTGAAGTGTCATCTTAGCATCACTTCAGAGATCAAGTTGTCGCCTTGAGGTGAAGAAATGGAAAACCCCAAAAAATGGCAATTTCTCTTTTTTCCCCTAATTATTCGGTAAGGCCAGTGTATTGGAATGATTCTTCAGATGTTGGCAGTGTTGGGTTAAGTGGAATGCCACATCACTTTCAGTGATGTTTATAATCAAGGGCCTGGTTACACTCTGCAAAGCCTGTCTCCCTTCCTTGGCTTAGAGTAGTTGCAGTTTTACCTAAATGCTGTGAAAATGATTTAATTACGCAGAATGAAATGATGAGTGAGAATGGTTTTATAAAGCTTGTGTTTCTGTTACTGTGAGTATCTTCCTGGCAGTCACTGCAGGCTGTTCCCTCAGCTGATTCGGACCCTGGGTGGCTCGTGACTTCCCTGCTCTGGAGTGTGACATGTCTCAAGGCTGGCATCTAACTTACCACGGCCACCGTAGGCTGACAGCTATCCGCAGACAAAGGGCAATGCAGTCTTGCTTTGTTGAACAGTGTACCAAGGTCATTGTGTCAAGAAATAAGCCAGGTGGTCAGGCAGCTCTGTGTGTCTTCCGCCTGGGCTCAGGCCCCACCCCCGCCTGTGTGCCTTCCGCCTGGGCACAGCTTGAGCTGAGTTTCTGGGCAGCGGGAGGGACAGCTGAGAGCAGGCTGGCCCCCGATGATGCATGCCCGGTCCACATGACGTCTTCTGAGGAGAGGTGGTCCTCTTCTCTATTTGGAAAACTGGACCTTCACGTCATACGGCCCAGCCAGTGCCGAGCGCACTGCGGTAGCTTGGCTGTGCTCAGAGCTTTGTAGCTGCCACCTTGGCTGTGACCACAGCACATGGACATGGCCTAGGGAAGTGCTCTGGCCACTGCTGGCCCCTCCACACTCTCTTGTATCAGCCCCATCTGCTTTCCTCACTCCTGGCTCTGTGTAGTTGTGCCCTCTGACCCTCTTCCCTGCTTCCTCCCGCAGGCGGCACAGGCCCTACTTCCCAGGAGGCCCACCTCCTTGGCTCCTGTGTGGGGCGCATGGTGAGCACAGCTGTGTGTCTGGTTTGCTTACCCTAAGTTTCTGCGGCTCATCCCTCCATGTTGCTGGAGGGAGGATTACACAGCAGCCTGCCTTGTCTCTTGTTGGTGCTGTGTCTGCCCGGCGGTTCTTGATGCCGCGCTCACGTGGGCGTGCGTACACCTGCAGAAGGTAAACATAAGCTCAGGCCTCAGCATGGCTTTGTGGTCTTGTGGGTGAGGTCTGTCCAGAGATTCTGAGCAGTGTGCCTGTGACTACTATAGCGATGGCAGGGCCAGATGGCACCTGAGCCCAGGGCTGCCCTGGCCGGTGCCAAGCCCCATCCTCATTCTGTCTGATGGACCCCTCGGGGGCAGCTCCGCAGACACTTGTATGTCCGTGAGCGGATGTCACAGGACCCTGCATGCATGGGAAGAGCCTGGAGCTGGCCTGTGACAAACCGCGGTGCTGGGGTACTTTCAGAGCTAAAACAGTTGCTGAGCCAGGGGACGAAAACTGCCTACTTTACCGGTAGTGTCTTGAGATGCTCAGGGGCTAGATTTACAATTACACACAACTGCTGGTGGGAGCCGAGGGTCCAGGGCTGGGGTCCAGCCTGGTGCTTGTGCACTCAGCACTCCCCCTGCTGGGATTTACACACAGCTTAGGATCAGATGTGTTCTGAAGCTTACACTGAAGGCCAGGGACTGGACTGTGAGTCCGAGGTGACTGATGCCATCTGTGGTTTGATAAGTTCGTACCAAAAATGATGTGACGGGAAAGACTGCTGCTACAGCCACACGTCTGACTTGTAGTGAGGACACATGCCGTAGGCCAGAGGCTGGGAGCCCTGCTGGGCCTGGTCAGCCTGCAGTAGGCCAGGGCCTGGGAGCCCTGCTGGGCCTGGTCAGCCTGCAGTAGGCCAGGGCCTGGGAGCCCTGCTGGGCCTGGTCAGCCTGCAGTAGGCCAGTGGCTGGGAGCCCTGCTGGGCCCGTCAGCCTGCAGTAGGCCAGGGCCTGGGAGCCCTGCTGGGCCTGGTCAGCCTGCAGTAGGCCAGGGCCTGGGAGCCCTGCTGGGCCTGGTCAGCCTGCAGTAGGCCAGGGCCTGGGAGCCCTGCTGGGCCTGGTCAGCCTGCATTAGGCCAGTGGCTGGGGAGCCTGCTGGGCCTGGTCAGCCTGCAGTAGGCCAGTGGCTGGGAGCCCTGCTGGGCCTGGTCAGCCTGCAGTAGGCCAGGGCCTGGGAGCCCTGCTGGGCCTGGTCAGCCTGCAGTAGGCCAGGGCCTGGGAGCCCTGCTGGGCCTGGTCAGCCTGCAGTAGGCCAGGGCCTGGGAGCCCTGCTGGGCCCGTCAGCCTGTGTCTCTGTGCTTCTCACTGCAGACTGCACATGTGTATTTTTAAAATGTTAACCAGTTTTGTATAGAAGTTACTGTTACGGGACCAAATAAATGTTTGCTGTTTGACTCTTGTTGACTGTTATTAGCAGTTGAATATACTGGTAATTACAGTTTGCTGAGCATCTCTAGGCTTAATTTTCAGTGTGTCCTCATTAAGTAAGTCAGGAGTTAAACTTTGACCTGTCAGGTAAAAGTCACCTCAGCTTCAGAACACAGCAGCCCAGACCGGGGAAGCATCCCTGTGTTCCAGAAGGAGCTGCTTGCTGTGGTCTCTGCCTGGGTGTGGTCCACTGTACTGTGGCGAGAGGTCAGGGCCTAAGCTGCATGCTGGGGTTTCCCAGCCCTCACCCCAACCAGACAGTGATGGCCAGAACAGGGACAGGAGGCCAGCCTTGGGGAGCTCGGGAAGACGGTGGGTCCTGCACCTGACCTGGAGGCGCCGTCCCCTGAGGGAGACAGCTCTTCTCATGCCTGCCAGCAGCCCCCGCCCCCCACAGCTGTCGGATGAGAGCAAGCACAGCACTCCCAGGCATTTTCACGTCAGGAAGGACCTAGAACTTGGCGTCTGTGGCAGGATGGACAGACCGAAGCTGAGCTTGTGCCCAGTGGACGCAGTGCAGTTTACAACTGCATGGCGCAGATCTGTAGGCTTCCCATCTGCAGAGTCAGCCAACCCAGCACACTCTGAAGTTGTCCAGTGATCCTGAACTCGGAGCCTTCGACCAGGCAGCATTCCCAGCTGAGCTTACCTGAAGACATGGGGTCTTAGACAACTACCTCACACATCTGTTCTAACCATTTTATACCCGAGCGTTCCTATTCTACATAATGGAGGTGCTTGAGACACTGGGTGGGAGGCTGTGTCCTGTGTGTGTGCTGTGCACACTAGCTTCTGACTGCTGCTTGCCGCGTGTATGCGCCTTGGAGGTAGCACCCGTGAAAGCTCTCGTGATTGGGTCCCTATCCCCCACGTGGAAGACCAAGACTGAGTTCCTGGCTGTCTGCATGAGCCCCATCCGGGCCTAGGAGTGGATATGGCCAATGGGATCTATCTCATCTCCAGTAAGTTTAAGTAAACAAGTGAGTCACCTTGTCTTCCCTGTGGCCACCATCCTCACAGGTGCTCGGGTGGTACAGGCAGAAACGCTGGCGGGCAGGCAGAAGCGAGAGCGGTGCCCTGTGTGTTGGTCTCTGTTTTTTTCCTGCAGCGTTAGCACAGAGGCCCTGCAGGAGGCCCCGGGTGTCAGGATCCCTTCTCTGAAGAGTGTGTCCCCAGTCCATGCTGCAACACTCGGGGGCTTCTCGCAGCAGCCCTTCTGTCCGATGATGGTGCAGTGCCCAGTGTGCTTGGTGTTAGGTGGCGTTTTTGGACTGGCATAGATGCGTGAGGAAACAGAGCTGCACTCAGCTCTGTGTGCCTGAGCTGTGTCCTGAGGCTCTGCAGTTGCTTGTGTGGGCCCATGGCCGTCAGGAGCACAGGTCTTGGAAGAAGGTTGGGTTTCCACAGTGGGTCTGTGCCCGGAGGGTGGCAAGGATGCACTAGGCAGCCCATCATCGTAGCCTGCTCTCGTTGCAGGCTCAGGCGGCTCCCTGTAGCGCGTGGGGTTGTGGGGGGACTTGGCAGTTGTGTCCTACTGCAGGCAGTGCAGGGTTGTCCCCTGCTCATGTGTCTTTGGGAGTGAGACTAAAGTGGTCACTGCCTTGTGCTGGACTTCATTGCTCCATCACAGATGTGTTGGTGGCTGCCTGAGACCCTGTGGAAAGGACCGTGAGTGTGGGTGGGTTCCTCTGTCAAGTGGCCAGCGTGCCCAGGGGCATCCTACCAGGCAGTTGCGTCCCGAGCCATGGGTATTTGACTACTGTGAAGTCAGCAGGAAGCAAGAGAAACAGGGAGGTGATGGCGGCCGAGCGGTGCGGTGACTGAGTGGGTTGATCCCAGGTGTGTGACTCAATCTGGTTCTAACTTGAAAAGGGATTTGCAAGTGTCTGACCCCTGTGTGAACAGGGAACCCACTGGCTTCTCACCAAGTCCCCATGCTATAGTCCCCGTGTTTGCCTTCCTGGGTTGCTGCTGGGCCTGGCTGCTTTACTGATTTCCCCTGCAGAGCGACACACTGAGCACACACAGTGGGCAAGACCCCAGCGCTCCTAAGGGTGGGTGAAGGTCACTGATTGGCTGATTGTCCTGAGATGCTAATTGTCCGGGAAGGCCGCACAGGCAGCTGCGTGAGACCTGGTGTGGCGGTCCTTTGGACTCACCCCTGCACCTGTTTGCAGGGGCCTCTGATCGGGTGCAGAGCAGCGAGCCCATGGGAGCAGCTTGCCTGGGACTGGCGTGCAGGGTGCTGACTGCTGCTGTGGCCCTGTTCTTGCTGCAGCCCGTGCCTGGGATTGGCTCCCGGGCCGGTAAGTCTGATATTCTCACAGCCTTAGGCATTGGCCTCTGGTTGTGCCAGTTATTCATTGGGAAAACGTCCCAGACGCTCAGTGTGTGTGTGTGTGTGTGTGTGTGTGTGTGTGTGTAACCTGGAGGGCTGGCTGGGGCAAGGCATGTGCATGTGTGTGTGTTGGAAACTTCCCCAGGCACTCAGTGCTCTCGGTGTGTGTGTGTGTGTGTTGGAAACTTCCCCAGGTGCTCAGTGCTCTCGGTGTGTGTGTTGAATGTGCATGACTGGCTGGAGCAGGATTAGAGGAGGCACCAGCAGATGCCTCCAGGAGTAGGCTGTAAGGTGAGCCCTGGGGACTTTGCTGCCAGAGGGACACCGCACCAGTGTGGTGACTTCTGTGGGCCAAGCCCAGCCCTGCTGGAAGTGAGCAGCCAGGGCCTGCGCCCTGAGGTGGCAGTGACCGGAGCCCGGGCTCACCTTGAGCCTAGCTGACCACAGGCACTAAGCCGGTATTTGAGTTGCAGATGCCGTGTGCCAACGTTCGCAGTGCCATTAAATGTCACTTGCAGATGACACCACCAGTTTCTGTGCAGGAGGAGCTCTGGGTCCTGGAAATGGTGGCCGCTCCTGCCAGTTCTGATGCTGTGGGTGGCGCCAGACACCGTGGGTGGTGGGTGAAGCCAGTCACCTGGGGGGCCTCTGGCTGTGAAGCTGTGGGCAACTTCACCTCCACGTGTCCACCTCCGCTCATCCGTCCTGCACCTGCAGCTCCTGGCTGGCTTGCAGGGCAGGCAGGGTTAGACACGGAGAGACCGCCTAAGGAGAAGTAGCCACAAAGCAGGATGTAAACCTGAAATACACAAGGTATGGCTTTCAAGGAAAAAAAAAAAAAGTCGGAGAAGGAGGCTTTTGTTTACAACTTATTTATTAAAGACAAAATTCACAAGGACTACTGCGTCCCAATGTGGGTCTCCAGGAAGCCTCGCCCAGGGCCTCTTCCTCCAGGACTGGCCCTGGCACACTGGTCACGCACGGACCCACCATCTCTGTTTTCCCTCCTTCCCGAGGACAGGGGGGATCCCAGCTGCTCCTGGCAGGTCCCTAAACGAGGCGCTTGGGCCGACTGCTGCAGAAAGCTGTTCTAGATGCCAGACAGCTGGTGCCTCTGGACTCTGAAGTAGTGCTGGAAGCCCCACGTGCCGGGCCCTGTCCACCTCAGGGGCGGCGTCCAGCACTCCTCTGGGGCACGGCCTGCCAGGGCTGTGTTCTGCAGGGTCACCGGGTGAGCTTGGCCCTGGGCAGTGCTCCTGGCTGTGTCAGTGAGGTGCTGGCAGAGCCTGGCTGTGGGGCCTCCAGCCATGGGTCCTGGGACCAACAATGGGTGGAGGGGACGAGAGCTGAGGCTGCCCGGCCCAGCGTGGGCCCCAGAACAGTGCCCCAGAGCCCTGGGGTGTGGGTGCTGAGAGAGCTAACTCTTTTCAGCTTTGATTTCTTCTGAAAGCCCAGCTGCCCAGGGCCTGTGGCCCCTCGTCCCTTCCTGACTTCTTAGGGCTAGCAGTGCTGGCCCCACAGCCGCCTGTTGCCAGGGTCGGCTGCACCTGGAGGCCAGTGGAGCCAGGCGGGGCTGCCTCTGATTGCACAGGTGTGTTACGTGTTACATTTGGGAGGAAGGTGTCAGAGCAAACCACATTGGGCGGTGGCTACTTTCAAACAAACTTGCGGCTCTGCTGGAACCCAAGCACCTCTGGGAGTTTAGTGTTAGGAAACCCCCTGCATCTGTTTGTTTCTGACCAGCACAGTGCGGGGAGAGCCAGCGGAGAGGCAGGAGGAGAGTCAGGGAGAGAAGGTGTTACTTCGGTCAAGGCTGGGAACTCCCCTGCCTGCCTGGGGACAGCAACAAAGTTCAGGAAAACACAAGCTCCCTGCAGTTTCCCTGGCCAGCCCCCACAGATCCTTCTTTCACTTGCCCAGGTTCCCAGCTCCTTTCTGAGAGGGGCTTGTGCCAGGAATAGCCCCCTCTTTTCTGGGTGTAACTGATATGTCCAATTGAAGTCAACTCCAAAATTATTCCAGGGTAGAGGAAAAAAGTCTTTGGTTTCCTAAGTATAATTCCAAAACAAGTTTCAGAAAATGTCAACGCAAGCCGAGACACCAATGTGGACCTGAGGGAACTAACATGCGTTGGGTAGAGAGTGTTTTGTTGTGGGCAGGCCTCTGTGCAGCCCCCGAGGAGAGTGGTGTCGGGGAGGAGCTCATTGCCAGGGTCCTGGGGACAGGTAGCCCAGGCACCCAGCCGCCTCAGGAGGACCCCGGCGGTCCCGCTCATGACTCTGAACGGTTGTGGCTAGCAGTCAGCCGTGCTCGGCTGTCCTGGCCGAGGCCCTGCGAGGTGGCGGGCTTTAGACAGTTTGACGGGCTGTAGACAGTTTCACAGACGCCCCCCACAGCATGCTGCCTCAGAGGAGCTGGCTGGGAGGTGAGGGGCCTCGCCAGAACAGCTGCTTCTGACCTGGAAAATGGCCCTGGCGTCTTTCTGTCTTCAGCAACAGGCATCCCATGCGAGGTCACGGCTGGCAGTTGGAGGCGTTGATTGCTGCTTCGTTATCTTCCAGGGCGTGGAGGAGGAATGTGGGCCTCGGACAGGGGCTGGCACACGGTGGTGGCCGAGGGCCTCTCTGATGATGGGGAGAGATGAGCCAGCGCTATGCAGAGTTGCTAAGCTGGACGTCAGCGGACTGACTGAGGGGTAAAGGTTTGGCCTACACTTGCAGCACTGCTGGAGTCCCCTGGGTCCTGGGCCTGCGTGTGGGTCTCCCCTTCGCATCCAGTCCAGCTCCCAGCTCCCTGCGTGTGCGCTCGGCTCCCTGCCCCGCACATGGGCGACCCAGGCTGAGTTCTGGGCTCCCCCTTCTTCCTGGTCCAGCCAGGTCCTTGGCGGTGTGAGTCAGCACATGGAAGGTCTCTCTTTGCCTTCTGGATAAGCAAAATATTACAGAAAAACAATAATAAAGTGAGGATGTGCTGATCCCTTAAAGAAATCAAGGATGCGTTGATGAATGTCGCTTTCAAAAGCAAAGTCCTACTTTTCCTGAGGGAGAAAATGTAGAACTGACTGGTCAGGACCCGTCCGGGCTGGACAGCTGCACAGGTGCAGAATTAAGGGGTAAATTAGTGTGGTGTGTGTGTGTGCACATGTGGTGCATGGAGGCGCCTCATGATGCGGCAGGGATTGGTACATGTGCGTGGAGGCGCCTCATGACGCAGGAGGGGCCGTGCTTGGTAGCGTTACCTGCCACAGACCCCTGTTTTGCCCCGTCCCTGGGCCTTGGCCTGTGAGACTTTAGGGTGTGGTGAGAAGCTGGATAAGGCCCTGGCTGTGTCCCCACCTGGCACAAGACTCAGAGCAGCATGTTGGGCAGCAGCCTTGGCAAGACACTTCACCTACTCGCCCTGACCCCTGCGTTCTCAGACCTGAGCCCCCAACCCACAGTCAGGACACCCCTGGGTGGGCGTTGAGAACAAACAGCCTCAGTGGGCGTTTCTGTGAGCTCCCCTGCCTTGCGGAGGTGGGGCGCCCTCCCAACCACAGTGAGGCTGTGCCTGTTGATGCCACTGCAGTGCCTGGAGGTGTCCTCTTCCGCTCTCGCCAGGGGTTAGTTGGCTGTGGCTTCATGCTCTTTTTAAAACATTCTCCTGGGCCCGGCGGCGTGGCCTAGCGGCTAGAGTCCTCACTTTGAACGCACCGGGATCCCATATGGGCGCCGGTTCTGGTCCCGGCAGCTCCACTTCCCATCCAGCTCCCTGCTTGTGGCCTGGGGAAGCAGTCGAGGACGGCCCAAAGCATTGGGACACTGCACCCGCGTGGGAGACCCGGAGGAGGTTCCTGGTTCCCGGCATCGGATTGGCGCGCACCGGTCCGTTGCGGCTCACTTGGGGAGTGAGTCATCGGACGGAGGATCTTCCTCTCTGTCTCTCCTCCTCTCTGTATATCTGACTTTGTAATAAAATGAATAAATCTTTAAAAAAAAAAAATTCTCCTTTTTCATTTTATTCCAAGTTGCCATGCTCCTGCTGAACCGGTTCAGGGCAGTCAAGAACATCCCTGGGGCCCTGTCAGGGTTTCGCCCCAGAGGCGCTCACCCAGCCTCAGCGTGGCCCTGCCCAGCTCCTGTCCGCTGTGCCTGGCAGGGCTCCGCTGTCTCAGCTAGAACAAGGCTTGTAAAATAATGAACTGCTGGTTTCATCTTTGTGCAGTTATTTTTTTAAACAAGTGTGTTTCTGCCCCAAGAGCAACCATTTTTTTAATAAGATTTATTTATTTTTATTAGGAAGTCAGATAAGCAGAGAGGAGGAGAGACAGAAAGGAAGATCTTCCATCTGCTGATTCACCCCCTCAAGCAGATGCAATGGCTGGAGCTGAGCCGATCCGAAGCCAGGAGCCTGGAGCCTCTTCCAGGTCTCCCATGCAGGTACCGGGTCCCAAGGCTTTGGGCCGTCCTCGACTGCTTTCCCAGGCCACAAGCAGGGAGCTGGATGGAATGTGGGGCTGCTGGGATTAGAACCGGAGCCCATATGAGATCCTAGCATGTGCAAGGCGAGGACTTTAACCACTAGGCTCCTGCACTGGGCCCTTGTGCAGTCATGTTTAAGTCACTACAAAGGCTGTGGAAATCAAGTGAGAAGATAACTGTATTTTGGCACAACAGATTCTGGAATCCTGGCTTGTTTTTTTTGGTTCAATTGTTTAAATCTCTGGATTTCACAAATGCACAAGAGCCATGATGCTGTGTCGACTCCACCGTGAGCCCAGCACCTCTGCTTGCTGAGTCACCTGCTCCTGCTCAGTGCCACCACCCGGTCTCGGATGGCTTTGCACTGCAGGACTGTGTGCAATGTGCATGGGGCGGTGCCACGCCCAGCTGCCCGGTGCCTGTCAGTGCCATCCAGGCCCTGTGGGTAAGGCCTGGGGATGGGAAGTGGCCCTCATGGCCAGCCATGAAAAGGAGGCCCCGGTCACTCAGTTCTAAATGGTGAGGTTGAGAGTTCAGAGGCCATGTGGCCCCAGTGTCCTCTGGGGGTTTGCTGTCACGAGGTGCTGGCCTGGGGGCAGCCATAGGACCAGCGGCTTGCTCCATGAGGCCAGACTTCCTTCAGGCAGCCCAGCCTAGGAGCTGGCGAGGGGGGCTTTTACACGCTGCTTCACCTCGCAGAATTGTCTGGACATGTCCTCCTTGTGGAGGGGTCCCCCCCGGGCCTGTTTCCTACCTGAGTGCGCAGGTGTCGCTCAGGGTGCCTCCTGAACACCCTGAATGTGTCCACGATGGGCTGGCTGGCACAGGTCCTGGGTGGCTTGGCTTTGACCCTCACCCTGCTGGCATCGGGGTGAACAGCAATGTCCGTGCCACGTGGCCAACATACTCCAGTGCTGAGTGCATCCTGAGTTACTGCCCGGGGTGCCACGGAAGTGCCGTGAGAGCCGTGGACACTGAAGCTCTGCGTCCCTCTGTCGTGGGCCCCAGGTTGGGCAGGGTCTCAGCCCCGTGTGAGCGCAGCTGGTGCTGAAGTGCAGGCGGAAGTGGCTTCCTGGCAGGATTCGGGTCAGACAGGAAAGTCGCTCCGCACGGCAAATCCTGCCCCAGGCACAGGAGGCTCCTTGTCACGGGTGGCTGAGAGCTAAGAGGAGGCTGCTTGTCACGGGGGGCTGAGAGCTGAGAGGAGGCTGCTTGTCACTGGGGGCTGAGAGCTAAGAGGAGGCTGCTTGTCACGGGGGACTGAGAGCTGAGAGGAGGCTCCTTGCTCTGGGCAGGACCACTCTTACAGGAGCATCTTGAACTCTAATCACAGACATTTTCAAACACCCACACCTTCATAGCAGCTCAGTTCCCTCAGCCTTTAGCCTTCAGTCTGCGTAGGGCCTGCCCCTCTGCTCCCTGCACACGGGGAGGAGGCAGGCCCTCTGCTCCCTGCCCAGCCAGACATGAGGGAGCAGTGTGCGCCAGCTGGTGCCCCTGCGCGAGGCCGGGTTACCGGCGGGACCAGCTCAGCCTCTGTGCCAGGATGCCTTGACTGTGGACACTGAGTCTGTCCGCCTGACAGACCCCTCGATATCTGGGTGGTGGTCTCATCCCGTCTCCCCTCACCCGGCCATCTCAGGACGGGACCACAGGGAGTGACTGTGGAGAGGTGATCCTCCTTAGACCTGCATCTGTGCCCATGGAGAGGGCAGGGACAGAAAGGAGAGACCAGACCCCGGACCTGGCAGGCAGTCCAGGGAGCAACTGGGCGTGCACCATGCCAGGCCGTGGTGGCCTGACCTCTAGCCTTGTCTGTCCCACACATCGCAGCCTCACCTTGCGTGTGCCAGACAGCTTTTTCTCTTCCTCCAGAGCTGTATGCGGACCACCTGGTACAGGACAGCGGAGGGAAGCATGCCTGCCAGGCCTGCACTCTGAAGGGGATGACAGGAGGCTTGGAGTTGCAGGCACCATTCCCCACAGCCTCTTGGGAGAAGGTTGGTGCAAGCAGACCCCCGTGTCTGACAGTGTCATTGCATGGCAGCCCAGGGCAGGGGGATGGCTTCTGAGGTGGCTGTGGCACAGCTCCTGCAGCCCTGAGCGCTGGCAGCCCCTGGTCCACTTGAAGGGTTGGGGAACCCCCATTGCCTGCTGGTGTTTGTCAGCAGCCCAGCAGGGATTTCTAGAAGTGGGGCAGGGGTACAGGGGGAGGGGAACCCAGGGGCCAGATGGTCAGGGGAGAAGGATGGGCCCCCGTGTGACCTGCTGTTCATGAGGAAGGAGCCTTGACCCCAGAGAGACGCTGCCTGCCCAGACTTCTGTTCAGATTCGAGACATTTCTCAGGATGCCCTCGGTGAAGGTCATCTGTCCTCCCACCTGCCCTTTCCTCTTGGGGCGCCGCTGGTCCTCCCCCTCCTCCCACCACCGCCTTGTGCACAGTGCATCCCAGGGAGTTTATTATGCTGAAAGTGGATGGTCGCGGTGCCCACAGGGTCTGTGTCTGGGAGCTGGTCTGTGTCTGGCCGTCACTCTCAGGACAGTCACTCCCAGTTCCCAGGAGGGGATGTGAGCCAAGAACGGCTGGTGGACAGGGCTAGGGTGTGCCTTCCCCAGCCTTTCTCAGGGAACAGCTGGAAGCAGTGAGGAACATCGTCTAAGTGGCAGATACTCACTGCCTGGGGCCACTGGGCCTTGGAGCCCCCAGGGAGCTCAGAGCCCACCCTGAAGGCAGTCCTGGAGTGCTTTGGCAGGGCCCCAGGTGGATGGAGCAGCCCCTGCCCCCAGGTGCCTCCAGTCACCCGGGAGCTGAGTTTTCCACATCACTTGGTGTCTTGGGACCACACCCCCGTGTCCCAAAGGCCTTGGTTCTGGGAACGGGACCATCACTGCTATGGGCTGGGCACCCCGACCCCACCTGAGCCCTTGGACTTGCCCGGAGCTCCTTCTTCCAGTGCAGCAGCTGTCTGTCTGTCCTAGTGGCCTCTGCCAGGCTGCTGCAACAGAGCACAGCGCCTGCCTTCCGCTCTGCTGCCAGTGCCCCTTGGGTGCAGAGGCCAGGCAATGGTGCCCAGACACAGGTCACACAGGGCCGTGTGTGCTCAGACACCCTGTGCGGAGCGAGGCCGCAGGGCCTGGCCTCCACTGAATCCCTGGGCCACCCGGCCTCTCCAGGCTGCTGGCCCAGTCCCGGGTCCTCTTCCTCAGATCTGCTCCTGCGTCTCCATTTCCAAGCCACCTGCTAGTGCCCTGAACAGAAACCCCCCACGCCCAGCCCTGCTCCCTGGCACCGGGCCTGCCTCGGGAATGTGAGGTTCTGGGGATTGGGGCCACACTGCCCAGGACATTGTGTCAGCAGGCCCAGCTGTGCCCGGCTGCGGCAACAGCTCCTCCAGTGCCCTGTTTTCCTTGCAGGACGTTTGGAAGACCAAGAGCCCAGCGGCATCTGCCACTGGCAACGGGGGAGTGCCCTCTCTGTGGCCCTGGGACACTGGCTCCGACAGGTGTGTTGGGCACAGCCGGGTCCTGGGTGCTTGAGTGTGGAAGTCAAGGCTTGTTTTTGCGTTGCCCGGGGTGTGGTGTCAGAAAATGCAGCGTCTCGTGGGATTCGGACAAAGAAAGCACATTGCGGAACTGGAGCAGGGAAGGTGACGTCACAGCCACACGACCCTGCCTCCGTGTGCTGGAGTCTGGGAGGGCGGAGCCGGGCCGCAGGTGCCGTGATGAGGTGAGAGGCCTGCAGACAGAGCCCAGCTCTCAGGGTCGTCGGTGCAGTAGGCCAGTCACAGAGAGAAGACTGTGGGGCCTTCGTTCACTTGTTTTAAATGTTCTCCAGGAAGCAGTAGCTACTTATTTAATCACAGTTGCAAAAATATCAAAAGGCAAATACAAACAGCTCCATAGCTGGAGGAGAAAAACTCCCTAGGTCCTGTAAACAGTTTCTCGAAGCACTAGGAGTGGTTATGATATGCCCAAGCCTTCTCGGGGCGTCAGCACAGCAGCAGAGGGGTAGCGGTGGGGGCGCGTGGGGGAAGGGGACTCAGCAACACCAAATGCTGTGGTGGAAGGCTTCCATGGGGGAGTTCTTTCAAAACCCTAGTTAAGACTGGGAAATGTGTGGGTGTGACTCAGAGCTGCCTGGCTGGCTGGGCCAGAGGCCTGTGGTCACACCCCTCCCGCTGGAAGTCAAGTATTGGGACACATACACCCCATAGCGAGCATGGCTTTCTTCAAGGTCAGCAGGCTGGGCACAGGCAGTGCCTTTGCTCTTTCTGGTCATTGGTGTGGTCTCCTCACTCTCCCTGGGAGGGCTCAGTCATCCCTCCTGGTCGCTGCTCACAGTTCCTCACCACTGGCTGTCCCAGCAGTGCCCAGCACTGCCCAGCACTGCCCAGCACAGCGGTGTTGGCTGTGGCGCTCTCTGGTAGGAACAGGG
Source organism: Ochotona princeps (assembly GCF_030435755.1). Taxonomy (NCBI): domain Eukaryota; kingdom Metazoa; phylum Chordata; class Mammalia; order Lagomorpha; family Ochotonidae; genus Ochotona; species Ochotona princeps. The sequence continues at coordinate 2,707,729 of NC_080851.1, forward strand.
CCAGATTCACACACCCCGCCAGGACCACTTTGACAGCAAACCAGAATTCTCAGTAGACCCTCAGGTCCTTGTGCCCCTTGTAACCTGGCCCCTGGGACCCTGCTTCTCCTTACCTCCTAGGGTGCCCAGCACAGGGGGCGATGGTGCGCTGGTAGATGAGGCACCCCCCGGCGTGGGGTGGGGGCGAGGGGATTTGCATCTAGGAAGAGTCACTGAGGGTTAGGACTTGGCGGTGGCAGTGAGCAGCGTGTGCTGGCTGGCTGGCCAGCAAAGAGCACCGAGAAGGGATGTGGGGGTCAGGTGGAGAACCCCGTCCTTGCCCACAGTGGTCATGTTGCCAGGCTATGCCGCGGAAACAGGCCACTCCCTGTGGGCAGGTTAAGAGCTGCACCGCTGGTTGTCCTGTGGGCCCTGGGCAGCCCCTTCCCGGGCAGAGGCCGCAGCAGCACTGGCCAGAAGCCCTGTACCATATGTGGCAGCAGGGCGGGGCGGGACCTGGGGGTCTTCCGAGACTCCGTCTTGTTTGCTGTCAAAGTGGTCCTGGCGGGTGTGTGAATCTGGCCCTGCTCCCAGGAACTGGCCTCCGTGCACGCGCCGGGACGGTGACAATGGACTGGGACCACGGTGTTCTCTTCTTTCCTTTAGGAGCCCCCACCCGTCTCCTGTGCCGATCACCAGCACCTGGAGCAAAGGCGGCCTTGGCTCCTGCCGCAGGCAGCCGTGCGCCGCTGGGAATGAGGCAGGGGGCTACTTCTCAGGACTCCTCAAGGTGGGTCCTTGCAACTGAGTCCCACATAAATGCTGCAGAAGAGCCTGGGTGTTGGAGCCCCCGTGTTGCTGCCTGGCTGAGTCCTGCGACCCCGTGTAAGGTGCTTGGCTGAGTCCTCTGACCATTGCTTGGCCAGTCTGTCCCAGCAACACGGCCACGTAGGCTCTACTGACTTCAGCCTGGAGTTGCGGAAGCCACGGGAAGTAGCTGACTCCCGTGAGCCTTAGCCAGGTGGGCAGCGGGAGTCTCTGATAGTGGGCAGTTCCTGGGATGAGTGTGCCCATAGCAGTTCTCTGGGGGCAAGCCCGTATTGCAAGGTCTGAACCTCCTCATCTCAGCGGTACACCGTCGCATAGGCTGAGTTGCTACGGCAGCAGCAGAGACCCCAGCCACCCCAGGTCCTTGCCCACAGACAGCAGCAAGTGGCGGGGCGAGGCCAGGCCCCTCAGCTGTGCCCGCTCTCTTTCCAGGGCACCGCTTGTGAGGAGGCACACTGTGGACCGAATGTGACTGCATCCTGCCTTGCTCCAGGAGGCCAGAGTCCCGTAGGGGACATAGCCAAGGGGACCCCAGTGGCTGGGTTCACGGGAGCACCATTGGGGTGAGTGGAGCCCAGACCTGCAGCTGCCCAGCCAAAAGCTGGCCCTGAAAGCTGCGGCTCACAGGCCAGTGCTCCTCAGGTCCCCACGCTCTGTGTGCTCACCATCCACTCTGTGCTGTGCCCACCTGTGGCACTGGGTTTCCTTTGCTTTCAGGCTGGTCTGTGTGAGCGGGGCTGGGGGAGCCGCCTCCCTGCCTGTGCAGGGCTCTCGTGTGCAGGTACAGCCTGTCGCTCACAAGCCAAGCCCCCGCCTCCCTGATCCTGTGCCTTACTTGTGGTCAGCAAAGGACCCTGTAGTCCCAGACCTGGGGGTCCAGTTGACCCGATGGACCCCAGCTTGCAGCATGTTTGTGGCATGAGGAGCCACAGGGGGGACTTAGAATGATGGCTTGCATGGAGCATTTTCACAAAAGTGTGGGAGGCTGTAAGTGTGGGGAACCTGTTTTTACATTATGCAGTTGGTGACTGACGAAAGTCCTGGCTCAAGGCTGTGGCTCCTGTGACTGGAGTTGGGCGCTCGAGTCCCTGCTGACCTCCTAGTGCCCTGAAGCCTGCCGACCCCACCCCGGAGTTTCCGATTCCATGGGGTGGGGATGGGCCCAAGTACTGAGTGCTGAGCTCTGCTTCCTAGGGCACCCTACTTTGCGACCCTAGAAAACTGAACCTTTAACCTGGAATTGTGGTGTGTGATGGCCGCTTCTCTCCCGCAGCTCGCCTGGTGCTCCCAGCACCCCTGGCCTCTCCGTGTCCTGGGCTGGACCCCAGATGCTCTGTTCCCTCACGTGTCCTGCTGGTACCGTTCCCACACGGGGCACTGGTGAGGCCATGAACTCCTCCACCTGTTGTTTCCTGGAAACAGACGCTCCAGCCTCTCCAGTTCTGGGGCTTCGTGTCCACACACCATCTGGAGCAGCTCTGTGCCTGCTGGTGGCTTTCGGGGCTGCTGCTGGCTGTGGCACGAGGCCCCACAAAGTGACAGAGGCAGCCTCGGTGACTGCTCACCACCAAGATGCCAGAGGTAGGCCAGTGCCCCCAGGAGCCACAGAAGGAGTCTGGGCTTGGGATGCCGGGCATAGGGAAGCCATCTGTGTGCCCTTGGACCCTGGGATGTCTGAGCTCAGATGCCAGGCATAGGGAAACCAGCTGTGTGCCCCTGGACCCTAGGCTGTCTGAGCTCGGGATGCCAGGCAGGAGGGAAACCAGCTGTGTGCCCCTGGACTCTGGGCTGTCTGAGCTCGGGATGCCAGGCATAGGGAAACCAGCTATGTGCCCCTGGACCCTGGGTTGTCTGAACTCAGGATGCCAGGCAGGAGGGAAGCTAGCTGTGTGCTCCTGGACCCTGGGCTGTCTGAGCTCAGGATGCCATGCAGGAGGGAAACCAGCTGTGTGCCCCTGGACCCTGGGATGTCTGAGCTCAGGATGCCATGCAGGAGGGAAAACAGCTGTGTGCCCCTGGACCCTGGACTGACTATGTTTGCATCACCTCCTGTGACCAGGCACATTCTTCTGTTGCGTTCCCAGCAGCCCCGGGCCTGGGCAGGAGCAAATTAGTCCCTGGTCACCCGCCATTGGCCAGGGACTCTTGCCTGCACAGGGTGGACCTCTGGGAACAGTGGCTGTCACATACGTATTGTGTTGCTCACCCTTTTTCTGTACCAACATTTGCAACACCGTGTTTTCTCTGAAGTAAAAAAGAAAAGGTCTCCAGCCATGGCAGGGATGGGCACTGTCTCCTCAGTCAGCCGCTGAGTTGCTGATCTGACCAGGCAGAGCTGAGTGGGGAAGCCGGACAGCTGCCTGTTCAGCAGCGCCTAACTTCTTCCCTCCCTTCAGGTTAGTTTTTGAACATTCTCATGGCACAAACACCTATATCCTAAGAAGATGGGTGGTGAGCATGCTTGGGCAACAGCTGTCCCTCTGCCCTCGGCATGGGCACCCAGGCTGCCTTGCCTGTGGCAGTGACCGTGTCCCCAGACAAGCCAGAGAGAACAAAGCCAAACACACTCATACACCCTGCAGAGCCATTGGTGCAAAGAGCAGCACCGAGTCCTGGGCTGAAGAAATACACGGCCACACTCAACGAGGGGCCAGAGGCTGTGGTGGGGGCACTGTGGGGGGAAGGGGCCACCGGGGTGACTGCCGGACAGTCCCTTGCAGCTGCTGCTGAGCGCCGCTTTCCTGCCCAGCTGCAGGTGACCCAAATGTCCCTGACTGCACACAGGCCGCTGGCTCACAGCAAGGAATCAGAATTTCTCTGCTGCAGAGCCTGAAGCCACAGAGCATGGGCTCAGTGGAGGTGTGACCCAGCTACCGTGGAAGAGGGCAAACTTGTCTGCTGACGGTGCCCATTCCTGCACCAGCCACCCCCGCGTGGCCCAGCTGTAGGTGTTAGCCGTTCTGCCTGCCTTAGGAGCTCACCACACCCCTTCTCTTCCCAGGAGTCTACTCGCTCAGGGCTCTTGTTGCCAATGACTTCCGGGGAGCAGAGGTGGCGTTTGGACCTTATTTCGTGGAAGTTGGCAGTGAGGCTGTGACTGTGTTTGTGAATGCCAGCAGCGTCCGTGCGGAGGAGGCTCTGGCCTCTGCTGGCTCATACATGGACAGAGAGGGTAAGCACTGGTCCAGAGACCGAGCAGGAGAGCGGCAGGTGTCCTGCACCGCTGGCACAGCCCAGTGGCAACAGCCCTGGCTCTGCGCTGACCTGCCATCTGCCAGCCCCTGTCCAGAGAGTGCTGTGGCCGAGTGCCTGCTCTGGGGACATGAAGATGCGGTCAGACGGGCCTGCGTCCTGGTGAAGGCAATTACAAAGGGTTGTTTTTATCTTGTGTTTGAGGCAGAGTGCTCTGCTGTCCAGGTCACTCCGCAGACGCCAGCAGCAGCCAAAGCTGGGAGCTGGGGGTTCAGTCCTGGCTCCCAGGAGGGACCCAGGGGGCCAACACTTGGACCAGCATGTACCTTGGCAGGAAGCTGAAGCTCAGAGTCCAGGTGTCCTTGGAGGAGCAGCACCCCAGGAAAGGCATGGAGCTGCTGCGTAGAAAGACAGGAAGGGGCAGTGCCCTGGAAAGGGCTACAGTCTTTGCAGTGGGGACGCCTGAGGTGGGCGTGGCCCCGTGAGGAGGGAGGGAAGGCACTAAGGACAGACGGGGGCTCCCAGGGCAGCACTGAGGGTGTAAGGGCCTCCCTGTGTCACTCGCGAGGCCACCTTCTCAACCACCCTCCAAAGGATGGGTCTGTGATCCCCACAGGAGAGGTCCAAAGCTTGCAGGGATTCAGGGACCCCAGCTGAGTCCCATAGAGGAAGAGCCCCAGCCCGTGGGGGCAGAGCAGAGTCGGGGTGTGGACTGTGGTGTGGCCTCACCTGTCAAGGAGGCCCCTGGAAGGTGTGTCCCAGGGAGCCTGCTCTCGCAGGAGGCCGTATGACTGTCCCATGTGGTCAGCCAAGGGGGATGCTCCCCAGCAGAACTGAGCCTGTGCGTGGGATATTCGGACTCATCACGTTGAGCCACTGGCTGCCCGTGTCCACCTTCCTGCTCAACCCTGTGGGAGCGCAGCCCTTGGAAGCCTTGGACTCGATGCCGGGATGAGCGGCAGGCGCCTGAATTTGACCCCAGCCCCTAGGCCACACTGTGTCACGTGGCCATGCGGTGTCTTTCCATCTGTGCTTTGTGCTGCTGGTTTGTTGTTTTAAGGAAGGATTTTATTCATTCAGAAGAGAGAGAGATCTTGCGTGTACCCGCCCATTCCCCAGCAGGCTGTGATGGCTGGGGCTGGACTGGGTGGAAGTCGGGAGTTGGAACTTCTTCCACGTCTCCCATGTGGGTGCAGGGCCAGGCAGGTGGTCCATCTCCACTGTTTTCCCAGCTGCTTTAGCACGGAGCTGGATGGGAAGTGGAGCATCCGAGAGAGAGGAACCAGCGTCTACATTGATACTGGTGTTGCAGTGGTGGTTTCCTTGCTACGCCATGGATTGTTGCCCAGAACTGTGCCCGTAACTGCCAGGCTATGGTCAGATTGGCTGCAGATCCTGTTAGTACCATCATGTCCTTATTTTACAAACATCTGAATGTTTTGTGGAGGACAAAATATCTACTTTGCATTTTCTTTCTTATAAGAGAGAATCCCTTCCGGCACAGACGTGGTAACAGTCCTTATTGCCTTGCTTAACACCGCATTGTGGCACGTGGCTCACTCCAGGTCTCCCCAGCTGGCACAGGCCTCGGCAAGGACCCAGCATGGCAAGGTGGCTGCCTGCCGGTACACGTGTGCATCTGCACATTATTGCATGCACACGTGTAACACACATGACACACACATGTGTGGTGTCTCCTGTGTACATGTGTGCATATTTCCAGAACCCTGCTGCACATCTGAGAGGGTTGAGATGCATGGGGCTTGTCCTTGAACCCCACTGAGAACACACTTGAGCCAGCTTGGTGCGACAGGCCGTGCGGCCAGCTGTCACTGTCCCAAGGGAGCTGATGTGTTTCCTGTGCTGTAGGGAGCTCTCCCAGCAAGGAGAAAACACGCGGGGAAAATGTTCATGGGCGGGATCCTTGCCTCATGTTCCCCAGGTCTGTATGAACTCAGAGCCAGAGCTCTGAGTTGGAAGTGTGTGGAGTTCTGGGAGGGAAAGCAGAAAGTGCCTAGAGCACGTGGTGGTCCTCGCGTGGGCTGGTCTAAGACCTCCTGCTCTCCCCTTCGCCTAGGCGCCGGCGTGACGCACCGTCTGCCATTTGCCTCTGCCTACAGTGTGTCCTTCGTCTCCTGGGCACGGACAGGGGGTTGCCTGGCATGGCACAGCATTCCTGTGGGCTACAGGATAGCATGTAGGTCCTACCAGAGCACCTGGCTGGGCTGGGCGGTTGAGTTTGGAAAGCCACAGAGGGGATGGTGCTGCTGTCCACTCTGGCCCGAGCCCCACTGCCCTCAGTGGGGGCTCTGTTCTCTGCTGTCTTAGCTGGGCCTTCTCAAAGAGTGTAGACACAGAGCTGGGCCTCCAGGTGCCCAGGAGATCAGCCACGCGTGTTCCCACTCTCTCCAGCAGTCCCCAAAGCAGCCAAGCAGCTGTGGTCTTTGCCTTGGCATGACTGCCAGGCCCTGCACACACCCTGCGACTCATGCCCTTGCTCCCAGCCCTAGAGTGAAGAGGTTAAGAGGCTGGTCTCTGCCTTCCCACGCTGATGTGTCTGCCCCCTGTCACCCTAGCCGTCTCTGTCCACACAAATGGAACTGTATTTGCCACGGACATGGAAGTCACCTTTGAGGCTGTTACCACAGAGCCCACACCCCTGGAGTTTATGTGGCTTTTTGGCAATGACCCACCAGTGCGGACAGCTTCCAGAAGCATCAAGAGGCGGCTGCGCAAGCCCCAGGGGTCGGTAAAGTTGGTCACGGGATATTGGCAGCTTGCAAGGCTATGTTGAGCCGTTGTGGTCGTGCGCGACAAGCCACTGGACACTCAGTGGACACTCAGTGAATGTACTTGTAGCTTTAGAGAAAGAGAGTTCTCCTCCCCAGTGTGCGTGGACAGCACGTGCAGGCTCTGACTGCGCAGTGCTGGCTTCCCTGTGGCTGTGAGAGGGACCCAGGTCACGTTGGGACCCTGTGGTAGGGGCCCTGGGTGCCAGCCCACCTCTCTGTGGGAGCAAGCTTGCTCCATGCTCTGACCTTGCTGCCCACCCCGGCAGGTACCAGGTGACAGTCGAGGCTTCCAGCAGGTTTGGCAGTGTGGTTTCTGAGGCCCACCTCATCAAGGTGCAGGAGAGAATTGTGGCCAATCGGCTCCTGTCCACCACCTCGGCTCTGGTCAACACCAGTGTGGCCTTTGAGTGCAGAATCAGCTTTGGCACAGAGGTGAGCTACCACTGGGACTTCGGCGATGGCACCGTCAGCCTGGGGAGCAGCAGCTGCAGCCACGTCTACCACAGGTGAGCTGCAGGCTGCATGCCAAACGTCACCCCTCGGGTGCCCACAGCCATAGCCTTGCAGTCAGTCCAGGTGTTGGCTAGGTCAGCAGTCACGGGTTAAACCCGCAAGCTTGAGGAGGTCACAGTTCTGGGGAAAGAGAAGCAGGAGGTGTGGGGGAGATATCACCTTGTGCCCTGGAAGCTGCTAAGCGGCACACGGGGGCCTTGCCCAGAGCTGGAGGAGTCCTGAACAGGGGAAGGGCCTCCAGCAGGGCAAGGAGGGAATTCCAGGCAAGGGCTGGGCTGGTGCCAGCAGGACAGAGGCAGAGGCCAGGGGGTGGAAGTGGAGTCCTCAACATCAGGCCAGGGGCCGTGAGAGCTTTGCTCTGTTCGTGTGCTGAGCCTGGAGCCAGGTGCCGTGGTAGGATTGTGGCGGTTCAGAGAACTGCAGAGTCAGGCGACTTTGTGGTCAGATGAGCATTCCAGAGGCATGGGCCTGGACACTGAGGGTCAGTCTCAGCGTGGCCTCCAGCTGCCCCCAGGTGGCATGGCAACCCCGAGGTGCAGGGGCTGCTGCCAGCCTCCACAACAGGGTTTCTGAGGAACCTTCCTTCCTCAGTGGATGGAGTCAGATCTGAATGCTGACCAGAGTACCGTGCAGGGACTTGTGAGCCCGTCCAAGGCTGCTTGGCATCCCGATCGAGCACTGGGTGGCACATGCTACTGTAGCTGCCATGCTTCCATGCCTCAGGCAGCACCTGGGCACACAGCCATTGCATGCAGCACACAGGAGAGACGTGATGTGCTGTGAAGTCACTGTGACTGAGGCTTCCCTGGGCTGTAGGGCTTCCCAGCCCTGTGGTGTAGACACTCCCATGGTTGACCAGAACTTTACATGGCATATGGCTTCATAGGAAAAGAAGGTGACTGCCTCTGTCCAGCCTAAATGTGACCTTTCTGGACAAGGCACACACCATGGACCTGCACCCCTCGAGGTCAGGCCACAAAGCATGGAGTGTCCATCCAGTGTGAGTCTAGGACACGGGTGTGGATGCCTGAGTTGAGCCCATGCTGAGAGTCAGGGCCGCAGAGCTGCAGGTGGGCAGGAGCTGCAGGGGAGTATGGGAACAGGCCCAGGCTCAAGAAAACAAGCCATGTGGGAGCCATTTGGACATTCCAGTAAGCAGAGTGTCTGAGAGCCTGCCCCCAAGGCCACCACACTTGGGACTCCTCGTTAGCACTGCTAGCTGTGAAGGAGGGCCGTCTGTGTTGGGGTGGAGCCTCGCAGGAGGAGGAATTGAGCAGCAGGGTGGTGGCCTGGGTGCCCGTGTCCTGTGCGGTTACCAGGAACTGGGTGCCTGTGTCCTGTGTGTCCCCAGTGGCTTGTGGGCACTGGGTGTCTCATGTCCCCTACCCTCCTGGGACCCTCTCTTTCCTGTGGAAATGGTGGGGCATGCTCAGTGCCGTGCCCAGCACTTGCCCTGGACTTACCACAGGCTGAAATGACCAGGAAGCCTTCCCCCTCCCCGGAGCCCCAGGAACCATGGCCATGCCACCTTCTCTGGGGGCCCAAGAACCATAGCTGTGCCACCTTCTCTGGGGGCCCAGGAACCATGGCCTTGCCATCTTCTACTCCAGAGGCCCAGGAACCATGGTCTGTGGTTTAGCAGCTGTCAACTCCCACGTTCCAGGCCTGGGAACCTCCACCTCCCCAGGCTGGACACGGATCCATGACTGAGTTCTCTCCTAGGTCTGAGTCCCTCCTGAGAGATCAGCCTCCAGGCAGCGATGAGCACAGGAAGTGGGTGCCCAGGGATGCCCAGAAATGGGACCGGGGTGCTGGTCCCACCCCTTGGGTCATGGAAGGGCGTGCTTGGCCGGGCCTGGGCCATGGATGCTTAGAGCAGTGAGGCCCTCACCCGCTGTGTGTGACGTGGCACCAGCTTGGTACAGCTACCCCACGCTGAGGGGCAGTCGGCCTGAGTGGGACTGTGAACAGGGTCTGGACTCAGCCCTCGCCCAGTCTCTTCCACCCTTGCCCGTACTGCCCGTCTTGCTGTGGAAGCCACAGTTCCACGTGATCCGCCTGGTTATGGGAACTGGGCGAGGCCCGAGGCACAGCAGCTCGTGCCCTTGCCTCTCCAGGGAGGGGGAGTTCACCGTGGAGGTCCTCGCCGTCAACATGGTCAGCACAGCCACCCTGCGGAAGCAGCTTTTCATCGTGCGCCGGCCCTGCCGGCCACCCCCCGTGAAGAACCTGGGGCCCCCGAAGGTGCAGGTAGGGCTGGGCCTCGCCTCTGGGGGCTCAGGGCAGGCCTGGGAGGCCTCCAGCCGGGAGGGAGGAGGGCTGCAGAGCCAGCTTGGCTCACTGTGACAGCTGCAGGCTCTGGCTGGGAGAGCCTTGGTCGTGTGAGGAGGAGTGGCGGAGAGATGGCTGTTCACAGGACACTTCCTGTGGTTAGGGAAACAGCAGCTTTTTATTTCTCTCATTGTTTTGAAGTCCTGATTGGAGCAAGTCTCCCTGTCCTGGACATGGGTGCCCACATGACACTCGGGACTGAGCTGCGCTGGCATGGTGCCCACCTCTGCGGTCTAGGTCCCAGCTGTGGTCTAAGCCCCCTTGCTGGGCCCCAAGAGGCACAGGCCTGGGCACTCCCCCAGGTCGGTGACATCGGTTGGGGGGCAGCCTCTCTGAGCCCACGGCGTCCAGCCAGGGCCCTGCTCAGGCCGGCTGCATGGTCAGGTCCAGATTCTTCTACCTAAATGTCTTTGGTTTTGTGTTTTCTCATCTGTGGGCTGAACAGAGCAGCACAGATCACTCTGTTGTTTCTCTTTCCCTTGATGCTTGTACAGCTCCTAAAAGTATCAAGCAGTGAGTGCAGTCACCGGGAGAGAGCCTCCGTCAGCCAGGTGCCAGGTCTGTGTTCAGTGTCCGGCACCTGTCACTGGAGTGATCGCTGCCTTGTGCGGCTGCTCCTGGAAGTCACACAGCACGTGCGACATTCGCACTGCCACACGCATGTGCCCATCTTGTATCACGTCAACGCTGTGGCAGTGACTGCCAGGTTGCAGGTCTCCCTGTGCCCCCAAGACCAGTTCCTCCACACTGTCTCCCTGGGACTGAGCCAAGCCTGGCCAATCCTGCCATGAACCCCAGGGAGCAGTCCCCCCACTGCACACTGTATTGCCAACATCCGTGACCGCTGGTGGGCTCCAGATGGGCATCTCTTGGTGCAGTTGTGGCAGCCCTGGGGAGTCTGGGTGGCTTTGTGACAAATCCCAGAAGGGCAGCACTCAGAGCAGAGGTGATAAAGTGGATTTCCATCGAGGCCAAGCCACTGTAAGGATGGCTCTGCTGTCTCCTGCTGGAGTGTCAGCACCAGGATGCAGTCATTCTTCATTCTGTGCTTCTCTGCCCTCGGTTCCTTCTGTGATGCAGATGCGGTCTCTGGCGGCTCCAGGCCCGGGGGCCTCCTGCAGCAATCATGTGGGGACCTCAGGGTGGCCGTGAGGGTCAAGGCAGGTTGTTTTTTCCTAAGTTGAGCTGTTTAGGGCTGACTGTAAAGACGAGGCGTCTTCTCTCTCCGTCACCTAGGTTTGGCGGTCCCAGCCCCTGCGACTGGGAGTCACCTTTGAAGCTGCCGTCCTCTGTGACATTTCCCGAGGCCTCGCCTATACCTGGATCTTCCTGGACGCTGAGGGCTCGCGTGTGCGGCTCCCAGCTGCTGTCGACACCCACAGACAGACGATTGAGCTGCCAGGCTACACGCTCCTCAGTGGGAACTACACGGCCTTGGCCAAGGTCTGCTCCTGCACCATGCTCCTCTGGGTCTGTCCTCGCTGAGGGAAGGGTCTATGTTAAGAAAAAACTTGATTGTTCCTGGAGAACAGCTGACGTCGCAAGGCTGGCCACGCGTTCAGCGGGCAGCTCCTCCCAGCATGCTGGTCTCAGGATGTGGACATGCTTGCTGTGCTGTGCAGGAGGCAGCCGTGTAGAATGCCACGTGCCCATCAGGGGTGGGCATGCGCAGGGTGCTCGGCGTGCTTGGGTTAGGTTGTGATGAGAACACAGGGGAAACTTCTGGAGAGTGGGCTTCATGAAGGAGGGTCCGAAGGAGTTAACTCATAGGCCAATGAAGGGGTGTGGGAGGCGAAAGCAAGGAGGAGCTGGACCAGTGGACCCCACCTGGAGGGTGTGGGCTCTGACGGCCACAGCAGCTGGGAGCCGCACGCGAGCCCTCGGCGTCCAGGCTGAGAGCAGACGGGATGCCCAGGGTGTGTGCCGTAAGGGCTGGTTTCCCTGTACTCTGGGCCATGTGCTCACACTCTCCTAGGCCCCTCCACTGGGCGCGTGATATGCAATGGGTCAGTCAGAGCCAGATGGTGCGTTCGGATTCGCCATTTCCATTCTAGTTGGGTGGAGTGTGCATTTCTGACAGGTGCCAATTCATCTGTGTGACGCCCATGCCCTTGGCCTGGGCTCCAGCTCATCCGTGTGACACCTGTGTCTTTGGCCTGCCAGGTGCAGATCCAGGGCAGTGTGGTGTACAGCAACTACTGTGTGGGTGTGGAGGTGCGGCCCCGGGCACCCGTCAGTGTCATCGCAGAGGGCACACACCTGTTCGTCCCCAGGGCTGCCTCAGCCCCCCTCGTCCTCAGGGGGTCCCAGTCCTATGACCCTGACCATCCTGGGGCCGTTCTCAGGTGAGGATCACAGAAAGGTCCAGGGCCCAGATCTGCCTTCCAAGCTTGGCCTTGGGTTGTTTTTTCCTAAGTTGAGCTTTTTAGGGCTGACTGTAAAGGAAGTTTGGGAAGGGCTAGAAGCAAAGATGGCACTGGGAGTATGGTTTTGGAACGTGAGCTTTGCACATGTAACATTGAAATCCCTGGTTGGCAAGCTGCCCCGGGCCCACTGAGGGTTACCCGTCCCTTTGGGCGAATCTCGTGTTGCTGGGGGCCAGGCTCAAGCCACATCCTTCGTAGGCGCCTCTCTTGGACTGACATGGATACACTCATGTCCCAGCCTAGCCTCTTTGGCAAGGCAGCAGCAGCAGCCTCTTGCCTTGGCCTCTTCCTGGCTCTCTCCTTTGTTGCAATCAGGCAGCTCCCCGATGCCCAGCCCTGCCTCAGGGTTGAGGGGGGTTATCACATGCCTTTGTGGGTGCTCCGTGCTGGCTCTGGGGACAGAGCTCTAGAGCGAGGCACCTGCACACCTTCAGGGCCACACACCTCTCTAAGCTCAAGAGCAGTGCTGACCTAGGTTAGCACCTGCAGGCAAAGCTTGTTTCGGGGGCCCTGCCCTTGCCTTTGATCCTGAGAGCTGAGCTCCCACAGCCTGGCTGACTGTGCTGGCCCAAGCCGTGTCTCAAGGCTGGAAGGAGTGCACTGTGTGCCTGGGTGGGGCAGAGAGGGAAGCAGGGGCCGTGGTCCTGCCCTGTGTCTGCTGTCACCGTGTCGCTCAGCCTCCTCTACCATGTGTCCCTGGACACAGGTTGATCCTGGCCCCGACCGTGCTCAGCCCTGCCGTGACTTCCTCTGCAGGTTCCACTGGTCGTGCACTGCCGCCAGCTCCCCTGGGCAGCCCTGCTTGGAGGACTCTGCCCGCAGCCAAGTGGACATGGCATCTCCCACCCTTGCTTTCTCAGCAAGGTGGCTCAGCACCTGCTGTGACCAGTTCCTTGTGACACTGGTGGTCTCCAGCGGTGGCCAGAACTCTTTGAAGGCCCAGGTGTTCCTGTCTACCCGCCAGGACCCCAGCTTCAGGTATGTGTGTCCCGGCCCCCGCACATCCCAGCTCCACTGTGAGCAGCCAGGGCAGGAAGCCACCGTGCAGTGCAGGGTGTGCTCCTTGCACTCGGCACCAAACGGGATGGGGCACTACACGTAGCCTGCTCTAGGACTCAACTCTGGGCTGTCTCACACTGCCAGCACCTTCCTCAGAGGGGGCTCCCATAGGGCCTGCCCCAGGCCCACCAGGAGGCAAAGCCATTTGGCATCTCAGCCAGGTACTTGGGGAATGTATCTGGGAGATGGGGCATGGCAGGGCTACAGGGACACCCAAGTGGGACTCGTGTGGCACCTAGTCTTCTAGGTGTGGCAGGAGCTGGGACATGCTGGACCCAAGTCCAAAGCCCTGTGGCTCCGAGGCTGGAGCAGCATCCATGGGCCCCAGGCGGCCTCAGGCTGCTGGAGCTGGCAAGCGACAGGCCGGGTGGAGCTGTGCCTGGAGCACGGAGAGGGGCAAGTGAACAGAAGGAGGGAGCCACTTCCTCCATGGGTGTGGAAAGCTGGCAGTCCCCGGTGGACGGTGCTGGCCCTGACCATGCCCACAGCTCTGTGGCAGTCAGGGGGACTCTGGGCAGTAGGGCTGCTTCCCCCACATGTCTGGGTGAGTTCCAAGGCTTTCTGGAGGACCTGCTGACCTCGCAGGGCAGGAAGGCTCTGCCCACCTCCAAAGACCCTACACCTCACAGTTTTGGGATGGAGGCAGTGGGAATGAGCTCCGCAGGAAAGGCCACTCTGCCGTCAGCATCCCTGGATGTGCTTTAGAAGTGCAGAGATGCCAGCACAGAGATGCCACCACGATAGCCTTTAAATGGAGCAGATTTGGTATTTGGCCCAAACATGCAGTGCACAGTCTAAAGCAAGAACAGTATTTAACTAAAAACATTCACCACCACTGAAATGGCCAGGTGTGAATTTCTCAGGCCTGAGTGAATCACATCCCTGGTTGGTGTGGAGCCAGGGGACCTCTCCTTGTCTCAGACCATCTCTACGCCCCCGCCACTCACACCCGCACGCATATGATGTGTACACACAGTGTCACGGTCACAGGCCGTGAGCAGAGAGGATGGGCACACACACAGATGCACTCACACACCGATATGCACTTCCACATCATCCAGACACACGGATGCATGCTCTTACTCTCCCCTGCCATGCACTGGATGGAGGCTGCTGGCTACTGTGTTGGAAAGCTCGGCTGGTGCCCAGGCTGGGGCCCAAAACTGTGCACCTGCAGGCAGTCACATAGCCAGCCTGTTTGCCTGTATGTTAGCTCTGATCACGTGGGGCTAAGCGTGGTGCACATGGGAGCTGTACACAACACTGACCCAAGGTGGGCATTGCCACACTCCCGACACCCTTGCCCAAAGGCTTGATACGCTTTTGCTAAAATCCGTCGTCATGTCCCAGGTTTGTGCACCTCTCCTGGGTCAGCTTCAAGGCCTCTGCTGTCAACCAGAACACAGAGCTGTCTCTGCAGGCTGCGTGCGAAGGCTGCGGGGACCTGCAGGACCTCACCTTCTCTTGGGAGCTCTTTCTGGTCAACGCCACGGAGGACCGCAGGCTGGCAGGTGAAGCCACAGGTCCTCTTGTTGCCACCGAGGGGAGCAGTCGGGGTGAGGTTGCTTGGGGTCAGTACTGTGTGGTTGGTCTGCCCCGTGTGTCCATCAGCAGCTGGTGGCGTGCACCCACCCTACCTGTTCCTCTCATGCTGGTGCGGACAGTAGTGATACAGCCGGGGGAGACAGGAAGCCCTCAGTGTCACCCTCACCCCGGGCAGCTTGTAGGGATTGTATCCTGGTCTGAAGCCACGATGGGTGTGACGAAAGCACTGCGTGGTGACTCGCTGTCCATACGCTGTGTCCTTGGGGTGCACGGACTGCGTACTTGGTGTCATTGGGGTTCCCCATCCTGCAGCTTCTGAAACTCTTGCCCAGCTGGAAGGCCACACGGTTGGGGGAGTTGGGACCCTGCGCGTTGGCCTCAGGGCAGGCAGTGAGTGGGTCCCTAGTGTCTCACAGTGTTGTCAGGAGCTTCAGTCTGTCCTGCCTGCAAGACAGAGCCCACGTGATGGAGCCACACAACAAAACCTATGTGATAGAGCCCACGGGATGGAGCCCATGTGAAACCCCAGAAGAGTGGGGTCCAGGAAGCTTCCCCTAGCCACGTGATAGGGGTTCCTAAGGGTGGCAGCTGTGGCAGCTCTGTGTCCTCCCCATGCTTCACTCTGGGCTCACCCGTGCCCTCTGCACTGTCCTTCAGAACAAGCTTATTCATTGAGTCTTTCCTGAGTCCATGAGTACTTGAGCTGACTGGTCAGCCCTGAAGTTGGGGTGATAGGGACCCCAATCCTAGAGCCTCAGTCCAGGCAGTGTGTGTGCTGGGGGAGCTTGTAAGGAAGACACCTACGATGCACACGGTGCCCCTTGTGTGGCCCCAAGACGCTGAGACTGTTGCACCTGAAAGGCCAGCCTGCTGTCAGGTGGCTTGTCTATGCACGCTGCTTTCTCTTTGCTGCTGACCCTCTGTCACTGACTCTGAATGGCTCTTAGAACGGTGGTCCTGTGCGATGGACAGGGAGTGGCGATAAGGAAAAACACAGTGTGCCCCAGGATGTTGGAGAGGACACAGGGGAGACCCTAGGCGTTGCCTAGGGTTCTGCAGACTCCCACTCAAGTCTGCAGGGCTGGGGCAGGCAGTTGGTGGAGTGGCCATGAACACAGGCCTCACCACAGACACTGGGTCCCTCCTGCATGTTACCCCTTGCTGCTGGCCAGCATGGCTGCAGGTGAGAGCCGGCTCCCACGGGCAGGGTTTTGAACACATGTGGGATCTGTCTGGAGCTGAGTGCGTGGGCTGTGGGCTGTTTGGTGGTCCTAGTGCAGACGGTCGGTACTGCCTCGCATGTCTTGTAGTGCCCGCCTGCAGCGCTGTGGGGATGCTTGGTGTCTCAGCACTCGGGGCCTCCTGGGAGTCATCAGAGCCCAGCTCGCTGTCCACAGAGCCCAGTGCGGCAGGTCCTGATTCAGGGACATCAGTGCATCTGCCGTGGGCACCTTCACCCCTGCCCCAGGGCCCGCCTGCCCTCTCTGCAACGTGGAGCACCTCCCTGGAGTCCACAGTGGGGACCCACCAGACTCCAGCTGCTGTCCCTGGGGAGGATCTGGACGAGGGGCCACTAGGCCTTGAGGTGGACTCCTGGGATGGGGGAATCCCGACAAGGAGCCCCGACGAGAGAAGCTGGTCCTCTCCCTATCCTGGTAAGCGCCACCATTCCTGGGCACATCCCTGTCTATGTCCCTCTCTTCTGGACCCCTAAGTTGCTTTGGGAAGGAGTGAGTCAGGGGTCAGGTGTGAGATCCCCTGCCTTGGGACTTTAGCTGGGTGTGTGCCCACTGCCCACAGGCTGCTGTGCCCATTACCTGTCCGCCACTGTGCCATGCAGCCAGGGTCACTCTTAGAGAGCCTGCACCTGCTCAGAGCTCTGGTTTCTCCCATCTGCCATGTGGGGGGAGGACGGATGCCACTGGTAACATGCAGGCTCACAGAGACTAGGGCCATGGGGCCTCCCATGGAGTTGGTACTGGCTCGCGGGGAGCATCTGGCTGGGAGGCCGACATCTGACTTTGGCCCCTGCTGTAGATTTTGAAGCCTATTACGGAGACATTGAAGAAGCAGAGCCATCCCGAGGAAGACAGCCAGGTGGGTGGCTTGGGGCTGGCATCTGGCGCCTGTCTCCGAGCCTGCTTGTCTCCCAGCCCTCCCTCCTTGAGGTCCAGACCCTCCTAGCTGCCCTTCCAGCATGCCCGATGGTGGCACCTGGGGTGGGGGTTGAGGGCAGAAGCAAGTGTAGACACCTCTGTGTGCTACTACCTTGCCCCCACCTCCTGTCCCCTCGACCCCTGTGCACACACCTTGAGAGGAGCCCCAGGCCCCGCTGGGGGCGTTCTGGCTGCTTGGTGCCTGGTGCTGAGGGTGTCTGCTGGGAACTCCGCCCTCAGCCCTGCACGGCTGGCTCCCTGGGCCCCCTCTGGCTTCCCCTCACCTGTGTGTAAAGCAGTCGGCTTCTGGTGCCCAGTAGTGCCTGCCTGCTCTGTGCCGAGGCTCCACGGGGCTTTTGTGGCCAGGTCAGTACCCCCAGAGCAGTCATCTGGTGACCCTGTTGCTGAGTGATGGCTGCCTGGGGCATGACTTATCAATCAGATGGACAGATGATGGACGATGACCAGTAGGCTGCTTATGCATCTAGTGAATAAACAGCCGGCTGACAAACTTGTCGAGTGGACAGGTGGACACTGAGCAGGGAGCGCTGGGCTCCCTAGGGCATCACAGACGAGCGGCCATCCTATGCCTCCGGCTTGCCACGCTTGCCCTGTCGGCTTCCTTCCCACTTGTCCCTCTTCCTGGGATCAACATGGGGGACAGGATGCATGGAAGTCCCAGGTCCTTGAAATACAGGCTAGGAGGCCACACAGGGAGTCTCAGGGTGGCCAGGAGACAAGACCCAACCAGGGGCCTGCGTGGGCGTCTCTGAACCGTACTTGTAGTCCCCAGTCCCCTGGGGTTAACCAGCAGAACGTGGCCTGCTGGGGCCCTGTCCCAGGTGAGCGCCCGCCACCACCTGCACCTGCCACAAGCCCTGCTTCGCTTGCCCTGCTGGGACGCGCTTCTGGCCTTCTTGTTCAGTTCCTACTCCAAGTCTGGGCACTCCTGGGTCTGGGCCTGGGGTCTGGAGACCACAGCAACGGATGGACCATGGGGAGGGCTTCAAGGGAGGCTCTCCCACCCGGGGGGAGTAGAGACCCCTATGGATACTTGTCCCGAGTGGGAGTAGAGACCCCTGTGGATTCTTGCCCCGAGTGGGTTTCTTTTCCACCTGAGCATGTCTGTCTTCGCAGGAAGCGCCAGCCCCCCGGAATCAGGAGCTAGCCTGGATGAAGAGGGGAGCCCCGGCGAGGGGGACAGCCTTGTGGACCCCTTCCTCTCTTCCAGCCGAGCGCAGCCTACCCTCCTGGTTGACTGGCCCAAGACCCCGGTCAGCAGAGCTGTCTTCCAAGGCTACACCTCGTCAGGTGTGGACGATGAACTGCCATTCTGGGGGTCGAGCCTTGGCCCCAGGTTCCTCCTGGGATCTTGCCCTGCAGTCACGGCTGCTTTGACCACTTGTCCTTGTCCCCCTTGGGGACCTAGCCTTTGACAGACTGAGGTCGGAGCCGTGCAGGTCAGCTGCCTGCAGAGGGAGCAAGGTGGTGCCCTAGCCCCAGACGTCCTCCTCCGGGTGGGAGCCAGCCACGGCCACATCCTGCGAGGACGTGTTGCATTAGTGTGTTCTCATTACTTGGGCACTTGACCTTCATGAGCTGAGGTGCCAGGGCCACTCCTGGCCCTGCTCCTGCATGGTGAGGCCCGTGAGCACTCTGTCCTGGAGAGCTGCGAGCCTGGGTGTGTCCCAGGAGAAGGCATGTGTGACGAGCACCTGTTTCACCTTCTCCCTGGAGTGAGGGTGGAACCTGCTCCCAGGACCCCATCTGCCCTCCTACCTGGCACCCACTGACCGTCCCTTGTCCACGGCCACCTCCTCCTCTGCAGGGATCACAGGCCCAGCCGTGACCATCAAGCCATACTCACTCAGCAGTGGGGAGACCTACGTGCTACAGGCCTCCGTGGGTAAGTGGCTGTTTGCCAAGTTTGGTACAGGGAGAACCACAGGGTGGTGGGCCTATTCCGCCGTGTCCCTGGGCTTTTGCTCCTGGTTCTAGCTCCTCTCAAGCGTGATGCTTCAGGCAGAGGTGTTGTCCTGTTCGTGCAGCTGATCCCCCTTCTGCTTGGGCCAGTGCTGGCTGAGCCAGGAGCCTTTTCCCTGTGTGTTCATGGTAGGGGTTGGTGGGGTGACGGTGGGGGTAGGGGCCATGGGTTCTGCACAACGAAGGGTCAAAAGGAATGGTTTAACTGCATCTGCTCTGAGCACATACAGACTTCTTTTGCTCACAATGATTTGCATAGTGTTTACATCTCAGCAGGAGCTGAGACTGCACAGCTGCTGTGCGGGCTCAGTGCAAACGCCACCCTGTAGACTGGAAGGGACTCTAGCAGCAAAGAGGCGCTCTTGAATGTGGCTTCTCTCATGGGAGTTTTCCTGGTCTGGACGAAACTCACCACCTTTGCCCTCTTGGGTTTTGTGTCATGCCGTGGGATCTGTCCCCCAGGGCTGGTGTGGCTGCGGTGGGCAGCAGGACAGGTCTGGCAGAGGTTTTGGCAATAGCAGTGACCGTTGTCATCAAGTCTTCACAGTGTAGCACAGGAATCTCCTATAATTCATCTCAAGGGAAATGTAATTTATTTATTTATGTATTTATTAGTTAACTATTTTTTTTAAAGATTTATTGATTTTATTACAAAGTCAGATATACATAGAGGAGGAGAGACAGAGAGGAAGATCTTCCATCCGATGATTCACTCCCCAAGTGAGCCACAACGGCCGGTGCGCGCCGATCCGAAGCCGGGAACCTGGAACCTCCTCCAAGTCTCCCACACGGGTGCAGGGTCCCAATGCATTGGGCCGTCCTCGACTGCTTTCCCAGGCCACAAGCAGGGAGCTGGACGGGAAGTGGAGCTGCCGGGATTAGAACCGGCGCCCATATGGGATCCCGGCATGTTCAAGGCGAGGACTTTAGCCGCTAGGCCATGCCGCCGGGCCCTTAGTTAACTATTTTAATATGTAATTTAACATTCTTATTTTAATCTCTTCAATTAATTTTCAATCACGGCACTTTTTAAAATTTTTATTATTATCATTTTATGCTACAGTTCCATAGGCTGCTGGTTTTTCCCTTATCCCAGCCCCAATTTCTCCCCAAAACCTAGTTCCTCTATATCATTACTAAAGTATAATTCTCCATTCACAGTCATATGTCCATCATTGCGGGCATGGACAATGGCAGAGAGTCCAGAATCCTATTGTCAAGATATAGTAAACAGTTTCATTGTAAGTCCATCTTTGGAAGTAGAAATGCATACTGCATTGAATCCTCACATCTGGATATGTTAGTCTCCATTTCACAGCTACTGTACATCCCCTCAAATGAAAAGTCATAATACAAAATCAACAATAGAAAGAAAAATAGGAATTTACAATGCCATGAATTTAAATTACATGTTACTAGATATGATAGTCTCCATTACACAGCTACTAAACATCCAAATGCAATTTAAACGTCTTAGAACTTTGAGTCACTTTGAAGTTATTGGTAGTAGCAGAAGGTAGAAAAGAGA
Source organism: Ochotona princeps (assembly GCF_030435755.1). Lineage (NCBI taxonomy): Eukaryota > Metazoa > Chordata > Mammalia > Lagomorpha > Ochotonidae > Ochotona > Ochotona princeps. The sequence continues at coordinate 2,728,061 of NC_080851.1, forward strand.
CACGTGGATCCCTGTGGAAGACTCTGTGCCTGGGAGGGCATTTCCGCTCAGCAGGGTCTTACACGGCTGCTCACCGGGAGCTTCGCACCCGGTGCCGTGACACGGGGAGCGTTTCCGGTGCTGATGCCGTGTGCACACGCAATCCAGAGAGACCTGTCAGTGCTGGAGGTGCAGCCCAGCTGTCCCGGGTGGGGTCTTCAGAAACTCCGGGGACAAACTGCATGGATTTCAAAGTTATTTTCGCACCCAAATAAACTGATGTTTGAAAAATTATTTATTCAGTAAGAGGTGGAGGGGAGGAGTAATGGGTCGAGAGAGCAATGTAGAGCACCTGAGGTAGAGGGTTGGAACCAGGAGCCAGCAACTCAATCCAGGTCCCTGCACAGGTGGCAGGCATGCAGTGCTGCCTCCCGGGGCCACAGTAGCATCAGGAGTTGGCACCAAGGAGACCTGGGTTCTCCGAGATAGAACACGGGCATCCTGACTGGCACCTTAGCTCGAGGCTCAGTGCCTGCCCCAGAGTGAGCTTACTTGGGAATTCCTCTTTCCCACTAACGTTTGGAAGTCCGCTTGTGTGGCTGAGGCACTTAGAGAGTCCAGGTAGCCAGGGAGGTATGTTGGTAGGCCATGCGCCTGCCTGTCTTCTCTCATTGCTACTGTGCGGGGGTGTCCTCTGTCTTTCAGCGCCTGGGACTGAACCCCACAATGTGCCTGAGGTTCCCCAGGCACGGCAGAGGGCCAGGAGAACCAGGAAGTCACTGGGGGCCCAGCAGTGCTGCCACTGCTGGTCCAGGAGTGCAGGTCTGAGGACCCTGCCGTGTGGTCTTGGCCCTCCATCCAGTGGTCTTCCATCATGCGTGAGGTACCTCTCTCTCCACTTCTTTAGCCACCAAGCACGGCCTCCTCGGCAAAGCCCAGCTGTACTTGACGGTGAACCAAGCTCCCCAGCACGTGACCTGCCAGGTGCAGCCACACCAAGGTCTGGAAGCCCACACCCTCTTCAGTGTATTCTGCATGTCAGGAGAGCCGGTACGTGGCGGCCCCGCAAGCCTGAGGGAGGCAGCTGCATTGGCTCCGACTGCAGTGCCCTTCCCTGGCCATGGAAGGACTTTGGCCTACGGTGGCATGTTGGGGTCCCCCAGAGTAGTCCCCAGTTCAGAGGAGTCCGGGACCTGCTCAGCAGGAGCCATGCAGGGTACTGAGGGCCTCTGGCCAGGGCAGGACACTGTGGTTGAGCCTGCTCTGAGAAGCTGGCAGGTGATGGAGAGAGGGGTGCACCCAGTTGTTGTATGGGTGTGTGGAAGGTCACTGTGGGGCTGACACAACAGTGCATCATGAGGGTTACACTGCTTCCTCCAGGGCAGGTGGCAGGCAGCTAGTGGCCCTGGGCTTCCTCCAGACCTAGCTGTGATGGCCTCTGCTCCTGACACCCAGCATTGTATCCCTGTAACCACTCCTGCCCTGCCCCTCTGCACTGTGCCCAGTTGGGGGCCATGACAACTGGATGGGTGGTGTCAGGAGGGGCAAGGAGAGCCAGCAGCTCCCGAGGAGAGACCCCAGTGCACTGGGGAGGCCATGGGAACTCAGGAGAGAATGCCCACAGGCTGGGAGGCCACACCCCTGGGCTAGGCTGCTGGAGTTGTTCACCCATCCTGCCAGAGAGTACGGCCTTGGGGTCCACGCTGGTGGCAAGTGCTCCTCAGGGCTGCCACTCACGGTCCGTTCATCTCCCTGGCCCTTTGCTCCCCACAATTGGTTCCCAGGACTTTGAATACGAGTTCAGCTACCAGATAGGTGACACGCCGAGACACATTCTGTACCATGGGAGGGACACCCAGTACTACTTTGCACTGCCAGCTGGAGAGCCCATGGACAGTTACCAAGGTGGGTCACGGTGCCAGCTGGAGAGCCCATGGACGGTTACCAAGGTGGGTCACAGTACCTGTCGGGGTCACCAGCTGTGCAGTTACCAAGGTGGGTCACAGTACCTGTCGGGGTCACTGACTGTGCAGTTACCAAGGTGGGTCACGGTGCCTGTCGGGGTCACCAGCGTGCAGTTACCAAGGTGGGTCACAGTACCTGTCGGGGTCACTGACTGTGCAGTTACCAAGGTGGGTCACGGTGCCTGTCGGGGTCACCAGCTGTGCAGTTACCAAGGTGGGTCACAGTACCTGTCGGGGTCACTGACTGTGCAGTTACCAAGGTGGGTCACGGTACCTGTCGGGGTCACCAGCTGTGCAGTTACCAAGGTGGGTCACGGTGCCTGTCGGGGTCACTGACTGTGCAGTTACCAAGGTGGGTCACGGTGCCTGTCGGGGTCACCAGCTGTGCAGTCACCAAGGTGGGTCACGGTACCTGTCGGGGTCACTGACTGTGTAGTTACCAAGGTGGGTCACGGTGCCTGTCGGGGTCACTGACTGTGTAGTTACCAAGGTGGGTCACGGTACCTGTCGGGGTCACTGACTGTGCAGTTACCAAGGTGGGTCACGGTGCCTGTCGGGGTCACCAGCTGTGCAGTCACCAAGGTGGGTCACGGTACCTGTCGGGGTCACCAGCTGTGCAGTTACCAAGGTGGGTCACAGTACCTGTCGGGGTCACCAGCTGTGCAGTTACCAAGGTGGGTCACGGTACCTGTCGGGGTCACTGACTGTGTAGTTACCAAGGTGGGTCACAGTACCTGTCGGGGTCACTGACTGTGCAGTTACCAAGGTGGGTCCTTTGGGTTCTGAACATTTTCTTCTTGGTTTCCAAAGACTAGAGATTGTCAAAATGATGTGTGTAGAAATCAAAATCTTTCATTTACCATTGCTCATTTCTTCTACTATTTAGTCAATTAAGAACATTCATAATCATTAAGCTAGCTTTTTATACTTTGAATATTAATTTCGTTATCATGTAAGTGATCAAATGTTGGAGGAAATCTTTTAATGTATGAGTTCAACGTTTAGACCACCCAGTCGCTGACTTACCAGTGAGGGATGCCATATGCAGTAGAGGGGACAGCCGAGGCACCTGCCGTGGGGAGCATGCAGTGCTGGCCTGCTGAGTGGGAGCCTCGTGACCCCAGACCAAGTGAGGTTAGCAGTGGCAGCAGCTTTGTGACCTGGCCCCTGTCTCCAGGGTCCTGGGCTGCCCTGGGCAGTGGCATCCGCTGGGCCATCTGACTGGTGTGCAGAAGCAGAGGCCCAAGAATGGACTTGGACAGACATGCCCTTACCCTGCGGAGGCCCAGAGGCTATGGCCACTGGGGTGTGAGTATTCGGAAGTCGTCCCCGCAGTAAGTCCCCGGATGCCAGCACTGGGGCCTTCTCCGGGAGGACTGCCTTGTGCTCATGTCAAGGATACACCCGTGTGTGATCACAAGACCGAACCTGTGACTCTTGCCATGTGACCACCTGCAGGTCTCCTAGCCTCACCCGGGCCCTGGTCACAGGAGGGACTCCTTGGGTCCCCCGGGTTGCCATTTCCTGCTGCACTCCCCGGAGTTCCTGCAAACCTGCCCTAAGCGCTCTTGGCCTGTAGCTGCCAGAGCTGCACACATCATTCAGGACTCACTTCAAAGACTGCTCAGCCCTTGTGGAGGTCACGCTGTGTCCCCCAGACACTCCCCTGGCCTGAACTCCACGGAGAAGTGAGTTCTGGAGCTTGGGGAGATCTCTTGGGGAATGGGAGCCCTGTTCCCATGCCCTGCTGTGCTGTGCCGCCCCAGCAGCGCCCACTGGTCCCTGGGCACATGCCCTGCTGTGCTGTGCCACTCCAGCAGCGCCCACTGGTCCTGGGCACATGCCCTGCTGTGCTGTGCCGCCCCTGCAGCGCCCACTGGTCCCTGTTCCCATGCCCTCCTGTGCTGTGCCGCCCCAGCAGCGCCCACTAGTCCTGGGCACATGCCCTGCTGTGCTGTGCCACCCCAGCAGCGCCCACTGGTCCCTGGGCACATGCCCTGCTGTGCTGTGCCGCCCCTGCAGCGCCCACTGGTCCCTGGGCACATGCCCTGCTGTGCTGTGCCGCCCCAGCAGCGCCCACTGGTCCCTGGGCACATGCCCTGCTGTGCTGTGCCGCCCCAGCAGCGCCCACTGGTCCCTGGGCACATGCCCTGCTGTGCTGTGCCGCCCCTGCAGCGCCCACTGGTCCCTGGGCACATGCCCTGCTGTGCTGTGCCGCCCCAGCAGCGCCCACTGGTCCCTGGGCACATACCCTGCTGTGCTGTGCCACCCCAGCAGCGCCCACTAGTCCCTGGGCACATGCCCTGCTGTGCTGTGCCGCCCCTGCAGCGCCCACTGGTCCCTGGGCACATGCCCTGCTGTGCTGTGCCGCCCCAGCAGCGCCCACTGGTCCCTGGGCACATACCCTGCTGTGCTGTGCCACCCCAGCAGCGCCCACTAGTCCCTGGGCACATGCCCTGCTGTGCTGTGCCGCCCCAGCAGCGCCCACTGGTCCCTGGGCACATGCCCTGCTGTGCTGTGCCGCCCCTGCAGCGCCCACTGGTCCCTGGGCACATGCCCTGCTCTGCCGAGGTGCCCCTGTAGCTGTTGACGTCCTTGGCACAGGCCTGGGGAAGGGTTGGTGTCCCCGTTCTATCCCCACACGCCTCGGTGGCTGGCCACATGTGCAGAATACATGTCTCCTGTGTTCCCTATAGTCATGGTTTCTGCTGAGATCACAGATGGCCGAGGCTCCAAGGCACAGCCATGTGCTGTGGCCGTCACCGTGCTGCCCCAGTACCGAGGGATGGACTGCCCTGGCGAGGACCTGTGAGTATCAAAGCCTGCATCACACACGTGTCCCAGAGCAGGGCAGCCGGGCGGTGTGGGCATGGCAGGAGAGACCAGCCAAAGTGCAGCAGCCTGTGTGCTCCTCTGCCATGGTGTCTGTACACACACTTCAGGCCCTCCAACACTTGCTGTTTCACAGTAGCCTCAGCAGTCCTAAGTCCCTCATTCCTTTAAGTCTACCATGGCATTGTATGTGTAGACATCGATAGAAAGTCCAGCATCCTATTGTCAGGACATAGTTCACAGTTCCACTTGGAGTGGAAATGCGTACTGCAATGTATCTTCACTTCACAGTACGCCAATCTCTTTAAAATATTCCTCTAGATGAATAATGGGTAAATGTGTTTATATATCTATTGATCTTGTATTTTGCATGAAGGCTGCCTTATATCAAAGAACAGATTATATTTGTCCTTTTGAGATTGATATTTCACCGAGCTTCATGGTCTCTAGTTGGGACCTTTTGTTGCAAATGGTAGAATTTCATTCTTATTAATGGCTGAGTAATATTCCATGGAGTAGATGTACCACAGTTTCTTTAACCACTCTTCTTTTGATGGGTATTTGTTTATTTTTTTTCTTTTATTGGTCATCTGGGTTGTTTCCATGTCTTTGCTATTGTAGATTTTATTGCTGTAAATATGGGATTACAGGTCACTTTCTCATATGCAGAGTTCATTTCCTTTGGATATATCCCTACAAGTGTGCCCTGTTTTTAATTGGGCTGCAAGTTCTTCAGATGTCCTGATTGAAGTCTGTAGGGTTTGTAGATAGTTCTCCCGAGGTTCTGGGTTTTCTTCCCACACTCGTCTGCTGAAGAAAAGCTTCTGGTTTCGGTTCAGTATGATGTGTTTGTCCTCTACGCTTTGTGTTTTTGGCATCTTTAAAGAAACTGCTGCCTATGCCCAGATCACGTGCGCTCAGGAAGCGTGTGGGCGCGGCTCTTGCTGTTGAAGGAGGCCTGGCAGGTCCACCCTCGGTTACTGGTTCCGTTATTGACAGCGTCTTATTTTAAGGAAAGGTATGCATGCGAAAGGCGGAGTCTCACACATGTGTACAGAGAGATTGTTTACTCCCCAAGTGCCCACGACAGCAAGGGCTGGGCCGAGCGGGAGCCTGGCACTGCCAAGCGGGGTCCGCCTGGCTCAGCAGGCGCTGCAGTGAGGGACAGGTTACTCCCCAAGTGCCCACGACAGCAAGGGCTGGGCCGAGCGGGAGCCTGGCACTGCCAAGCGGGGTCCGCCTGGCTCAGCAGGCGCTGCAGTGAGGGACAGGTTACTCCCCAAGTGCCCACGACAGCAAGGGCTGGGCCGAGCGGGAGCCTGGCACTGCCAAGCGGGGTCCGCTTGGCTCAGCAGGCGCTGCAGTGAGGGACAGGATGTCCGAGAGCCGACTTCTCCGATGTGTCTGTGCTGCTACCGTGACTTTTGAATTCTCTGTTCCTTTAATTCCAGCCAGTTTTGCTTCACACACGGGACCTTGATTAGATCCCTCTGTGCTGGTAATTATTTTGTCTTCCTCCTGCACAGACCTGTTTCATCGCCAGGTATTGTTGCCTGAATGGGCTGTCATTGGCATCTAAAGGTATGGACTTGTGAGGTGAGGTGACTTGCCAGCACAGGGCACAGCCACATCCCTTCACTTGTCATGGCGCCTCTGTGGAGTGGCGGTGTGGCTTCCTGCACCTGTCCCCATCCTGCTCTCGGGGCTCCCGAGGATCAGGGATAGTGCCTTGCTTTGCCTCGTCAGCATCTGCTCTGCCAAGGTCTTCCTGTGCCGATTCACCAACAGGCAGTTACAACATCGCTCCCCTTCTGCTCTGGCGGGCAGGCTGAAAGGTTTTGAGTGTGAGGGAACACTCACGCCATGCACTGTCCCCTTCAGGTACAATTCCAGCCTGAAAAGCCTGTCCACTCTCCAGCTGATGGGGAGCCACATGGAAGCCAGGAACTACATCACCATGTTCACCCGGATCCTGAGCCGTCTGACCACGGAAGACAGAAATGCCTCGTGCGGCCAGTGGTCATTGATACAGGATGCGCTTATCTCCTCGCTGTGTGCCTTCACCTCTTCAGACCAGGTGCGGCCCGGGTCGGGCAGCTGCACTGGCTGGAGGCATGTGCCAGGCAGCAGGCCCAACAAGTGGTTGTATGCACACGGCACAGGCAAGTGAGAGCCCGTGGGGCCGGCTTGGCTCCATGCCCGGCTATGGTTGCTCTCACCTGCCAATGTTTCAGACAGATGAGTGGTACTCGTTTATTATCTTTTTTTTTTTTTAAGATTTATTTTTATTGGGAAGTCAGATTTACAGAGAGGAGGAGAGACAGAGAGGAAGATCTTCCATCCATTGATTCACTCCCCAACTGCCAGCAATGGCCGGAGCTGTGCTGATCTGAAGCCAGGAGCCTGGAGCATCTTCCAGATCTCCCACTCAGGTGCAAGGTCCCAAGGCCTTGGGCTGTCCTCGACTGCTTTCCCAGGCCACAGGCAGGGAGCTGGATGGGAAGTGGAGCTGCCGGGATAAGAACCGGTGCCCATATGGGATCCTAGCGCATTCAAGGCGAGGACTTTAGCCACTGGGCCAGGCCCCGTTTATTATCTTTTAAAGATTCATTTTTTTTTTTTAAAGTTGAAAGTCAGAGTTACAGAGAGAGGGGAGAGACAGGGAGAAATTGATCTTCTGTTTGCTAGTTCACTCCTCAAACAGCCAGAATTGAGCTCGTCCAAAGCCAGGAGCCAGGAGCCTCTTCCAGGTCTCCCACATGGGTGCAGGGGTCGAAGGGCATGGGCTGTTCTCTGCTGCTTGTCCAGGTGCATAGACAGGGAACTGGATGAGAAGTGGAGCAACGGGGACCCAACAGGATATCCATACGGCATGCCGGCACCACAGGTGAAGGCTTAGCTTGCTGCGCCATGGCCCCGGCCCTGGTGCTGCTGGTTCATGGAGAGTGGTCCAAGTCGGTGCCCACCGCAGCTAGTTATACACTAACACTTCAGGAAGCAAAAGCTCCCTAAATCCAGCTTGGTTTCTTCTGTGGCCGGGCTGCAGGCTCCAGTTCTGTGCCCACTCTTAAGGACTGGTGACTGGTTGCTGAGGCCCCTCCCGGCTGTGCCTGGTACCGGCACCGGGGCACACTCACAGCTCCCAAAGCAGCTCGTGTCGTCACCATCGTCGGACGCCACCCTGGAGCTCTGCCCCTCCCCACCTGTGTCCCTCTCTGACTGTCCGCAAGTCTGTCTCCTGATGGGGTTCTGTGGGGCTGGGCAGGGGGATGTAGGAGGAGCAAGACTGGGAGGAAAGCTTGAGCCAAGGTCATGGTCCCGTAAGAGATCTGGCCTCTCGGCCAGAAGGCAAGGGGCCGGCTCTGCTCCCGTGTAAGCTGAGGTCTGAGACTAACGCATGCTGTCCCTTCCTGCCTGGTCTGCTGCTTCAGGAGGAGTTGATGGCTTCAGTCCTGATGCTGAGGGACCTCGTGGGCCTCCCCAGAAGGGTGAGTGGCCTTTCTTCCCAAGGGCGTTTGCCTGCCTGTCGCGTAATAGGAGGATCATAGTCGGATGCTTTGGGGTTTACACACAGTGAAAAGCAGGGCTTATTCCTAAGAATTGCCCTCTGGCTGGGTGGCCCAGCTCGGCTCTCAGGTGAAGAACTAACTGCCCACTGGCTGGGTGGCCCAGCTCGGCTCTGGGGTGAAGAACTAACTGCCCGCTGGCTGGGTGGCCCAGCTCGGCTCTGGGGTGAAGAACTAACTGCCCACTGGCTGGGTGGCCCAGCTCGGCTCTCAGGTGAAGAACTAACTGCCCGCTGGCTGGGTGGCCCAGCTCAGCTCTCAGGTGAAGAACTAACTGCCCGCTGGCTGGGTGGCCCAGCTCGGCTCTGGGGTGAAGAACTAACTGCCCGCTGGCTGGGTGGCCCAGCTCGGCTCTCAGGTGAAGAACTAACTGCCCGCTGGCTGGGTGGCCCAGCTCGGCTCTCAGGTGAAGAACTAACTGCCCGCTGGCTGGGTGGCCCAGCTCGGCTCTGGGGTGAAGAACTAACTGCCCGCTGGCTGGGTGGCCCAGCTCAGCTCTGGGGTGAAGAACTAACTGCCCGCTGGCTGGGTGGCCCAGCTCGGCTCTCAGGTGAAGAACTAACTGCCCGCTGGCTGGGTGGCCCAGCTCGGCTCTGGGGTGAAGAACTAACTGCCCGCTGGCTGGGTGGCCCAGCTCGGCTCTCAGGTGAAGAACTAACTGCCCGCTGGCTGGGTGGCCCAGCTCGGCTCTGGGGTGAAGAACTAACTGCCCGCTGGCTGGGTGGCCCAGCTCGGCTCTGGGGTGAAGAACTAACTGCCCGCTGGCTGGGTGGCCCAGCTCGGCTCTGGGGTGAAGAACTAACTGCCCGCTGGCTGGGTGGCCCAGCTCGGCTCTGGGGTGAAGAACTAACTGCCCGCTGGCTGGGTGGCCCAGCTCGGCTCTCAGGTGAAGAACTAACTGCCCGCTGGCTGGGTGGCCCAGCTCAGCTCTGGGGTGAAGAACTAACTGCCCGCTGGCTGGGTGGCCCAGCTCGGCTCTGGGGTGAAGAACTAACTGCCCGCTGGCTGGGTGGCCCAGCTCGGCTCTCAGGTGAAGAACTAACTGCCCGCTGGCTGGGTGGCCCAGCTCGGCTCTCAGGTGAAGAACTAACTGCCCGCTGGCTGGGTGGCCCAGCTCGGCTCTGGGGTGAAGAACTAACTGCCCGCTGGCTGGGTGGCCCAGCTCGGCTCTCAGGTGAAGAACTAACTGCCCGCTGGCTGGGTGGCCCAGCTCGGCTCTGGGGTGAAGAACTAACTGCCCGCTGGCTGGGTGGCCCAGCTCGGCTCTGGGGTGAAGAACTAACTGCCCGCTGGCTGGGTGGCCCAGCTCGGCTCTGGGGTGAAGAACTAACTGCCCGCTGGCTGGGTGGCCCAGCTCAGCTCTCAGGTGAAGAACTAACTGCCCGCTGGCTGGGTGGCCCAGCTCGGCTCTGGGGTGAATATCTTCCCTTAGTGCAGGAAGAACAAGTCAAGGCCAGTGCTGACAGTGCTGTATACCTCGGGCACAGCCCTGGACTCTCCCATCACACTGCTTCCTTCTCTTCAGCTCTCTGACCCCCAGCTGAACCCTGACATGGTGCGGGAGGAGGCAGGGCCTGGCAAGAAGGGGTTTTCATGCCAGTGGGCAGTCCCAATCACCTGTTAGCACCTAAAGGGCTGGAGACACCTCTGTTTCTCCTGGTGAGACTGGGTGGGTGAAACTCCCCTGGAGCCTGCTCCTGCACCTGGGCACAGTCACTCAGTTCCTCATCATGAGGAATAGTGGCTGTGTGCCCGCTGTGTGCCAGCAGCCCCCGACCCACGTCTCCTTTCCCCCGGCAGCTGAGCTCCACCAGCATGCTGCTCATCCTCAGGTACGCCCAAGGGCTCCTAGCTCGCAGCCGGCTTCCCGCGGGGCTGGTGGTCAGCCGAGGCCTACGGCTGGAGCTCGTCCAGCTCCTGTCCACAGTCTGGGATGCCTCGGGGCAAGAAGGAGCAATGGTGGCCCAGGCACACGTCCAGGAGGAGGGAATGGAGTTGGCGTCAGCCTTGTTGCTGGTGAGTCCTCATCCTCTCATGCAACGTGGACACCCCATTTGGGAGGGCCGGGGCTGGAGTCGCCTCACAGAGCCCAGCCCTATGATTCTGGGGGACACCTGGGGGGCCAGTGTTTCCTGTTTGGGAGGATTTCCATTTGGCACATGCGTAGGAGTCCGTGGAAACTGATAGGAAGTGATGCCAGCGGTCCCACGTGTGTGCTACGAAAAGGTGATTGTGCCGCCATGCTGTTGCTGGAAAACCCACAGAGCCACACTTCGCTTTCGTCTGCGGAACACTGGGAAGTTCTCGGAGATGCCAGCTTCTGTCTGTCCTTGCACTACTCTCCTCCCACCTGCCCAGACCTGCTGCTTTTATTTCACGGGTGGGAAGTTAGAACACGAGTTAATGTCCACGTGAGTCGAGCAGCAGCAAACCTGCTGAGCTAAGGACATGTAGAAGCCTTGCCTGCACACCTGCCTGGAGCACACTCGGATGCGGTCTCCCCTGCTTTAAGAACCACACTGCTATTGAACTCCACTCTGCTGAGCTAAGACTTGCAAGAAGCACAGCTGGTGTTCAGGAAAGAAGCAAAGCCTCACAGACAGATGTGGCACAGCCGAAGACCCCCGTTTGTGCTCTGCTGTTGCCTGTCACCCACATGTCCATGTGGGAGCCTTTCTCGGCACCCAGACTAGAGACGAGCTGACGTTGTAGCTTCCCGCTCTGCCCTGCTTTGCCCCTGGCAGGGTCTGCTGGCTGTGTCACCAACACGGGGCACCCCTCTTTGTGTTTCAGGGCTGCCTCTCTCTGCCACAAGAGCGTGAGCTCCGGGTCAGTGCCAGGCAGGTGGAGTTCCTGACCATGCTACATTACAGCCTGCAGCGCTCTGTCCACAGCCTGGGCCCCATCCGGGTGTACCTGCCTGGTGACCTTGCCGGGCCCAGAGCCACCTGGGAGGAAACGCGGAGCCCATGCTACATCAGCCAGCTTGTGCTGTTCAGGAAGAACCCACACCCATGGGGAGGACACGCTCCAGGGCAGGTACAAGCATTGCGGGAACTTGGCTGTCTCCAAGCTCTGGGCCCCAGGCTCTGAGGGTGAGAGGAAACAGGTGTCGGGTCTTCACCTGTGTGTTGGTTTTAGGAGAGGACTGGCTTGGGACGTGTTGCTATCACCACAGGTGTTGCTACTCCTTGATGGCTGGGCCCCTCCTTTCATTGTTTGCTGTTGGGGTTGGTGCGTGTGGGACCATGATGGTGCCTGGCCTGGGGCTCAGCCTGAGTGATGCTATCAAGGGGGCTGTGAGGTCCTCCTGGTTGTCCTGCATCCCCCTATACCCTGCAACAAGCACAGTTCAGCCAAAACAGCAGTGTGCTCCCTGGGTCCCGGGGGGAAGACCAGAGAGGAAGTGTTGAGGTGGGGACAGCAGCGTGGGTGGTCCCAGTCACTTGGTGGTTTTGTGAACATCCACCTCACTTCTGTACCCAGAACTGCACACAGGACATCCTGGGCCCCCGTGGCTTTGGCAGGTTGAACAGAGTGAGACCTCTGGCTGCTGTGCCCCAGCCCCTCAGTCCTGGCTCACACTCCAGGCTCCACTGGGCGCTGGGGAAATGAATATGCAAGAGAGTGATGAATGCTTGTTTTGTTCAAAGATAAATGATTTTAGAATGTACTTAGTTTTTTTTTAAGATTTATCCTATTTTTATTGGAAAGTCAGATATACAGAGAGACGGTAGACAGAGAGGAAGATCTTGCATTTGATGGTTCATTCCCCAAGTGGCCACAACAGCTGGAGCTGAGCTGATCCAAAGCCAGGAGCCAGGAGCTTCTTCCGGGTTTCCCACTGGGGTACAGGGTCCCAAAGCTTTGGGCCAGCCTCTACTGCTTTCCCAGGCCACAAGCAGGGAGCTGGATGGGAAGTGGAGCAGCCAGGTCCTGAGCATGTATCCATATGGGATGCCGGCACTGCAAGCAGAGCCCCAGACTACTATACCACAGTGTTGGGTAGTGTGATACTTTTAATTATGCAGGAGTTGGAATGTAGTGAGTCTGCTAAGATGTCTGTTGCAAGGCAACAGGGCCTTCGGGCCCCTGGACCTCAGCCACGCTTCTAGGAATGCATGCTGCGGAAGGAAGGGGAGATTGCTGGAGGAAAAACTGCTGGTTGTGATCACCCAAGTGGAAATATACGCAAATGTGCAAATGGGGTGCAGTTCACTCATCATTTCAATGAATTAAAATCCTTCCTCAAGAGCCAGTTAAAATGACACCAGTCAGGGAAAGTTACTGATTCAGGAAGTTTCAGCAACAGTGCTGAGGGCCGAGTTGTCTACATGACGTTGTAGTGAGTGTGTGCACACCCCAGCCCGCCCGCTCTGAGGAGAGATTGGGAGTGAGAGCCACTGCACGCCGTCACCTTCCTGAGCGGAGACGTGACGCCCATGAGCTCTTCCAGGGGTGGATGGAAAGCGCCCTGGATGCTTGGAGTGTCCACCTTTCAGCACACAGCAGCGAGTACACCCGGCTGCTGCCCGTCCAGCCTCCGGGGGCTGCCGCCTTGACGCCAGGCTGGCCTTTCCCCCCAGGTCGGTGAAGCTGTGGGCCTGACCCTGCATGCCTGCTCTGGCAGAAGGCCCATCCGCCGCCATCGGCTGGCGAGCCCTGTGACTGTAGAGTTTGGGGAGGACGGCGGCTCGGTAAGGGGTGCCCCTTGTGGTCTGCGCCTCCGTGGGCCTTGCAAGCAGTTCGGTCCCACGCTGCCTGTCCCAGGGGCAGGCCGTACTTTGCTGTTTTCTGTTGTGGCGGCAGGATGGCCAGGGAAACAGAATGCCCTTTGTGTTGCTTCGGGATGAAGTGAACGTCCATGAGTTTGCCTTGGGGCTTTCTGGAGACGCCCGGGAGACCCTGCAGATGCGTGTGGAGTTCTCCAAGCCGGCGTCACGGGCCTTTCCGGTCCTCCTGCTTGTGAGGTGGGCATGGTGGGGAGATTGGGGTCCTGAGAACCTTGGCCGAGGAGCCTCATTTTATAACTATGGCACACACAAAGGATAGACACGTGACATCAGAGCCTGGCAGTCGCACCACACGGATGCTGCCAGCCTGTGGGGCTGGAGGGACCTCCGCTTCCCCAAGGGATGTTGCCCCACTCACTCTGCCCTCTGAGCTCTTGCCTCTGGTGCAGGTGTTGCCCACACAGCCCTTAGCACAAACCCATTGTCCCTCCTGGCTCAACTTGCAATCGACCGAATGACCTGAGCCACTAGACTTAGAGCCTCTTGCTTACAGAGTTTGGAGTTTGGATGGAAATCTGTTCTGGAAGTCTCATTCTCAGGGTGCTTGCCGTTGGTCAGCACCAGCCACCTGCTGCCCACAGAGGGCACCATGCCAAGGCCACCATGTGTCTGTACGCAGGGCAGCTGTGCCCTCCCACCATCGGCAGCCATGCCCTCTCTGCTCCAAGCAGTCATACCCTCCCCATCCCTGGCAGCTGTGCCCTCCGCACTCTAAGCAGTCATGCCCTCCCCACCCCAGGCAGCTGTGCCCTCCGCACTCTAAGCAGTCATGCCCTCCCCACCCCAGGCAGCTGTGCCCTCTCTGCTCCAAGCAGTCATGCCCTCCCCACCCCGGGCAGCTGTGCCCTCTCTGCTCCGAGCAGTCATGCCCTTCCCGCCCCGGGCAGCTGTGCCCTCTCTGTGCTCATTCTGAAGTGTGCAGATTCTAAGTGAAGTTCAGGGCGACCGGGTTATGTAGACAGCTTTATGTAGACCGATGGGGCTGGGGCAGGCCTGGTGGCCTGTGTGTCGTCCCGGGGAGAAGGGACGTGTGGTGCCAATGTCAGGGTGAACGGCTTTGGGGGAGGGAACCTGGACGCCCGAGTACACACTGTCTCCTAGGTTCTCCGAGAGACCCACACCCTCGGCTTTCCTTGTGAAACAGACCCACCTCTGGGAGGAGCGAACACTGCAGATTTACATCCCAGCTGCTGCCTGGAAAGGTCAGAGGGCAGCATGGCCGGGGTTGCAGCTCCTGGGATGTGAGGAAGCCTGCACTTGTGTGTGTGTGTGTGTGTGTGTGTGGCCCTGGTCTCGGCCCTGGTGTGGCCCACTGTCCCATGTGAATGCTTGGCATCCATGCGTGCGGTGGGCAGTACAGCCTAAGTGCCTGGGCCCCTGCACCTGCGTGGGAGACCTGGCTGAAGTTCCTGGCTTCAGCCTGGTCCAGCCCTGGCTCTTGTGGCCATGTGGGGAGTGGGCCAGCAGCCAGGCCCTCCCTCCAGAGGTCTCCTCACCCCTCTCTGTCTCTTTCAAGTAAACAAACAAAAAGTGTATGTATTTTAAGTGGGTAAATCTGCCAGCCTTTCCTCATACATTTTGAGGTGTATTGGTAAGGCATTCCTCACCCCGGGAAGCCTTGCACGGGCTCTGTGGGTGCCCGGCCACCTGCTGTCTGAGCTCTGGCCTGTGCCTGTTTATTGCTGTGAATGCTAAGAAGAATGGATCTGATCCTGTATTTTTATAATTGGCTGATATGCAGTTATCCCAAAAAATGATTTTATTGAAAAGAGATCTTAGAACATTAAGTGCTTCTGCTTTTAAATATGAAAATTACCCCAAAATGGTGAGCCAAGACCACATTGGGCCCCCAGGCAAGTTGGGACAGGGACATGCTGGTGGCTGGCCAGTGGCGCTGAGCAGGCAGGGGTGGGTGTAGACGGTGGCAGGCCAGCAGGAAGTCTGTCCCCTGGGCTGAGGGTAACCCCTTCTGGCAGGCGGGTGTGGATGTTGTCAGCCCTGGGGACACTGCACTTCCGCCCATTCTCAAATGAAAGGCCTCATCCCGGGGGCCCTCAGCCTTCCCTGCCTGTGTAGGGAGCGGGGTCTCCTGCAGACCCCAGCATGTGTCCTTGCTGGTCTTTCTCTGTAGAGTCCCAAGTGGGCTTCTTGTCCTTGCTGGATGCTGACTATGACAAAAGAACCCCGAACAAGCATCTGGCTGAGGCGGTGCACTACACGGTCCGCTTCCAGTGGCTCCGATGCCTGCTTTGGGATGAAGGAGAGTGGGAGTCGTCCCGTTCCTCCCCAGAGCCAGGGACTTCTCCAGACACAGTGAGCTGCAGGTACAGGAGTTGTGTTACCAGCTGACTTCGCCATCATTTCCGTCCTGGGTCCGGGCCCCGGAGCCTCTCCTGGGACAAGCTGGAACCGTCTCCGTGGGACAGCCCCAGCCCTACTAGCCCATGTTGCCACATCTACCTGCCAGCCACAGGCCTCCCACTTGCATGGCACCAGAGGGGTGGGGGTCTAAGGCTGCGGCTACCCTGGCCCATCACTGGGGATGGGCACGTGGGGGCCGCACTGGGATCTGGATGCGCGTCTGGCGCAGGCCTCAGTCCCAGGGCAGCTCTGTGGTACCCTGTGTCCTTCATCCCTGTGGGCTTCGGCCCTCACCCCATGTCTGTGTGTCTGTGCACGTCTGTGTACATCCGTGCTGCCTCCTAACCCTGTGGTTTTCTCCCAGCTATGACCGCCTCGCTCTCTTCTCTCTCCTGAGACGGACATTGAGCGCCAGCCTGGGAGTGAGCCGTGTTTCCGAGTTACGAAGGTCGGCTCTCGGTTCTCCATCCTGACTTGGTTCCATTCATGCCTCTGCCTGCTCTGCCTTCTGTTCTGTTCTGTATGTTGGAGGGGAATTGGCTGTCAACAGTTGCAGGTGTGACACTCGCCCATCTGCGCATTCCCGAGAGCGGGAAGGCACACTCACTGGCGCTGGTACCATGTGCATTTGGTCACCTCACACCAGTTGGTTTGAAGCCTGTGGTGAGAGCAGTGCCTGGCTTGCTTGTCCTGGCCTACACCACGGGCATAGCCTAATTTCACCTCTTGCTCTCGCAAAAGTGTCCTGTTTCGGATAATGATGTAAGAGCCACGCTGTTTTTGCGGCCGGTGTTTGATATGGACCCCTGACATTCACTGTGGAATATGGGTGGGTGGACGTGTGGACGGGAGCTTCCCTGTCTGCCATCAGCGTCACGCATTGCCATCATCAGTGCAGTGCCCGGCCTGCAGGTGCCTGGGGTGTCTGCTGAGTGTCCAGGGCAGATGTCTCCTAGTGTCTGTGTGCTCAGAAGCTCTGCCCGGCTTGGTTGTTTACTCGCCCACATCAGATACCTAGGAAATAGGAATCGCTACTGAAGAAGCAGGTGGTGGCCGTAGTGGTCACGGTCATCCCAGCAACCAGGGCCCGAGCACAGTGGCCACAGCCAAGGCTTCTGTGGCACCGACAGTGCTGGGGAACCAGCATGGGGAACAGCCCGGAGACAGGTGCAGCCCCACAGGCAGGTGGGGTGTCAAGAATTCGTGCCCAGGATCTGGGAGGCTCAGGCCTCCCAGCCGGGCGAGCGGGGGACACCTGCCAGCCAATGGCCTGTGACGCAGAACAGGCTTCCCCAGACAGGTGGAAGAGGAGAGACAGAGCCCAGAGCTGAGGCCAGTCCTCAGATGGGTACCTCCCCACGGCCTGGGCTTCGGGGCCGGCCCAGCAGAGTCCCCCCCCCCCCCCCCCCCGAGCTAGAGGAGCCTAGTGCAGGCAGAGCACCTTGTCAGGGCAAGGCTCCCAGTGGAGTGGTGCCAGGTGCCTGGGGACAGATAAGCAACACCTATAGGACTGGGGGTGGGACAGGGGTTGGGTGGCGAGCAGAAAATGTGACTCACCTACGAGGGCCCTCGGGGGCCCCTGGCCAACGTGGGAAGGGCTGGGGCCAGGGCTGTGGGTCGTTGCCTGGCCGTCTGTGAGTGAATACCAGGCTTCCTCTCCTTGCAGTCATCCACAGAACTTGGTACCCGGGGTGTGCGTGGCAGTGCTTGTGGTCTTGTACGGACTTCTGGCTGTGAAAAGCCGGCTAGTGGACTGCCGCGAGAAGAAGAAAGCGGGCTGTGTTTTCCTGCAGGGAAGTGTCCCTCCTGGCCACCAGCTCTATGCCATCGTCGTGGACACAGGCTTCCGCTCACCCGCAAGGTTTTCTTCAAAGGTAGCAGGAAGCTCCACGGCTGGCATGGGAGGGCACTAAGGGCTTTAGAGGCAACCAGGCAGCAGCCAAGCGGGCAACTATGCACCTGCCGCCTGTCTCAGCTGCTCCTTCCTAGTCAGCACAGCCCCTCCCCTCTTGCTGTCTTCGCTGAGGCAAGCTGCCTGGGAGATGCTTGTTGTCCCCAGTGTTGGGGAATCCCTCTGGAGGCCGAGACTGGGGCTGTGCTCCTGGGAGCCTCGACGACTCCGCTGCCCACCATCAGGGGCCCTCTCGTCCCCTCAGTCCACACTGATCCCGGCCTGTGGCAGGAGTACTGGTGGCAGGTGTTGGCTGTCCCGAGCTGTCCTCCGTGTCTGTCTCAAGGTCTACATCATCCTGTGCTTTGAGGACGGCTGCTCACCGACCAGAGAGCTGCACTGTCCCGAGAGGCCCCTGTTTGAGAGGAATTCCAGACACACCTTCATGCTGAGGTATGCAGAGGCACCAGAACCCTAAAACAGCAGCTGACAGCCATGGGTGTCCACTGTGCACCTCTGGGTCTGGGGCGGTGGCTCAGAGGGGTGCTCTGAGCAGCATCTGACAGCCATGGGTGTCCACTGTGCGCCTGCAGGTCTGGGGCGGTGGCTCAGAGGGGTGCTCTGAGCAGCATCTGACAGCCATGGGTGTCCACTGTGCGCCTGCAGGTCTGGGGTGGTGGCTCAGAGGGGTGCTCTGAGCAGCATCTGACAGCCATGGGTGTCCACTGTGCACCTCTGGGTCTGGGGCGGTGGCTCAGAGGGGTGCTCTGAGCAGCATCTGACAGCCATGGGTGTCCACTGTGCACCTGCGGGTCTGGGGCGGTGGCTCAGAGGGGTGCTCTGAGCAGTTTACTGCTTGGAAGTAAGCAGCACGTGTATGTAGTGGGGGGAGGGGAGAGGAAGGCCTGTGTGCTACTGAAGTTCAAGTTCATGGTCCCTGGGGTCCCGGGCAGACCAAATATGTAAGAGCCAGGCTGCAACTCTCGGAGACCACGGGGCTGGAGAGCAGGTGGGAGCACAGAGGCCCCATTCCGCGGAGGTGGAACGTGCTGGGGCTTTCTCCTGGGAAACTTGATTTATAGCAGTTGCTGGGTTGGAGTATCGGTGGCTTTGTAAAGGGAAAAACTGCTAGCTTGAGACTAACTCAGGACAAACACCAAGATGTGGAGATTCGAGTGACTGATTTAGGGACGCCTCCTCAGTCCCCCATATCCACGGGGTATGGAGTCGATTCCCAGCCCCCCAGGTGGGTAGCTCACACCAGGGCTGCCCTGGGCATGCCAGGATCTTTATTTTATGTGCACCCATCCATACCAAAGATAAAAAGTTCTACTTATCAGTTAGGCACAGCAAGAGATGAACAGTGTAGTAATAGACCAGTGTAACAACAGACTGAAAGAAAAGTCATGGAAAACTAAGGAATCATTTCTGGAACTTTCCAACCGGAACCGTGGAAAGCGGAGCCTGGATGGGGAAGGGCAGTGTGGCTGTCCTGATGAGCTGCGGGCAGGGTCCCTGCTCACGGCACCCACTTGCCTGCCCCTCTACCTGCTGGCAGCAGCTGGCATGCCTGCCCGCCCCTGGGGGCCACGGGCCCCTGAGGCCGGACGCTGGCATGGGCAGGGGCTGAGGAGATGTTGCCTGTGTCACCAGTGCCCCTGCCCGGCTGGGCACACTCCAGAGGGTCCGCCTGTGGCACGACAGCCGGGGGCCTGCCCCAAGCTGGTTTCTCAGCCACATGATGGTGAAGGAGCTGCAATCTGGACGGGCCTGGTTCTTCCCTGCCCAGTGCTGGCTGGCTGCAGACCGGGGCAATGGCCGTGTGGACCGGGAGCTCACCTGCCTGCACCAGGGGTTTGGCGTCTGCAAGGTGGGTCCTGGGCCGTGACACAGGGAGGGGGTCCTGGGGACATGACACAGAGAGGGGGTCCCGGGGCCGGGACACAGGGAGGGGATCCTGGGCCATGACACAGGGAGGGGGTCCTGGGCCGTGACACAGGGAGGGGGTCCTGGGCCGTGACACAGGGAGGGGGTCCTGGGCCGTGACACAGGGAGGGGGTCCTGGGCTGTGACACAGGGAGGGGGTCCTGGGCTGTGACACAGGGAGGGAGTCCTGGGCTGTGATGCAGGGAGGGGGTCCTGGGCTGTGACACAGGGAGGGGGTCCTGGGCTGTGACACAGGTAGGGGAGGTGGTAGAATGGGACAAAGCCTCCCACCATCTCACGAGCTGCTGGGAAGATCATTCATTCATTTGAAGAGTTGCAGAGAAGGGACATTCAGAATCGCACCGTTGCCTCACTCCCCACAACAGCCAGGCTGGGGCAGGCTGCCGTCAGGAGCTTCACCTGGGTCTCCCGTGTGGGCGCAGGGGCCAAGCACTAGGGCGGTCTCTGCTGCTCCCCCAGGTGTGTTGGCAGGGAGCTGGATCAGAAGAACAGCTGGGGCAAGATGTGGGGTGCTGGCATGGCGGGAGGTGTCGTAAGCAGCATGCTGGGAAAGTTTGATTTTTTCTTACATAGTTTATGCAGTGCACTAAGAACATGCATTTAATGCTCGTGTGCCTTTGGTGCCCACCTCTGTTTTGGGGTGCTGACTCCCGGCTGGGTCTCAGACAGACCCAGCAGCTCTGTGAACACTGATGCCCACTGCTTGTCCCTGGGACACCCCAGTTCACAGGCGTTCTTCCTGACCCATCCTGTTGCTACATGCCCCTCGGCCGCTGCATGTGCAGGCCTGATGCTGCCAAGATAGTAAGTTGGAAACCAGAGTCCCAGCACCTGCACCCACGGCATCAGGCTGGATGCTGCGGGTACCAGGATGCTGCGGGCAGAGCGGGCGGGGTTGCCAGCTGTGGCTGCACGTGGCTGATTTCAAACCCTGATGACTTAGCTATGCGAGTGTGGCCTCGGAAGTCTCCCCCTGCGGCCCAGCCTCACCTGGGGGTCCATTCACAGAGGAGGTGCTTCTCATTCTGCCACTCCCATGAAAGCACAAAGCATTAGCTGATGCAATTGCACCAACGGATGGCCTGTGGCAGTGGAGCCTGTGTGGCTCCTGTGTGGCTCCTGTGTGGCTCTCAGAGCCCAGTAAAGACACACAGTGTGCCGTGGGAGAGAGCACTGTGCACACGGCATAGGGCAGCAGGCCAAGGCCCTGGAGAGGGGAGGGCGCCACCAGGGCTGCTGTGAGGCAGGGAGCCAGAGGGTGACGCGGGGCAATTCACGCTAAGTCTTCAGAGGCCCCGCAGAGGCTGGGTCAGAGTGTAGGTTGAGGAGAGTGACAGGATAAAGCAAGGTGCCATGCGGGGCATCTGCCTGCCCCCAAATCCCTTGCAGTGTCTGGGGAAGGAGCTGCGGGAGATAAGCCGTGACCCCATGAGCCCTCACCAGTAGGCAGTGCAGCTGCCAGCAGGATTTCACCTTGCTCCCAGGATGTGTGCTCCAAGCTGCATTTCCCCAACCCCCATGTTCCCTGTTGCAGCTTTTCTATGCCACGTGCACGGAGTACCTGGAAGACTTCCATGTGTGGCTCTCCGTGTACAGCCGGCCCTCCAGCAGTGGCCTCCTGCACACGCCACGACTGGCCGTCTGCTTCTGCCTGTTGTGTATGCACATGTGCCTCACTGCCCTGGCCACTACCCACGGAGGCTCACAGGTGGGCATAGACTCATGTCCTCGGGGAACAGTGTGTAGCTGTGACCTGTGCATCTTGAGGGGCCCGCAGGAACTGCTAGCCCAGATGGTGTGGGCAGAGTCTGCAGGGGGATATGCTGCATGGCTTCCCTGGAGGCGCTGACTGCTTGGGGTGCCGGAAAGGGGTGCTCCTGTATCTATTTAAAAGACCGACAGATCTCTGTCTGCTGGTTCCCTCCAGTGCCATGCCACAGCTAGGGTTTCCTTCCACTCTCCTCTCAAGAGAGTCCAGCAGAAGTGGAAGAGCCGGGACTTGAACCTGGAGTCCCGAGTGGTGGCTTAGTCCACCACGCCACAGTACACGCCCCGCTCCCTGATGTTTCTGAGGTTGCCCACATATTTGGACAGTAACACAAATTGTCCCAGGTTAAGCAACAGAGAGTGGCTCTGATGGCCACTCCTGCCCCAGGTGACCTAGAGAGTGTGCCTGGAGAAGACGGGCACCTGGCTTTCCCAGGCTTCGGGGAGCGAGGGACACAGCACATGGCCACTCAGGGGCATGGCTCATGGGGCACAGGGCGGCTGCAGGGTCTCTCTGCAGGCTCAGTGAACCGGCCACAGGACGGTGGTCCTGGCAGCTGCTGTACGATATGCGGCGAGGGGGCTGCGGAAGAGTGCCTGGGGTAGGTTTGTTAGAGGATCAGGACACGCCACCTAGTGGCAGGAAGGGAACAGCAGCATCCACCTGGGAAAGCTCAGGGCTGCTGTGGGAGTTTGAAGGTCATCTGGGGCAGACAGGCTGTCACCGGGCCCTGACCTCAACAGTGGCCTTGTGGCTCCTGGCCCTGGCGGAACCTGCTCAGTGCGTGCTTATTGCCACTTGCCTGGCCACAGAGCCTGTGGTTTGCGGGGAGTTCTTGTGCAGGGGTGGAAGCACAGAGACACGCAGGGAGAGCACACTCCCCCGAGCTCACGTACTGTCCGACCTCAGACGTCGTGGGCTCAGGGCCCACAGTGCCAGCGGGTGATGTCACTGCTGTGGGTTCTTTTTTTTTTTTTAAGATTTATTCATTTTATTACAAAGTCAGATATACAGAGAGGAGGAGAGACAGAGAGGAACATCTTCCATCTGATGATTCACTCCCCAAGTGAGCCGCAATGGCCAGTGCACGCCGATCCGAAGCCGGGAACCAGGAACCTCCTCCAGGTCTCCCATGCAGGTTGCAGGATCCCAAAGCATTGGGCCGTCCTCGACTGCTTTCCCAGGCCACAAGCAGGGAGCTGGATGGAAAGTGGAGCTGCCGGGATTAGAACCGGCGCCCATGTGGGATCCTGGGGCGTTCAAGGCGAGGACTTTAGCCGCTAGGCCACGCCGCCGGGCCCAACTGCTGTGGGTCCAACTGCTGTGGGTTCTTGCAGCTGTCTGCTGGCCCCACCGACCTCACCTTCCGAGCCTTTCGGCTGGGTCTCCTGTGCAGCCTGCTTGCCTCCCCCGGGGCGCAGCTCTTGTCTCTGCTCTTCAGGCTGAGCAAGGTACGGCACCTGTCCGAGTGGTTCTGCCCCTCCGGGGCAACCCCCCGCTCTGGAAGCCCTCATAGCCTTCCCTTCACCTCTGCAGGAGCCCCTGGGGCCGCCCGAGGCTGCAGCACACACCCCCCTGGGAGCGCAGATGGAGGGAGCACAGGGTAAATGCACTTGGAAAGGCTGAAACCCACCGCCCTCTCCCCTGGCTCCAGGCTGCTGCTTTGGGGCCAGCTTCCGGGTGCCGGGCTGCTGGGAGCAGGTCAGGCGTCAGGTGGGCTCCACCCGCTCTGCTTCCTCTGTCCGTGTTGAGCTCCACCGTGCGAGGTGTTCCTCACCCATCAGGTGGCTGCATCAGACCCCTGCATCCCCACCCCCATGGCTTTGGTAGTTTGGTTTTTATTTTTTATAAGACGTGTTCATTGGAAAGTCAGAGTTGCAGAGAGAGGCAAAGCAGAGCTCTCCCACCCACTGCTTCAGATGGCTGCAACAGCCAGGGCTGGGCCAGGCTGGAGCCAGGTCTTCCACGTGGGTGTGGGCCCAAGCACTTGGCTCACCTCTGCCTACCCAGCTGCGCCAGCAAGCAGCTGAATGGGAAGTGGAGCAGCTGTGACACAAACTGGCACTCAGATGGCATGTTGGCGCTATAATCCATGTCACAATACCAGCCATGCATCCATTACTTTCAGGAAAATTGTACCTGCCCCATTTATAGTCATGTTCTCCTTTTTGCTTTTCCCATGAGCTGTTTTTCTCAGCTGCTGTCTCCCCAGGGTGGCCCCTGGTGGGTGCAATGGTGTCTGAGGCCATGGCGACCCAGCCAAGCCCCCAGGCTCTGAGCCAGCCTGGTCCTGCCCTCAACAAGGCTGCTGCCTGAGGAGGGAGGACCAGGGTGGTCCCAGGGCGATCCCAGAGCGATCCCAGGGGACTGCAGGATGCTTGGCCTCAGTCTGGCTTGACTTTTCTTCAACTCAGGCCCTGGAGAGACGCCTGGCGACCCAGAGCTGCACCAGGTAAGCAGGCAGACCACAGGCGGGGGCTCGTGCCTGACTCGGCCACTGGCTGTCTCTGGCGCTCCCCAGGCTAGGTTCTGGCCATGAGAGAAAGCAAAGACCACAGGGCCTAGCCATTCCCCAGGGCACCCGGGCAGGGGGCGGTGAAGGAGTCCCTGTGGGCGCTGCTGGGAGCGGAAGTCCTGACCAAGCTCACACGAGGCACTGAGACCTGCTCAGGCAGCCGTGGTCCTTCAAAAGGCGCAGGAGTGGGGAGCGGCTGCCCAGCAGGGCCCATCCCATGTCCCAGGTGTGTCTGGAGCGAGTGGGGGCTGAGTGTAGGATCCCAGCAGCAGCCCCTGGCCCTTGGCTCCCCGGATGGCTCCGAGGGCTCTCTGGTCTCCGGCACCTGCTCCTGGGTGCCCTGCCCAGAGCACAGGACATTGCATTTATCACCACCTGCGGGCCCAGCCAGCCTCCCACGCTGCTGGCTGAATGACCGGTGCTGGAGGCAGGGCCTGATCACCTTCACCCTGACCCCACACTCCCCTTCTGCCCCTCACCCACCCGTGCCACACCTGCGGGGGTCACCACTGTCGAGGGCACAGCCCTCCGTAGTGACTCTGCCCTTGCCATTGCAGCATCCTGCCTCGGCCATTCTTGAGAGGGATGGGGCCCGGAGGAAGGCCACGAGCAGACCTGGCACAGCCCGTCCACCGTGGGAGCCGGAGGCCTTGGGGGCTGCCCAGGGTGAGCCAGTCCTGAGGGAGCAGAGCCACCGCTGCCCTTCCCATCCTCCAGGTGACAGCATGTGCCATCCAGTTGGCCCAGTGTGGCCTGCAGCCCAGGGGAGAGGCCCGGCCGGGGTCCTCAGTTGGGTCACAGTTGGGTCCAATGGGTCTCATGTGAAACCAGACTTGGGCCCATCTAAAGCTGAGATGTCATTTGAGCTACACTGGCTGGGGAGCCCGGGCTGCAGGGTGTTGTGCCCCCTGAGACACTGGCCCCTAGGGCGTGTCGGAGCATGGCTCAGGAGGACCTGACCATCCTGGCCAGGGCTGTGTGGTCCTTGCTCCATGCTGGCCCTGGCTGCACTTCAGGGCAAGCACATTCCATATCTGCTGAAGCCTTGGGTCGCTGCTGCTTCAGCCTGTGGGCTGCACGGGGCGCAGGGCAGTCGCTGGGCAGCAGGCAGGCACAGAAACCCTGCAGACCATGGAGACCTGATGCAGCCAGGTAGGTGCCGCCCCTCAGGCCAGCCTGCTCTGTCAGGCGTGAGCTGGACGCTGCTCCCTCCGCCTCTCGGGGAACTTTCAGTTCAGGAGCAGAGTTCTCCAAGGGCCCACTGGCCGGGGCCCTCAGTCCCAGCTCTCAGGCCACCTGGCAGGGGCAATGCCCAGCCCTGCTGGTCTGCAGCCCACCTGTGTGGTCCCTAAGCAACACCAGGCCTGACGTGGACACCCCAGGGCCCTGCTGGGGGCCACACAGCATGCTGTCCTGTCTGCTGGGGAGCACGGGGCCTACTCACCACTCCTTGTCGGCCTGTCCTCCCCGGCTCCCATTCCAGGTCCAGGAGGATCCTGGAGGCCAAGTTGGACTGCATGGGCCATCTGCAGTGTGGCTTCCCTGGCCTGTGCTCTGGCGACAGCGATCCTGGGCTACAGGTAAGCCATGGGCCCTTAGTGGGCAGGCCAATGCATGGTGACCTCTGCAGCCCAGGGTCACAAACACGGATGCCCGTGGCCGTGTGTGGTGGTTTTCTCCTTCCTCCCCTTGACCTCCTGGGGGTGAGCATGGCCACAGCCTCACCTGGCCTGCACCTGTTCTGTGGGCTGTGGCTGGCTCTGGATGCGCTCCCAGGTGCTGCAGGAGAGGCCTCAGGGCTCCTCCAGGAAGTCAGGGCAGGCCCCAGGCCAGGCGCACCTGCCATTCAGGAGCGAGGGACCAGGCCTTGCAGGCCAGGCGCACCTGCCATTCAGGAGCGAGGGCCCAGGCCTTGCAGGCTCCAGCCATACTCAACGTGTGCTGCTGGGCTCTGGTTCCATGCTGCTCGGCAGCCGTGAGACAGCTGGGCTGACACAGGGCCCTGTTGTCCCCTGCATGGCCAGGTGTTCTGCATAGCTGTGGTTGCGGCATCTCTGTGGATAGGAGTGGGGGTATTAGGGCAGCCGGTGCAGTGTTAACTGTGGGCCTGGTGCACCTGCATGCGTGCGCCCACCCATGGGCGTGGCTGTGGCTGTTATTGATGCTTGTCCTCTCCCTTCTCCTCCCTGTCGCTGGCCCTGGGCCCCCCACGTGTCAGGCTTTCCTTTCTCTCCCCAGTGGGTGGTCCCTCTGGTCAGGACAGGACTCCCGGCCCTCCCCTCCCTGTGCCCCTGTCCAGCAGCCCCTGCCCGGCTGTCTCTGCCAGGTTCGAGCCTGCCCAGTGTGTGTGGTGGCTGCACCTGCTGTTCCTCTCCGTGGTCTGCTGCTGCTTTATCACGCAGCCACTCATGGTGAGAAGTCCCCCACCTCATCAGGGTACTTGGGAGGAGTGGGAGTCAGGGGCTTTGCTCCACAGCCTGGCCTGGCCGTCATCCTAGCGGTACTCCCAACCCCCCGTTCACATGAGGGTGCTGAGACTCAGGGACCACCCCAGGCACTTACAGCATTTGAGGAAAGTAGAATTAAAAGGCATCTCCCCCCTGAAACCCACCATGTGAAAGGCCATCAAAAGCTTCTGGGGGCCTGGCATGATAGCACAGCGGTTAAAGTCCTCACCTTGAACGCACTGGAATCTGACATGGGCGCCAGTTCTAGTCCCAGCGGCCCCACTTCCCATCCAGCTCCCTGCTTGTAGCCTGGGAAAAAGCAGTCGAGGATGGCCCAAACCCTTGGGATCCTGCAGCCACGTGGGAGACCTAGAAGAGCTCCTGGCTCCTGGCTCCTGGCTTCGGATTGGCTCAGCTCCAGCTGTTGTGGCCACTTGGGGAGTAAACTATCAGATGGAAGATCTTCCTCTCTGTCTCTCCTCTATATCTGCCTTCCAATTAAAATAAATAAATCTTTAAAAAAAATAATAAAGGCTTCTGGGACCTGCATGTTATAAAAACCATACATGGGCTTCAAAATTGTTTGACCTCAAAATAAACCCAAACCTTTTCACTCCATTTCTTCAGGAGTTTGAAGCTCACCTGTGGCTTGGGTAGGGCCACACCTGGGGAGCAGGTGGCCGGGGTCAGGAGGCAGTGGTTCCTCATGACTGTTCGGAAAGTGGGGACACAGGCCCACAGGAGACACAGACACACCCCGTCAGCTGCCCTGACCACTGTGTCCTTCCTTCTAGATCTGCGTGGTTGCGCTGAGTCATGCTTGGAAAAGAAGAGACGACAGCCACTTCTTTGCTGAGTCATTACACAAGGCCACTAGGAACCTAGACTCGGGACTCAAGGGGTGTTCCAGGACCCACGACTCACTTCCCGGCAGCCCCTGCTGCGCTGGCAGTGCAGGGCACATTGCAGAGGTGAGGAAGAACTGACCCCTCGTCTCCTGTCGTGCTAAGCACCATGCAGCCCCCACAGCACATGGGGCAGCTCCCCGGGGTCCCCAGGACACACCCCGGGTTCCTGTGCCTCTGTGTCCACCCGTGGGCTCTGACCAGGACACACCCCGGGTTCCTGTGCCTCTGTATCCACCCGTGGGCTCTGACCAGGACACACCCCGGGTTCCTGTGCCTCTGTATCCACCCGTGGGCTCTGACCAGGACACACCCTGGGTTCCCGTGCCTCTGTATCCACCCGTGGGCTCTGACCAGGACACGCCCTGGGTTCCCGTGCCTCTGTATCCACCCGTGGGCTCTGACCAGGACACGCCTGGGTTCCCATGCCTCTGTATCCACCCGTGGGCTCTGACCAGGACACGCCTGGGTTCCCATGCCTCTGCATCCACCCGTGGGCTCTGACCAGGACACGCCTGGGTTCCCATGCCTCTGTATCCACCCGTGGGCTCTGACCAGGACACGCCTGGGTTCCCATGCCTCTGTATCCACCCGTGGGCTCTGACCAGGACACGCCTGGGTTCCCATGCCTCTGTATCCACCCGTGGGCTCTGACCAGGACACGCCTGGGTTCCCATGCCTCTGTATCCACCCGTGGGCTCTGACCAGGACACACCTGGGCTCCCATGCCTCTGTATCCACCCGTGGGCACTGATGTCTCGGTCACTGCCTTGCATTTACGCCAAGCCCAGCACACAGCAGCACCTCAAGAAAAAGGAATTTGTCTTAAGATAGGAAGCAAATGAAAAAGTCTTTCTTGGCCGTGACCTTGGCCATTCACTTTTAGTGGGCCTGCTAACTTACAGCCTTCCTTCTGTCTCGCACCACCCCTTCGCCACAGTCAGTTCTGAGGGTTGTGTGTGTGAAAGGCGCTGCCAGCAGCCGGGTGTGCTCACAGCTGCCACGAATGGCTGAGCCTGGGTCAGTGTAGCCGTCACTTAGGGCCTGGGAAGCAGCTGCTCGCATGGTTAGAGCCTGTCCTTGCCTCCGCTGCTCCCTTGGGGCCCCGTGAGGGCTCCCTGCCCTTCCCCCACCTCTCGGCTGTGCTCGGGTCGTAGCTCTGCGGGAGGCAACGTGCTGTGCCACCCCATGCCATGCTGCACTCATCGTGCCATGTCACTGCATGTCACATGACACAGTGGCACACTGGCTACGTTTGTCATATAATTTGTTCTTGATAACTTAGGGAGCAGGCTGCCTTGCTGTGTCCTCTAGGAAGAGATGGGAGCTGAGAGGGACAGCAGGACCCGGGCCACACAGCACAGAGGGCCGGCTGCCCAGAGCAGCTCCCGTAGTCCGGCCCTGTAGCCCCAGGCTCCCCTGGCCCTTCTCCCACCTGGGGTGTCTGCTTTCCCCTTCGCCCCCGTGGCCACTGGCGCCTCCCATCCCTGTAGGCAGTGTGTTCACCTGGGTGCCAGTCTTTTTTCTGTTGTGGTCTTGGCCTCCAGTGGGCAGGGGGGAGGGGAGTCTTTCAGATTGCGCAGGTGCGTTGCTGCAGCCTTGGCTGGCAACTCCCGCCTGGGCAGGGCCCATGGGCAGCTGCAGTGGGGGCATCTCAGCCGCCACATGGCAGTCAGCCCCAGCTTTGCACCCATCCCTGCCTTCTGCTTCCTAGAAGCCCCGAGGTCTGGGACAAGGGCTGCCTCTGAGCTCTCAGGTCCCTGAGCCCGAGCCGGGTTTTGCCCAGTGTGTGTAAGAGAGAGAGAGAGAGAAATCAACGAAGGATACTGCCAGTGAATGGCTCATTGGCTACCATTGTGCCCTGGCTATGAACAGACACATGAGAAAGAAAATGCTTTATAAACCACAGAGCAAAAGCGGGGCATTTCTTACCAAAACTGTTCCTGGCAGCAGCATCTGTGGGCTTGCCCTGTCTGCAGGAGAAGCCCTGGGCCGAGGCCAGAGCTGATGGCTGCTCACAGAAAGCAGCCCTTTGTGGTGGCTCAGCAGCAGCCCTGCCACGAACACCGTCCTGGCCGGGAGCTCAGGGTGTCAGCTGCGGCTGCATGCCCCCTGCCAGCCCACACTGGCAGCCTGGTGCCCCTGGTCCACACAAAGCACCTCTTTGTTCCCAAACACCCACTGCAGTGCACGTCACGGCAATGCTGTGGGCGCCTCGGGCTTGGCAGGAGCCCCGGGGCAGCCTGCTTATGCACTCTGGCCCCAACAGGTCCTGGCTGCCCGGCAACGAGCCCGCCGCCTGCGCTGGGTCCGGCCCCCATCCCGGGCCCAGCTCAAGGTCACCAGGGAGAGGACGAAGAGGGAGAGTCGCACCTGGGCAGCCCTGAGGTGTGTGCAGTGTCCATGGCGAGGGGCTCTCTGCTCCAGGGTCCGCGTCCTCATCACGAGTGGGGAGACCTCGTCCATGTCACAGCCCATGTCCCCAGCACAGAATGCCAAGAAGCTAAGTGGTAGAGAACACGATTTTGCAGCCGATCCACGATGGCAGCCTGGCTCTGGTGCCCTCTGCCCACACCTGGCCTCACACCTTGAGCGCATGCCATCCCCCCAGATCTTCATTAGCCCTGTCCTAGAACTTCTGTCACTATGGGGACATCTTGGAAAAAGCACAGCAGGGCATCAAGTTAGCCCGGTGACTTGGGCTCAATATGGCAGTGTATGCCCCGGGTTATGGTGCGCAACAGGAAGGCCACTCGAGATCGTTTAGGGGTGGGCGCTGTAGGTAAAGCCTGTGAGGTCTGGGATGGAATCCTGGGTGCAGACATGGGGGCTGAGGGTGGAACCAACTGGCCACACAATGTCCAGGGGCAGCTGACCTCCCATCTCCCCCGCAGGGATGTCACTGTGCTTGCCCTCAGGCTGCTGCTGCTTCTGTGTGTGATGAGTGGACGGTCCTCCTGGGATGCAGGCTCTCTCAATCAAGCTGTGCGGAAGTGGTTCACCAGGTTGGAGGTTTGGGGAACTGCTCAAAGCCCAGTAGTCACTGGCCACATCCAGGGCCCAGAGAGCCCAGGGCAGGGGAGTAGGGGGGCAGGGGGCAGGGAGGGCTTCCGTTTGTTCGCCCTCCCCTGCCATGCAGGCCCTGGGTGAGTGCACCGTGGGGATCAGAAAAGGCTCTCCATAGAGCCTGCATGCAGCCCTGGGTGGGGCTGTGCAGTGGGCACAGGAGCCACAGGCTCTGGGCCCCTTGCCCAGGGCCTCTCCATGGGGTGAATGGACAGACAAGGACGGTGCAGGCCACTCCTGGGCTCGGGTCGGAGGCAGGGTCTTGCTGCTGAGAGATGCCCGGTTCTACAGCCACGGGCGATGGGAGCGTCTCCCGGCGCACCGCGCTCACCTCCACCCCTTCGGTGCCTTCCACTGCAGCCTCCACCTCCCGCCCCCACCACAGAGCAGGGACCAGCAAAGCAGCAGTGCTAGCCAGCTGCTCCGGGGTCTGCTGTTGCTCCTGACCCAGGGGCCATGACCAAGATGTCCATCCCAGCATAAGCAGCTTTCCCTTTGCTGCTGAAAGTCTCTGCTAGGGCCATGGCCAGACTTCCTCCCACCCGGGTCAGGCTGACACTTCTCCCCAAGTTGGCTGGTCTTGAAGTCTAACGTGCACGGCTGAGACCATGTGGGTTCTTCACCAGGGTGTCAGTGACCACCTGTGGACTAGCCCGTGTTTCCGGGGTTGGTTGAAGGCGACGTCTGTGCAGCCCCTTTCCTCGAACCCGCAGCCTCCGACCAGCTGGTTCAGGTTGACACGAATTACCTGTTCCTTGAATAGCCTAGCCAGGAATGAGCAGCTTGAAATCCGAACAGAATGTCCTGCTTTAAAGCACATTTTCTCTTCTTTCCTTTTGAAGATGATTTGTTACTGAGAGAAGGGGCTGTGGATATGAAGTGACCTTCCATTGTCCACTCCCCACGATGGCCACAGTGGGCAGGGCTGGGCCTGGAGAAGTCAGGCGCTTCTTCCAGGTCTCCCCCATGGGTGCACATTATCAGGGAGCTGGATGAGAAATAGAGTAACGAGGACTCGAACTGGCACCCATGTGGGAGGCTTTGTCAGCTGCACCACAGTGCTAGCCTACAGAAGAATTTAGTGATGCCAGCCAGATGCTGGGCAGTGAACGGCATCGTGCTAGCTTGGTCACACCTGAAAGTTTCGGGTTGCTGAGTCTGGGGTCCAGCAGTGAGGCTGTTTGCCTTCTGTCCTGCCAGGCACGAAGCAGCCATCACTGCCATCACTGCCCCTTCTCCTAGACGTGTACAGTGCACACACTGTGCCAGGAGGGGGCGCTGCCGGCAAAGCAAAGTGAGAATTTGGATCTTTATGGACCAGAAATCTAAAAACAGTCTTAGCTTTTTGTTGTTGTTTTGTTTTGTTTGCTTCCCATTTCATAAGTCGGCAGGTCTGGAATACTTGCTATGTGGATTTTTGCCCCTTGCTTTCAGATCCACAGTATCTGTGCTAACACCTGCCACCGTGGAGCTTGTGGCAGGCTGTCAGTCCTGTGGGTCCACAAGACCTCTGTGCTCCTGCCACTAGACGGCCACGCTGTGTGAGTTCACAGGACCTCTGTGTGCTCCTGCCACTAGACAGCCATGCTGTGTGGGTCCCAGTTGGCCGTGGAAGATTCAAAGTGCCTAAGCGTCCCCCCATCACCTGGTCCTTCCAGCCCAAACCCTATCCCCCACCTAACCCAGAAGGAGCGACAGCTCCCCAGGGATTGGCGTTGTGGGCAGAGGAGCTACTGGGCAGTCAGGGAAACAAAGAGGGTTCAGGAGCCCGGATGAGCTGGGCGACAACACCAGCCAGGGCAGCAGGTGCCCGAGAGAACCAAGCACTGATCTTC
Organism: Ochotona princeps; assembly: GCF_030435755.1. Taxonomy (NCBI): domain Eukaryota; kingdom Metazoa; phylum Chordata; class Mammalia; order Lagomorpha; family Ochotonidae; genus Ochotona; species Ochotona princeps. The sequence goes on from NC_080851.1 coordinate 2,759,930, forward strand.
GGTGTGCTGAGCTAGCATGTGGGCCTGTGCATGGAACTGCTCCAATTAGCACGGACAGAGCCTGGTGCTCCTTGGCGGTTGGGAGCACGGCCCGCAGGTCAGGGTGGCAGGAAGGAGGCAGAGACATGCCCAGCCTGGGTATGGGAACTGGCCGTGCTGGGTCACGCTGGGTCCCGGTTGACGTCGTTGAGACATACTTTCTTTACTGCTAGCCCAACAGTGAGCAGGTGGCAGGAAGGGAAATGATGCTTGTGCCAACTCAGCAAGACAATAAAACCAACACTGCTGATTTTAAATACACAGAACATGGGGCCTCTGGGTCTGTCCGTGTGGCTTGTTCACAGAGAAACCTCATTTCCCCAGCAGGTGATCAACACCTCACCTCCTCACACACCGCCCCCGGTGCCTCTCCCGGCACGTGCACCCAGGCCAGCCCTGGCTGCCGAGTCCATGGTGCCTGCCTCCCCTCTGTGCTCCTGCACACTGCTGCTTGCTCTGCACGTGGTGGCCACGTTGACAGAGGGTTCTGAGCTGTGTGAGTTGAGAGCGAGCACACAGGAAAAGCCTGCCAACAGGAGGCTCCAAGATGTGTAAGCTAACCGAGGTCAGGTGCTTACCTGGCCAGCACGGAACCCTCCAAAGGGAAAGCGAACAAGCCAGGGGCAGGAACGCTACTTCTCAGCTGCCATGGCCAGGGCCGGACGCGCCGCTGGGTCCCAGACAGCTGCTGGAGGCCGTGTGTGAATCCATAGCGCGTGCCTCCTCTGCACTGGGGACTGTCCTCACACGTGACCCGGCATTGCTTGACTCTCAGGTCTCCAACATGTTTTCTAAGCTTGGCAGGGTGGACAGTGTGCCCCATGCCTGGGCTGCAGCACTGTCTCCTCGGGGGTGGACGGCTCTACAGCTCACAGCGACCCAGCTCAGGCCTCTGCCTGCCCGTTCCCAAGGTGTGGATGCTCGCGTGGGGTCTGTGTCAAGCCGCCAGTGTTGGCTGCAGGACCCCACTACCCAGGGGCCACTATCTGCATTCAGGTCTCTCTTTTCACTGCCTCAGTCACAACGTGAAGCCACGTGGTCAGGCTCATCTGGGCGGAGCAGGGTGGTTAGAATTGCATGGCCAGGGTGACCCAAGCTCGTGTCCCTTCTGACTTCTCATCACTTTGCAACACCAAAGTGTTGGTCTCTCTGGTCTCTTTCCACGCCACGAAACACGAGTGAAGCCGCCACCCCAGGCACAGTTTTGTTTGCCAGGGAACCTACATTTGCTTGGTCAGAAGTGTACTTGATTCCCCTGTACTGCCAAACAGCACGACCTCCAAGTGCTCAGAACGCTTGCCAGAGCTCACGCTGGGCGGCATCGCCTCACCCTGGAGTCCAGTTTACTGCAGACGCTGGGTATCTCCTGTCCAACGCTGCCTGCTACCCCGAGCATGCGGGCACGGTGGCTGTGTGCTGTGAATAGGGTGGTCCCGGCGCGGGGTGACTCCTGACTCGGCTGTTGCTGCTTAGCTGCGAGTGCATGGGGGCAGGATCAGTTCTGTGTTTCTGAGACTGAGCAGAGTGCCGGACACACCTGGCTGCTCTGTAACGCTGAGCGCATGAGTATGTGAGCGGGTGTTCGTCTCCTGCGACTGGGGGCCAGTGGTTGCCACGTTCCCATGCCCTGTGCCGTGTGTGGCTTTGAGTGCCTAGTGAGAGAGAAGCAGGTGGGGAAAATCCCTTTAGTCCTTGCCCTGCACGGTCACTGTGGCTGCAGAGCACTGTTCATGTCTGTCTTCCCACACAGAAGCCCGGTGCATGCCTGGGACAGCCTGCAGAGCGTTGACGGCTGGTGGGACTGGAGCCTGGCCGTGCTGCTGGATGGCCTGCACACGGCGGGGCCCTCGATGGCAGCTCAGGTGCGTCCCTCTTCCCGTGGCAACCCTGCTCTCGGGCATGCCTCGTGGCAGTGGCCATGCTTGCAGGCTGAGGCAGGTGTGCAGCCCCTGGCTCTCTACTGCTTTCCCTGGTCAGAGCCCAGTGCCAGGACGCCCTCCTTGCCCAGGAGTCTCCGAGCCATCTGCTTCCCAGCCTAGAGCACGGCAGGTCCCAGGAGGGTGTGCAAGGCGGGCAGGGGGCAGGGGCAGTTTAGTGTGCCAAGTTCCCCAACCCAAGGGGCACTCAAGCTGATAAGAGGAGCAGCTGGGAAGCTTCTAGAAACAGGACAGGCTGCTTCCATGTTCAGAAGAAAAAGTAAAGCGCATTTTCAAATATTTGTTACTTCAAAAGCAGTGTGTCGGAGTGAGGGGGAGATCAAATGAGCACTCTGCCATCTATGGCCTACTCCCCAGAGGCCACAACACCTGGGGCTGGTCCAGACAGAAAGCAGGAGCCTGGACTTCGGCCAGGGCACAAGTGGGTGCAGGGGCCCCATTGCTTTGCCAGGCACTTTAGCAGGGAGCTGGGTGGGACTGCAGGCAGGGTGCCCCAAGATGTGGGAGTCCCCTGCTGTACCCCCACACCAGCCCGTGCGCACGGTGTGTGATCCCAGCTCTTCCCACCACACTCCTCCGTGCACCTGGAGTCTCGTGGGTGGCAGTCCTTGGGGCAGAAGTGGAAAGGGATCGTTCCCAGTGGCGCAGATGAGGCAGATGTCACAGGCATGGGGGTCTTGTTTCTGGTCTAGGCCGCCTTTCCTGCTGGGTTCCATCCCTGGAGTGGTTCTGGAATTGGCATCCAATTCCACAGGTGAACTGCCCCATCCACCGTGCCACTGTGGCACCAGTTCGTGGCATTGTTCCTTCTGAGTCTGCTCTCTTCTCCAGCCTGGTGCTCTGGGAGGGACATGCCACCTGCTGGGCACTCCGGTCATCAGGCAGCGGTCAGCCGCTCCTCATGGTCTCTGCAAGGTAGGACACTCTCGTTTCTTTTACGAATAAATGGAATCTGACAGATGGGGGAGCCACTGGGCAGGTGGTGGTGTCTCTTCATCTCCTGGGGACCAGACTAGGATGGTGGGCACTGTCAGCTGCCCCCTGGGCAGGCCTGCGCCATGCCCTCCTGGCCCCTCCCAGCCCAGGTGGGCTTGCTGAACTGTCGCGGGGGTAAGTGGAAGCCAGGACCTTGTCTAGGAGCCCTGCGCATGCTCGCTCCCAAGCGCTGCTCGTGGGTACAAGGTCAGTCAGCACCTGCTTCCTGGGTTGGGAGACACCTCCCCTCTGCCTCCTCACTCCCAGGCCACAGGGCACACCTGCCCGATGTGGGGCTGGGTGCCAAGCTTTCCTCACATCGTGGAAGCCTGCAGAGTGCATGCTGCAGAGCAGGGGACGCTGTGGCTGGAGGCCACGGGCCGGGCAACAGGGGTCAGGAGCACTACGGACAGGGCTACGCCTCTGCTAAGCAGAGTTTGTGCTGCAGCCTCTGAGACTATCAGCAGCCATGTTTGAAGACACTCCATCTACTCAGAACCCTCAAGTTGAAGGCCCGCAGAGTGGAAATGGGAGCCACGGTGGTCTTGTGGGCTGCGTGCACAGCCTGGGCAGAACAAGGTCAGTGAGAACCCAGAGCCAGCGGCCAGCGGGGTCTGCTGCTTGCTGCTCCCGCTTAGGGGGCCGCTCAACACCCCAGGGCTGGCACTCCTGTCGGGTGTGCTGTGAAACCACGGAAGGGCAGTGCAGGAGGGATGATGGCAGGAAACACACAAGGCCCCAGTCCCAGCTGGGCCTGTGCTGAGCAGCCCGCCCTGTCCAACTAGCGCACACTGGACAGCACTCCTGTGAACACTGGCCTGGGCGTGCTGACCCAGGCAGTGACGTGGAGGGGTTGCCAGGCAACTGTTGTGGATGCCAGGGAGGAGCAGGAGGAGGAAGTGTGCGGTTATGTGGAACCACATATCAAAGGCCATCAGTGTGGAACCAGGCTGTCCACTGCAAAGACAGGGAGCCCTGAATCCCTGGGCGAGGGCCTGTGACCCTTACCCCTGCCTACACCAGCACAAGGATATGGCCTCCTTCTCCAGCATCCCAGGCCCCTGCGCCCCACCCCCTTCCACTGCCCATCTTCCACAGGCCAGGTGAAGGCGTGTATGAGGCGTTTGGGTCGGGGGAGCTGGCCGAGGGCCTTCCCCGCCGCTCCCAGCCCTGCCCTGTGCTGTTCCACAGGGGAGAAGTCCAGGCAGCCCTCAGCGGCCTCAGAGCCAGCAGGTGGATCGACCACAGCACACGCTCCGTGTCTGTGTGCTTCACCCTCTTCCACACCCCCAGCCGCCTCTTCACCAGCGTCTCCCTGGGCGTGGAGATCCTGCCCTCAGGGGCTCTGGTCCCCTCATCTCAGGTGGACTCGGTCAGCATCCTCCGCGGTGACTCAGTGTTGGGTCACTGCCTCATGCTGTCCGAGGTGAGTGTCCTGTGGCTCAGGCCTCCTGGGGTCCCTGGGGCTCGGGGTCCTGCATATGCCTAGACCTCTGCTTGTAGCCTCTCCGTGCCACCTTCACACAGCAGGCCAAGAGCGTGGGTGGCACTCTCCCCGCGTGACTGGGCTCTGCAGCTAGAGTCCCTGTGGGTCTCCATGGGCTTTGCCTCCAAAGCCAAGTTCAGCTGTCCACCCTTACATGGGGGCTCAAGGCTCCCCCCGGGCTCAGGCCCAGCCACAGCGGGGTTTCTGTCAGTGTCCTGGGTGGCTGTCAAGGTGACATTCTTGATCAAACTGTAGAGCCAGCCTGTGGCTCACACTGTACATGCTGGGAAGGTGACCAATGGCCGCTCAGCTGCGTGGCGGGAGTACAGAGGGCATCTTCATGGCCTCCTGTCCGTGTTTTTGTCCTCAGCTGGCCTCCCTGGCGCTCAGCCTGGCCCATCTCTGCTTCCAACTCTGTGCTATGGTGGACAAGGGTGTCCTCAACTACTGGCGCAAACCAAGAAACTGGCTAGAGGTAGGTAGGCATCCCTGCCTCCTGTCTATGACAAATGGTAGCGTGTATCTTTGTCTAAAAGAAGACATCTTTTCAATGAGAAAGTAGTTGTGTCCTTGCAGCTCGCTGTGACTGGGACGGGCTTTGCCTGCCACCTGGCCACTGGCCACCTCGCCACCCTTGCTGGGGAGGCCGCCGACCAGTTCCATAAAGGATTTTACCGGGAGTTCGTGGACCTTGGCTCCGTGGTGTGGTGGGATCAGGTATGGCTGAGGGCTCTGGGTGAGGAGCAATGGTGGCTTCGTTCCATGTCGACCCACGCAAGCACTCTGTGGTCACGGGTGGGGCTGGCTGGCCAGGGCCTGCTGCCTCCCGGGGGTGAGCTTCACCAGCCACGCACGTGGGTTCAGGGCTTCAGGTGTGGCTGAGCTGTGGGAATGCGACACTGGGAGGCCAGGCCACACCCACTCGCTGCTGACAGCCTCTGTGGGGCACCTGTGGGTCTGAGCCGAGGGTCCCCAAGCTGCCAGACGTGAGGACTTGTAGTTTTAGAAGCATTGTAAACAGGTGTCAGCCACCCCGTGCATTCTGCACGTGGACGTGGAGGGGAGGCTGGCCTGGGCATGGGCTTCCCTTGTACTAACCACCCCCGAGGGGACACTGGCAGAGGGAGGCTCAGGCAAGAAATGGCCAAAGCTACTTCTGAAGATGTGTCCTTGGGCCCCAGTGCCAACCCCTCATCCTCAGGGGACCCTGAGCCTCGTGCACACTGGCCGCACGCAGGTGCAGCCCCTGCAGTGACATCTCCCCACCTGCCCTTCTGTCCCAGAGGGTGCGGTGGATGCAGGGGGCCCTCTCCTTCCTGCTGCTGTGGACAAGCCTGGCTCTCCTGGGTCGTCTCGTCCTGCCGGCCTCCCTCTCCCTCGTGCTGGGCCACACCCTCTCCCGCGCCCGTGCCCACGCCCCATTGGTAAGAATCCCCTCTCCCCAGGGATTTCCCAGTTGGCCTCAAGTCAGCATACATCAGTCAAGGAGAAGCACCGCCCACCAGTCCTGTCCTGGCGTGGTTCTGTTTTGGTCCCGCCCACTGGCTCAGTCGCTAAGTGGCTGCCGGCCAGGCTGGGCCAGGCTGAAGCCAGGAGCTGGGAATCCGATCAGGGTCTCCCGTGTGTTGGAGCTGTCCCATGGCATTCCCGGGGTGATGTTAGCAGGAAGCTGGCCCTGGGACTCAGAAGCAAGTGCTCTGCTGTGGGCTGTGCATGTACCATGGGGCATCCGGCCTGCCACTCCAGACACCTGTCTGGTGGTGTGGTTTCAGGTAGTGTCAGTAGTCACGTGTAATTACAGTCTGAGACCTTCAGTTAGTTCTGTCCCCAACCCAGCTCCTTGTCACGCTTCCCCACAGCTGGTGTCATTTTATTGCTCTGATCTAAGTAGTTATGCGTGGTAGCAAGGTTCTCCACGTGCCAGCAAGGATATCGGGGGAGGGGGACTCGTAGAATTACCATAACTAAGCTGTGGGCAGAAGCAGGACCAGGGATCAAAGGAGGGGGCAGGGCTTCCCTTGGGGACCAGTGTGACAGTCACATACCTCATCCCACACAGACTCCGACACTGGGCTCTCTTTCCTTTAACTGCTAACCTGCTCCAAAAATCTCTCTCAGGCACTGGAACTCAGGGGAAGGGTCGGACAGGGAGCACAAGGTGCAGTGGAGACCTTGGGAGGGTGGAGGGGCCAGAGGTGGCCCTGTGTTCACTCAGAACACTCCTTCTGATTTGAGTAGCTAGAGCGTCCCTCCTAAGAAAACCCTCAATTCTCTCCCGACAGCTGGCAGGGATCCTGCTGCTGGCTGCCCATGCTGGCATCACACGCCGATGGCAGCTGCTCTCCACCTGGGCACCGGCCTCCAGCGCCTGGGCAGGGGCTTTGCCCGGCCTGCTCTTCCGCTTCCCGGGGAGAAGCCGAGCACACTTGCCCCCTGCTCTTTCCCAGTCCAACCCACAGGCCACAGCTTGTTCCTGCCTGGTTCTTTTCACGGTGCTGGCCACGCTGTGCTTTGGGGTGGTAAGTACACATCCCCACACCGTGAGGTTCAAGTTTAAGAGTTCTGTCCACTGACTGGGGGAATGTTCCAGGCTGCACTGGCCGGATCAGGCCAGTCATCCCCAAGGCCCATCTTACCGGCCTGAGCTGGTCTGATCCAGCCAGACCACAGCCCCACCAGGTGCGGCTTGCTCTGAGAAGCCTAGCCAGCCCGCATTGCCTCGCACTTGTCTTTGGTCTGGGCTTCACTTCTCGCCTGCCCTGTTATCTCAGTAACAATCTGCCAGCCCGTGTATGAGATAGTCTCCACTGCTAACGTCCTCTCCCGTCGTTAGCCCTTCAGCACACACATTGGCTTGATAGTTTTCTACCACGCGATGCCCGTCTTGCTGAGTGGTCGTGAACAGTACCGTCAGATGGGCTCTGCAGTTCATGAGTTCTCGGATGAAGCTGGCTTTCCATTTGCTCACGGGAAGCTTCTCCTCTTCCCCAGCTGAGGGGAGCCCTCTTGATCGCCCCCCGAAGAAGAGCCTCTCCTCGGCGTCAGGCTCTCAGGAGGCTTGAGCATGGCCGTGCGTGCACCTGGAGGAAGGCCCTGGTCTGGCTGGGCCTGGGAACGCCGCAGTCAGAGGAGACGGAGGTGGCTGAGGACCACGTGAGCTGTGGACTGTGGGATCTGGGCACAAGAGCAGGTTCAGCAGCTGCTCTTAGTTCTAGAGCAGGATGGACTCCTGCCCCAAGTGTCGCCACACTGAGTCTGTTCTTACTCCTCAGTGAACCCGGAATGCTCCCTGGACTCCCCAAGTACCTCCTCCCCCACTGACTCACCGTGGCCTTGGCCCAGCCCTGTCTGCCTGGAAAGAGCAAGCTTGCGGTCCTGGCCGGGCACACGCACGCTGTACTCTGTCCCCTTTAGAACTGGTCACTCCATTTCTGCCCAGAGCACGGAGTCCTGGGTGCGTGCTTTGAGATCTGGCACTGGCAGCACTGCTCACCGAGCTCCCAGACGACTCCCCTGCCAGACCAGGGCCTCCCCGGGGCAGTTCCACAGGAAGTCACAGGGAGCGGTGCTGGTGTGGGCGTCACTGTGTATCCTCTGCTCCCCCCACACCTGTCACAGCCCTCAGGTCTGCCCAGCAACCTGCATGCTGCATTACAGTCCAAGTATGTGTGTGTCTGCGTGGATGCATTCTAGCAGGGCGTGAAGCACAGCCCGTGTGTGTCCGTGTAAGCACTGTAACAGGGCACAAACCACTGCCCTAGTGTGTCTCCCTGTACACACTGGGATGGTGTTAAGCCTCTGTGTGTGTGTCTGCAGCGTGTTGCACACTACAGGGAGCTGACGGTCAACTCTGGTTGTGTGTCTGCATGTGCCCATTACAATGGCCTGAATCGCGGTGAGGAGTCTGTAAGAGGCCCTTCATTCGGGTCTTGTGGCAGCAAATCCAGCACATCTCCATTATGGCTCAAAGCCGTTGAGAGCAGCGCCCCCGTGTGTCAGAGAGTGAAGAGAGCCGTCAGATGCTGACTGCATTCACTGATCTGCTCCTCCCTTCAGCGTTACCACCTGGACGAGTTTGCGAATCTGGTAGATGAACTTCTGATGAAGGTTGAAGGTTTGTCCAGCAGCCTCCACCTCCCTCCTCTAGAACGACCCAGGCCTTCAGCAGAGTCAAGGGCAGAAGACAGGCCCCTGGGCGGGGGCCCATCCCCTTACCAGATGGCTGGGGTAAGACTAGGAGACATTGCTTGGTCACTTTTCTGTAGTAAATGTCTCCAACTCTAAAGTCGGGCTGATGTAATGTTTGGTTTTTTTTTTTTATTAATTATTTTGCATTGTGTGACAGTTTCATAGGCTCTGGGAATCCCCCCACCCCTCCCCACGCCCCTCCCCCCTGGTGGATTCCTCCACCGTGATGCAGTATTACAGTTCAAATTCCATCAAGATTCTTTCCTTGCAAACATATACCAAGCATAGAGTCCAGCTACTTATTGTCCAGATGGGTTGGACAGTTTCTTGGGGAGACCATTTCTGGTCCAAAGTTAGAGCTGGTAGAATATCATCCCAGTCAATTAAGAGTCCCAATATAACATCAACAGCAATTTGTAATGTTTTAAATCATCAGGCCCATTTGCGTCAGTGATCTCTGAGCATCGTTGGAGCGAGACGCACTCCAGCCATGCCTGAAGAAGCGTCCTGCTGACTCAGAAGATGCGACTCGCAGCTTAACCTGCCGACAAAGTGCCCTGCCCCCTGCTAGCCTCTGAGGACACTGGACTCCACCAAGAGCCTGAGAAGCAAGAATGGAAGCTAGGAAGCGCCTGGCACCTGGAGAGGGCGAGGGATGCCTGGTGGCTCATAGGCATCCCGAGAGCAGCTGCCAACAACCCTGAGCACCAGGTTAAGAGTTAGAGTTAGAGTTGCTGCCCCACTTCCCATCCAGCTCCCTGCTTGTGGCCTGGGAATGCAGTTGAGAATGGCCCAAAGCTTTGGGACCCTGCACTCCTATGAGCAACCTGGAAGAAGCTCCTGGCTCCTGGCTTCGGATCAGCTCAGCTCTAGCCCTTGCAGCCACTTGAGGAGTGAACCAGTGGATGGAAGACCTTTCTCTCTGTGTCTCTTTCTCTCTGTAGATTTGCCTTTCCAGTGCATAAATTAAAATAAATAAATAAATAAATTTTTAAAATGATGCTCTGTTTTCCTAGTTTGAAACCAAATTAATCTCCATAAACTCTCCCTGAGTAGAACCCAGCAGCACACTGAAACAGCGCTGTTCCTGATTCGTGAGTTTTAAATCAGGAACAGAAAGGTTTAATAACAGAAACACTTGCACCCTTCACTGGAAGGGAGAGCTGTTTTCTCCCTGGCTGCCCCGGATCTGTTTGAACATGCATTTCTGATTTTTAAAACATGTGAAGGGTTTTGCTAAGGGTCAGAGAGTGTCGTGAACAGCCTCCCACTGGGATCGGAGGTCCTCCATCTAAACAGGGTTGTCCGTGAACCCCCTTTTCCTGTGACCTCTTCGAAGCAGCCCCCTGCACCGAACGGGAAGGCAGTGCCGGCAGTTTTGAGAAAACCTGCATCTGTCCCAGGGTGCGGTGTGGGGTGCGGGCCGTGGGTGCCGTCGGGAGGCAAGGGCCACGGTGCAGGGTGGGGCTTGGCCGACTGTGCGGGCTCTGGTCTGCTTCTTGTCTTGGGTCAGCATGGGAACCTGGAATTCTGTATGGGAGGTGGTTATGCACACCACGCACACTGTTCAGGGCTGTGTGTGCTCAGGACCCGGGGTCCCACACACATGCTCCCTGCACCTGCAGGGGCTCAGAGTGGAGCCTGGCCCTCAGAGTGTGCTCAGGACCCGGGGTCCCACACACATGCTCCCTGCACCTGCAGGGGCTCAGAGCATGCTGTCCTCATGCCTGCAGGGGACGCTGTGGCAGAAATGCTACCTCCTCTGCAGACCAGCACTGCTGGTCATGGGCAATGGCACGAAAGGAGGCCTAGGTGCTGGGTTGTGCAGGGCAGCGGCTTGGCGTCATAACTGCTAATATTGGAGATCTGTATCTTTGTGAACCACAGGTGCTGAATGCCCGCAGCCAGCAGGAGCCAGCTACCCAACATCCTTGGTGCTTCTGCGGTGACTCACGGTAGCAGCATGCCGAGGGCCACTGGCCCCCCAGCCCCTCGTCTGCCATGAGGTTCAGAGGCCCCCACCTGTTCTCTGGGGGACTCCTTTGTTAATCTGCTTTCCTGAATACAGTTGAGATGGGTGGGGGTGTGGGGGGACAGGCAGGAGCCCAGCTGCGTCGGTGCTCGGCAGGCTGCCTCTCCACCTCGGGGTTCTGAGGGACAGAAGGGGGGGCTCTTCAGGGGCTCCAGAGGAGGTGCGGGACCACAGACCACACCGGGCCCCTCCCTGGGCAGAGAATGCAAGGGAAAGGGACCATCCAGGGAGACAGCAGCCCAGCCAGAGTGCACACGGAGCCCACCCCCCAAGACTCCTGCTCCTAGCTGGCCCTGACAGCAGGCAGCTGCTACTCATGGTCCACTTTCCACGCGGCCGTGGACGGGAAACCTAACACTCTTCAAAGTGTCTGTGCCCCACCCTCCATGGCTGCATCAGCGTAGCAGACGCTGGGCACTTCATACATGGAAGGGGGCTACGTGCCTCACAGATGTGGCTTAAGAGCGTAATGCTGGCACCTGCTGGATGTGAGTGAGGGCCTCGTGGCATCACAGTGGCAGGCAAGCAGGAAGCAGGAGTGACAGCCTCAGTGGCTTCATACCCGCCTGTTCCCCAAGAGAATAAATCTCGCCAGCTCGCTGATTCCCGCACCCGGGATCACCCCTGCCAGCTGCTTCCACGCTGGGGACCAAACTCCTAGCACAGCAGCCCCAACATGAGCCCCAGGGCCCTTGAGAGAGGTGAAAAGTTGGAGTGTGTGTTTTGGAGGTGCTCTCTGCACGGGGAGTGTTATAGGGGATTAAAGCTGTAAAAGCCTCGCCCAGGATCTGGGGACCCAGCCAGGAACGCCACTGACTTGAAAGTTAGCTCTCTTGGGCCCGGCACCGTGGCTCAGTGGCTAAATCCTCACCTCACATGCACTAAGATCCCCGGCAGCTCCACTTCCCATCCAGCTCCCTGCCTGAGGCCTGGGAAAGGAGTAGAGGCTGGCCCAAAGCCTTGGGTCTCTGCACCCATGTGGGAGACCTAGAAGAAGCTCCTGGCTCCAGGCTTCCAATCAGCTCAGCTTTAGCTGTTGTGGCCATTTCTGGAGTAAACCAGTGAATGGAAGATCTTTCTTTCTGTCTCTTCTTCTCTCTGTAAGTCTGCCTTTCCAATAAAAATAAGTAAATCATAAAAAAGGAGGGAGAGGGGAGAAAGTGAGCTCCTTCTACCACGAAGACTAGGAGAACACAAATATCAAACCACACAGCAGGGGCTGGGCAACCTGCACACCTGCTGGATCCAGTTTGGTTAATGACCCCGCACGGAAGGAGGTGGGCATGGCAAGAGGGTCCCACGACAGTCCCTGGGGCTCATTCATCACCTTAGGGACCACTCTCCTCCAGCACTGGGCCACTCAAGCCTGAGCCCTGCCCTCACTGGCTGAGGTCTCTCAGCTACTTCTCCACCACGGGGCTTGGAACTCAGCAAATACCCAGTCAGCTGACTACGGAGCGAGAGCGTGGGCAGACAGCGTGGGTGAGGAGGTGCAGAGGCCATGGCAGTGACCTGCACAGGACACGTGCCTGCTCTCGGAGGGTTCCAGAAGAGTAAAGTGATTTCCAGATGAAAAGCTCTTTATGAAGCGGCTTTGCACAGCTCAAGGAAAGCAACAAGCTAGCGGGGTCAGGGCTGTGCGGTCTAATTAGTTCTAATGGCTTCTGTCTTTTTTTTTCCCCAAGATTGCTGTATTTCCAAGTATGTCTTGAAATCTTTCCCTTGATGGACAACACAAGAAAAGCTGCTTAAAAGAATTATTTAGCTCTGATTTGCAGCCCTTTAATCCGTTCGGAGCGGGCCTGCCTCCGAGAGCAGCGTAAACCTGCAGCAGGAGGCTGCCCAGGGTCTGCTAAGCACCTGTTCGTGGCTTCCGCCCCCCCCCCCCGGGGCAGCTCACACGCAGGAACGCTTTCCCATCCTCTGCCTTGCTCGCTCCTGGCTGACAGAGCTCCAGCAGCACTGCGGTGTTGCCAGTCCCTTTTGTTTGGATAAACGGCGCGGCGCTCGAGTGGAAAGAGAAACCACCAGGCCTTCTGGGTTACCAGGAAGACGTGATTCACTTGTGTGAACCCAGTGAACTCGTCATGGGGGCCAAAAACATGGAGTCAGCTGGCTCCGCTCTCCAGAAACTTCTGTGTCAGCTTGGAGATTCACACGCCACAGTTATTTCCAAGACAACAGGTCAAACATTGCACTGGTTTGTTCAGGCTGCCATCACCAAGCAGCGTGCACAGAAATGTGCCTCTCCTCCCACTGAGGAGGTCAGGGGTCAAGGTGCTGGCAGGGCCAGGCCCCTCCGCCCCAGGCCGGGCAGGCTCTGGCGTCGGCGTCTCCAGGCCCCCGGCCTGACAGGCGTGTCGCTGGGTCTCCACATTTTCCCTTAGCATGTGGACACAGGCAGCAGCCTGCGGCCCACCGTGATGACGTCTTTGCCTGATGATCTTTGAAACAAGGCCCTGTTCGTTGGTGTCTGAAGACAAGTGTTCATTGCAGCGTCGGAGATGCAGGGATGCGGGGCTGGCAAGAGCAATGCGGGCTGTTCAAGACCCTGTGAGCTCTACTTTTCTGCAGCTGGAGACTTTAATGTAGGAGAGGCCCAGTCGCATCACGGCATCCCTGACAGTCTGGATTGTAAGGAACTGGCCTCTGGCCCACACAGGCTGCTCTGCCTCTTAGGCACAAGGTGGCTGCCACCAGGCCAGCAATCACTTCCACATATGTAGTGTCCCTGGATGCAGGCGGGCCTCTCCTGTTCTTTGTTACATCTAACAGATGCAAGGACATTTTGTCAGAGAGTCCCAAGAGAGCTTCCCTTGACACTCGTTCCTAAATTGACCTTGGGGAAATGAGCCTTTTGTCATTAATCTGGAGGAACCATTTGGAATGGGGAGCCTTTAGGCGTTGCACACCATGACCGCAAACACAGTTGCTGCCCCAGCCCTCCCTCCACAACCCTCCGGTGACTGGTAAAGTTGAACATTTCCTATCTTTTTGTTGACCTTCTATTTAACTCTCTGTGTCTGTTCTTGTCTTCTGGCTTATTCTCTCAATTAGATTAATTGTCCTTTTGCTGATTTTAAGGTAACTTTAGGAATATAAGCTTGTTAGGTACTGTCTCTAGTCCATTATTGTGCTGCTATGTTGATAGTGAGTCCTAACTGTGTGTGTGTGTTTACACGGATAAGAGCTTCAGACAAACCTTCCTCAAATGAAATTGAAAGATAAGTTTCTGTGGTACAAAAAATGTTTGAAATCTTTGCATAAAAAGGTCTTAAAAAAGTTTCTAAAAATGCATATTGTGAAACACCTGGGTGTGGATTTCAGGATGTTTTGCACCGAGATGCACATCTGTTAATTCCATTTCCCATGAACTTGTTAAAGGCCCTCGTATGTTGCCTTGTCCACTGACAGCCGGACAAGAAGTCCTTCATGAAGATGGGCTAGCTATGGCAACGCTGTGGGCTGGATTCCACTACTAGCTCATTTTAGGATTGAGCCAGAGAGGCATAGACAAGTGGCTTACTTTGTCCTAGGACACAGGAGTGTGCCATGGCAGCTGGCAGAAGCCAGGCCCCTGGCTCTGCCCAGCGCTTGAACCTTGAGCCACACCAGGAGGGAACCTCCACTCTAAGCCCACCCGGCCTGCTGCCTCCGTGGGCTAGCTCATGTCCGGAGTCAGTTCCTGCTGTGCCGTGAGCACCTGGAGTCTTTCTTGTTCCCAGAGCAAGGTTGAGGTTTCCCTCCTCCCTGGGGGCAGATGCGTTGGGAGTTCGTGTCCATACCGGCAGGCTCCAGGGTTTGAGGCACTCACATGTCCTTGTACACCCAGCGGCCAGGCTCAGAGGTGACAGCTGCTGGGGCAGACGCATGTCCCCAGGCTCACAGTTACTGGAAACCGGGGCGGAAGTCGGGCTAATCTGTCATGGGACTGCCACCCACCGTGAGCGCTCAGGGTTTAGCCAGGGGCCAGGGCTGCACTGTGGGGTTTCTCCCGGGGTGTACCTGCCGGCAGCCCAGACCTACTGTTTGCCCGCTGTGTTACTGTGTCTCAGCTCAGCTGAGGAAGCCTGGTTTACCCATTTCTGCTGTGTTGGTCGCTTGTGCTCAGTCACGTGGACCAACTGGCGCAGTGCAGGAGGCCGGGGTGGAACCTGCTACTGACAATGATTTTGAAAGAAAGCCTGCATTTCAGAAGGTCCAAAATTGAATCTCACCAGAAGAATAAGCCGTTTTGTCGGGCTTCCTAATTCAATAGGCCGTGGTTATTCAAATTTAACTTTCAAGTCCACTGGCTGCTGTTCTTGCGTCTCCTGAAAACCTGCACACTGAGAAGAGGTCTGCTCAGGTTATCGCATTAGGAGTACTCGCTCATCTTTTTTGTTTTCTAAGCCATTTCAACATGCCTGGCTGAGGACGCACATCGGTACAATGCACAGTGTGGCATTGGCCAGAACTCGCTGCCTGGCCACACTGGAAGCGTGAGACAGCGCAGACAACCAGAGCATAAATCCATGGAATCAACCCTTGCACCGAGGAGACAAGATCACTCCTGATTCACGCACGTGACCGCAGCCACAGTGCAGACTGGCCTACGTGGGGCGTCTTGAGCAGGAGTTAGAAGAACATTTATATTTTCAATACATTTGTTAAAAATAAGGAGATCCTAAAAGTAAATAATTTTAATGTGGAACTCAAGTAGAATAAACATGAACAACATGGGAATGCAGATATTAAAAAGATAAGCCCAGAAATTAATGAAACACAAAATAGTAGCTATATTGTGCAAAATCAAAAGATGGTTTTTTTGGAAGGACGATTAAGAAACAGGTCTCTGAGGGAGTTGACAAAGAACAGCAAGCCAGGAAATAGGAGCCGGGGAAGACAAATTCAGAGTAATACGTAATACTATGAGCAGCTTTATTTCATTACATTTGAATTAAACATTTTATAGAAAAATAGAATCAAGTTGATAAAAAAAAAACCAATATGAATTCTACATCATAAATATTCAATAAGAAATCTCGAGTTACTCATTTTCTGGAACACTTTTGCAATCAAGTCTTGTGAAACATCCGACAATATCCTTATTGCCACTGATTGTTTTAGGTCATTTTTTAAAGATTTATTTTATTTTCATTAGAAAATCAGGTATACAGAGAGAAGGAAAGACAGAAACAAAGATCTTCTGTCTAATAATTCACTCCTGAAGGAGCCCCAGTGGCCAGAGCCACGCCAATCTGAAGCCAGAAGCCAGGATCCTCCTCTGGGTCTCCCACGCGGGTGCAGAGTCCCAAGGCTTTGGGCCGTCCTGGACTGCTTTCCCAGGCCACAGGCGGGGAGCTGGATGGGAAGCAGGGCTGCCAGGATTAGAACTGCTGCAGGAAAAAAAAAAACCACTGCCCATATGGGATCCGAGCACGTGTGAAGTGAGGACTTTAGCTACGAGGCCACCACGCTGTGCCCCAGACATTTTAAAGAAAAACACCATGCAACTTGGTGTATAAAATTAACATAATCTAAATATCCTGGGCCCGGCGGTGTGGCCAGCGGCTAAAGTCCTTGCCTTGAACACGCCGGCATCCCATACGGGCACCGGTTTTAATCCCGGCAGCTCTGCTCCACATCCAGCTCCCTGCTTGTGGCCTGGGAAAGCAGTCGAGGACGGCCTAAGGCTTTGGGATCCTGCAACCTGCATGGGAGACCTGGAGGAGGTTCCTGGCTCCTGGCTCCAGATAGGCACAGCACTGGCCGTTGCGCTCAGTTGGGGAGTGAATCATCGGACGGAAGATCTTCCTCTCTTTCTCTCCTCCTCTCTGTATATCTGACTTTGTAATAAAAATAAATAAATCTTTAAAAAAAATGTCCTAAAAATTGGCTAAGAAGATTATAGTAAATGAAAATTATAATCAATTTTTTATTACAAGCATCATTTCAATATTTTATTACAAACATCGTTTCAAAAAATGAAATACTGACAAATTCAGCAGGGCCTGTAAATAACCTCATCATGGCTGAGATATTTCTCCCTCTGAACACAATGATTTAGTCCCCAAATGCTGAAGGCACAAGAAGGGGAGACTTGGTCCAACTGTGACATTTGGGAGTTGGTCCTAGGAGGGTAGACTAAGTCCTTGGGTCATGGTGACTCACAGGGGGAGAGGCACACAGACCTCCTCCCTGTCCCTTGCCATGTGACAGCCCAGCCACCTGCAGAGGCCCTGTGTGTGTTCCTTGCTCTGTAATCCCACCTTTCCAATGAATATGATGAAGTTTTTAAATAAAAATAAATGAAAGCAGCTACATCCGTTAATATGAAATTTGAAAAGTACAACGTTCAATACGAAAAACAAACTTCAATCCCTTGTTCTTACAGCTGCCTCTAACCACACCAGGAGACGTGGGGCAGGCATGTTCTGTGTGGCAGGGGCGGGAGAGGGGGCAGGAGTGGTCCTCCTGTGCCTTCTCCCTGCGGACAATATCAGCTCAGACGGCAGAGTGCTGCAGGCGGGCACGCAGACCGCTCTGCACCGCAGGCGGGCACGCAGACCGCTCTGCACCGCAGTCGGGCACGCAGACCGCTCTGCACCGCAGTCGGGCACACATACAGCTCTGCACCGCAGGCGGGCACACATACAGCTCTGCACCGGTGAGTCCCACTGCCTTCCCTGTGCACCTCCATCTTCTGGGCTCCAAGTGCCAGTGGTGGCAGTGATGGTGGCACTAGCTCACTGTCCAAACCCCTCTAACGTCTACGCGTTCTCTTCCAAGGCTGCCTGCTTGGCAGTTGCGAAACCTCCCAGAGCACAGCATTGCCAAGCAGCCTGGTGGGGAGGCTGGCAGAGACTCTGTCATTTAGAAAGAATCCATAAGTCCTCACCTGAGCCGTGCTGGCTACCCACACCTCGCCATCCCAGCGTTGTCCCCGGCCACCCATGGAGGGACCTCTGTTCCCAGCCACGCCTGTCACGTCAGGTCAGGGGCACAGCCTCCTCCAGTGAGGCCTCAGCTGAACTGGATTACATTTGCCAAACCCTCTTTTCACTGTGGTGTCGCAAGTTAAGCTACCGTTTCTGGCTTGCACCTGGACCAGCCTTGGAGAGCAAACCAGCAAATGTACCCCTCCCTGCCCCCTCTGGCTCTTACTGTCAAATAAAATCCTTTGAAAGCCCTATTTCCAAATTGGCCATTGTCTAAGATCTGAGGGTCTAACACATCACCACAGGTATCAGGGGAGGGGCACAATTTGACCCATGATATCAACCATGTCACTTTCAGAAAGTCAGTGGCCACCCTCACCCTCTGTCCTGGGACAATCCCACTACAGTTTCCTTGGTGCCCTGAGCCATCTGGTTTTAGTTACGGGTTGGCCTTTCAAACTGGTCATTCACTTTTAACTAAATTTACCAATGACGAATTGGCCACTTGTCCGACTGTCCTCTCTACTATGGCCGCCAGCAGAGCAGCCCAGGGAACGGCCAGTCCGGGGTGCTGGGGTCCCAGCGGGATTACCGGCTGCCATCTGTCCCCTGCAGCAGTGTCCTCTGGAAGGACACGGGCTGGCAGAGGCCACAGACAGGTTGGAGTATAGAGTGCAGCTCGGACACTTTCTTTTTGATTTTTTTTCAGCCTCTCTCTTAATGGACGCAGCATAGCTGTTGGTGGGGCCGAGTGTGGGCAGCTCATGGGATCGGGGTCACGAGTGTGCCTGCTGCCCAGGCACCTGCCTACTGCCTATCAGCCCAGCTCACCACCGTGCACTGTGCACATGGACGCCCCAGCTCCGTCTGCCTCAACTCCTGGCCTCCTCCTTCAGGGGCTGGAGACCAGGATGGGATGGTGACGTGCCACAATCTGGCCCAGTGTGGGCTCTTGGCCACATCCGGGCAGCCCAGAGCGGCTCCCTGAGGGCTGGTCTGGTGGTGGAAGAGCCAGGCGTGAGTTGCTGGGAGACCCGGATGGCCCGGAGCACTGGCTGATTTGTCTGGGCCAGCCTGCGTGGACGCAGAGCCTCAGGGCTGACCACTGGGCCGGCGTGCCAGAACTGAATCCCCCTGCCGCAGTCCAGCCCCGGGATTGAATTACTTGTCATGTTTTTTTACTTAGTCGTTTCCTCCTTTCCTTGGTAAATTTGATTTTCCCTCATTCTAATGAAGCTTCTTGGAAAATCGAATCATGATCTTATTCTAATCAGGGTAATTACAACTGATGGGCAAGGCCTGCGTAGGATGCAGATTTGGCCCTTGGAGGAGCCTCAGTTGACAAAACGACAGTGTGGAGGGCTTCACTGTCCAGGCCTTGCACCCCCAACACACCAAGGGCACTCCGCGGAGCACTGCTGGGCCAGGAAGGCCAGACTGTGAGATTAGAAACCAGCCCCTGTCTGTTCAGAAGCAGAAGACAGGACCTGGGGGAGCCTAGTGGCTAAGTCCTCACCGGGATCCCCAATGGGCGCCGGTTCATTACCAGCAGCTCCACGTCCAGCTCCCTGCTGTGGCCTGGGAGAGCAGTGGAGGACGGCCCAAGGCCTTGGGACCCTGCACCCGCGTGGGAGACCTGGAAAAAGCTCCTGGCTCCTGACTTTGGATCAGCTCAGCTCTGGCCATTATATCCACCTGGGGAGTGAACCAGCAGATGGAAGATCTTCCTCTCTGTCTCTCCATTCTGTAAGTCTGGCTTTCCCAAAAAAAAAAAAGCAGGTGAGAACTCTGACTCCATCACAACCCTCCATGGGTCTGTCTGGTTCAACATCAGGACAAAACTTACCCAAATGGGGCTTGGGGTGCAGCCTGCTGGGAGGCGAGTTCCCGCCAGTGCCAGAAACTTCCAAGTGTCTGTTTTCCTTGCAGGTAGTGGGAGCAGACTGGCTTTCATTAGTGAACGGCAGCGGCCAGTGCAGCCAGTGTGGCCCTGCTCAGAGGAGGAGCTGCCCGAGAGATCCTGCGAGGGCAGAGGGCAGTGATGGTGCCACACACAGGCTGCGAGGGCGGAGGGCAGTGATGGTGCCACACACAGGCTGCGAGGGCGGAGGGCAGTGATGGTGCCACACACAGGCTGCGAGGGCGGAGGGCAGTGATGGTGCCACACACAGGCTGCGAGGGCGGAGGGCAGTGATGGTGCCACACACAGGCTGCGAGGGCGGAGGGCAGTGATGTGCCACACACAGGCTGCGAGGGCGGAGGGCAGTGATGGTGCCACACACAGGCTGCGAGGGCGGAGGGCAGTGATGTGCCACACACAGGCTGCGAGGGCGGAGGGCAGTGATGGTGCCACACACAGGCTGCAGCTGGATATGCTTGGGGCACAGCCAGGAAACGTACACACAATCGAAAAGAAATTATAGCAAGTAAATACAGGCACGGCCTGTGAAAGAAAAACTGAAATAACACAGCACCTGCAGGGCGGCGCAGAGCGAAGATGCCGCTTGGGGTCCCGACCCCCTCAGCCCGGGGCGTGGAATCCGGACCCGGCTCTATTCCTGACTCCAGGTTCCGCTCACATACACCCCGGGAGGCAGCAGGTGGCAGCTCGAGAACTTGGGTGTCTGCCGCCCACACGGACGGATCTCAGCAAGTACATGGCTCAGTCCGAACTGGTGCAGGCAGTTGAGGAGTGAACCAGTGGATGGAAGGACTCTTAGTCTAGAATTACATAAACTAAAATCCAATAAAATCAAAACAAATAGGACCCGGCTCAATAGCCTAGCGGCTAAAGTCCTCACTTTGCACATGCTGGGATCTCATATGGGTGGCGGTTCTAATTCCAGCAGCCCCGATTCCCATCCAGCTCCCTGCTTGCGGCCTGGGAAAGCAGTCAAGCATGGCCCAAAGCCTTGGGACTCTGCACCCACGTGGGAGACCCAGAGGAGGATCCTGGCTCCTGGCTTCAGATTGGCTTAGTTCCAGCCGCTGTGGCCGCTTGGGGAGTGAGTCATCAGATGGAAGATCTTCCTCTCTGCCTCTCCTCCTCTCTGTATATCTGACTGTCCACTAAAAATAAATCTTTTTTGAAAATAAGTAAATAAAAATGACAAATTGCCTAAATCTGTTGCAATCAGGTAATCTCCTATGCTGATAGACTTCTGCATGGCAACAAGTATTTGCAAAAGCAGCTGGGTGATCTGTCTTCAGTCCCCAAAAGGGTCCAGCTCCTTTACCGGATCTGACACGTTTATCCTTCAACCAGCACCGTGCCAGCTAATCTCCAGCCTGTGCAAACGTAAACAGCTGTGCCCACCCTCCTCACTTGGCGATGTCACCAATATGCAAATACTTGCCTGTCCCCCCAGCTGTGACCCACCTGTCTGTCTGACTTACACAACTCGAGGGCCCTGGGCAAAGGAGCCTTGTTCGAAAACTCCATGGGGCTGGACACTGCCCCCACTAAGCCTGATTTTGAGAACTGAAACCTTTCTGGGTTATAAATAGGCTGACTGCTCACAGCTGTGACCACGTGGAGCCGACCACGAGCCCTTTGCTCAGGCCAGTCATTTTTAGGGTCTAAGTGCTTTAAAAACGTGGACTTGCGGATCTCCTCACTGCAAACGGCCCTTTGTTAAAATGCCCTTCTAAAGCCCTTTCTCCCCCAGCAGAGGAGCTGGCTGTCTATGTTCACAGGGGGGATGTGGAAGAGCACTGAGCGTGTCAAGCCTGCTGTACCCCTAAGCCTCCCCGTGATGCTTCCTGCCCCAGCACATGTTTGCCCAACGTCCACGAGAGGCGTCCGCGGGCCTGAGAGGGTACCTAGGTGATCTCATGTGTGTAGCAACCAAGACTCCTGGCTTCAGCCTGGCTCAGTCCTGGATGGATGCTCGCTGTCTCTTTCAAATAAATAGTATTTTTAAAAGAATATGGAAGGTGTCATTTAAAAGTCCTGCTCGTGCCTAGTATTCAGAAACTACAAACCCCTGAAAGGGTTAAGTACCAGGCCTGTGCCGGAAGTTCATGGACCTCCTGGGCCTTTGAGTGGACATCACACCAAAGCGTGGGCTGCCTGCGGGTGAATGCAGTCTTCAAGACCACAAGTGACCCTCGGTTATTCAGCAGAGCAACTCACACTGCCTGACTGCGAAGCCAGACAAGAATCCAGGAAGAGAGGCATAGTGACCTATTGCTAAGTAGGGGTCTTGCACTCAATTCCTGTTTGTGGTTAACATCTAATTTTAGTGTGAAGAGATGAGAAACTTCATGTGGAAGTTTTAGCCACCACACAGTCCTGTCACCTGCTCAAGCATGAAGCTAGGGTTCAGAGAGTCATCCTGGTGCCTGGCATCATGAAGTTGGGACGATGAGGAGCCAGGGAGTGGCGCCTCAGAGCCCTGAAAGGCAACTTTCCCAGTGAGCTCTGCGGCATGCCGCCACCCAAGGCCGCGTGTGCGAGCAGGCCTTTGCCCACACTGGTTTCTCCTACACTGCTGTGAGGGACAGGTCTACTGTTACCGCCATGACCTGGCGCTGGGCGCCTGGACCAAAAGCACGTCCTGCTGAACAGCTGGACCCTGGCGGAAGTGCCACTCAGAATCCATCCCAGCAGGTCTGAGCTCCACTCCAGGCACAGCCACCACCTCCTGCTGTGGGATAAGTGGCTCCCGCAGGCTTGTTCTCCAACTCCTTCCAGGCCTTCTTAGCCAGGCATTACTCCACAGAGGCGAGGACTGGGGACAGCCTGCTCTGCCTGTGGTGGGACATCAAGGACCTGGGAATACAGTTCCTTGACATCCAGCCCCAGACATTCAGCTGGTGCGATGCTCTGATCTGTAATGCAATCCATGGCGATCTTTAAAGGCCAGCGTAACTCAGGAAGTGGAAGCTGACCTGTTAAAGCACACAGTAGCTTCCTAAGCAGGACAACTGGTCGACACCACAAGGCCCCGTGCATTGCTGCCTGCGGGAGCAGATTTAGCACGTTGTAACCATCCAATCCTCCCTCAAGTTATGACCCCTTGGGGCTTACAGTAATTCAATCAAAATCACTTTCAAAACATGCTTCCTTAATCAAATTCACACAGCAGATGTGTTTACAAGGACAAGCTACGGGAGGGAACAGCAGGGGAGACAGGAAACGAGGGGACCGTCCCTGGGAGAGCCCTGGTCCCTGCCAGCGGTCCCCTCGGTCCTGCCTGCCCCGCCTGCATGGACTCGCCACCGGAGGCAGCAGGAGCGCACCACGTGACAGCAGTGCTGAGCCTGGCTCCTGCAGATCCTGTCAGCGAAGTCGGCACTGCAGGGTAAGGGAGCGGGACATCTCCTTCCACTTTCGTAATGAGATTTCCTATGTTAATCTCCAGCCAGCCCAGCACAGCTCTCATTTCCTCCTAATAGAACGTTTTCACATTTGCCAGGGTACAGAGAGTTCAGAGCGGCCATGCAGCCCATCAGCAGCTCCACTCCGATCCCCTCTCTGCAGCTGGGCACACTCAGAAGGGCTCTCGGAGCCTCCCCAGACCAGAACAGCCTGGTGCAGCGTAATTGGCTTAGCCCTTTGCCATCTGGCCCCACGCCTCCGGTTGGCTGAGGGCTGCAGCTGCACGTGCTAGCTGCTAACTTGTCCCATGGGAAACAGGCACCCCAGTAGGGCGTGCTGGTCTCCTGTTCCAGGGTGCTCCATGCAGAAGCTGCTAGGGTACCAGCCCTGCCCGCCCACCCTTCTCCAGGTACCCCCTGCGGGATCTCTGCCATCCACATGACGTGCATGGAAGGCTACCTGCCCTATGGGACTGGCATCACACCTTCTTCATTTCATTCCATCAACCCCACTTGACAGGTGGGGCACATATGTACGGTGTGGTGTGGAGAGGGGGACCCTGGGTTTGGTTTGACAGGTGAAGGGCCTGAGGCACGTATGTACGGTGTGGTGTGGAGAGGGGGTCCCTGGGTCTGGTTTGACAGGTGAAGGGCCTGAGGCACGTATGTACGGTGTGGTGTGGAGAGGGTCCCTGGGTTTGGTTTGACAGGTGAAGGGCCTGAGGCACATATGTACGGTGTGGTGTGGAGAGGGGGACCCTGGGTTTGGTTTGACAGGTGAAGGGCCTGAGGCACGTATGTACGGTGTGGTGTGGAGAGGGTCCCTGGGTTTGGTTTGACAGGTGAAGGGCCTGAGGCACATATGTACGGTGTGGTGTGGAGAGGGGGACCCTGGGTTTGGTTTGACAGGTGAAGGGCCTGAGGCACGTATGTACGGTGTGGTGTGGAGAGGGGGTCCCTGGGTTTGGTTTGACAGGTGAAGGGCCTGAGGCACGTATGTACGGTGTGGTGTGGAGAGGGTCCCTGGGTTTGGTTTGACAGGTGAAGGGCCTGAGGCACGTATGTACGGTGTGGTGTGGAGAGGGGGACCCTGGGTTTGGTTTGACAGGTGAAGGGCCTGAGGCACGTATGTACGGTGTGGTGTGGAGAGGGTCCCTGGGTTTGGTTTGACAGGTGAAGGGCCTGAGGCACATATGTACGGTGTGGTGTGGAGAGGGGGACCCTGGGTTTGGTTTGACAGGTGGGGCACGTATGTACGGTGTGGTATGGAGAGGGGGTCCCTGGGTTTGGTTTGACACCAGGACCCATCCTTTGGATCTTTTTTGACTGCTGGCCTCTTGTGCCCTGGACCTCTCTTTCTTGGGACCCATCTCTCGGTGTCAACTCTGGCCGTATGTCCGTGGGGATAGGAACTTCAGCAAGCTCAGCTGTTGATCTGGAAACAAAGTATTTTTGAATCGCATGGTTTTTTTCCATACTACACATTGCCCATGAACTTTTTGAAGATCTCCCAGATACACAATAACTATGTTTTTGGCACTAAAATAAACTTCTGCTTCAATCCCATCTGCGTGGATGTTTGGGAGGGCCCTGGTGTGCACCTGCTGGCTCAGTAAGAGGATGGACCTCTGTGGCTGCAGACAGTGGGTTAAGGCACATCCATGGCTCCTCGCCTGTACTGTGGGTTGGGAACTGCCACATCACTGCAGGGGCAGCAGGGGCCTGTCCCCACAGAATCAATGCATCCATTTCCTCCCTCAGTCAGATGCTCACAGACCCCACCTGGGATCAGGGCCTCTCAGATGCTCACTGGGTCCTTAAGGGTAACCTTGGGCCCACTGAGGTTGGTTTGTGGGCCTCACCAGGGCTGGGCGGGAACACTGGACAGGTCTGTCTTTGCAGAGGGCAAGGAGCGTGTCCCACTCACCTCTGCAGGTGAGACACACCTGTCAGTCAGTGGAAGTGGCTCTCCTATGGGGCTTGCCCACTCCTCCCTTCCAACTAACCTGCCTGATTCTCAGAGATACCATGTCCAGAGTCACTCAGCCATCTCCTGGCAGATGGAGGAGGCCAGGGGATGCCCACCATGACCCTGGCACTGCACTGAGCATCTGCCCTCCCCTCCGCCTCCCTCGGTGGGCCTCCTGCTCCCAGTGTCTTCCTGAGAATTCTCCAGCAGCCCTGCACAGGCCTGGTGCCCAGACCCCACGGCAGGAGCGGTCAGATGTGTCTTTTGTGTGTCACCAGATCAAAGCAAGGCGGGGGCCGGGGTTTGGGGTTTGTGAGTTTTGTTCCTGTGGCAGAGGCTTGCTGGTGGCCGTGTCGGGTTACGCACACCGCAGGCAGCCCTGGCAGCATCTTGATGACCTCATCTCTGAACGCTCTGAACTGAATGCATTCTTCTGCCAGGTCATGGCCGCCTGCCCGGGCAGCGGGACTGGCAGGCTTTGAACAAGATAGCTTGGCAGGGTCTGCGTGTTGCCAGCCATGCAGGGACGGGGGCTGGAGCCTGCACAGCTCTTGGTCAAGGCAGACAGATCACTCCTGCCAGCCCCAGCTGCCCCCCGTGCCAGGGTTCTTCCCCGTTCCTGTCTCCTGAGCAAGGTTGCGGTACAGCTCAGAGTGCCTGTCCACCTGGAGCTGCTCTGAGCTGGCACGGGGTGCCCCACATCTGGCTAGAAGCCCTCAGCCTCCTCCAGGGGTTACTGTCATCCTCACCCCGTCAGCCCAGGTTTGCCACGCTTTGGAATAGCTCATGTCCAGCTTACTGTGTCCTTCTCATGCCAACAAACCCAGGTAGATGGACACCAGATGGTCATCGCTGTGAGCTCTGGCAGTGGCCATGCAGCCGGCACACCCCTCCGTGACCGCCCCTCCCACAGCCCAGCCAGACACCAAAGGATAGGAGACCTGAGTCTGCTTGTGGAGAGCCAGGGAGCCAGGACTCCCTCCTGGGCTGTGGGTGTGAGGTGGCCAGAGGCGACACAGGAGCAGTGTCCCTAGTCTGAAAAGCTAAGGACAGCAGCAGTTTCAGATTTCTTTAGATGCTGAATATTTGCGTCTATGTAATGTGCCATCCTGGGGACAAGACCCAAGATTCATGGTTCATATGCCCCTCTGCCATCCAGCCTGCTGGCCGCCATGGAACAAGGGAACATTCTGGACTTAGAAGTTTCACATTGGGGATGCCCAGCTTGTAGCAGTGACATCCAACTCCATGATTGGAACCATGGGCATCTGGCTTAGCAGGGACACCCTTGCATCCTCAGCTTTGCCCAGATGAGACCCAGCCTCTCTGACACCTACAGCCCACAGCCCATCCCTGCACCACACCTGCGCCTCCCCCCGTTGCCCTCACCACTCACCCCAGACCTACATCCCCCACTTGGCGAATAAATCACCACCTCCACCCTCATCAGCACGTCCTCCTCCCTGCACAGCCAGGACCGGAGACACCTGTCCCCAGGGAGAGAAGCGCAGGAGTCACCCTTGTTCTCCCCTTGCCCCTGCCTCCTTAGAAACTTCAGAAAGTTCCCTCCCCAGGCCAGTCGGTCATCAGGGGTGTGGCAGCATGACCTCTCGCTCAGGGTAGGGACAGGGCAGACTGAGCTGGGCACTGGCCCTGCTGAGATGGGACTCAGGGCTGTGCACATGCTCACATACTCAAGACCTCGGGTGCCCTGGGGGCTGTTGCGAGCAGGCAGCTGAGCCCTCTTGTATCCAGGATGACCCCTGCAGCAAAGGGGGGTCCAGACCCAAAGGACAGCAGTAGCCATCGATGGGCATCAGGAAATTGAGGTTCATGGTGAGGGGGCTGGAGGCTCTGAGGGATGGGCAGCAGAGGCAGTGCCCCCACTCCTGCCATGGGATAAGGCAGGGTCCCCAGACAGAGCTGGGAGGCATGAGAGGAACTGCCTGCAGGCCTGACTCCCTTCCTGTGCCCAAGGGTGTGGCATGCCCCCAGCAGGGTTAATGCGTGCAGACAGTGTGGGGTGGCAGGCAGCACAGCCAGAGCAGGGCCGGTGGGGTTGGCAGCTGGGTCTCCAAGCCCCGGGCTCTGGGCACCACATATCCATGCGGCCACTCCCGGCCCCTGTGGGATTCTGTATGCAGGGAGCAGGGGGAGGATGGACGGAAGCCAGGCGGAGGCAGCCAGGCTGGGGCCCAAGAGCCAGGGCACCAGGGCGCCCATCCTAGGCCATCAGCAAGTATGAACTGGGAGCCCCCCCACCCGCCCTGACTCCATCTTCCTGCAATGCTGCGTGGAATGAGGGAAATGAATTTCAGGCATGTGGACACATATTTCATTATTATGATTTATCACCACCGAGGACATAAAACAGTCCCTGGCCGCGACATTCCTCATTGCCCAGCGCGCCTGGGAGTCTGCGGGGCCCCCACCGCCTCCTGCACGGTTCTCCTCGTTACCTTCATTGGGATTATTTACAGCAGCCCAGCTGCTGGCAGGCAGCAAAGTCACTGAGACGTTCGCAGCAAGTTCAAGGACTGGCCAGGGGCCTGGGGGCCTCAAGGGCAGCCACAAGCATCCAAGGCACCGCTGAGGGGAGGGGGCTGGGGAGGGAGCTGGGATGTGAGGGCCTGAGGGGTGCAGGGGCCCAGGCTGTGCGCTGTTGGTGGGGGGAGGGGCTGCTGCTACATCTGGACTTTCTTCTTCCCTTCCAGAAGTCGTGCTGAAATCCACACAGCATCGAATGCATACACCAGCCGTTTCAGAGTGCAGTGTACTTCCGTTTCAGAACAATCCAGCTAAGCAATTTTGCAGCCACCACCACCACCATCTCTTTCCATCTTGTTCCAACTAAACACAATGCCCACGCCCCCCTCAGCCCCCAAACCACTGACCTACCATCAGCAGTTCAGCCACTGCAGGTGCATCTGCCCTCCTTCATCCTGGTCTGTGTGCTCAGCAGGGTACCTCCCGGGTAGCATGTGCCACCAACTCCCTCCGCACGAGCCTGCATAATGCTCCGTGTGCACAGACTCCTGCTTGTTAATCAGCTGTTTAACCCTCAACACTGAGCCGTTTCCATCACTGGCTGTGGCAAGTAGAGTCGCCCAAGAGCCTGTAGGGGTCCCAGGCTCTGTGGGAACCCCAGCTTCCCATTCTGGAAATGGACTGTCCAGCTCCTAGGGCCAGATCCTGACACCTCCAGGCTGCTCTCCGCAGAGCTGCTCCGTTGCACACGTGCCTCAGCTGTGCACCATGCTGGCAGATTCCCATGGCTAACACACCTTGTGCCTAGCACGGCTTCTCCCTGTTAGCTCCAGGCTCCCCCCCCAAGGAGCACCTACAAACCAACAGAGCTGCCAAATCTTACATCCGTTCGCTTCCTGCCGGCACAGGGAAGGTCCTAGAGGTGGGAAATACCAGGGCTACCATCTCAGAGGCAGCCCCTGTGCCTCAGCTCCAGCAGGAGGCCATCACAGGAGCTGCCTGGGCACGAGCCTGGGCTTCTCTCTGTGAGCACCCCTGCAGATCTTCACACTCCAGCGCTTTGTCACATCTGGCAGGTAGTTGGCCTTCCTGATGGGTGGGGGCACTGGGGAGTCATCAGACAGTTCATGTTCTCTCCTGTACATTTTCCTTCCACTCTTTTTGATATTGCTGGTAGATAAAGACAAGTTTGTAATGTTAATGAAGACCAATTTATCTTATTTTTCTTTGCTTGTTTGTGTCTTGATGTCAAATCCAAGGTATCCTTGCTTCATCCAGTGTCGGAAGACTGCTTCCTAGTCACTCATTCATTTTTTAAAGACTGTTAACAGGGGCAAGCTCTATGCTTCAACGGGCTAATCCTCCACTCTCAAGCACTAGTATCCCATACGGATGCTGGTTCGTGACCCTGCTCCACTTCCCTTTTAGCGGCCTGCTTGGGGCCTGGGAAAGCAATGGAGGAAGGGCCAAGCCCTTGGGATCCTGCACTCAAGTGGAAGATAAAATAAACTCCTGGCTCCAGATTGGCTCAGCTCCAGCCATTGTGACCACTTGGGGAGTGAACCAGCAAATCAAAGTTTTTTCTCTGTATCTCTCTTTCTCTCTGTAAATCTGCCTTTCCAATAAAAATAAATAACTTTTTTTTGTTAGTTTTAAAGGCTGTTAGCAAGTGAAATGTAAACGGTACAGTCCGTTAATGGAGAAAGAACCCACCAGGCGGGTCTTGGGAGCAGCATTCCCTCAACAGCAGGTGCAGTGATTGGCCTCCCTGATTTGGGGTTTGCCTTCTAAGCCACGGGAAGACAAGACTGGCTAAGTTCCAGCAGAGAGTGCAGGGCCTGCCCAGGCCAAGCCCCAGGGTCACTGTAGTTTGTGTTGGGAGCGTTGCCTAGGTGGTGCTGGAGGGGGGCAAGGTGACTGCGCTGTGCCCTAACCTCCTGGCCACAGAGGCACTAGTTCTGCAGGTGGCATGGGAGGCCCTGGGCACTGTGGCATGCTAGGAGGCGCCACTGATGTCTTAGTCAAATGCATCATCAAAGGCTTCACAAAGTGCGTGCTGGTGTGCCGTCTGCCCACAGGGCCACACAAGGCAGTTGGGGATGAGGCTCCGCTCTCAGCAAGACCACTCCTGCCTGGGGGTGGGCTAGTGGGGGCTCAGCCATCCTCTGTCAAAGGAGGACTCAGTTGACCCCCAGTCCTGAGGTTGCGTTCACTCTGGCATTGTTGGTTGTTGTTGGTTTGCAGGTGGTAAGGAAAGTCACCTAAAAGAGAAAGCCCCCGAGCAGCCCACCCAGGACGGTCCCGTGGTGTCCTCATGGTGCCAGGTGGTATTGGCTGTGATCCCTGCTGCTTTGTGAGGGTTTGTTCCAGATTGTCTCTAAGTCGCAGCAACTCCCTGAGTTAGCCATGATGTCTGACGGCAGGTGAGATCCTGGAGAGCCGCTAGCATCATCGAGTCTGTTGACGACAGCCCCGTGACGTCACCGCCTTCCTTGGCGTGGTCACCTTCCAGAAGCACAGGCAACGTCATGTGGGCAGGAGCAGACTTCACACTGACCCCCACTGGCCACAGGAAGTCCAGGTCCACCCATGCTCTGCAGCTGTTGTCCGGGAAGGGCTTGATGAGGGCAGCAGCAAGCTTGTGCGTGGGGACTCTGGGGAGAGTGCAAGGCTCCTGGACCCGAGCAGCAGCATCGTGACCAGCACCCTGGAAGCTCCAGCTGACCTGCTGAACGAGAATGTGAAATGACCAGGGCTGGGAACAAGGGGGAAACTCTGTCTTAACTCTGCATAAACAGTGTCAGTGAACGGAGAGCAGTCGGCCTGATGGCAGAGTTCAGGAACGATCACACAACTCTCTGAATTCACCAGCGTCTCACGTAATTTTTTTGGTAACGCACGGCCACGTGTTGAACGCGGCTAAAGGGGTATGTGTAGCTCTTGGACGGAGCTGAGTTTGTAACTTGTCTCTAAAGGAAGCCAGCACACTTTCTGAACAGAAAAGCCGAAAGGACCGTATTTAATGGCCCCAAGTTACAGGCCAAGAATGTAAGTAAGTAATCATTTGTCCTAAAGCTATTTCTCCTTTGACAAAATCAGCTGAATCCAAAGAAAGCTGGCTGTTGTCCAGCACGTGCGGCGGGGTGTGGACACTCGGCACCCTGGGCGTCACCATGGGGTGTTTGCACGTCTACGAGTCAGCCTGTGCCAAGTGCAGCACAAGGTGTGATGGGTGCCTTGGGGTCCTTAGGTGGCACACAGAAAAGCAGAAAATGCCTTTGAAGACAAGCTAGCACAGAGCGATGAGCGCAGTCTCCTTAAACAACAGGTCTTGCATGAGATTTGGGGCCTCTAGCACCTGTTTGCTTGCTGACTTAATTTCTGCAACAATTTACAGGGACTTTATCCCCACTTTGTTATGGGGTGCAGCCAGTGATAGTCAGCACCCATTGACAGTGGGCAAATGAAATTTGGCTGTGTCCCCCAACCTCTGTCCTGAAGGTGGGTCCTACACAATGGAATAGTAATTGCATCCTCAACCACTTCCCCCATGTCCTAATTTAGCCAGGATATTGGATACAGATGAGCCCAATTAGCCCAGGTGTTTTTAGCTACAAGCCCTGTTCCTGTTCCTGACTATCCCAATAAGCACTAATCAACTCTAGCCCACAACACTTGGGTATTCGCTCCTGCCCACCTGTGACTCACCTATCAACTGAGAGGGGACGGTATTGTGTTGTGTGTAACCACTCCCCTCATAAGCCCCTTTAAAAAGGCCCATGAAACAGGGGCTCTCACTCTCTTTCTGGCCAGGTGCTTCTGTTACTCTGGCACCTCGACTCTTGGCTGACCCAGGGCAGGTAATCCCCTGAGCATGGTCCCTGTGTGCTGCTTAGATGGGACAATGGTTATAATAATGTTGTTACTGCTTTGTGTGCTATCAGGAGTTCCAGGAGGGGTGAGGCCTAGCAGTGGTGGAGTGTGGGCAGGGAAGCCAGGGAAGGGTGGGTGTCTGCAGGTTTGTAAGTGTGTCCAGGTTCTTTGTAAGTGTGTCCAGGTTCTTTGTGAGTGTGTCCCGGTTATTTGTTGCATGTCTCTTAGGATAACATATATTGTTGGGGAAGCTGGGACATAGGTCTTCAGCTTAATAGATGGACTTAAGGATGATGACCATTTGTTTCTTTTGGGATTATGATTGGTTGGACTATGATAGGTGGATTGCTGTATGGGCTTGTAATTTGCTATTGTGCTCTGTTGTTTTCAAGCTTGATTAATCAAGACTCCTTAATAAACCTTAGACATGTCTGGTGTGATCTCGCTCGCACCCTGCAACAACTTCCCAAATGAAAAAGCACAGAGGACCAGACTGGTTAGTACACTTTGTTACCCAAGTAGCTCGTTCCGTGGCTCGTGGCTGTCACCAGCCAGATGCTGTGTCCCAGGGGTTCTAGGTGGCTGTGTCTCCTGGTGACCTCATGCCATGCTCACCAGCGTGAGTGCACCTCAGGAAGTCAAAGCGGGTCCCTGTCGTCGGTCCCGGCACACCCGCCCCGACAAACATAAGCACATGTTGTTTCATGTAGCAGGTGCTCAAGCTCCATAGCGTGGGAGTAAGCGTCCAGCCAATCACACTCATGCAGAACCGAGGCCTGAGGCCCTTCAGCCTCTGTGCCCGCTGCCTCAGTGCACGCCTGTCCACCGGGTCAGCTGTCTGCACATAGCCCCGTGAGAGCCCTGGGGACGCTGCCCTGAAGTCGGACTGCACTGGAACCTGAGGGGAAGTTGGCACAAGCACTGGCAAAGTTGCTGGGTCACCTTCCTTGGACATTCTGTGCCCCATGACACACACGTCTCCGAGGCACGCCTGGCACACAGCCCCAGGAAGCACAACAGTAGCGCTGTGACCGAGGGTGCCATACGGCAGGAACCCCAATGCCACCTTCTATCGATGGAGGGATGAGAAGTGGCATGTGCAGGCACAGCCTTGAGAAGAAATGAGCCACGTTCAGTGAGCTGGAGGCTTCACCTTCAGACTAAACTCGGCGAAAGACACTAGGGACAGGTGAGTGCAAATGACGTGTTCCATTCCAACAGCAACTCACCCAGACAGCCCAAGGGCCCATGTGTGCAAAGGACACGGCGAAGGGCCGGAGGGTTATCGCAAGAGCTTGGTTGACGGGCGTTGGCTGTGAGAAACTGTTCCGCGAGGCGTGCAGAGCTGTCCCTGGTCCAGCTGCGGGGCCTGCGTACACACACAGGGGTGTGGTGTGTTCCGCTACAGAGGCACTCCGCCTCACACCGCCTCACACATATGCGTGCGTGTACGCAGATGGGCATGCATGGTACACAGTAATTTTGGAGATGGGTCACCCACGTGATTTTCCTTTCTGCTCTTTGATTTTTATGGTTTCCAAGTTTTGCAGAGTGACTTATGGCAGACAGGCTCATGGTCTCGGCTCTCAGGCTGGGGGAGGGGAACCAGGACTTACAGCCTTGCCTGGGCTAATAAAAGCACCCCAGTATACGCTTCTGACCGACTGGCCTTCGTCCCTGGGTTCCTAAGGAATGCTGCTTCTGTTTGGACAGCCCTGGGGCCCAGAAGGTGAAGGGGTGCCTGGGGAGTATAGGACAGAGCTCCTTTGTACCTCCCCAGCCCAGAGCCAGGGGGTCCTTGGCTTCCCCTGCCCTCTTCCTAGCTGCTTGCAATCCTGGGGTCCTGCCAGGGTTCCAGCCCATGCTTGCCATGCCCCTTGGCCTGGGTCCTTCCCTCTCCCAGCCCCGACAGCCTGAGATCACGCATGGATAAACCCTTTGCTGGCCCTAAAGCCGTGTGCCTGCCGCTCACGCTGGGAGGGCCAAGTCAGCTTCTCCCCACCTGGGGGGATGGGAGATGCTGGGACCACAGGTCTTGCCCCCACAGACCCAAGCTTTCCCAAGAGCAGCGTCCAGTCCTGGCTT
The DNA here is from genome assembly GCF_030435755.1 of Ochotona princeps. Classification (NCBI taxonomy): domain Eukaryota; kingdom Metazoa; phylum Chordata; class Mammalia; order Lagomorpha; family Ochotonidae; genus Ochotona; species Ochotona princeps. Next base: position 2,793,243 of record NC_080851.1, read on the forward strand.
CTGCCCCGCCTGGGCTCTGACGGAGTCGGGGTGCATGTCCCAAACGCATTTCTCAACTCATCCCAGTCCTAAGCTCCATGAAATCGCCACTAGTCTACCGGGATGGAAGCTGCGAGTTAAAACGTGCTGAATAGCGACCTCTGGGCAGGCCCGGCTCTTGTGCGGCAAATCAGAACCTCCCTTCCAGACTGGCTTTGGTTTCTATGAATAAACGCAGACTGCCGGAGTCCTGCATTCCTGTCCCACGCTGTTGACTTTAATCCCACTTTAAACACTCTCAGTCGACACACTCCGGAGCGGCCTGTCGGTAAGAGACGTGAACACTGGAGAGATATGGAGACCTGGCTCTCCTTCCCCGACAGAACCGCCTGAATACCCAGATAGTTGAGGGGGGATTCAGAATTCAGCTGAGTCACCCCACTGGGTGGGATTTCCCTGCAGAAGGGGAACTGGGGCCCAGCTTTGTTCACATCAGTGCTCCTGCTGAGCAGTTGAGCTCAGAGCTGGGTGGCCCCCTCATCCTGAGGCTCCCCTGCAGATTGGAAGGGGCTCTGGTGTGGACTCAGCTCCAGCGCTCCCCCAGGGAGGCCTCGGCAGAGCTTGGTCCTGGGCCCTGCTTTGTGTGGCTGGGAAAGGCGCAGGGCTGAGACTGGTCCTCCAGGAGGGCAGGAAGGAAGTGGGGCTGCCTGGTCCCCAGCCCAGCTCTTCGTTCCCTAGCCCTGCTTCAAATGCAGACAGCAAAACAGATCTTCAAAGACCATGAAGAATACAATCGAAGGAAGAACAAACCAACCCATAAAGCAAGAAGAAATGCAGACCTGTGAGTCCCCAAGAAAGAACTGCTGGGAGCCAGTGGCCTGGCCCCAGGAGCTGGGACCCCCACTGCCGTCATGGGCCAGGACTGCCAGGGTCAGCGTGTGGGAGCGGATGCAGCTGGCCCGCTGTGAACACGTGCCTTACAACATGCACGCACATTTGTGCTCAGGAAGACATGCATGCAGCTGTGGCACTGGAAGGGACTTAAGGTGTGTTTCTTGCTCTCCTAACATGTCTGTCGGCTGCTCTGGCTCTCTTAATGGGCTGCTGTAGTCTACCAGATGCTTGGAAGCACGGGCAGCTGCCGGTCGGTTCCCCCTCTCTGCTGGCCTGCGGATCCCCACGTCTCCCCGGGCTGCACCAAGGCCCTGGGAGTTTCCAACCCCCCATGATCAGAAACAGAAGCACCCTCCGTTACCATAGAGTAACCCAGCCCGTGCTACTGCCCAGCCTCAGGACCCCCACAGCCCTCCACACCTCCCAGGCTCCACCCCAGCGGCATCCCAGGCCAGCTCGGCCTTCTGCTGTGCCGGGCAGGGAGTCCTGAGGTCCCCAAGGCTCATCCCTGCATTCGCTCCACAGCACAAGGAGCTGTGCTTCCACGCCCACAGTGGCCCGTGGGTGAGGGTACCTGGGTGGGTTCCCACAATGGAATATTCCACCAGGCCTGGGCTGGGCGCCTGTGGCAGCCTTGGCAATCTTGTATTTGCTCTGGGGTCCTGTAATTTTCAGGCCTGTGTCTATTTTAGGGCCCTGCTGCTCAGAGCGTGGCCGTGCCAGTGCTGGCGCAGGGCTGCTGCTGTGGGCACAGGTTCCCAGCTCTCACTCCAAAGCGTTCGTGCCTAGAGGCTAGAGCACAAGGCAGAGGCTTCACACACAGCTCAGTGCCATCCTTAGATAGAGGGGAGAAGATATACATTCACATGGGAGTGGGCAGCCCACATAGACACCGATCACGAGTGGGCTAGAGCGTGGTCAGTGAGGAGAGAGCACGGGTGGGGGCCAGGCAAGGACCCAAACGCAAGGCCAAGGATCCAAAAAAAAGGGAGGGGCTGCCGTCTGCACTGCCAGCAGCCCACATGGGCTCCAGTTCTAGCCCCAGATGCTCCACTTCCAACCCAGCTCCCTGCTGACGCACCTGGCAAAACAGTGGAGGATGACCCAAGTGCTTGGGACCCTGCACCGACACGGGCAACCCGGAAGAGGCGCCTGGCTTCAGCCTAGGCCACCTGGGCAATGAACCAGCAGATGGAAGATCTTTCTCACTGCCTCTCTTCGCCTGCCTCCCTTCGCTGTAACTCTGACTTTCAAATAAATAAATGCATCTTTTCGAAAGGAAAAGGGAGTAGCAGTCATCTTTGCAGGCAGGGGGTGGAGTCCTAATCGGTAAACAGCAGGGTGTGAGGCTCCAGGTCCCCGCAAAGCGTAGCTTCCCCCGTGGGTTGGTGGGTCATCGCTGGGCTCCTCCTTCCAGGGCCCAGTGGAGACACAGGTGCAACATGCGCAAGTAGGCGCAGTGGGTTGACAAGTAGGGGGGCGGCGCCAGAGCGCAGGGCTTAGAGAGGCTGGGAGAGGACGCTACAGCTCCCACCTGGACTTGCCATCCAGCTCCTAGGGTCACGGCCCTCCTGGGCAGTGGCAGTGCAGACTGACAGCACACACTGGGCTTGGCTCTGGCCACTCTTCACTGTGCTGGGGCCTCCAGCTCGAGGATGAACATGCATGTGGGTGGGCTGGGATCGCATCGGCACCTGTGGTCCACAGCCTTCCTCTGCACTGCTGGGGGCTCTGCAGTTTGTGCCCACTGAGCTCCAGTGTGGACTGGCTGTGGCAGGCAGCAGTTCCCTATGAGGGAGCCACAGGGGGGAGCGTGAGGCCAGGGTTTGGAGCCAGGAAGCCTGGCATGTCCCAGCCTCACCCCCATCTTCTTAAGCTTGAGTTTGTTTCCCAAGCTTTTCCCATGGCGAACCTCTAGCTTTCTAGTGGCTGGGGCTGGGCTCGGGGACACCATTCAGATTGATTTAGACAACTCACAGTTTGTTATGAAATTCTTGTGGGATCTGAGCATTTAGTCCAACTCTCCTATGGGTTTATTTTGAGGTTTTGTGTTGAAACGATTGTTCAGTAACGAGTTCTCCTGGGAACGGCTCTGACCACAGAGTGGGACACCCAGGCGTGGAGAGGATTGTGGGGGTCACTGGAGGGTCCCTCATACCTCGCTGGTTGCAGTGATCTTGGCCTCAGTCCCAGGGAAGACAAGGGGGGATGACGTCTCGTTTGGGGGACGGGGTCCAGGCCCAGTGCAGGCTGAAAGTTGGCTGTCCCTGCGTGGCCGTGGAGCTTGCTCAGTGGTGCCCAGCCTGGCTGCCACTGTGTCCCCAGAGAGCACGGATCTTTTAGTTTTATTTGTCATCAGCATTTTAGAAACTGCCCATGTGTATTTAAACTTCGGGGAAACTTGCCTGGCAGGTACCCCACATCTGTGGTCAGTCTTAGGGGTCCCCACAGAAATGTGAGGCTCACGCACTCACCCCAGGAACTCCGGCCAGCCTGCCCCCGCCTCCCGCTGGGCTCCTGGGCCTGCATGGGAAAGTACGGGTTTGTCTTCAGTGGCTTCTCATTTTGGTGTGTGTTCTTTTTTATTTTTTCCTGCAATTACACAATTCAGACATTCGGCAGCTCCCCACATGTGGTGGTGTGGGCTGAGAAGGAGGACAGGCCGGCGGGGCCTCTAATTACCTAACTCAGCAGAATGTGTGGGATCCTAGGCACTCAAGTGGGCGGCCTCCCTCCCTGCCCTGACCCTGGCAGGGAACAGCTGCTCTCTCTCTCTCTCTCTCTCTCTCTCACACACACACACACACACACACACAATCACAAGGAAAGGACAGCTCCCTCACCCTCACGTTTCATCACTCTGTTGTTTCTGGTTTCTACTGTTGAGTTCCGATGCTGGGGCCAGCTTGGCTACCCAAGGGACACCCAGTCCCAGCTCAGTGTCCATCGCGGGCACCTGGGCAGGAGTTCTGGGGGCTGCCAATGTGTGCATCAGGAGCCAGGTGGGGAGAGCCTCTGTGTGGGCAGGCACCAGGCAGTTGCCTGGGGGCCAAGAGGAAATGAGAAGCATGAAGAAAACCGTATTTCCTCCTGTCTCCCTGCTGGAGCTGGGCCTCTCTCCTTGTCAGGCTTGAGGCTGCGGCTCTGCGCCTTTCCTGTGGGTGTTCCTGGGAAGGAGGATGCTGGGATGGGCAGGATTGTGCCCCCCTAAATCCATGAGTCGACGCCCCAAAGCCCCAGTGGGGTGGTGCTGGGAAGTGGAGCCCTGGGGGAGCTGGGTCAGAGGAGCTCAGAAGTGCTGGTCCCCCAGAGCCTCTAATGCCTTCCGGGAAGAGCAAGAAACTGTCCCTGAGTGCCACCTGTGTATGTCCTTCATCTGTCTGTACATGCCTGTCCTCTGCCACCCTCCCTCTGTCCATCTGTGTCTGCCCTCCTCCGATGCCTACCCAGGTCTACTGTCCTCCCTCTGTCCGTCTGTGTCTGCCCTCCTCCAATGCCTACCCAGGTCAACTGTCCTCCCTCTGTCCGTCTGTGTCTGCCCTCCTCCATTGCCTACCCAGGTCTACTATCCTCCCTTTGTCCATCTGTGTCTGCCCTCCTCCATTGCCTACCCAGGTCTACTGTCCTCCCTCTGTCCATCTGTGTCTGCCCTCCTCCGATGTCCACCTGTGTCCACATCTGCTGTCCTCCATCTGTCCACCCATGTCTCTTGTCCACATCTGTCCACCCGTGTCTGCCGCCCTGCCTCTAGCCTGCTGTCTTCCTTTCTGGACCTTTGTCTCCCTCCCAGCCACACAGAGTCAGTCATGGGAGACGAGAGCAGGAAGCTGGCTTTCTGCCAGCCAGGAGGACCAGCCCTGTGCATGTTGAGGGACTTTCCAGAGGTTTCTGGAAAGTGGAACTCAAAGTAAATTTATTATTGGTGCAGAATGTGTTTAACTCCAGGCATACAAGGTTTGGGGGAATGTGTATCGTAAAGAAACTGTGCAGGGATCAGGAAGTGCAGGGATCAGGAAGTGCAGGGCAGCAGGAACTGCATCCTTGGGAGAGGAGGGGGCGTGACGGGGCTGCAGAACCTGCTTCCAGTTCCGGCTGAGGCTCCTTGGGAGTGGCTCCCATGGAGCAGCCAGCTTCTTCCCACAGAGCCAGTGAGGGCATCCTAGCCCATTGGACCCAGTGTTCTACCACTCAGGCCAGCACTGCATTGAAGACAACACCCGCCCCCCACACACAAGCCAGGAACTGTGCACATGCACTGGCCAGGAATGACAGGGTCCACCTGCCAATCCTCTCCAATGACTCTGACACTCAGCCCGGCTTGGGAAAAGCACAGGGTGTGCGCACTGTGTCCTGCCCTGGTGCCCTTGACCCTCAGAGGTGCTTAGGGTATGGGCTGCAGACACACAATCTCTTGTCTGTGTCCATGGCTGGGGCAGACCAACGGCAGGGAGTCAGCGATGGGTGTGGTCCCCAGTGCTGGTGCCAGGCAATGCCAACCATGTTCAGCCTCTGCTTCCACTGCTTCAGCCCATCGCAGGAGCGTGCCAACACTCCCAGCCCAGGCTCTGAAGCAAGCCCTCCTGTACCTGCAGGGCTCCAGGGGCTGCTCCCAGCCCCGAATGTCACAGCACACCCGGCTTGGGAGGAGAGGGGAGTTCTTTGAAGGCTGAAGTCAGGGGCCAGGAGCGTCACTGGTTCTCCCACGTGGGTGAAAGGAGCTCAAATTCTTGGACCGTTTTCTGTTGCTTTCCTGGGAGGATTAGCCGGAGCTGGATTCGAAGCAGAGCTGGTCCCTGCTTCCAAACTCCTAATGGCTCTTTGTGAAGACATCAAGCCACTATGTGAACCCTCCTATACGCTGACCTTGCCTTCCCCTGTGTCCCTCTTTCGACCCAGGGGGCCCTGATAAGCCAAGGAAACTGACAAGGTTCCCAGGGACTCTAGTCTCCTGCAATGGGGACCTGCAGGTGGGTGGGGACAGTGGCCTGAGGTCTGCAAGAATCCTCCAAGCACTGCTCCTACACATGGAGTCACTCAGGGGAGGCCCCATAGTGCAGGCGGGTTGTAACAGAGAAGGATGGGGAGGGAGAGAGAGAAAGAGTGGGAGACAGGAAGACAGCTAGAGAGAGGAGAGAGAGGCAAGAAGGCAGAGAGGGAGAGAGGGAGGGAGAGAGGGAGGGAGAGAGACAGGGCCGGGGGAGTGCTGCACTGTACTTCATGCATGCATTGTGCATGTTTCAATGCATATCATGTGTGCGCGTGTGCAAGCATACACACACACGTGCACACAGACACTGCAGTGGAGGCTGGCTGGGCATTCAGGCATCAGAGTGGCCTCACCTGCAATGCCTGCACTGTCACTATAGGGCTCTGCTTCTCCAGCAAACACCAGTAAGTGAGCCTGGGCCCTCAGTTGCAACGCAAAGGCAGGTGGCCAGGCGTCCCAGGCACCTGGGTGTGGGGGGGTTGGTCCTGTCTTCTGAAGGCACTAGAGGGACTGCACTCCGCACCAAGCACCGAGGCCCAGTCTTCCTGCAGGGACTCTGCTGGGCTCTGCCGAAGGACAAGTGAGGTGGAACAGCTGCTTCCCATTGCGGGGCATTCTCTAGGCCCCGGCGCCCGCGAGAGCACAGCTATTTGTGAACGCTGCGGAGCTGGGCTGGATCCTGTCCAGAAACTGAGAGAGCTGGCTGAGGCTCCAACAGACCCCCTGCTCCCCCTCCCTCCCCCGTTTCCTGTTTCCTGCAAAGAGCGAAACCCCAGGTCATCCATGTTCTCAGGCGTTTCGCCTGCTGATTTGGGGAGAAAACCTGAGGTTTTTTTGAAGCCCTCAACATTTGGGAGAGAAAAAGATCTAAAAAGTCTGACAAACTCCTGGTTGTGAAAAATTGGCCCAGCAGAACATTGCTTCCTTGTTGATAGCTGGAGGCCTGGATGATGTTTGCACTGAAGGGGGGAGGCAGGGGGAGGGATAACGGATGGGGGGAGGCAGGGGAGAGGGAGGGAGAAGGAATGGGAGTTTGGAAGGAAGGAAGGAAGAGAGAGAAGGGAGACCCCTCCCTTGTTCTACTTTTTTCATTTTACACTATAAGTCCCCCTCCCTTTTGAAAATGAACACACACACACACAGAGCCCTCCGCCCTGAAGGGAAAGGAAGCCCAGGGACCCTGGGACCCTGAGATGGCACTAGACGAGTCCAGCAGGGGCCTCTGCTCACCTGCAGGAAGCAGGGTCAACTTTCTCGGGTGTGGCTGTTGGCTTTTGCGCTGCTGGGGATGTGATGGCTGGGAGCCAAGCTGCAGTGAAGACAGCTGTGGCCGTGGCGGCCGTGGCTGTGTGGCGATGCCACTGCTGAGGTATCCGGGCTGTGGCCGTGGCGGCGGCCGTGGCTGTGTGGAGATGCCACTGCTGAGGTATCCGGGTTAGGGGCAGGAGTTCCAGCAGCGAAGGTGCTGGAGGCCTGTATGAGTCCCAGCTCTGGCTTCCAGCTCGAACACAGACTTTGGGAGAGGGAGGTGATGGCTCAAAGTGGTTGAGTCCCTGCTGCCCACATGGGGAACATGGGCTGGGTGTCCAGCTCCTGACCCTGACCTGGCCCAACCCAGCTGTTGTGAGTATTTGGTAAGTGAGCCAGCAGCAGCCAGCGCTTATTCTCTCCTCCTCCACCCCCAGAGATGGAAATACTTTAGGAAAACATGTTTCCACATTGGTCCTCAGATGGCAAGGCCATAGCATCACTCACTGAGAAGGCCTGAGCTCTCCCAGCCCACAGCCTCTCCTGGGAGCTGCCAGGGCAGTGCACTTGTCAGTTTAGGAGAAGCCTGAGGTGCTGGAGTGTTCTTGGGGCCGTGGTGAAGGTGGCAGAGCCTCGCTGCTCCACCCCCTGGCTCAGCTCTGCTCTGAGTCAGGGGTGGGAGGGTGGTGGCGGGTGTTCTGCCGCACCGCTGTAGAGGAGTGGGGTGTTCAGACTAACCTGATTGTCCCCCACCCAGGGAATGGGGCGAGTGTGGGCTGAGGCGTCAAGAAACACTCTCCCCCTTCTCTGCAGGACAAGGACCCAGGGGGGGGTCCTCAGACTCACAAACCAGTTCCCTTCCCCCTGGGATGGCTACAACAGAGGAGCTGGGGAGGCTCCTGCTGCACCCACAACCTAAGCGAGAGGCAATAGCAGAGGGCCTGGGCAGGGGGCTGCTGCACCCACAACCCTAGCAAGAGGCAACAGCAGAGGGCCTGGGCAGGGGGCTCCTGCTGCACCCACAACCCCAGCAAGAGGCATCTTTAGAAGTCATAAGGATTGGGGCTCGGCAGCGTGGTCTAGTGGCTAGGGTCCTCGCCTTGATCCCATATGGCCGCTGGTTCTAATCCCGGCAGCTCCACTTTCTCTCTATCTCTCTTCCTCTCAGTATATATCTGACTTTGTAATAAAAATAAAATAAATCTAAAAAAAAAAAAAGTCATAAGGATTGGCACCTAATTAGCTATGGTCATCCCCTGTATGCCACTAACTGGGGTGACGAGCCTACACTCTGTGCCTGGCATCACCGCTGCCAGACAGAGGCTAGGGAACACCCACCACTCCTCTCCCTCGAGGGAGGCACTGAGCGCCCACTCTGCTTCCTGGGGAAAAGGCCGTCTTTTTTCAATCCCAAATGTCTGACTGTCAGCTTTTGGCAGCACTGTAAAACTCAAGCGTTGATCTCCTGACCCTAATGCAGCAAGTCACCATGTTCCAATCCTCAAAGCTAGGACCTTAGACATTCTTGCCATGTGCATTCCAGTCTTCTAGAAACTTCTGCTGTGCCAGAAGGTGCATCCCAGGTGGACAGCAGCTGCAAGGCCATATGTCCATGTCCACCACTGAGAGCGCATATGGCACTGGAGCCGTTCTAGCTGAGCTGCCTGGTGAATCTGTTTCCTGGTAAGGAAGAGGTCCATTTAGCCCATGGCTCTGGGGGCCTGGAGCCCAGTACCCGGGTGCTGGCCTCTGGCCAGGGCCTTCTTGCTTCCCGCCTAGGTCTGCTGTCCCCATTTTACAAGGCCCTTGTCACCACTGAGTCCAACCCTACTCAGCCCACGCCACCTCCAAATGCCACCAACACAGTCGTGGGTGGCAGCCTTGGGAAACACATTGGAACATGCTGGACCCAGAGACCCTGGCCTGTCCACTGAGCTCTCAGGAACAGAGCAAGTGGGAGTCCTCTCACTGCCAGCCAGGGCAGAACTTGCACCTGGTCCCACAAGGCACCATGTGCTGCAGCCTCGCTTTGACATCACAGGATCCTGTGTGCACCACAGGACCCTGTCAAGCACATGAGGCCGACCACTGCTCTCCCAGCAGGCCTGTAAGCAGGCAGCAGGGCCCAGCAGGGCTACTGTGGCCAATTACTGTGCCATCCCCACTGTCCCCAAGTAGGACGTTGGAGGTAGAAGGCAGGTGGCTTAGCCGCAAGGCTGTGTACCTGCTTTCTCTCTGTCCCTGCCATTTGCAGAGACTCGGCTGGCCCTCAGGTGGTGATCGTCACAGCAGCGGGCGGCTGAGGCCTGGCTGTGCCAGAGTGCAAAGGCCCAGCGGAAGGCAGCACTGGCCACCCCGTTGCCATGGGGCTCTTGGTGTCTCGCCTGCAGCCTCTGGGCGATGCCTTTTCCGACTGTGCTGACTGCACAGGAACAGCCCTTCTGCCCGGGGAAAGATGCCGCTCTGGCTCACCCAGTGGAAGAGTCAACCCCGAAGCCTTGGGAGGACTGGGGGTCCTTCAGCGTGAGGCTGCGGGAATCACAGCATCAGTGCTGGTTGGCTCTTTTCTGGGTGAGCCTCCCTCTCCGTCAGAGCTTACTGTTAGCCAGCAAGGGCGCTGGTCACACTCACAGCCTGGGCGTGTGTGGGGGTGTACAGTCCTCCTGCAGCCCCCGAGGCCAGCAGAGTTCACCATGAGGCACTTGGAGGCCTGGTCCAGGAGGAATTTTGGCAGAAGAGAGTGTTTACTTAGCGGTTGACATGCGGGCTGCTGGCCGGGACTTTCCACGCTGTCTGAAAGAATCTTGGCATCCCAGCTATGTGGCAAGAGCTGGCCAGGACGAAGAAGCTACTCTAGGTCACTTTTGCATGCAGGCATGAGATTGGCTTTGCTGTGGAGCAGCCACCACGTATGAGGTGTGTAGGGGCCTTGGTGGGTTTCCTGGGGGCTCGGGACACTGAGCAGCCCCTCTTGGTCTCCACTGGAAGCTGCCTTCCCATCTTGAAACCAAGGCCTGGGATGCTCACATAGCATGTCAGTCTCTGCTCTGCTTCAGATTCAGCTTCCTGCTGATTGCACCCTGGGAACGGCCAGCCACAGCACAAGCGTGGGGGACATGGGGGAAGTTCCGAATGCTGGCTTTGGTCCGCTCTGCCCTGGGGCTTGCAGACATTTCAGGATTGAACGAGTGGATAAAAGATCTGTCTCTTAAAAAAAAAAATTTATGTATTGTTTTTATTGGAAAGGAAGATTAGTTTTAGTTTTACAGAGAGGAGTGGGATGGACAGAAAGTTCTTCCATCTGTTGATTCACTCCCCAAATCTCTTTCTGGGTAAGTTGGTTGGTTGTTTGTTTTGCAGAATGTGGCAAACATCTGAGCTCCTACATCCACAGGGTGAGGGCCAGGCAGGCTGCAGTGGGCTGCCAGGCGAGGGGAGGTGTTCAGGAGCCGGTGGCCCCCTGCCCTGCCCGGGCTCCTACCAAGGCAGTGTTCTGGGACTTCCCTGATGGAGCTCCGGGCCCTTGGCTTCCTCGAGGATGCCACTTCTCCTGGGTGCCTTCCAATGCTTCCAGCTCATTAGCCCAGTGTTCCTGAGCACCCAGCTCGTCGCATACTGCCTCTGTCAGCTTGTGCTGTGACAGTGGAAATCCACAGAGGTCATCGACAAGGTTGATGTTCTCACAGTTCTGGGACTGGCTGGGGGTCCAGGAGCCGGCTGCTGGTCAGCTCTGTTGTTCAGAGGTGCCCTGCTCTGTAAGCCAAGATGGTAGCCTGCTGCTGTGTCCCTCATGTATTTGTTTGCTTATTTTAAAGATTTATTTGTTTTTATTGGAAAGCCAGATTTACACAGAGGAAACACAGAGAGAGAATCTTCCCTCTGTTGGTCTACTCCCCAAGTGACAGCAATGGCCAGGACTGGAGCAGACCGGTGCCAGGAGCCAGAAGCTCTTCCGGGTCTCCCATGCGGGTGCAGGGTCCCAAGGCCTTGGGCCGTCCTCGACTGCTTTTCCAGGCCACAGGCAGGGAGCTAGAAGGGAAGAGAGCAATTAGAACAAGTGCCCACATGGGATTCCAGCATATGCAAAGTAAGGATTTAGCACTGGGCTATTGCAGTAGGCCCTCTTGCCTTCTTTTCTGCCTGTCCCTGTGGTGGCTGGCACTCCGACTCCCCTCCTCCCGGAGCCCCATGTGACCAGTGTTCTCCAGCCAGGTTTCCCTGACTGCACTTTGCTCCTCTCTGCCCAGTTCTCAGCCGAGTTATGCCCGTTTCTCTGAAGGCTCATGGTGCCTGCCCCCACACCTCCCCAGGGTCAGGGCTGGACCAGGTGGCTGCTTGGCTCGGTCCTGTCCAGTAGGGTCTAGGTGTGTCCCCACAGCATCCTCCCAGGGTCTGAGTGTGTCCTCATAGCATCCTCCCAGGGTCGGAAGCTCCCGGGGGTTCTGAGCGGGCAGAAGTTGCACACACAGACATCTCTGCCTTGCCGTGGCTGCTGTGGCTGCCATGGGAATGGCCACAGCCCTTCTGTGACAGTCACTCCCCTCTGTGGGCTCCTGTGCTCACGCACGTGGGCTTCCGGACGGCAATTTTGTGGGTCGTTCCTCTAGGCTGGGGTGGACACTGCAGCTGGCTCGTGAGGGCAGAGCAGCCCACCCTGACCCATGTCAGCTGCGCTCCCCGGGGTTGGGCAGCCCTGAATTCAGAGCTCCATAAACTGCTTGCCAAGCTCACGTGGGAAGTGTTGAGGAGTTGCTGTTCCCTCCTGGCATTGCCCTATTGCTGCCATGCTCACTGGGTTCTTCTGGTCAACACTTGCAGGGTACAGCCAAGAGACACACAGCAGCGTCCTCCTGGCCGATTCCGCAAGACCTGGCACCCCATCCTTGGCAGTCGAACGTGCATGTTTATCAGCTCAGTCCTGGCTGCTCCATTTCTTGCTTAGCTCCCTGCTAATTCACCTGAGAAGGCAGCAGAGGATGGCCCAAGTGTTTGGGCCCATGCCACCTATGTGGGAGACCTGGAAGAAGCTCCTGGTTTCTAGTTTCAGACCAGCCCAGTTCCTGGGGAGTGATCCAGCAGATGAAAGGTCTTGTTCTTTCTCTGCAACTGTATCTTTCAAAGGAAGGGAGGAAGGGAGGGAAGAAGGCAGAGCCTGAGGTTGGGGGATGGCTTAGGACTTGCTACACCTGCATGCCACATTCAGCTGATGTGTTCGGTTGGGGCCGGTTTCTGTTCCATTTCCAGCTTGCTGTAAGTGCTCAGCCTGGGAGGCAGCAGACAATGGCTCAAGTCCTAGCGTCCTGGCCTCCCCAGGGAGACCTGGCCCGAGTGCCCAGCTGCTGCCGTCAGCCTGGCTCCGTCTCCGTTGCTGTAAGCATTTGCAGAGTGGACCAGAGGATAGGAGAACTCTGTCTTTCTGCCCCTAAAATCAATTGATTAAATTTTGAAAAAGATAGGAAGTGCATCAGACGAGAGCCTGGGCCCAGACCATAGACTTGTGGCTCCAGAGAACTTCAAAGCACGAGTGTAGGGGGCGGGGTGCACAGGGGGCGGGCTGCACAGAGGATGGGATCTGGCGTCTGCCAGGTCACCCCCAGGTGCTCACGCCGCCAGGGCTGGGAGGTGGGTTCCAATGCAGCTCCACACCAGAGGAGCCATCCCCCCAGCTGCTGGCGTTTTGCGAGGTGTGTGTGGAGCCAGGAGCGTGGGTTGGATTTAAAGAGTTGGGAAGATGCCCTGCTAAATTCCTGGGCCGGCGTGCGTGCTGCACCTCAGGGGCAGAGCCTCCTCAAGAGCACACACATTTCTTTCTTATGCGGTAATTACAACAACATGGAGACCTTTCTTTTCTCTCTTTCTTTTTTTTTTTAAGAGCACATTCCTGGCCCCCGTCCTGGAATTCAGGGGGAGGTTCAGATCTCCATGTTTCCCACTCCTCCCCTTCCCAGAGCTCCTCTATCAGGCTTGGAATCCTCACCTGAGGCAAGGAGTTGTGCCTTTGGTGTTTCACTCATTAGAGGCACTTCCTTGAGATCGAGCGCCCGACAGAGGGAACACTCAGTGCTTCCAATCACCGAATCTCTTTCATGCGCACGGGAGCTGGGAGCTGCATCCGGGTCTCCCACACGGCTGGCAGGGGCCTGAGGGTCTGAGCTCCTGCAGCTGCCTCCCAGGGAGCTGGGGTCCGGGTTCCAGAAGTCCCAGAGTGCCCACACCTTGGGCAGAAGGCGTTCTTCTGGTTCAGGGAGGAGTGGGGCACACAGCGCAGCTTCCCCTGCCGGGCACATCTCTGTGCTGCCTCCTGGGATTTGCAAAAATGCAAAGAAAAGGGCCCAGCACGGCAGCCTAGCAGTTAAAGTCCTTGTCTCGCATGCTCCAGGGCACTGGTTCTAGTCCCAGCAGCCCTGCTTCGCATCTAGATCCCTATTTCCAGTCTGGGAAAGCAGTCGAGGATGGCCCAAAGCCTTGGGACCCTGCACCCATGTGGGAGACCCAGAGGAGGTTCCTGGCTTCTAGCTTCGGATCAGCTCAGCTCCAGATGTTGCGGCCACTTGGGGAGTGCATCAGTGGATGGAAGATCTTCCTCTCTGTCTCTCCTCCTCTCTGTGTATCTGAGTTTCCAATAAAAATAGATAAATCTTAAAAAAAAATACATGCACAATGAAGAAATAGGCTTGTTCCATGTGGAAAAATTCTGACACCATGCCTGGCCCTTTCACAATGTGTGTGTCATGTGACCTCTTGGAAGGCTGCTCACTTCCATGGATTTCCCACTGAGCTTTACTGCCATTCACTGGCCACATGCTTTTCCAAGTACCTGGTGTATTCAGAGGGAATTTTACCTTCCCTAACTGTAAATCAGCATCATTTTATAATGACACCAGAACACATATGTATGTAAATTTATAGAAAATTCTGGAACATGCATGTGCATGTAAATTTATAAATGATCCTGGATCATGCATGAGTATGTAGGTTTATAAATAAACCTGGGACACGTGTGTGTAAACCTGTGTCCTGGGCACCTGAAAGCCAGGTACGCCTGCGCACCTGCTCCCACATCTCTCGGGACTCCCCTGGGCCTGCCGACCACTGGAGCAGGTTGGTTCACCCACTCCCTCCTCTGCCCCCTGCCTTTCCTTTCCCTTCCAGCTACATTCCACGAAGTCCTCCAGACCCTCCCCTCTGAAGGCACAGCGGGAACTGGCTGAGTTGGGGGCAGATGGGGAATGGTCTTGTGGGAAGCCACAGTCACGCAGCAGCCGCAGCACTGGCAGCCACAGCCAGTGGCGTGGCCTGGATGGTTGCCGACCGTTCTGTGGCTGGGCTGACTCCTCCTGCTGCCTGCACTTGCTCGGGGTCGCTGCCTGCTCCTTCCAGGTTCTAGGCCCCTGCGTCCTGTGGATGAGCAACAATTAGGAATCAGAAATAAAATGCGTGTGTGTCGGACTGCGTTGTGCTGACTCATGTCCCTGCTGCTCCACTTCCCATCCAGCTCCCTGCTGACAGCTTCGGAAAAGCAGCAGTGCTTGGGCCCCTGTGTCCACCTGGGAGACAGGGAGAAAGTTTCCAGCTCCTGGCTTGGGCCTGGCCCAGCATTGCGTTGCAGCCATCTGGGGAGCAAACCAGATCTTTCTGACTATTCCTCTCTCTGTAACTGACTTTCAAATAAATACATCTTTAAAAATAATAAGCAAAATGCACATAAATCCTGCAAAGAAACAGAACGAGAGGTCAGGCACGGGTGAAGGTGTGCGGTTGGCACAAGAGGAAGGCGGACACGAGGAAGAAGGACACAAGGCTAACTCAGTGTCCCCTGGCACAGCAGTGTCCCAGGCTCCCACTCATGGCAGGCCGACAGAGCCGTGGGTGTGCCGGGCCAGCCAATGCTTCCCACTGTCTCTGCCAGCAGGCAGGTCTATGGAAAACATTAATCCTGAGCAAAAGGGAACAAGCAGGCAGCCCAGGACCCAAGCTCTGCCGGCGCACTTCCTCACATCTGGGGGTGCACACTGATCAGCCTTCTCCCCTGCCTGGCCATGTCTGATTTGCAAACACCCTTCCAGAGCTCCCACTGGGGCGGGTGTGGGCCTGGGTGGGGGTGGGAGAGACCGAGAGCGGGCCTCTGGAGGAGAGACATGGCCGGGGTCTCCTGCCCAGGCCAGTCTGGCCCCACAAGGGTGTTGGGGGGGCCCTATTGACTTAAGAAGATGCTTTCTCCAGATAAATTGGTCTGAGACTTCTGTTTTCAAATAGGAGATATTTTTGGATGGCGAAGGATGGAAAAAATGCATGTTCTCTTTTTCAGATAATTGCTTGAGCTCCTGTTTCCATTTAACTTCTTGGAAACCCCAAGTTGAGCCTGTGAAGTGGGGAGGTCCTGAACCTGGGAGGGCGCTAGGAGCTGAGCTTGGACGCTGGGTGGGGAAGGCATGACCTCTGCGCAGGCTCCCATAGGGTGCACAGGAGTGCAACCTGCAGCTCTGCTCTCTGGGGACACAGCCCAGTGTGGACCAGGCAGACAGGCAGGAATGGGAAGCCGCGGGAGCCTCGCCCAAGCTGCCGCCGCGCTGGCATCCTGCATGGGGACTGTCTGGGTCCCAGGTGCTCCCCTTCTGCTCCTCTTCCCTTGATGCACCTGGGAGAGCAGCAGAGGGCGGCCCAGGTCCTTGGGTCCCCGTAACCACGTGGGGGAGCTGGAAGAAGTTCCTGGCTCTTGGCTTTGCCTTGGCTCTGCCTTGGCTACTGTGGCAATCGGTGGAGTGTGCGTGTGTGTATCCCTCTCTCACGAACTCTGCCTTTCAAATAAATTATTATTATTATTATTAAATGGGAGCCCAAGTCAACCTTTGTGCCAGGAGCCAGGACATTCCCCACTAACTTAGCTGGGGCTGTGGGTTGCCTGCTGAGCAGGAGTCCAGGGAGACCTTGCACAAAGCTGTCCTGTTTCCCAGTCCCTCGGGGACTTCAAAGTCATGGAGTTGCTCAGCTACTGCAGACACTGGCATCGGACGGTTTCTGGGAAAGTGTCAGGTCGCCCTGGTCAGTGGGAAGGACCGGGCACGATTGTGTGGATGGCAGGGGCTAAGCCCTGGCCAGGAAGGAGGAAGTCGAGAGGCCAGGTGGTCAAGTCCTTATCATGTTCTGACCCTGACTAGCCCAATGTCCTTGGGCATGACTCCAAGGACTCCAGGCCTCCCGCGCAGCTCTGGGAGTCCAGGGCCCAGGGCGGCCTTGCCTCCAGCTCTGGACCTGCTGGCCGGAGATGACTTCTTTCCTGCCCCCCATCTCACCTCCCTCTAGGGCTGGGGTCTCCTGAAGAGTACAAAAGCATGCCAGCCTCCCAGGTGCTCAGAGTTCACTGAGTTTGCCCAGGGACAAGAGAGGTGCCTGGCTGCTGGGTTCCACTTCCCTGGACTTGCTCTCCAGGAGCGCTCTGGCTGCACCTGGACACACTGGGCAGTGCACAGCACTGGGCCGGGGGCTGGGCGTCCTCAGCCAGGGAGGTCGGCTTGGCAGCAGGGCCCCTGCAGGCCTGGCTGGCGTTGGGTGTCCAGCAGCTGCTCTCTGGACAGTCCTTCCCAAGAGGCTTTTCGTGTTGTGTTTCTGCACCAGCTCTGACCAGTACGGCTCTGGTCAGGCGCAGTGGGGCAGAGGGAACCCCAAGAGCCGGCAATGTGGTGCGGAGGGCTGTCAGCTCCTGGTATCTGCACTTGAAGCCTGTGTCCAGTGTGGCAGGTGCCGGGGTTGCCCCTTCTGTAGGCTGTAAGTGAGGAGTTTGCTGATCACCCCCTTCAGGTGGCTGGGGCTGCCGGTGTCCACAGGACCCTGCCCACCCACTCGGCTGCCATGATTCCTGGCCTCTGATTTCACAGAGGGGAAGACAGGTTGGGACCATCAGATCTCGGAGTGGACAACCTGCAAGCTGCGTGGACAACAGCACAGACCCGACTCCCCATGAGCTGAGTCAGAGAGTGCCGCCTTACTGGACCCAGGTGCCTTGCCTCCCCAGGGTGTTCTTGCACAGCAGGGACTTCAAGGGACATGGAGATCCTGAGGCACACTCTGGGGGGTCTAGGGGCTCTTTGGAGACAGGTCCCAGCCCCCCCCCGCACCCCCCCCCCCCGTCAGGGCAGGGGCGCGGGTGGCCAGCGGGTGGAGACGTGCGGCTTTGTTAGGGTGATGAGGCCAGGTGACCGGCCCGGGCGCGGGCCGCGGCGATTGCCCGCTCCGCCTCGAGGGGGCCCTGCCGCCGCGGGCGCGGGCCGCCAGCCAGAAGGACGGGCCCGCCCGCGCGCTGCTTGGCGCCCAGCTTCGCTGCCGGCCATCGCCTCGCCGGACCGCGCCGGGGGCTCACCCAGGTACTAGGGGCCGGGAGGGAGCGGGGTGCGCGGTCACGCTCCTCTACCTTCTTTGTTTTGGCCCGAAGCGCGGGTGTTTGCGCCCTGGGCGCGCGGGGAGCAGCAGCTGGGGGCGCCGAGACGCGGGCTGGACGCGTGGGGCAACAGGGGTTCCGTGGGCGCGAGGGGGAGGACAGAGGGAGGACGAAGACTCGGGGTGCCGGGACAGGGGCGCGGACGGACTGAGGCAGAGGCGCGCGAGCTCCGGGTCTGGGACGTGCGGGGCGCGGGCCGGCTCGGCCCGGGTCTGGGGACGGGACTCACGGCGCCCGGGTGCCTCGGACGGCGGGCGGAGGCCGGAGCCGCCGGGCGGACTTCGCTCCCTGGGAGCGTCCGGGACTTGGCGCCTCAGAGCCGAGCCAGGGGCCGCCAGCCACGGGCAAAGTCCCTTTTTTGCCCGGTGGGAGGCAGGGGGTCCCTCACTCCTCCTTTCCGCCTTGGGAAGGAGAGGGGCCCTGCAGGGTGGTCTGAGCAGGAGCCACCTGTGGCACGTGCAGCCTGGCACGCCGGCGTGCCCTGACAAGCGGAGGAGGAGGAGCAGGAGGAGGAGGGTCTTGCGCTTAGGGGGTCTCTGCCCTGCCTGCCCAGCGGTTTCCTGGCTGTGGTTGGAGACTGTGGGGCAGGAAGAGAAGTGTGAGTTCCGTGTACTCCTGGGGGGTGCCAGCAGGTGACCCAGACAGAGTTGAAAACGTGGTCACCACTGCCAGGACAACCTCTGCCTGTGCCCTGATGCCTGTCTGCATTTGGGGACTTGAGCGGGGTGGCGGGGTTCTCTTACAACAGGAGATGTGGATTGGAGACATCCCTGCGGGGACAGGCGACAGGGCCGGCTGTCAGAGCTGTCCTGTCCATCTGGGCAGCCCTACTGGCTGGACGCCTTCCCTTCACAAGGAGACTGCGTCCTTGTGAGTTGGTTCCTCTCTGGGGCCTGCCAGGCTGTGTTTGCAAATCAATCAACAAGTATTAAGAAAGGGTTTTCTGTGTGGAGGCCTTGAGAAGTGGGAAGGGTTGGGGGAGTCGCCGCAGCTGGAGGGTGGCGGGGCATGGTGGAGCCTAGGGAACACTGTGCAGGCCTTGGGAGCTGACTGCTGGCGGCTGGCCAGGCACCCAGATTCGAGGACAGCTGGAGGCGGGCGGCCAGAGCCCACGGAGGAGCCCAGTGTTCTGCAGAGGCCTGGTTGCTTTCACCCGAATATGGGCCTTCCGGGGAGTTAGGATTACTGACCCATTTTGCAGATGTGCAAACACAAGCAGAGGAAGCCTGTGTGAGCTGCTCAGGGAGATGAAATGCGCGGTGGAGGTGCGGCCAGGGAGCTGGTGGGATTGGGCTGGCATGTGTGATTGTGGGGGCTGGGCGTCCTGAGGTGTCTGACTGTGGGGGACCCTGACGTGTGTCTGACAGGGCCTGGATCCTAAGGCGTGTCCGGGCAGCGGTCCCTCAGCTGAGGTTGCTGAAGCTATCGGCAGCTGTACTTGAATTATTGCTCGGAAAACCACCAGGAAAGGAGCCGCCTTTGGAAACGCAGCCCCTGAGTGCGAGTTGCGAACCTCTGCCAAGTGTCCACTGGCATCCCGTGTGGTAGAGATGCGCTGCTCACCGAGGTGAGCCCAGCTGCAGAGTCCTCTCCTTCTTTGGTTGGTGCCACAGCCTGGTAAAGGGCCACCTGGCTAGGAGGTGGGAGGCAGCTGACTGCCAGCTAACGCAGCTCCCGCCTACACGGTCCCATGCTGCAGGCGACAACGGGCCAGGAGACTTGCCACAGTCCTGGCTCAGTGTCCAGTTCCTCCTGTTGCTGCTCCTGGGGACTCAGCACTCATTCAGTCCCCTGCCCTCAGCCACTGCAGAAGGTGGGCTTGGCAGTGCCAGCTGTCCCCCAGGGAGGCAGAGCCCTCTGTCCAGCCGCCTTCTGCGGGACAGAAGCTCTCTCCAACCAAGTGTGAATCCAGGTTTCCGGGTGTTTTTGCCATGGCTCCTGTGTTGTGGTAGAGTCTGGGGATCTTCCCTAGGCTGACCCCTTCTCACCGGGCCTGGTGAGCTGTGCATCCAAGCCAGGGACCCTCGCGGCCATGCCACTTAAGCTGAAGCAGAGGCTGCACTTCCTTGGTTAATGTGAAGCCGCCCTTTGCTCCTCAGTCAGCAGCAGAGCTGCTGGCAAAATAAGGGCTCCTCTAGGCCTCGTTGAGCTTCAAACACTGAGTCAGTTCTCCCTGACCGCCAGCTGCTCATTGCCAGCAGAGCGAGCCCTGCCTTGCGTGCCCAGCGTGCCAGCTCCTGGACATGGGCACAACCCCTGCATGGCTGCACTGGTCCTGGGGTGCAGTGTGGGGTGGGACTTCAGTCCCTGGTGCCTGGCACATCCCTTGAGGCAGGATCCCAGGCTGGCCAGCTCTCAGCACCCTTGCTAGGTGTGTGGTCATTGACCTTGGACATGACACTGAGTTTGGAGGCCTCGCATCTTTGATGTCTGTGTGGCCGTCCTCTGAGGGACATTGAGAACTGTGTGTTTTCAGGGGCCCTTGAGCTCCACAGTCTAACTGGCCCCACCACAGCCCTGCCTAGGGCCTCTCAGCTGGTGTCGGGGCCCCGCCGGGGGCTGCCCCTGCAGACGGGAGAGCAGGAGTGTGGCTGGTGGGGCAGGATGAGCACAGTTGGGGCCCTGCTGTATCATCAGAGACACTTGACAAGGATTCTTTTTGTTTTTTGAAGAAGTCACTGATGTGCTGTTGATATGTTTTGTTCTAAATGGGCAGAATCCACCAAAGATTATGCCAGCAGAGGTGATGGCCTTGAACAAGAGTTCCATTGTGGCGGAGCAGCCCCTGGCCCTATCTACTGTCCCTGCTCCCCCGCCCCAGCCTCTGTCCCCAGCCCACTGCAAGCAGCCTGCCTTGAACTCTGCCACCTGCCACAGGAGGGCGTGGAGATCCGGCCAGCTTGGGCCCCTTCTGGCACCGTGGGGTGGAGCCCAGGTTGGCGTGGGTCCTGGAGCTGTCGTCCTGCGCGGGTGTCCACAGCCATGGCTGTACTTGGAGTGGGCAAGGCCAGCTCTGCAGCCCAGCTGCTTCCTCCGACAGGCCAGTGTCCTGTGCTGCCCTTCCTTCCTCCTCCAGGTCTAATTATGGCCCTTCCTCTTCCTCCTCCCCCGGGGAGAGCAGGACCCGCGTGCCTCTGCAGCTGCTTCTCTCTGTTCTGCCCCCGTTGCTGACCGTGGCTGGGAGGGGGCACACAGTCCGCATTGACCCCTTCCCTGGGTCGGCACCGTCAGCTGCACAGCTCACCTCTGGCCCCGTGCTGGCCAGGTGTGTGCACTCCTCCAGGAACCAAGGCCTCTCCCACGCTGCACTGCACCTTCCACACTTTGCCTCACCTGTAGCATCCCATTGCCCCCCGGGGTGCGGGGCTGCCCTTCCAGCCAAGGAGGACTCACCCCTCTCTGCAGGCTGGCTCCAGATCCCGGCTGTGTTTGGCTCCAGCTGGACTCCCTGGCCCTGGGGGCCTGAGAAGCAGGTTGCCTCTTCCCTGTCCACTTCCCTGTTCTTGGCGGCGGTCCCTGGTCCCTGCCTGGGCTGAGTGTAGGAGCCTGTGTGCTGTCTTGGGTGAGACATGCAGGGGAAGCTGGCATCATAGATGACTTTGGGGGCAGCTGTGTTCCTCTGCAGTGCAGCTCTGGGAAGTTCTACATAGTCCAGAACAGGGACTGAAGGGAGGGGTCAGGTCCTGGGGGTGCTGGAGTCTTGAGGGTCGGGGTGGGAGTAGCTG
This sequence comes from Ochotona princeps, assembly GCF_030435755.1. Lineage (NCBI taxonomy): Eukaryota > Metazoa > Chordata > Mammalia > Lagomorpha > Ochotonidae > Ochotona > Ochotona princeps. Next base: position 2,814,511 of record NC_080851.1, read on the forward strand.
TTTAGCTAATGTGTTACTTGGGGCCTAGCCTAAGACTGTCATGCAGGGAGCAGTCTTTGCTGCCTAATATGCCGTTAAATTTGATTTATTTATTTCATAGTGAGAGCAAGAGATCACATCTACTGGTTACCTCCTGGCAGCCCTCGGGTTTGGCTCAGTGGAAGCTGGGGGCTAGGGACGAGGACTCGGTGCAGATCCCTCCCCTGGTGGCAGCAGGTATGTCTGCCCTGGGCCGTCCTCTCTGCAGAGTCAGACCCTGGGCACTCCGCGCTGCTGGCTCAAGCGCCCAGTCCCCAGCTGGGAACTGACCCCGGGCACTCCGCACTGCTGGCTCAAGCGCCCAGTCCCCAGCTGGGAACTGACCCAGGGCACTCCGCACTGCTGGCTCAAGCGCCCAGTCCCCAGCTGGGAACTGACCCCGGGTACTCCACACTGCTGGCTCAAGCGCCTAGTTCCTGGCTAGGTGTTTTGGAGCCATCCCTCCCTTTTTTAAATTTTAAAGACTTTTGTTTTAATTGGAAAGGCAGATTTACAAAGGGGAAAAGAGATGGAGAGAAAGATCTGCTGGTTCGCTCCCCAAATAGCCGCAGTGGCTGGAGCTGAGCCTATCCAAAGCCAGGAGCCAGGAGCTTCTTGTAGGTCTCCAATGTGGGTACAGGGTCCTAAGGCTTTGGCCCATTCTCTGCTGCTTTCCCAGGCCATGAGCAAGCTGCTGGGTGGGAAATGGAGCAGCCAGGCTGTGAACTGGTGCCCATGTGGGATGCTGGTACTTGAAGGTGGAGGATTAGCCTTTTCCTATAAGACAGGGACCAGGGGTGGCCTCCACGAGTGGGGAGATCCACAGGGAAAGACAGCTTTTACGTAACAAACGCTCATCGTAGTCTGGGGCAAGGAAGACTGAGGAAGTAGAAGACTTGTTTCGCCTATTACTGTGCTGGAAGCTTCCATTGCCGTGAGATTTCTGAGTTCCTGGGCGGCTCTGTGAGACTCTCCAAAGGAAGTTTGTGGCTGCTCCTCCGGGCTTCGATTGCGGGCTTGCTGCATGCGTCCCCGGGTGCAGGTGCCTGGGCCAGCCCGGCGGCTATATCCCGGGAGCATGCTAGCCGCCACTCTGGGTCAGAAGACACAGCTTTCTTGCTGTGACAGAACACATGCTGAGGAAGCATGCTTATTTATGTGGGCAGGTCCGCACAGATATGGCCCCACTGGTGCCCGCCACGCCCATCTCCAGAACTCTGTCTGCTCTGGACCCCTTGCGTCTGACTGAGCGTCATGTCTGTGGCATCCTGCGTGCAGGGCCTGTCCTGCGTAACTGGCTCGCTTTGCTGAGCATGATGCTTCCTGGTTCATGTCAGAACTTCAGGCTTTTGCAAGGCCAAATAGCATTCTATTGTTTGGCTAGAGAGACACGAACACAGGTGCTCACCCATCAGAGTGCCTCGGGAAGTTCCTGGAGAAATAGAATTACAGCGCAAGTTTGTTTTGGTGTAAAAAAAAAAAAAAAAATTGAGGGCCTGACACGATGGCTCAGTTTGCTAATCCTTCACTAACAAGCACTAGGATCCCATCAGAATGCTGGTTCATATCCTGGCTGCTGCTCTTCCCACCCAGTTCCCTGGCTGTGGCCTGGGAGAGCAGTCAAGGACGGTCCAAAACTTTGGGACCCTGCACCCACGTGGGAGACCCGAGAGAAGATCCTGGTTTATGACTTTGGATGGGCTCAGCTCAAGCCATTGCAGTCGCTTGAGGAATGAACCAGTAGACAGAAGATCTTTGTCTCTCCTTCTTTCTGCAAATCTGCCTTTCCAATAAAAAGAAATGAATCTTTTAGAAAGAAATTTTGAAATCTACACATTTTTTCCATGGTACGTTTCCTGTGAGGTTTCTCAGGATCTGTGTGTGTGTGTGTGTGTCTGTACCTGAGTGTAACTGACATGTTCTCGGGATCTGTGTGTGTGTGTGTGTGTCTGTACCTGAGTGTAACTGACATGTTCTCGGGATCTGTGTGTGTGTGTGTGTGTCTGTACCTGAGTGTAACTGACATGTTCTCGGGATCTGTGTGTGTGTGTGTGTGTCTGTACCTGAGTGTAACTGACATGTTCTCGGGATCTGTGTGTGTGTGTGTCTGTACCTGAGTGTAACTGACGTGTTCTCGGGATCTGTGTGTGTGTGTGTCTGTACCTGAGTGTAACTGACATGTTCTCGGGATCTGTGTGTCTGTGTGTGTGTCTGTACCTGAGTGTAACTGACATGTTCTCGGGATCTGTGTGTATGTGTGTGTGTGTGTCTGTACCTGAGTGTAACTGACATGTTCTCGGGATCTCTCTGTGTGTGTGTCTGTACCTGAGTGTAACTGACATGTTCTCGGGATCTGTGTGTGTGTGTCTGTACCTGAGTGTAACTGACATGTTCTCGGGATCTGTGTGTGTGTGTGTGTGTCTGTACCTGAGTGTAACTGACATGTTCTCGGGATCTGTGTGTGTGTGTGTGTGTACCTGAGTATAACTGACATGTTCTCGGGATCTGTGTGTGTGTGTGCACACCTACATATGTGTGTCTGCATGCATATTCATGTATGTGCTCATTTGTATGTGCGTGGATACCCAGTTTTTCTTGTTTTAAAAATTTATTAGTTTATAGGAAGAACAGAGAGAGAGAGAGAGAGTCTCTGTGTCTGCTGGTTCACCTCTCAAGGAGCCGCATAGTTGGGGCTGGGCCAGGTTGGAGCCAGCAGGCTGCAAGTCCAGCGTGGTCTCCCACGTGGGCAGCAGGGGCCTGAGCGCTGCTCTCCCAGGCACATTTGCAGGGAGCTGGATGGGAAGCGGAGAAGCTGGGGCTTGAACTGGTTTTCCTGTGGGACGCCAGTGTTGCAGGGGTGCGTTAAGCCTCTGCACCGCACCCCTGCCCTGCCTTTCTCTTCATCTAGTGCTCTCTGACAAACAGCCTCTCCCGCCTCTGGCTTTGGGGTGTCCGGTAGGGTCGCCTGGCAGCTGGGCCACAGCAGGCTCCCTGGATCTACGTGGACATGGCCGGGTTCATGCCCCCTGGGTGGGACGCAGACCTGCGGGACAGGGGAAGGCTTCTGGCCGCGCGCTTTTGACAGATCGTGTAAACTTGGTGATTAATGGGATGAGAAAGCAGGAAGAATGTCTTTCATTTAAAAAAAGAGAGCGAGCGAGCCTCTGGGGCCGCATGGTTTATTTTCAGTGAGAAGGGTCTGATTCTGTTTCTGGGAGTGGTTTTAATTTGGGTAAATGGTTCAGTCTGGGAGCCACATGCCAGAGCCTGTGATCGACGAGAGCAATTATGCGGGGGTTCCTTGCTGCCTTGCAGTGGGACCCACAGACACACACACACACTTCCACACACAAGCACACAGACACATGCACACAAACACACTGACACACACGCTTATACACAGATGCACAAACACATACTTATACACACATACACAAACACACTTAAACACACTTACACAGAGGCACACACAAATACATACACACAAACATGCATATATACACACATACGCACTGCTTGCGGAGGGAGACACACACACACACACACACACACACACACACACACATCCTGCCTCGCTCTGTGGATGGTGCTGTGGCCGGAGCTCCCTGTCAGGACAGTCAGCTGCACAGCTGGACTGCGCAGGTTCCTCTTTGCCCTCCGAGGTCCCATTCCCAATGCCCAAGCACGAATGTCAACAGGTAGGCCCTCTGCTTTCTCCTGCCGCAGGACTCACTGGATGGAGGCAGGGATGAGGGGGCATTGTCCCTGCATTTGCTGGACCCAGCAGGACTGCAAGCCCCGGAGGACACTGGGAGGCCAGTGGGGCTTCTCTCTAATGGGAGGGTCGACAATGCCACTGCTGGTGTGTTCTCCCCAAGGGGGTTCAGAGCTCCCAAGAACCCAGCCTGCTGTGGACAGAGCATACTCTCCCACCTGGGACTGGCGGCAGTCTCTGGGGCAGAATTGTGGGATCTGATTCAGGGACTGTTGCCCCCTGGCCTGGAAGCAGTGGCTATCCTGCTGGATGACTGCTGGAAGCCAGTGGGAAATAGCAAGAAAGCCACTGAGCCAGAGGGCGCAGGACCTGGGGCACCCCTTGGAGGGTGCACGGCCTGGGGTACCCCCTTGGAGGGTTCAGGGCCTGGGGTACCCCTTAGAGGGTGCAGGGCCTGGGGTACCTCCTTAGATGGTACAGGGCCTGGGGTACCCCCTTAGAGGGTGCAGGGCCTGGGGTACCCCCTTGGAGGGCGCAGGACCATGAGGCACCACCTTAGAGGGCACAGGGCCTGGGGTACTCCCTTAGAGGGTTCAGGGCCTGGGGACACCCCTTGGAGGGTGCAGGGCCTGGGGCATCCCCTTGGAGGATGCAGGGCCTGGGGTCTCCTTGGAGGGTGCAGGGCCTGGGGGTATCCCTTAGAGGGTGCAGGGCTTAGGGTACCCCCTTAGAGGGCACAGGGCCTGGGGTACCCCTTAGAAGGCGCAGGGCCTGGGGTACCCCCTTGGAGGGTGCAGGGCCTGGGGTACCCCCCTCCTGAGACAGGGCAGATGGGTAGGCCGTGGATCTGCAAGTCCGGCCCATCTTGGGACCTCATGTCAGCTTTGTGTCCCCAAAGCCTAGGACACATCCTGATTTCTTGGGCAGCCCTGGGGGTCCCTGTCTGCATCCTGGAGAATGTGCCCGTTTCCCACAGATAGGCAAGGCTGCTGGGTGGCCAGATAACGAGGATGGCCGCTCTGTGTGAAAGAGCCAGTGGCAGGGCACAGAACAGCTGGCCTTCTGGTTGACCCGTCCGCTCCCTGCTCTGTTAAGTAAGGAAAATGCAGGGCAGGCATCGGTGAGCACCCCGACCCCTGGCAGTCAGCCTTGGAACACCATGTGACACGGCGAGTGGCGTGATTCGGATCCTGGGCTCAGTGCTGGCCACCCAGTCTGGGGCTTGGCAGGAGACCCCTGCCCTGTGTCCCCTCGCTGGAATTTCTTGGGATGTGGAGCTGACTCTGTGGGGAGACAATTCTTGGCAGTGCTGCTTCCAGAAAGTTCTAGCTGAATGCCAGCAAGGGCTGGCTGGGCTTGAGGCTGTAGACTTGGGGTTACATGCTGTCCGTGGGGGGCCTGGGCAGCTGGCACTGGCCGGAAGGCTGACCCTGTGCCTGAGGGCCAGTGCAGAATCTGTGCCCTGGGGCCTCTTGATGCTGACCTTGGCTCTGAGAGGGAGGGTTGGTGAGTGTCCAGCTGGGTCCTGTGGGTGCTGAGTTCAGCGCTGTGCTCAGCCATGTTCCGGCTGAGTCCCAGAGCTATTTCTGTTTCTGTGCCAAGAGGCACAGGCCCATGACTGCAGCAGACAAAACCTTGGCTCACCCATGATCCCTTTGTCCTGGGTTCCTGTGACCCACGGGCCCCTGGCCCGGCCTTGTGCCTGGACGCACACACACAGGCCCTCTGAATGTATCCAGCCTTCCATCTCCCACGCCCCTGAGCAGTGAGGAGCGGCGCTGGCCAGGTGCTGCTGGGAGGGTGCTGACCCTTCCTGCTTGTAGCCACCCTCGCCTGTGCTGCCTGCTGTCACATGACCCTGGAACCTTGCCCTGGGGAGCTGGCTTGCCCCTGCCTCCTGCTTTCTGTGACCCTGGGGCGGTCTCCTGGCTGCTCCTAGAGGCTGCCGCCAGCTGGCCATGCCAGAAGGGACCTTGCTAAGCTGTGGCTGCTCTGCAGTCTGGGGCTGCTGAATCCAGAATGCTCAGCCCATCTCCTCCCTGCACACCAGGAACTGAGAGGAGCTGCAGGGGTCTTCCAGATGCTCCCAGCCCTCCCCACCCCCACTTCCTGTCCTAAGGCTCCGTGAGCTGCATTCTTGGCCCTCAATGCATGTGTGTGTCTCTGTCCTCCTTGGAGTCCTGGCCCCAGGACCAGTGCCAAGACTACTGCGTCTTTCTTCCCAGGATGAGGGCTCTGGGAGGGGTGGGAGGGAGCTGCATGTCCCCAGGCAAGATGTCTGCATTGTCCTTGCCTACCAGGCTAATGCAAGAGAAGGGAGCACCCCTGCTTCCCCCAGGGAACCATTCTAGAAGCTCTGCTTGTTCCCAAGGGTTTTGTGCATGTTTTCATGGCCACCATTTTCTTCTATAAAATGATTTGATTGAGAGACAGACTCAGAGAGAAGGGATTCTGCTGGGTTCATTCCCCAGATGCCCCTAGCCAGGGACTGAAGCCAGGCGCCAGTCCTGTAATCCAGGTTTCCTGTGTGGGTGGCAGGACCGAACCCCTGAAGCCCTCCCTGGGGACCCTCAGGCGCGTGTTAGCCAGGATCTGGAGCTGGAAGCTGGAGCCGCAGGCCTTGAGCAGGCAGAGGAAGCAGCTGCGTCTTCATTGCTGCCCATGCGTCTGTCCCAGGGCCTCTGTTTTTCTGTATGGTGACCTTGGCTTGCGGGAAGCATCGTGTGCCCCTTCTTGCAGACATGGGACTCTGGGTTCCTCAGCTGATGTTTGGGGGGGGCCCTGAGGGCTGCTGGGGCTGGGCTAGGTGATGTTAGGAGAATGCTCTTCCTGGACAGCACCTGCTGGGGGCGCTGCTTGTAAGCCTGGTGACTCCCCACTTGGTGACAGGAAGCCTTGTGCTCATATTCAGAGTGTCCCGGGGCTTCTAGGATCATGACTTCTGTGCCGAGAGAACAGCGGCCAGGGTCAGGAGCCATGTCCAGGCCTGGCTCAGACCAGCATCCACAAAGCTAGCTGGTTGCCATCTGTGGCCAGTCCTGGGGGACAGTGTGTCCGGCCTGAGATGAGGCCCCAATGACTGAACCGTCTTAGCCTCTTGGACAGCTGAGTGTCGGCCTTGGCCTGGGTCCCGGGTGCAGCTCACACCTCCCTGCCTTGGCCTGGGTTTCTACTGATGGCCCTCTGCTCCTGTTGAGGTTGTGTGCGTGGCACAGAGTGGCTCAGGCTGCACCCAGGATGGAGGACAGGGCAAGTGGCCTCTGACTGCCCTCAGCGTGGGCTTGCAGACATGAGGCTTCCAACCTCTGGATACCCTGTTTGCTCTGGGGCTGCAGAATGCTGGCTGCACTGTGTAAGGCCAGGGTCACAGGGCTGCCTGTTAGTCACTTGCTTTCCTACTTCTGAGAAGCGACCTGGCGGGGACTGCGACCAGCAAGGTCTGATTCAGGGCAGTGCTGGGGAGGGCCCAGGGGGTGTGGCCAGGAAGCACTTGCCCTTGGCGCCCATGGGCGCAGGTGGCAGTGACCGGAGGCTTGTGTGCATGTTGACTGCTGCGTGTGGCTGGTGGACGCGCCATGCTCGGCCTGTGTCCTGTGTCAGGCCACACAGGGTCATGGTCGCAGGTGTGTGTGTTGAGTCTTCCCAGCCACGCTCATGGTCTTCTCCACTTGTGACATCTGTCTGATTTCTGTGATCGGCACGGTGCAGGTCCCGGCACCTCCAGGTCTTGGGCCTGTTTGTAAATATTTCCACACCAACGTCTCATTTCTTGGTGTGTGTGTTTGTGGTAGATGGAAGGGTGCTGTCGGCTTTGTGTCGCTGTAGGCACCACTGGTAACCAGGGGCACACCCAACTTCTCTGGGTTCCCCGCGCTTCCTGGGGCCCTGCTGGCATCTCTGGGTCTCTGCTTGACTGGAAGGGGCTGCTTTTCTTCTCCCTCCACACTGGCTGTGTGAGAGCTCGGGGCCACGTCCTGGTTGGCGGTCACACAGACTGGGATGTCAGTTCCTGTCTTGTCGTCCACGTCCTCTGGATAACGTGCGTTTGTGCCGGCTCCTCCAGCCAGCAGGTGGAATGTGCCTCTGGCCAGCTCCATGTGGTCGCCTGGGTAGAGTTCCCACATCTGTCAGGTTGTTCACCGCCGTCCATGCCTTTGAGATGGTGAGCGTCCCACTTGCTAACACCTTCTGCTGGGGCATGGGCTGATTCTGCCTGCCCCTGAGGGACATAGGGACATGCCCAGGCTGTGTGTGGGGCCGCAGGCGGGCACATCTGTCCAGCCCCCGCTGCACCCCACGGTGTTTGCAGTGCACTCCATCCTTGTACTGTGATCCTGGGCAAGTGAAGTCCCAGCGAAAGGCCTTGGGTGAATAGTCATGGGGCTGACACTGTGAATCAGGGCTCAGAGGTCGGCAGTGCCACACGGGGTCCCATGGGAGCTCACTGGGTGGGTGTTGCTAAGCCTGTCCCTTGGAGAAGGTGCCTGTCCCCGTTATTACAACACCTGACAGCACATCCCTGGATCTGTGTATTCAAGCATGCCTTGGGATTTGAGAGTGTTAAGTCAGGTATACGTGGGAGTGGCCGTGTTCGGGCTGCCTCCTGGGGGCCCTGGCTGGGACTCTGCTTGTGAGCTCCACACGCTGGGAGCTTTGCAGCTGATCTTCGCACACACAGGCTCTCAGGATGTGTGGAGGCTGTGCTCCAACTGCTCGTGGCTCCCTGCTCAGGGACACGGCGTCCTGCACCGTGCGGTGCCCAGAGCTGAGTTGCCCTATAGGTGTGCACGGGGTGGAGGGTGAGAAATTTGGGCCGTGGGCTGGGAGGGGTCACTGCTGGGCCCTCCTCCATGTGGTCCCCCTCCCCTTCCTGTCCCCATGTGTGCATGTGTGTGTAAGGCACCTGTTCAGGGAGGCCAGTCAAAATTGGCAGGCAGGGCTTGGCGCGGCGTGGCCTAGTGGCTAAGGTCCTCGCCTTAATCCCATATGGCCGCTGGTTCTAATCCCGGCAGCTCCACTTCCTCTCTATCTCTCCTCCTCTCAGTATATCTGACTTTGTAATAAAAATAAAATAAAAATCTTTAAAAAAAAAATCGGCAGGCAGATGAAGCGGAAGTGGGCTGGAGCCCAGGTCCTTGGAGTGGCGCTGGCGTCCTTTCTGTGCCCCTCAGGGCCTTTGGCTGTGGGCGCCTGAGGTCTGGGGACCGAGGCGGGTGTGTATCATCCTCCCTTCGCCAGCGCCAGCTCCTCCTTACGGGGTGGGGGCTTTGCTTCTCGCTGCCGGTGAGCAAGCAAACAGTACCTCAGGGGAAGCATTCTTGGCTGGGATTACTGGGGAGGTGCCTGCCTGGCTTTGATCCTGCGGCACCTGGCTTGCTGCGGCTCGTCCCTATCGGGACTGCAAATTCCCTTTGCTTTCATGCAGGGAACACACCCCAGGTTCTGACGCCACAGGCTGCAGCCAGGGAGAACTCTGGAGGGTCTGCCCAGCCCAGTTCTGGTTGCATGGTCCTCGCTGAGGATGCTGGGAGTGTTCCTGAGGCTACAGGCGGAGGCCCAGGGTTCCTGGGCTTATGCCCTGCAGGGTAGCATCCCTGGCTGTGGAGTGCCGCTGGAGAATTCCATGCTGTGGACGCTGGAGTGTGGCTCACAGCATCCCAGCTGGAGAAGTCTGTTGGAGGATTTGTCCGGGAATTGTGGTGTCTCCACCTCCTGCCATTGAACGCTGGGGGCCACCCCGTCCATTGCCTTCCCAATGACCAGAGAAACCAGCCGTGCTTGAAAAAATGAACAGGAATGAAAAAAATCCCAGGAAGTGCTTTCAGTAAAAAGCCTTGAGTTAATGATGAACGCGTGCTGGGTGCTCTTTAGCGCGTGCTTCTGTGCGCATTGGCCGTGAGAGATGTAAGACCTGTTTGCAAGTTGGGGCCGCATAGGGGGGTGCTTTGTGAGTGTGTGGTGCGGGAAGTGATGACCACACCTTGTCATCCTGCGTGTTCTCCCCTCGCAGGGGAGGACACATGCGCCCAGCCCCTGCACAGTGCCCGTGGACTTGCTCAGGCTCCATGGTGGAAGCCTGCAGGGCTTGGCTCAGGTGGGGGTGCCTCCCGGTCAGTTCGTGGTTCAGGGCTTGCACACTGATTGGGTGGCCTGGGCTCTGCCCTCCCCCACCCACTCTCTGTGTCCTTAAGACCCACGGCCCAGGGCAGGGGTGGGCTGCCCAGCTATGGGCCGCACCAATGCCAAGTGGGGGGTATCCGTGCTACAGAGCTGGGGAGCTGGGTGTCTGTTTCCCATGGGCTGGGCAGGAGGTGGATGTGGTTGGGCCTGTACCCACACTGCTGTTCTGGGGCTCTGCCTGCCCACCTGGCTGGGTGTGCAGGTGCTTTGGGGCAGCTCCCGCAGCCTTACTCCCTTGCTCTGTTTCAGGGTTGGGCAGAGATGCTGTGCTGAGCAGAACCGGCCACTGCCTGCGATGTGGTGAGAACCTGAACGTGGGTCCAGAGCTGCTCACCGCCATCTGTGTGAGTGCTGTGTCTGGCGGGCACAGGTGTGCTCCGTGCACACTCATGCACACGTGTGTGTGTGCATGTGTCCTGTGATTCTGGGTTGCTGTCTTTTTGTGGCTCCTCCAGGCACGCCGTTTCCCGCCCTTACCCACTCACGTGCCGGCCTCCAGACAGCTCTCCAGCTTGGCAAGGCGACTGGGAACATATCCCTGGGCATTCCGTTCATTGCCAAATCCCTGTTATTTTGTTAGAGCCTGTCTTGCAGCCAAAACAGCCTGAGGACAAGAGTCCTGAACAAAGGAGCAGATCAGGTGTTGGAAGAATGTGCAGGCAAGAGTGTGTGCAGGTGTCTGGGCAGGGGCAGGGCGGGGGCGGCGCTGCGCCTGCTCAGGTCTGCCCATGTTTCCGGTTCTTCACCATGGCCACGTGCAGGTGTAGGGCGGCTCCCTGCATCTGGTGTGCGGGCCTGCAGGCTTCTCTGGGAAGCCACTTCCCCATCAGGGATGCATCCTGCCCCACGCACCCTGCAGAAGACAGATCTACCCCTTCACTCTCATCCTAGCCCCTCCCTCCAGTCATCTGACACATGTGTGTACATGTGTACGTATCTGTAGATGTGTGAGTGCACTCACACAACTGTGTGCACGTGAGTGTATGTGTGTAAGGGCACATGGGTACCTGACACACTGTGTATGACTATGCACATTTGCACATGTGTACGTGTGTGTGCGAGACCTGCATCTCTGTTGGCTTGCTGCTTCCCTGTGGTGCAGTGAGCAGGGCACGCGTCTGCACGTAGTGTGTGTGCATGGATATGTGGATGGCGTGTGCGGTTCTTCCTGTGCGTGGTCCAGCGAGACACTCCCAGAGCTTCCCGTGCCTGCGTCATCTTCCACAGATCAGCTTCTAGCCCCCGGCCTGGCCCGAGACTGACCTGTGTCTGGCTCTGGCCGAGTTCCAGGGTCCCCACCCCTAGGTCCCTGCACCCAGGGGCTCCCAGGCCCCTGCACCCTGTCCCCGGGGCTCATCCACCTCCTTTGTGGGTCCCCATCTGGGGTGAGATCTAGCCCTCCAGACCCTTACCCAGCCCCTCAGCCTGCACCCAGCCCTGGCCTGGGTGGCTGGGCCCCTTGCCTGGGCCCCGCGAGCTCATGTGCTCTCCCTGCCTTCGGCTTCTCTTGCCAGCCGCATCTCACACTTCCTCATGCCACACTTCGTGGGTACTTCCATTTCTGTTCCAGAGCCTGTCCCCTTGTCCACCAAGAAGCCCCCGAGGAGCTGCCCCTGCCCCGTGTCTCCCTGCTGCTGTTTGTCATCCCACCTGGCTAGGGGGATGGGGCCCTGTAGCCTAGCCACCCCTCAACTGGTCTGCATGTTTCAACTTCACAAAGGCCCAGGGAGTCCCCCAAGCTCCCTGCTGTCTGCACAGCCCTAGCCAGGGGCTCTTGCATGCCACAGAGCCATAGGCACCGGCTGAGTCTTCTTCTACCTCTCTTGTCCATCAGCCTGGGCACCCCAGGCCCACAGCCTCCCCAGCCTCAGGCCTGGGACCAGTGTGGGGACGCAGGTGTGGAGGATCGGGCTGGGGGTCATTGGTATGGCCTGTTCTCCATTCGGGATGGCGCACAGGCAGCCTGGAAGAGGTGGCCTCTGGTGGAAATCTGAAGAAAGATAGGCTAGTGGGGCAGGAGCTGGGAGAGTGAGGTGTGTGTGGAGGCCCAGCATGGCAAATGTCTGAGGCGGCTGTTGGCTGAGCAGGTTGGAGCACCCGGCCAACGTGGCTGGAGTTGTTCTGTGGACGTGGAAATGACATTGGATGAATTGAAGGCAGAGGTGGGTTCTGAGCCGGGAAGTAGCCCTTAGCAGACTTGAGCAAGCGCCATTTGGCTGGTCTGAGTGGGTGGACTGTGTCTGTTTCCTCGCGGATAGCCCAGGCTGAGGGACGGGATACCCAGGAACCTGTGTGCCCTGCTGCCCTCACTCCTGGCTCACGCTCCACCCCCTGAGCCTTCCCTCTCCCCTGCTCCTCCCACAGGGTCCCTCCTGTGAACAGCCGGCTGAGCTGGGGGGCTGGGCAGCATAGTCATAGTAAATGGGCTAATCAGAGATTCAAAGGGCAGCAGATACCCGTCCAACATTCCAGAGGCCCAGCCCAGGGTGTGACCTTGGGTGTGGTTGGGACACAGGCACCTGAAGCCCCGCCTGTCTGCAGAGGACACACTTTCCACGAGGCCCGGGGCACCTGGCCATGGGTGCTTTATGGGCTGGGCGGGCCTCCTCAGGCCAACAGCCGTGGGTCAAGTCCAGCTCACCTTGGGGCAGGCGATGGCAGTGGGGCTCCTCCTCCACTGACCCAGTTGTGTGGCGCTCTCCCTGGAAACGTAGGAAAGTGAGAATGTGCGGGTACAGCTCTCCCTCGTGGGTGGCCTGGTGCAGGAGTGACCCTCTGGTGAGCTGCAGCCCTCCCTCGTGGGTGGCCTGGTGCAGGAGTGACCCTTTGGTGAGCTGCAGGACAGTGGCTGCTCTGTGCCGTGGCCAGCTGGGTCAGGAGGTGCCCAGCATGATGGCCACTCCAGGCAGGGACTCAGGTAAAGTGCTTCAGGCCTGAGCCCTAGCCTGTCGGCTGTGATGGGCAAAGCCACACACGCTACTTGGGGTTGCATCCCAGATTCCGTGAGCCCAGTATAGGTGTGCCTGGTGCACCCTGGGTGCTCAGCTCTTACCTGTGTTCAGGTGTGCAGGCTGAACAGCACGCAGTAAGGCGGGTCCTCCTTTCCCACTGTGCCATGGCCAGGCTATGTCCCGGGGAGGCCTGGCCCGTGGGTGCCTGGCTGCCTCCATATCCAGCACCTCCACACACCCATGCCACTGTCCCCTGCATTCTGACGGAGGACTGTGGCTTCTGGCCAGAGGGCTGCCTCGCCGCTGCTGTCTGGGAGTGGATGGGGGCTGTGGTTTCCTCCTGTCCAGTGCTGGCCAGGGGCGTGCTTTTCACATCCTGCAAATCTCTCAACTGTGAGATCTGGGTGTGAGGTAGGAGTTGCTGGGGAGGGGGCGCTGGGAATCACTTGGGGTTGGGAGGGGCTCAACAGCAGGCTAGTTCCCCTGGCTCCTGAGTCTGACTGCAAGGCTGGAGTGGTGGTGTGCTGGGACCAGGGCCGATGAGGTGCTCCCAGCGGGGAGCTGGTCAGTGCCAGGGCAGGTGGCCCCAGAGTGCTGTCTGCTCATGACCCCCAGCCCCACCACCCTCCGTCCCAGGAGCAGAGGGACTTAGGAGCAGAGGGACTTAGGAGTACACCTACATAGGCCTTTCATTATAAAAGATTGATTTATTTATTGGAACAGCAGAGAGAGAGAGAGATCTGTCTACTGGTTCATTCCACAGATGGCCACATGGGCCGACGCTGGGAGCCAGGAGGCCCATCTGGGTCCCCCACGTGGATGGCAGAGTCCAGAGGCTTGGACCATTGTCTGCTGCAGGGGCATTCACAGGACGCTGCATGAACCCCGACCCCATTGCTCCAGGAAGCGACACTGCTTCAACAGTGTCAACATCCCGGAAGCGTCACTGCTGCGTCACAGCGCCAGCTCCAGCCTGGGGCGTTCTGTGGAGCTGCGGGGCCAGCAGTCATGCTCTCAGGAGGCGGCAGCAGCTGGTGTGACTGCTGGGGGCCAGCCCATGCTGGTCAGGTGCCTGATGCTGTCCCCCTTGTCAGTGAGGGCCTGGCTTCCGGCGCACAGGGCAAGGCTGGGGAGACTGGGTGATGTCAGGAAAGGTGTCTGTACCTCCTGGCAGCATGCTTGGCGCTTTGCCGTGGACGCTGCCATGGCCTGGGTTAGACAGGGGCTCTCTGGCATGAGTGCGACACAGGGACCCCTCAGTGACTCAGGGGGCAGGAATGGGAGACATTTGCAAAACCTCAGGCCTCAGTCAGCTGTAGAAGCCACATCAAAGTATGCCTGAGGATGCGTGGATGCAGAGAAAGCTGGTTCACTCGCCGGGTGGCAGGAAAGAAGAGGCAGACGACATGCCACAGAACTGCTGGTGCTCACTGGGCAGGGAGCTGGGCCCCGGAGAGGCAGAGAGGTGCAAAGTCGGAGGGCAGGATCCGATGGACGGACGCAGGGAACTGGGACCTGAGGGGGCCCGCGGCTGGAAAGCACATGCGTCAGCCCTCAAGGCCTGGCCCTCCCAGGTGCCCTTCACCTGTCAGGCGTTTAGCCCTGAGCGTGGAGCTGCAGCTCTGAGGGTGGCGGCATGGGTCCTACAGAGGCTGAGCTCTGGACACTAGGCCTGCGGGATACTGCTGCTGGGGCCACAGACGCTGCAGGGTTCCTGCTGGCGGGGCTGTGACTTGGCTGTGTTTGAAGTGGCTTCTTTATTTTTCTAAGAAATTGGATTTTATTGTCATAGAGTTATCTTGTTTATCTATGGAAAAGGTAGAGTGACGAGGTGGGGAGAGACCTTCCATCTACTGGTTCACTCCCTGCACTAGCCAGCGCTGGGCCAGGCTGGACCCAGGACCTGGGCACTCCATCCTGGTGTCCTGCACGGGCAGTGGGGCCATCCTCTGCCACCTTTCCAAGGATATCTGCTTTGGAAGTAGAATAACCACTTATCTCAAACAAAGAGGGAGTGGCAGCTTAACCCGCTGTGCCACAACACTAACTTAACTGTTATTTGAAGATTCACTTACTGATTTGAAAGAGTTAGAGAGAGAGAGAGAGAAACAGCTCTTCCAGCTGCTGGTTCTCTCTCCAAATGGCTGTGACGGCCAGAGCTGGGTCAGTCCAAGACCAGGAACCAGGAGCTTCTTGTGGGTCCCCCACGTGGCTGCAGGGGTCCCAGCATGAGCCATTTTCCACTGCTTTCCCAGATACATCAGCAGGGACCTAGATCGAAAGTGGAGCAGCCGGGACTCGAACTGGTACCCATGTGGTTTCCCCTGCTTTGCAGGTATCAGCTGAACATGCCACACCACAGCACCAGCTCCATGGGGCTTTCCCTGCAGTCCCAGACACTGGACGGGGTTGCGACCCCTCCACTGTGCAGGTTCCCACTCGCCCCTCACCCCTTCCCGGCAGGTTTCTAACCTCTCCCAGCATCCAGAGTTGGGTTGGCGTTTAGTCCAGCGCTCTGGGGCCCCTGCTGCCCCCATGCAGGCGTTTGGTTCTGGTATCTCTCCTCCCTGGCTTTCTGATCCAGCTCCCCGTGGACCTACTGGGGCTCAAGAACGTGGGTCCGGCCCAGTCCGTTTGAGGAGTGAAATCAGCAGACAGAAGATCTCTCAGGTAAAATGAGAGAGTGAAAAATAAAAAGTAAGGCCCAGAGTGGGAACCGGGGCTGGAGCTGCTGCTGCTTCCCAGTGATGCTTGGCCAGCCCTTGCACAGGGCTTTGGTCGGCTCTGGCAGCAGCCTCTGGTCGCCCTGCGGCCCGGGAGATTCTGCCTGGAACAGCAGCTGCAGGATGCTATTCAGGACCCGAAGCCTTGCAGCCTGCAGGGCTCTGATTCGTGCAGGCCCCAGGGCCTGAAACCCTAGCACGGCCGCGCCGCCGCGCCCAGCCCGGTAATTCCAGTCAGCTGGGGCTGCAGGCGCTGCCCCCTGCCTGGCAGGCGGCTCCGGCGCGCCCGCCCTTGGCCCGCCAGCTTCCCCGGGGCTCCGCGGCGCTGCGGGCGGGGCGGGGACCGGGCTAATTCGTGTCAGATGCCGGAGCGCCGCGCGCGGATGCAGCGCGGGGCTTTTGTTCCCGGCGCCTGCCTGCCCGTGCCTTCCGGGCCGGACCGGTTCTAGGGCCTTGCGAGCGTGCGGCGGGGGCGGCCATGAGACTGCGCGCCCTGATCCCCGAGCGCCCGGTGGCGTTCGCGCGCGGGTCCGGAGCGCGCCGGCGCGAGGGCCAGGTGAGTGCGGCGCGGGCGGGGGCGCGGGGCCGAGGCGCGCGTGGGCTGCGCCGGCCGCTCGCCCACGCGTGTGTCCAGCGAGCGAGCGTCCGTGTGAGCGCGAGGCCCGTGGGGCTGCGCCCCGAGCGGGGTGGCCCCTGCAGAGCCCGTGGCGCGCGGGATTCGGGCTTTACTCCTTCCGCTCCTGCTGCCTCTTGGAAGCGCTTCCTCGGACTCCTTCCCCCGGCATGGAAGTGGGGCGCGGGCCCTGGCGCAGACTCGCCGCTTCGCGCGTGTTCCCCGCGAAGGTAAAGCGCGGCTCGCCGTGCTCCCGCGTGGGTCTGGACGAGCTGGCCGGTTGCCTCAGGGCCCAGGGGACAGCCCTCCGCGGTGCTGGAACGCTTGTGGGTTCACTGCTGGGTTCAGCGGCAGCCGCTTCGCCCACAGAAAGTCCGGCGTTGGCTGCGTTCGTTGGGAAACTTTTGTAGGGCTCTGAGGAGCGCAGGCTGTCAGAGTGGCAGCCGGGATTGCCTGGAGGCCACAGGCCGGCGCTCCGCGTGTGGCGCCGGCGCAGGGGCGGGCCGGGCTCTGGGCTCACCGCTGCAGGCTTCCCTGGGGCCCCAAGGCACCCTGGTGCCCCCTTCCTACATCTGCGCAGTGCTGCTGGGGTTGTGCGCCCGGGCCTGGCCCGGCCTGGCCCTGCGGGGCCGCCTGCTCTGCTGCCTCCGCTTTTGGGGAGGGGATACTGAGGTGAGGGAGTCTGCGTTTTCCTCTTTTGCTGGAGTGGAGCTCGCCCTCCCGCCCCACTTGGCAGCTTTTTCTTCTGGAGAGAAACCTCGCCATGTAGAGCAGCACTAATTAGGGCTCCTGCTCAGGGAGTCCGGGGGAACCCACAGCCCGCGGGCTCCTCTTCCAAGCCCTTAGCTGTGAACAATTACGCACAATTTAGATTCCTGCCGGGAGCATGCTCGCTGCTCACAGAGTAGGAGGACTGGGAGTCCTGGTTGGCGACCCCGCCCCTCCAGCCCAGATGTGTGGTCCAGCTGAGGTAGGGTAGCTGTCACTCGTGTCACTGGCTTCAGTGGACCCAGCCCCACTGCCTCCGCTGCTGCCTTCAGTGGGCGCCTGGCTGCGGACAGTGGGCACAGGACCTGTAAGAAACAGTGTCTCTTTCTCCTTGGGTAGATTAAAGGTGCTTGTCAGGAATAAGAGGTCGTAGTGTCCCTCCTTGGCCCACAGACTGTGGTCAATTCATTTGGTCAACAAGCATCGATTGAAGGGCCCGGGCCCCTGTCTGCCAGGCACCATGGACAAAGAGGGCCGGGCGGGTATCTTGTCTCTGGGAGGCTGCGGATGGGCACAGGGAGGAGGTGAGATGACACAGCCGTGCGCAGTACTGGAGGAACAAACTGCTGGACAGGGCGGTGTTTGAGGCGTGAATGGCTGCTCCTGTATGGATGTGACACTGGGGGAGAGGCTGGCCCTCGTGCAGGGCTTGCTGTCCCCACTGGTGCGAGACGCTGTTGCTGGGACCCCGCTGGCCCCCCAGGACCTTGGATGCCCCGGCTTTGCTCTCAGAGACCCTGCAGTCTCCTTCAAAACGGCGTGCTGCTGGGTGCTCTGGGAAAGTGAAACAGGCCGAGAGGTGACTTTTGGTACAGACTGTTTTGAAACTTGAGCAGTGGGGCTCCCTGGCCGCTAATTGGAATCACCTGGGGGAGCTTTGGCCCCCAGCCAGGGTTCTGGCTCCACCTCCATGTAATCTCATTTAATTGGCCTGGGACTGAGCTGAGGCTGAGCTCTTTAAAAAGCTGTGCCCAGGGGCTGGCATAGTGGCACAGTGAGTTAAGCCACCACCTACTGTGGTCTCCCACGTGGGAGTGCCAGTGGAGCTCACGCTGTGCTGCCTGTGATCCAGCAACATGCCCCTGGGAAGATGGCAGATGAGGTTCCTAGTGTGTGGACCCTTGCTACCCATGTGGGAAACCAGGGTGAATTTCTGGGTTCCTGGTTTCTGCCTGGCCTAGCCCTGGCTGCTGTGAGTTTTGGAGTGGTGATCCAACAGGTGGGACAGGTCTTTCACTGCCTGTCTTTCTGCCTTTAAAACAAACAACAGAACCAGTAGCTGCCCAAGTGGAGTTTGTGGACTGGTGTTGGGCCCTTGCAGCAGCTGTGCCAGGAGTCAGGAGGAAAGGGCGTCCCTTGCTTTTGAGAGAGGTTATGACTTGCCCAGGGCCACCAGGCTCGAGCTGCAGGGGCAGGGATGACCTGACGGTGTCTGCTTGCTTAGGGGCCCTCTCTGTGGTTTGACAGTCTTGACGGAAGCCCAGAGGCTCGAGCGAGCAGGGTTGACTTGGCAGAGGTTGGGATTAGAAGTGGTGATGACAGCAAGCTGTATGTTAACCGCGTGCCGGACGGCTTGAGTGGCAGGGGAGACCAGGGCCATCCCAAGGCAGGCTTTCAGCTTCCAGCTGACTCCCAGCTGATGGCCTGGAAAAGCAGGGAGGGTAACCCCAGTGCTTGGGCTGCCTGCACCCCCATGGGTGCTCCAGGCCCCTGCCTCCGGCAGTTCCAGCCAGCCTGGGGAGTGAGCCAGTGAATGGAAGATTTCTCTCTTTCTGTACCCTCTTGCAACTGTGCCTTTGAAATAAAAAATAATAGTAAACCACAGTCTGACAACCCTTGACCTTTAATTGAATTATGTACATGAATGATTGTGGATAAGATGAGCTTTAACGCATCCTCTCGCTGCTAGTTTTGCTTTTCTCCCACATGTTCTTTGTTGTGCTTTTCCTTTTTCTGTTTGCCTTGTCAGAGTTGTTATCACGCTCGCTGCCACTCATTATTTTAGTGGCACTGTAGGATTTAGCAGACACCTCCCAGCTCATCCCAGCGACTCTGAGAGTGTCACAGTAATGTATTTCCTATGCTTTCCGGAGGAGTCAGTGCTGAGCTGCCATCAACCTTGCTAATTTCTCCTGGTTGAATGCCGCATCTCCTTGGAGCAGTGGATTGTGTGAGTTGCAGATCCTAAGAAGAAATCTTCGTGTCAGGCACTGGTACTCTGTTCTGGGTAAAGCTGTGTTCCGCTGAGCGCTGCCCTTTTGCCCAGGAACCGGTCCCAGCAGTCCTTACAGATACGTCACCTGGTGATGTGTTCTTTCGGCCTTTGTCTGACCAAGTGCTTGGCTCACGGTCACGTTTTGCAGATCCCCGTGCTGGATATAGGACGTTGCCTTGCTGGAGTTCCTGATGCTCCTTGCCTGCCTTCCCTCGTGCACGTGTGCCGTGCTCGCTGCTCCGCGCCCAGCGCTGCTGTGTGCAGATTACTGATTTGGCTGTCTCATGGCCTCGCTTGCTGTGACCCACCGGCATAGTCTTCAGCTCCAACCTTTGCTGCTCTCTCCTGCAGGTGTGTGACTTGGCTTTGCTCTGTCTTCCAGGTCTCTGCCTGCCCTTTGCAGTCTTTGGAGAGTGGTTAGGCTCTCCTTGGAGGTCCTGGTCAGCTGGCCCTGCCGTCTGTCTCAGCACCTCTGTCAGACCTTGTGAATGTGCCCCTGCTGGGTGTTGGAAATGTTCACTCTGCCGATGGTTGCCTTGAGTTTTATGGAGGCTGCAGAGTGAAGCTGCGGGGTTGCTTTTTGGATGGAGTGGGCAGAGAGCAGCTGCAGTCGGCTCACGGGTCGCCATTCTGCAGGGTGTTTTGGTGAGAGGCTGTGAAGTCTGAGGCTTCTGTCTGGCTGTGGGATAAGGCCTTGTTCCCTGCACCGTTCCAGCGCTGGGTCTCCTGGTCTCTCATCCTGCCTGGCGATTTCTTTCCCCAGCCCAGGGGAGCAAGCTCTCATGTGTGCATGTGGGTACACATGCGTGCACACATGTGTGCTCAAGACTGAGTGTACAGTGTACGCAGCTCCTGCTGCTGCTGCTCGACGCAGGCTGGGCTCTCGCTTGGAGCGGACTGCCCGTCCTTCTCCGCCACCTTGGGGTGGTCCGAGCAGTCGCCTCGTTCTCCATGTCTCCGACAAGGAAACTTCACCATGCTTCGTTTCCAGTGCTGTGTCTTTAAGAACCATCTTTATATTCAAATCTCTTGTTTTTCTTTTTGATTATTTTAGGTGTGGTATTTCATCTGGGTCAGAAGTAGAAGTTCCTGTAGATACTTTCTAAGAAATAAAAAATCAAGGTGTTATCACCATGGTTGACTTGTCCAGAGGAGAGGGGAGAGAGAGAGAGAACTTCTATTTGCTGGCTCACTCTCCAGAAGGCTGTAACAGCCAGTTCTGGGCCGGTCCGAAGCTGGGAGCCAGGAGCTTCTTCCTGGTCTCCCCATGAGTGCAGGGTCCCAAGGACTTGAACCGCCCTCTGCTACTTTCCCATTCTGTTAGCAGGGAGCTGGAATGGACTGGAGGAGTAGGGACTAGGACCAGTGCCCATGTGGGTTGCCGGTGCTGCAGACGGAGGATTTGCTGGCTGTGTCACTGCGCTGGCCCCAGCCTCGTCTTCAGAGCCGTGCTGCGAGCATCCTTCCAGCACAGTTGATTGACAGGCCCGTTCCTACCCTTGTGATGGCTCTGCCAATAGTAACCTGCTCACATCTCAGGGCCTGAGATGGCCTGTGTAGCCACCTGCTCCAGGGTGATGCATGGAGCACATTACTGCGCCTCCCGTGATGGCCAGCATTTTGCGTGGCCACAGCTGCTTTTAGTTCTGTTGGCACAGGTGAGCTGGCTGTCCATGATCATGGTCTGCCCTGCACTGGGCGTCTGTGTGCCCGTGGGATGCCTTCCTTGTCTGTATAGGTTCTAGTATATGGTTGCACCTGAGGAGTACTTTTTAAAATTCCATTCTCCTTCTGATGGATGCTGGCTGATTTTTGTCTTGGGCGTTTTTAAATAAGGCTGCTGTAACTGTTCACGCACAGTCTTTCATGACTGTAAGTAGGTATTTCCTTCTTATGTGAGGGTGGAATTCCAGGTAGCGGAAGAGTGAAGTTTGTAGGAAGTTGTCAGACTGTTTCCGGAGCACTTGCACCACTTGCTCCGTGTTCCCCGTGGTGCCCCATCCTCTCAGCACGTTTTAATTGCTGCGGTGAGCAGGAGATGAGGTCAGTGACTCCGAGTGTGGATGAACACAGACGCTTGTCGGCAGTAAGCAGCTGTGGCTGCTGTTCTGTCCCCAAGGGGAACCGGGCTTGTGAAGGTCTGCTCCAGCTGGGAGTCGTGACTGCAAGCATGTCACGTGTGGCTCCCTGGGCTCAGGGAGAACAAGAGCTGGGCACCCTGGGCGGGGGAGCTGGCCAACTTCTGCCTGACACTGGTGTTGCGCCCCTTGCCATGGAGGCCTGGGCCCAGCCAGCCATGTGGCCATCACGTGACTGCTGTTGGCAGCAGGCTGTGTGTTGGGAGCTGGCTGTTTCCTGTGATGGAAGGGGGAAGTGACCCAAACCCTGAACTGAAGGTTGACGCTCTCCCTTTTTGCTTTTCCAGGTAGAAGAATTCGCCCCAAGGCGGCACGGCTTCAAGAGCAAGGCCTTTAAGAAACCCAGGGCCTGTGGGGTCTGCAGGCAGATCATCGCGGGCCGGGGCAGCTCATGCCGAGGTGGGTCCTTGCCCTTGTGTCTTGCGCATCGGCCAGCACCATAGTGAGCAGAGGCGCTGTTGGGAGTTTGCCCGGAATTCCCTGTCTCAGTCCCTGGCTGGACACGGCCGGGACCAGCTGGGCTCTCCCAGAGAGGGGATGCGCATGCTCCCATGGGAGAGGAACAGACAGCCCTTCTCAGTCCTCCTTCTCTGACCTGGAGCTTCCGTAACTCGTGGGTGTCTGAGCAGACATGGCCACTCAGGTTCTGCTGGTCTTGGTTTCCACACAACCCTTGCCAGGGCCCTGCTGCTGTCCCTGGGTACAGCAGCTGATGCCTCTTGCCAGCTAACCAGTGGGACTTACCTGCTGATGCTTTGGTGCCCTGGTGATGAACCTGTTGGTAGACATAGGGCTGTCTCTGTGCCGTCCTGCCATCCCTGAATGCCAGTGTCAGTCTGCAGAGAGTGGAAGGCTGCCTCTTGGTCCTTTCTCCTTCAGAGAGGAGGGGGAGGAGAGGGACTTGTGGAAGGGTGCCTGGTGTGCCCGAGTGTGAGTGCCTGTGAGCGTGTGCAGGTGACCCGCACAGGCATGGCCGAGCATGCGTGCACGATGTATGTTCATGTGCATGGGCGCATGTCTGGGAATGCGTTCCTTGGCCACACAGGTGCCCCATGGGTTGTGAGCCTCCTTCCAGCTCCTGCAGCGTTTGCCACTGTCCTCTGTGTTGCCCATTATCTCGAGCGGGACTGAGGTAGAGCCACTGTGCAGACCCTGCCTGAGCTGCTTCTGCTTTGAGAGAGAAGCGAGGGAGCGCACGGTGCTGTGCACACACAGGCTCTTGGCTGTCCCCGTGCGGCCCTTCCAAAGGCTGCAGTTGGCCATGCCAGCTCTGTCGCCTTCCGTGACCTGGTCCCCAGCAGCCTCCATAGCCCCTCCACTGGCATCAGTGGGTGTGGCTGCTGCCCCACTTCTCTCATAGCCCCCAGCAGAGTGGACAGCCAGGCAGGTGGGTCTCACAGCCCCCAGCAGAGCGGACAGCCGGCAGGTGGGTCTCACAGCCCCCAGCAGAGCGGACAGCCGGCAGGTGGGTCTCACAGCCCCCAGCAGAGTGGACAGCCAGGCAGGTGGGTCTCACAGCCCCCAGCAGAGTGGACAGCCCGCGGGTGGGTCTCACAGATCTCGCCATCAAGCTGTAGGCATGGCAGTCATCTGCCCTGGCAGCGTTGGCTCCTGACTGGCCCACTCCTGCGTGTGGCCCTGTCCTTGCCCGTGGGGGTCACTCTCTTTTACCCACCTCCCGGGCTGACACGGCCCTCTGAGTTGCAGCCAGTGTGGGCAGTAGGAAGAGTCAGAACTTGGTGGGAACCTACAACCCGCCATCCCCCCGGGCCACCCTGGATATACAGCAATGACAAGAGCCCCTGTGTTGCACTGTAGAGCGGCCGTGAGGGCTCCCGTGAGGTATGCAGGAAGCAGGCTGGGGCCCCGCCCAGAGGTGGGTTGGATGCCCAGTTCACCTTGCTGCCCTCACCGCTCTGTACCTCAACTCTGTGAGCCGCCTTGGGTATGCCATTAGGAGTGGCCCTGAGCCAGCTGGTGCAGCCCTGTGGTGGAGCAAGTGCAGCTCTGCCCCCACCCCGGTGCCCGCATGCCCAGCTTGGCCCACACAGCACCTCTACACACAGACCCTCCTCATTCTCACCTGCCCTCCCGTGTCTGCCTCGTGAGGTGACATTCCTGGCCCTGGGGCCCTCCAGGTTGCTGGGCCCCACTGTGGGTTTTACCTGGAGGCTCTGGGGTGGCAGCGGTGTGGAGACCCTAAAGCAGTGACACAGCTGTGATCTGGCAGGCCTAGGATAGCCACAGGGCCCATCAGGAGGGGAGCGGGGCCGGGGACAGCGAGGGCAGGCAGGCAGGGCTGTCAGGAGGGGAGCGGGCCGGGGACAGCGAGGGCAGGCAGGGCTGTCAGGAGGGGAGTGGGGCCAGGGACAGCGAGGGCAGGCAGGGCTGTCAGGAGGGGAGCGGGGCCAGGGACAACGAGGGCAGGCAGGCAGGGCTGTCAGGAGGGGAGCGGGCCGGGGACAGCGAGGGCAGGCAGGGCTGTCAGGAGGGGAGTGGGGCCAGGGACAGCGAGGGCAGGCAGGGCTGTCAGGAGGGGAGCGGGGCTGGGGACAGCAAGGGGCTTTGTTAGCCCTGTGGACTTTAGTGGGGGAGCACTGCATGTTCATTGTGAGTTCTAGGAGACCCGGGCTTGCAGGAAGGTGGGGTGGGGGGACCTTGGGCCAGACAGATGCTCCCTGGAGAGCCAGTTGGCCTGGGGCCAGCAGAGGGACTGGAGAGACCAGCATGGCATGCGGGGAGCAGTGCAGAAGAGTGAATTGGTGCTTGGGAGAGAGAACTACAGAGCAGAAGTGGTGCTGTGAGAGCTGCCAGGAGGGAGATGCCATGGGCCAGGGGGAGGTGGGCAGAGCAGGCTGCTGCCAGATTTGATGGTGGCTGGTGCGTTCACTCCACCCGGCAGCATCAGCACCTGCTGGCACAGAAGATGGGAACTGTACGCCAGAGGCCCTCACTGTCTCCCCTACACCAAGTGATGGTAGTTGGAGTACAGGTGGGTGCGGAGGCTGCTCTTGGCCGGAACCAGGTGACAGCTCTCAGACATGGTGGTCAGCATAGGCCATAATGGGTCAAGCCACCGGCCATAACACTGGTCCCACTTCTGCAGCTCCGTGCCTCTGGCCTGGGAAAGCAACATTAGATGACCCCAGTGTGAGACCTGAATGTGTGTCCTGGCTCCTGGCTTGAGCCTGGCCCAGCCCTGGCTGTTACAGCCATCTGGGGAGGGAGCCAGTAGGTGGGAGAGCTCTTTCTGTCTCTCTGTCATTCTGCCTTCCAGAATAAGTTAAAAAAAAAAAAATTTAAAGGCTAGCAAGGCCATAGTGGATGGTGTGGATAGTGGCGACTTGGGGTTAGGGAGGCCTGGCCTGTTGGTCATTCCCGCCTCCGGGGACACAGAGAAGCACAGGGTGGCTCTTGGGCTTGTGTGGACGTGAGCACATGGTGAGTGTCCTTGAGAAGGTTCTGGTGGCCTGGCAGGTGGCGGTCTGGCTTCCCCAGGCCTCTGGAGCCGTGGGGGAGGAGTGGCCGTTTCAGGGAAATGCTGGGTAGAGTGTGCTGGTGGCCTTGGGTGGGGGGACACCGTGGGAGTGGCTCGGCCGCACTGGGAGCCAGGGCACTGATCACCTTGGAGTAGGGGGACACTCACGGAGACGTGTTGGCTGCGCACCCTCGGTGCACCTGCAGCACCTCTGCATCCTCCCCTGAGACTCCTCAGCATGCGGGAAGTGGCATCTGTGTGGTTGGATTTCTTGTGGTTCTCATGTGACATTGCGCCTCTGAGCAGGCGTCTGCAGCCGCCTGGCCTTTCTGCGCTTGTTAAATCCTATGCTTTTCTTCTGCAGTTCTGAGTAGCTTGTATTAGGAATGCTGAATCTTTCTGTGTCAGTTTTGTTTTTCGGCAAAAGTTTTACCATTTTTGCGTGGCCCTTGCTTCCCCGTCTCTTGCCTCTCCAGTTCGCGCTGGAGCTCTGCAGCGGCAGCCTGTCGGGGTGTGCGTGGGGCCTGGGAGAGTTGGCTGTGGGCAGGCCTGCCTTTGTTCATGTTCCCGATTTTAGGTCATCTGCCCTTCCCAGCCAAGGTGGTGATGATGTCCTCCAGTCTCTTGTTCTGAATTCCTTCCTGCTCCTCCGGTTCTGCTCCAGCATTGTGCTGCATGCTTCCGGAGGTTGTGGGGTCTGGTGGTTGGACTTCCCATGGAGCAGCGGGTTCTCCCAGCTTTCCCACGTGGCCGTCCTGGGTGGTTGAGCATGCGTGTGCCTTGTGTGAAGCATGCTTCTTGGGGCACACAGAGCTGTAGTTAGCCGTGTCCGTCGGGGATATTTCTGCCTGTTGTTTAGGGATGGTGATTTTAACGTTACTTGGCATGGGTGTTGATAACTTTCTCCGCACCAGTGAAGGAAGGGGGCTGGTTGGGTTCTGTGCTGTGCCTCTGCTCTGCCCCTCATGGCGGAAGCAGACCTGGCTGCAGAGGACCTATGAGTGGAGCCTGGCTCCTGGGGAAGGTAGGGCAGGTCTGGCCTGTCCAGCGGCCCAGCTTCCTGGACTCTTTGGCCCCAGGTGGCTGATGCTGGATGTTTGCTGTACTTGCTCAGCCAGCCCAGTGGAGCCCAGGTGCCGCGCCGGGCACAGAAGGGCCTTTGTGCTCGGCTCTCCAGGTGTGCACTGCCCACGCAGAGCCAGGCTCGTGGCCAGCTCCGGCTTCCTGAGTCACGCGCCACTGGGTGCCCGCTTTGTCGCCAGGGCGGGCAGCTTCCGCACGGTTAGTGAAATGGAGCAAGAAAGCAATGCAGCCTCTATGCTGCTGCTAGTGGGGGCAAGTGGGACACATGTGTGACGCAGGAGCCACCCTGGGGCTGTGGGACACGGGTGTCGCAGGAGCCACCCTGGGGCTGTGGGACATGGGTGTGATGCAGGAGCCACCCTGGGGCTGTGGGACATGGGTGTGACGCAGGAGCCACCCTGGGGCTGTGGGACACGGGTGTGACGCAGGAGCCACCTTGGGGCTGTGGGGCTGTGGGGCGGAGGGCTAGCTCCTCCCACACCAGAGGGCATGGACAGGGAGCCCAGGGGTGGGGCCTTTGGCACCTCCTTTGAGCGACTGGGTCACTCCCTCACTCTGGGAGCCTCAGGCAAGGAGGATGAGTGGGGCTGCCACTGCAGTGTGAGCCAGCTGTCCCACCCTGCGATCTCAGGACCGCCTGTTCCTGAGTTCTCAAAAGACCCTAAGCAGGGGCTCCGGGCTGTGGGCTGTACGTCACTGTTGGAAGTGGGACTTGCAGTTTTAAATCACTTGAAAGAAACCTGAATAAATGAATGTACTTGTATTTTGAAGCTATTTGTTTTTACTTATTTGAGAAGGAGACCAAGTGAGAGAGTGCTCCCATGCGTTGGCTTGGTCCAAGCTGAGGGCTTGGAACCCAGCCCCGGTCTCCCGTGTGGGGACCCAGGCATCTCGCAGAGTATGTGAGGAGGAAGCTGGAGCTTAAGTGGAGCCAGGACTCGGCCCAGGCAGGCTGAGATGGGCTCTGGGGATCCCCAGGCAGGGTTCCCACAGGTGCCAAGTACCTGCCCCCGATTATTTTCATGAAAGTGGCTGCCGTGGTTGTCTGCACAGAGTAGAGGTGAGAGAGGCGTGTGGTGTGCTGTCCTGCAGCTGTGGTGTGGTGTGCCGTCCTGCAGCTGTGGTGTGGTGTGGTGTGGTGTGCCGTCCTGCAGCTGTGGTGTGGTGTGGTATGCCGTCCTGCAGCTGTGGTGTGGTGTGCCGTCCTGCAGCTGTGGTGTGGTGTGGTGTGCCGTCCTGCAGCTGTGGTGTGGTGTGGTGTGCCGTCCTGCAACTGTGGTGTGGTGTGGTGTGCCGTCCTGCAACTGTGGTGTGGTGTGGTGTGCCGTCCTGCAGCTGTGGTGTGGTGTGGTGTGCCGTCCTGCAGCTGTGTTGGGCGGTCGTTGCACTTCTGGCCCTTGTCCATCGGCTTCTGCATTGCTGCCAGCAGGTCAGCCTTCAGGCGGGAGCAGAAGTGCTGTGAGAGCTCTCCAGGGGCCTGTGGCTGTTCTGTCATGGCTCTGCTCCAGAACTCACGTGAGGTGTCATGAAGTTGTGTTTCCCTGTAGACCTGGGGACTGTGTTCCTGAGCTTTCCCTACTCTGCTTCTTTAGGATCCTGTCTTGCTCATTTTTGTTCATTGGAGCGAGTGAGGGAGAGATCTGGACAGTTCAGTCTTCAGTGTGCGCAGACGCCACAGGCTGAGCTGAAGCCTCCAGCCAGAACCAGGGGTCACTGGAGCCATCACTGCTGCCTCCAGGGTCTGCACGAGCAGGTGGCCGGAGCCGGAAGTGGAGTGCTGCCACATGCGTCTTTGTCAACGTCTTAGCTGCTAGGCCATCTGTTCCCATCTCACACTTTGCACCCTCCACGTGGCACGCAGTGTCACACAGCAGCCATTTGGGAATGAGCTGTCCCACTTTGCTAGGTGGGTCGTAGTCTTAACAAAACCCTCATGGGTTGTCTGTATCAGTGTTGACTTGATTAGAACTTCTGAATAGTCGTTAGGTCCTGGTGACGGGCTCATCCTCTGGTGTCCCCTGGGAATCTCAAGCCAGTCGTCTGTGTGTGTTGTGACAGACTGGCCTGGTTCATTTCGGAGGGAATGACAAGACTCAGGTTGGAACAGCTGCATCCTGGCCGCCAGGAGCTCTCTCAGACAGGGACCGTGTACCCCGAGGAGCCAGCGAGGTCTGCTGCCAGCCAGCTCTCCGGCACGGGTGTGTCTCATCATGCGTGCTTCCTGCAGGCTCTGCCTTGGGACTGAGTGGCGCTTTGCCAGAGTTTGAGGTTCAGTGAAATGAGCCGTTTCTGCTGCTGCGTCGGAACATCAGCAAGAGGAGCCGGCCTTTGTTGGCAGTGGAGAGTGGACAGCTCCACGGAGGGCTGGAGTCACTGTCGTCCTGCCCGCAGAGGTCAGAGCCAGGGAAGAAGCGCCTCAGTGCAGCTTCGGCCCCTGAAGCTGTTGGCCACCCTGCAGGGCCCCTGGAGGAACCCCTGGCCGGGTCCACCCTGTGCATCGGCCAGGCATGGAGGAGAGAACCAAGTGGGATATGTGGGCAGGCAGGAGCAGGCACATGGACAGCCGACAGTGACCGTGAGGCCCCCATGCCTAGAAGTGGGATTCCCAAGATCTTTCTCGCCATGGCAAGTGGGCGTGGTCTCCAAAGCTGCTGGGCCTTTCCTCTGAGCACAGTGTCTGCGTTGCTGTGTGTAGGGTTGGCTGGGGGAACCGCAGAGGCAGTGACCTGGGCCAGCCAGGGCAGTGCAGGGCAGAGGGCTCTGGCTGCGTGTGTATAGGTGGCCGAGGCTGTTGTGGGAGCAGAGCCCAGGACCAGGTCTGGGAAGCTGGGACAGATGTTCTGGAAACCTGTGATCCTGGCTTTGGTTGGGAGATCCTGGACTACAAGGGTTCTGGTGGATGTGGGTCCCAGGAACAGGAGCTGTGGGGAAGGAGGTGGGTCCAGGGCACCTGCGGGGCCCTGGTGGTGCGTGTGTCTGCCCTGCTCTGTGTCCGTGGCGTGGGTTAGCTGTGCCGCTGGTCCACTCTGTGATACACTCTCCACTGAGAACTCAGCGCCCTGTCCTCCAGTTTGGAGGATGGTGTGAACTTGCCCAGGACCCGAGGAGACCATGGGACTTGGGTGGCTGGGCAGCCTGGCTTGTGGTTCCGGAGTGGCCATGCCATTAGCAGGGCTACAGCCCCCTCTCGAAGGGGCGTGCTGGCTGGCACTAGGGATTGCAGACCTCTCCACCAGGGCTCTCTGTCACTCACTAGGATCAGGGCAGAAGTCACCCCATCCCCTGTCACATACGTAGGTCCCTCTGGGGGAGTCCATGGCAGCTAGGACCAGTGAAGCTGACTGCCTGAGACACCAGCGTGGCCAGTGAGGCTCTGCAGGCACCCCTGCCGACTCTGTCTCAGAGGCCTGAAGACCACAACCGCACCCCTGCCTACCTGCTGGCCCCTGGCGTCTTTGGTGCCTTGTGTGTCCTCCCCAACCTGACGTGACTTTTGTGGCCTCTGTGTTTCCCGGAAGGCGGGGGCAGAGTGGGGAGATGGGGATGAAGGCTCTCAGTGGCCTTGGGACCCGTACCCCTCACGTGGACATGGCTGCAGGGCTCCCATGCAGTGGCAGCTGCCCTAGGGAGGGGAGAGTGCCCTGGGGTGGAGTCCCCTGGATCCTTCGCCAAGGCCACTTGGGGGCACAGAGGGTCCTTTCCTCCCTGGGGTCCAGCAGGGCTGGTCATACTCCTGGTGAAATCTCTGCCGCCCCCACAAATGCCCCAGGCCGTTCTAGCCGCTGCCACCTCGGGCTGGACACAGCCACCTCCTGTCCACGCTGCATCGGGGCGGCCTTCCAGGGCCTTGGAGAACGGAGCGCTCGCTGGCTGCCACACACATTCTTTCTTTCTTCTTTTGCAGCCTGCAAGCTTTCCTGCCACAAGAAATGTGAAGCCGAGGTAAGCACTCCGCTGCCGTCCCGCGGGACTCTTTATGGCTGAGTTGGCTCCGCTGAGCGAGCGAGCGTGGGGAAGGGGCCCCCTTGGACGGCGGCCACGGGAAGGAGCGGCGGGCGGGTCCCTTGCTTCTCGGCGGCCTTTTCATCTCCAGGATAAACCCAGTAGCCTTGGCTCCGTGTTTCTCTTCATGGGAAAGAATTCCAGAGGGTTTGGTTTCGGATAAGAGCTCTGTTGCTTTCTCCGGGCTGTGGCAGCCGCTCTTTCTTGGGGTCAGGCGGGCCTCTGTGTCCTCTCCTGCCCAGCCCTAAGGACCTTCTGGGCCTTGTTTGCAGGGGAGTCCTGCAGAGGCAGTGGGGTCTTGAGCTGCCATGTAGATCTGGGAGCCCTGGAGGAGGGACAGCTTCTCAGTCAAGCTGGCCCTGTGGGGGCATGGCTGCTCTCGGGCCTTGGGACTCCTGTTTGTTGTGGCTGCCCTCTCCCCAGCTCCCTAGATGCAGCGTGTGTTCAGGTGGCTGGAGCCCGAGACTGAGCCCTGAATGGGGCTGAAGGAAGCCAGGGTGGCTGGTCTGGGCTTCCAGTGCCTGCTGAGAGCGTGGGTGGGCCTGTCTTGAGCAGCTGGGTGCTGGGTCATCAGTCGGGGCTTAGCAGAGACTGAGCCATGAGCTGGTTGCCGCAGAGCCCTGTGGAGGAGGTCACTGCCTTGCAGAGTCTTGGCTCCTCTGCCCCTTGGGGACAGGCTGTGGGACACAGACCTGGGCTTTGATTCCAGGAGACCCTGGAAACCCACCCACGTTCCTCCCCACAGTCATCCATCTTTGGGAAGTGACCCCATGGTAATGGTGGTAAGAGGGGGTATTTTAGGGTGATTGGGTCATGAGGGCGGGTCCCTGGGGAGGGCTTTAGTGCCCCTAAGAGCTTACTCACCCCTCTGCCCTGGGGAGGCACTGGGGGACAGTTTCCGGGGACAGGAAGGCTCTGCTGGACCCCAGATCTACTGGCACCTTGCTCTTGTTCTTATAGCTTTTCGAACTGGGAGAGACTGGTAAGGGGTCAGCCTGGCCTCCCGGGGTGAGGTGTTGGCAGCCTGGTGAGCACAGGGCGATGGGCCAGGAACCTGAGTCCCGTGTGGACAGGTGGGAGGGGCAGGCGAACCCTCGCTTAGCTGTCTAGACTGCTGAGTGTGACTTGCAGGGGACCCAGCGCGGTGGGACGTGGACTTGCAACTCGGATGCACACAGCTGCTTCCTGCCTGTGGGCTTTGTCTGCAGCTGCACAAGCTGTGTGGCCATGTGACTTGGTGTGTCCCTGGTCCAGAGCTGACTCATGGGCAAGAAAGGAGGAAGGAAGAGAAACCAGGCGTTTTACGGAAGGCACGTGGGGACGTGTTGCAGGGGTGGGATTGGTGGGGCACCGGAGTCGTCACTACCCATGGTGTCGGCAGGAGCGTCCTGTCCCTTGTTACAGAGAGCTTTGCTTGGGGTAGGATGTGCGGTCTCCTAGGATGCCCAGCGTGTAGTCTTTTGGACAGGTAGTGCTGGCCCGCAGTCTGGGACTGTGCATAGGGGTCTTCCAGAGGGTTCTGGCTCAGCGCCTGCCCTCTTCCAAACAGCCGCCTCCTGCCTTCACTCAGCCTCCTGCCCTCACTCAGCCTCCTGCCCCGGCTCAGCCTCCTGCCCTCGCTCAGCCTCCTGCCTTCACTCAGCCTCCTGCCCTCACTCAGCCTCCTGCCCCGGCTCAGCCTCCTGCCCTTGCTCAGCCTCCTGCCTTCACTCAGCCTCCTGCCCCGGCTCAGCCTCCTGCCTTCACTCAGCCTCCTGCCCTCGCTCAGCCTCCTGCCCCGGCTCAGCCTCCTGCCCTCGCTCAGCCTCCTGCCCCGGCTCAGCCTCCTGCCCTCGCTCAGCCTCCTGCCCCGGCTCAGCCTCCTGCCCTCGCTCAGCCTCCTGCCTTCACTCAGCCTCCTGCCCCGGCTCAGCCTCCTGCCCTCGCTCAGCCTCCTGCCCGCGCTCAGCCTCCTGCCCTCGCTCAGCCTCCTGCCTTCACTCAGCCTCTTGCCTTCACTCAGCCTCCTGCCCCGGCTCAGCCTCCTGCCCTCGCTCAGCCTCCTGCCTTCACTCAGCCTCTTGCCTTCACTCAGCCTCCTGCCCCGGCTCAGCCTCCTGCCCTCGCTCAGCCTCCTGCCCCGGCTCAGCCTCCTGCCCTCGCTCAGCCTCCTGCCCCGGCTCAGCCTCCTGCCCTCGCTCAGCCTCCTGCCCCGGCTCAGCCTCCTGCCCTCGCTCAGCCTCCTGCCCCGGCTCAGCCTCCTGCCCTCGCTCAGCCTCCTGCCCCGGCTCAGCCTCCTGCCCTCGCTCAGCCTCCTGCCCTCGCTCAGCCTCCTGCCCTCGCTCAGCCTCCTGCCCTCGCTCAGCCTCTTGCCTTCACTCAGCCTCCTGCCCCGGCTCAGCCTCCTGCCCCGGCTCAGCCTCCTGCCCCGGCTCAGCCTCCTGCCCCGGCTCAGCCTCCTGCTCCCCTCCGGCCTCCTGCCCTCTGGGCTCACCCTCAGTCTCTGCTTCACTTGAGCAGGGTAGTAGCTGGTGCTGCTGCTTACAGGATCAGACCACATTCAGGCCTTGCAGAAGGAGGTGCAGGGAGAGGAGAGGAGCCCTGGCCCAGCCCAGCCTCCTGTGCCGACCGTCCCCTCCCCCGCAGTCCATGCCTCTGGTTGGTGTCCCACCCAGGGTGTGCCCACCCCAGGAGAGATGGTACCATTGCAGCTGCTGTATCGTGGGTGTGCTGCCCTTCTCCCAGCAGCAGGGAGGGAGATCAGGGACCCCCCCCACCAATGTTGAGCAGAGCCCCTTATCCCACTCCGGCCTCTGGGCACTGTGGCGTCTCCTTTTCTGATGCCTTGGGCCTCCCATCTGTGGTCCCCTTGTCCTGACCGGGTTCCTACCTCCTGCCGCACAGGCCTTGGGTGAGGATGGGCCTTCCGGTGGTTCTGCCACGACTCCTGGGCTCCGTTCTGGGGGTGTTTGTCCCAGCAGCTCTCACTGGCAAGGCTACCCCCTCGTTTGAGCATCTGGAGAGAGTGCCTCTGTGTGGCAAGGAGCTACCCTTCCTCTGTGTGGGTGTGAGAAGCAGGCCTAGAAGTGATGTCACCCGTCGGGGGTCAGCAGCCTCTGAAGTCCCGAGTCCTGGGCGGGGGTCCTAGTCCAGACACTTGCTCATCAGCGAGTTCTTGGTGCTTTGCTGTCAGGCACAGGCCTATGGCCCCAGATGTCCTGCCCCAGTGTCTCGGTCTGACCATTCCACACCTCCGCATGTGCCGGCTGGCGGACAGTCCTCGCTGCTCTTCCCCAGCCTCCTTCATCCTGCTACAGGTGCACTGGCAGCTGTCCTCCTGAGGTGGGCTCTGGGGGACTCCCCACCCCCAGTGACGCCCTGGCAGGACAGCTGTAGCTAGGACTGGGGCTCAGGGTTAGGAGGGCTTGTGTGGCTTCTTGTGTGTGCACAGTCACCTCGTGGGCTAGGGTCAATGGCTTAACGCTGAGTAGGGTCATCTCGTGGGCTAGGGTCAATGGCTTAACGCTGAGTAGGGTCATCTCGTGGGCTAGGGTCAATGGCTTAATGCCGACTGTGTCTGCAGGTTTCTCCAACTCGGAGGTGGCCTGTGGGGAGGTCCAGGAGCCAGGGGGCCCTAGCCACAGCCCCATCTCTGATTCTCTCAGATGGGATCGTCCTCACACTGCCCTGGGGGGACCTTGAGGAGACCTGGCCAGGAACCACTTGGGAGGAAACTGCTGGGATGTGTGGTCCCCATGGACAGGACTCTGGTGGCCCAGCCGCAGACTGGCCTTCTGGTGGGGCTCCAGTGTCAGCTACGCTTGGGTGGGAGGTACTAGTCCTGCCCACAAGCCTGCAGGCAGTTGTTTGGACATCACATTTATTTTATGGCACCATCCCAAGGTCACATGGGGGTCAGAGACTTGCAGTGTGATCACACTGTAACTACAAATGTTTGTTGATGGCTTGGGCCTTGACCGAACCTTTAGGTGTCCCGGAGGCTCCAGGCTGACTCTGTGCCCCCACCCCCCCCTCGTGTCTACAGTGTGGAGCAGCAGGTGCAGAGAACACACATGTTCCATGCCCCTGCCTCCAGGAGATGCTGACGGGGCAGGGAGGAGAGGTTGCACCTGCCAGGGCAGAGAGAGGCCCTCGAGCTGCAGCCAGACGTCACTGATGTGCTCAGAGCACCATGCAGGTGCCTGTCCTGACACGGTCGGGCAGCACGTAGCACGCGTGCCTCACACGTGTGCCCTCCATTGGCACGGGAGACGCTGGCTGTTGATGGTCCCCTCCTGGGCAGACAGAGCACAGGTGACTGTCCTTGGAGCAGCTGTTGGAAGTGGCTCCTGAGGTGTGATTGACAGATCTGGGTCTGGGCCCAGGCTCTGTTTGGGCCTCAGATTCCCCTTCTGGACACCGGGACGCATCACATGGACACACCAACACACGTGTGCACATGGACACAGGGAAACATCATCACATGGACACCACTCTCACATAATGCTCCATTGTATACACACATGCCCTTATGTAGACACACGTGGGCACAAGGACACACTGTCACACAGTTGTACACAGAAGGGCCTCGTGCACACAGGTTCACACACTACACAAACGCACAATTCAGATACCTCATCCATGCCCGCACAGGCACCCCACATCCACACCCGCACCCACACTCCTGCCACACGGCAGAGCTGGGCCTCACCCAGGTGACCTGTTGGCCTAGAGATGCCGTCATCCATCCCAGCAGGCTCTTGGCTCCCATGTTGCCAGGTGTGGGCTGGGCCAGGCTTTGTTTGTTTGTGGTTGTCCATGGTAACAGTGGGCTGGGCCCCAGACAGCAGGAAAGGGCTGTAAAGTGACTCTCAGGCAGGCCTGTCAGAGGGGCCGCCCTAGAGCACCACGAACCCTCATTCCCTGGCCCTTGGCACTGTACCCTCTGCTGCCAGCAGGAGCCGCTGTGTTCACTCCAACCTGCTGCCACTGCTCTTGAGGGAGCTCCTCACAGGACCAGGGGTGGTAGGCCTATGGGAGGCGCAGCTGTGCACCTGTGAGGGTCCCTGTGTATCGCCGGGTGTCCCACAGCCCCGCGGTGTGGGTGGCTGCCCCTGGGTTGCTAGCCTTGTGAGTGGTGACACGCAGGCCCACCCATGTGTCAATGTCAGTATCGAACTGGCCATTGCACGGTAGATTGAGCTGCCACTTGCCCTGTTGGCATCCCACACAGGCTGTAGTTCAAGTCCTAGCTGCTCCTCTTCCAACCCAGCTCCCTGCTAATGCTCCTGGGAAAGCAGTGGAGCTTGGCCCAAGGGCTTGGCCCCTGCACCAGCGTGGCACCCATGGGAGTACTGGCTGGGAACTGACTTGCCTGGTTAATGCTCAGCTGATGTGGCCATTTGGGAAGTGAACCAGCAGGTCGGAGAGCGCCCTGGACTTCTCTTTCAAATAAATCAATGAGGAAAAAAGGAGCCAGAGGCCACGTGTCCTGGTGTCCAGAAAAGGGCCCGTGAGTGAGCGTTTGCCCTCCTGTGGCCTTCCTGCTCCTCACACGATGCCCCTCCCTGATGTGGGGTTTGGGGGCTGCCAGTGCTGAGCTGGGGTGGCGATCACATGGCCGCTCCATGCCCACGTGCTGCTTGGTGTCCAGCAGGAATGTGCCCTGGAGGGCAGCCTGCTCCTGCTTGTGAGGTGGTCATCCCTCGCAGAGCTGTCCTGTCTCCTTGCAGGCACCCTGAGGAGTGAGGGCCCGAGGCAGTGCCTGGTGGACGCTGCCTTCCTCGTAGGAGTCCATTTCTGTTCCCCAGCAGGTGGCTCCATACTGGGTGGCTCTGTGTCCTGGAGGCTGCCTTTGCACAGGTGGGTCCCGTCACCTCCCTGTTGCGTTTCCCCACTCAGTGGGGGTGCGGTGGGTCAGGAGAGGTGCCAGCTGGGCTGGGTGTAGGTGATTGCAGAGCGCTGCTGTGTCCGTGTGCTGGTGACCGGTGAGCGCTGGCAGGAGAAAGTGCTCAGTGGAAGGGGTTCTGACTGCGGGGCTCATGTGAAGCCCCCAGACCTCCCGTGCCCCCGAGTGGCTGCAGGGGTGCCTGGCACACACCCGGCTTCAGGGATGACTACTTCCACAGGCCCCAGGGGCTTGTGCTTTGGGACACTTTGGGGTCGCTGGCGGGTTCACTGTACGCTGTGTTCGTGCGTGTTGATGCGTGCGTCATGCTGTGTAGCCAGGACTGCCCGTCACTGCTAGCCGAGCCCTTCCTTGTGTTGGATGCTGTGTGCACCCCTGGGGTGTGGCCTGTCGTTTTACCGCCCTGGAAATCCCCCGCGCTTTGGCCCAGTCCCACGCCAGCCCTGGCCAGTGTTGTCTTTACCCTCGAGGCGGAAGTGCAGCAGCCTGCAGCGCTGAGTCCCAGCTCACTGCTTGTGGGACCCTCAGTGACCTTCACAGACAGCAGTTCGACTGTCAACACACATGGGACGGGCCAGGATCCTGGTTTGTGGCATGGAAAGTGGCCATGGGACGAGGTCTGTCACGGTGTCCCTAGAACTGCAGGCTGTCACCAGTGTCCCCCGGGGTTCCCTCTGCCCGTCACCATATTGCAAAGCTGTGTGCCACTTGCTAGCTTCGTGTTTGCTCATTCTCACCTCTCCCCAGGGCAATGTGGAAGAGGTGTGTCCTGCTTGCTCTATGTGTGGGCAGGTGGGCTTGGGTGGGGGTGGAGCCACGAGAGTGATCACACACACACAGCGCCAGACAGGAGCTTGAGTCATGGCCTGTCCCAGACGCGCGATGACCGTGTGTCACTGCTGCCTGGAGGAACTTGACTGAGTCAGATGGGCGGAGCGACTGCTGCCCATGAGGCAGTCAGGTCTCTGCAGGCTCCCAACAAGTCCCCCTGAGGGTGGAGGTGGGTGGGGGTCCTGGAAGCAGAGCGCCTGTGGGGAGTGGGGTCCCGTTCCCAGGAGCCAGCGTGGCGGCAAACAGGCCAGACCCTCTGTGCCAGCCCCCTCTGAGCCTCCCTCTCCCTGCTGAGCCCTATGGGTGCCCTGCGAAGGGGTCACTGCTGCTGCCTGCTTTTAAGGCTGGTGTGTGTGTGGACAGGTGGGCTAGGGTTGGGTCAGAGCCACGAGATCCCAACCCTGTGGCCTGGGTCAGCTCTTGGGCAGGCACCTCCCATCTCTTCCTGCCAAGCCCCGTAGATGCCCTGCATGGGGCCCTGATGCTGCCCACGGCTTTCAGAGGAGGAGGCAGAGCCCAAGTTGGGGGCTTAGCTGGTGGCAGCAGGATCCCAGCCCTGTGTCCTGGGGAGGCCTGGGCAGGTGCCTCCGGTCCCTCCCATATTGTGTGTGTCCTGTCCTCAGACCCCTGTGATGGACTCAAAGCACACTCCTTTCTTCTGTCAACTGGATATCCCTGACCGCCATGTTTAGACTCTGTGCAGCTGCACCTGTAGAGAGTTCTAGAAGGGGCAGTCCCCTTTGCAAGGAGCAGGGGACCCTGGGAGTGGGTGTGCTGGGGCAGCCTATAAAGCCAAGGGTGGAGGCCCCCCCTCCACCTCTGGACCTGGCTCTTCTGCCCCCTGCAGGGAGGGCCTGTGCCTGGCCCAGGTCCGTGTCCTGTGGGTCAGGTGCCTCGTTCCTGAGAGGCAGGTGCAGGGTTTCTGTGAAATGCTGCCAAGGGCCCGAGCCTTTCCGCAAATGGACGGAGACTCGATGCTGCCCTCTGGCCCTGGGTCTCAGTCTCGACGCCACTTTGTGGCTAAGCATGTGGTCAGTGAGGGCCCAGCCTCGTGCCTTTACGGAAGCTTCCTTCCTTCCTGGCTCACCTCTTTCTCTTTCAGGTGCTGACGCCCTGCTGTGTGCACACGGACCTGCACCAGGTAAGGCCCTTGCCTTTGTCCGGGCTGTCCGACTGTGGAGTGGGCAGTGCTCCCGGCCCCGCCCCTTCCATCACCGGAGCCGCTGTTGCTCTAGACCGTGCTGAGGACTGCCCTGTCCACTCAGCTACTGTAGGGTTCACCTCCTGGAGCCCTAGTTTGCTGGACTGGACGTTGGCTGTGTCACTTGTGGCAGTGTGTAGTGGCTGCTGAACAGTCAGCTGGATGAGTGCCTTGTGTGTGTGTGTGCATGAGTGTGCGTGTGTGCATGAGTGTGCATGTGTGTATGAGTGTGTGTGCATGACTGAGTGTGCGTGTGTGTGCATGAGTGTGTGCGTGCATGA
This sequence comes from Ochotona princeps, assembly GCF_030435755.1. Lineage (NCBI taxonomy): Eukaryota > Metazoa > Chordata > Mammalia > Lagomorpha > Ochotonidae > Ochotona > Ochotona princeps. The sequence continues at coordinate 2,852,595 of NC_080851.1, forward strand.
GTGTGCATGCATGAGTGAGTGTGCGTGTGTGTGCATATGTGCATGAGTGTGCGTGTGTGCATGAGTGTGCATGAGTGAGTGTGCGTGTGTGCATGAGTGCGTGTGTGCACGAGTGTGTGTGTGCATGAGTGTGCATGAGTATGTGTTAATGGTTGATTCATCTGTTAGAAAGGCAGAGCTGCAGAGCAAGGGAGAGACACAGAAAGGGCTCTGCTGCCTGCTGGTTCACTCCCCAAACGACCCAAGCCTGGAGCCTGGAACTCCAGCAGGGCCATTAGCTGGGAGCTGGTTGTGAAGTAGAGCAGCTGGGGCTGGGCTAGGCTCCCATATGAGATGCCGGCACGGCAGGCAGTGGCTTACTGTGCTACTCTACAACGCTGAACCCACCATGTGTTTTTACCAGATGGAAGTCACATGGGTAACGGTTTGTCTTTGCTTGTTGTTTGGGCAGTTGCTCTGTGGTCTATTTATTTATTTAAGATTTATTTTACTTTTATTGGAAAGTCAGAGAGGAGGAAAGACAGAGAGGAAGATCTTCCATCTGTTGATTCACTCCTCAAGCGGCTGCAATGGCCAGAACTGAGCTGATCCAAAGCCAGGAGCCCGTAGCCTCTTCCAGGTCTCCCACACGGGTGCAGGGTCCCGAGGCTTTGGGCCGTCCTCTCCTGCTTTCCCAGGCTACAGGCAGGGAGCTGGATGGGAAGTGGGGCTGCCGGGATTAGAACTGGCGCCCATATGGGATCCCAACATGTGCAAGGCAAGGACTTTAGCCACTAGGCCACACCGCCGGGCCCATGCATATGTAGTTGTTACATGCGTGTGCAATCCACCTGTGCAGTTTGTCATTGCATGTGCATGTATGCACACATGGGATTATTGCATGTACTTGAATATATTTGTGCACATCACATAATTGTTATAGCGTGTGAATGTCTTTTTAACTTTATAGGTTTTTTAAAAAAAAAATCCATTCATTTCAAAGGCAGAATCACAGAGAGCCCTCATGTGTTTGTTCACTCCATGTACCGCCGCCATGGCCAGGGCTGGGCCCGGGAAAAGCCAGGAGCTCTGCCTGGGTCCCCGGGGGCCCCCTGTGGGTGCAGGAGCGTGGGAATTGGTGCCATCTCCGCTGTTCCCCACGAGTACTGGCAGTTACATGGCTGTTGTGCAAGTGGAAACAGCGAGAGGTGTGTGATGTGTGATTCTCATTGGCATAGAGACTTGTGTTTGTGCGGCCTCTGTGCACGTGTGTGGACGCTGTGCCTGAGGAGTTGCCCTGGCTACCTGGATGCTGAGTGGCCACTGCCACAGCTGGGCACCTGCTACCCTTTGTGGGAAAGATAGGCCTGTTGGTGCTGAGTTGGATGTTCTGACATGCCCAGTTTTGAAATCAGAGGTCTATTGCACAGAAAACAATCTAACTTCAGTTAGTGGAGTTTTGGGGGCTATGTGAGCTATGTGCTCTGTTGTAGGCCCGCCATGGTATCCTGGGGTCTCAGTGACTCTCAGGCCTGTGAGGTGTGTGGCAGGTTGTGTTTTTGGGGGTGCAATGTCCAGTGGGGACCATGTTCTCTCACCTTGGTGGGGGGAGTCCCTTGGGCTGTGCTCCCATGTGTTGGTCTCGCTCCCTCGCTTTGGTGGGGGGAGTCCCTTGGGCTGTGCTCCCATGTGTTGGTCTCGCTCCCTCGCTTTGGTGGGGGGAGTCCCTTGGGCTGTGCTCCCGTGTGTTTGTCTTGCTGCCTCACCTTGGTGGGGGGAGTCCCTTGGGCTGTGCTCCCGTGTGTTGGTCACGCTGCCTTGCTTTGGTGGGGGGAGTCCCTTGGGCTGTGCTCCCATGTGTTGGTCTCGCTCCCTCCCTTTGGTGGGGGGAGTCCCTTGGGCTGTGCTCCCGTGTGTTTGTCTTGCTGCCTCACCTTGGTGGGGGGAGTCCCTTGGGCTGTGCTCCCGTGTGTTGGTCACGCTGCCTCACCTTGGTGGGGGGAGTACCTTGGGGTGTAGTCCCATGCTGTTGGGGTGGTGGGTGTTCGGTCCTGCTCACTCCCTGCCTTGCTGACTCTGGGTTTGGGCACAGGTAGCTATGGCTGGTGGTGTACCCAAACCCACCCTGCCATCCCCTGGGGTGCCAGTGTCCCTGCCTGAGCCTCCAGGCCTGGCACTCCACTGTTGGCGACACACTGCATTCCTGCTCCATCCAGTGCTGGTTTCGCCTTGTCCCCCTGCCACCCTCAGTGACCCCCTCAGCGACTCCCTGACCGGGCTGTGCCTGAGCCCTTGCAACAACTTCCCACAGGTGTGTCCTAACATGTCTCAGTGTCAGGAGCAGCTAGGCTGCCAGGAGCCTGGGCACAAAGCTGCCCTGAGAGTCCAGGTGCCATTCGTTGGACCCAGCTAGGGGTTGTGCCAACAGACATAGTGCATCCATGAGCTGCCTTTGGGACCCTGTTCATGACACCACAGTCTCAGGGTTATGTTGTTTTTGTCTGGCGCAAGCCATGGCTGCCAGACTTGAGGGATGTCTGCCTCCTGACATGGAGCTCCAGGCCTATCCATGCATTTCTTGCTTTCTTTAACCACAACGTGGCGCATCCCTGCTTGGCTGGAGTGGCAGAGGCAGTTAGTCCTCTGGGCCCCTGAGCCTAACACACCCGGATGTTAGAGACCTTTCCCGGTGCTGGGCTGTCTGCTGGGCTGTCTGCCTGTGGGCCTGTGTTTCCCTTGTGAGTCTGGTGTTTGCCCTGGCCATACAGTGAAGTGTGAGGTTACCACATGGTGTGCGGCCTCCACGTGGGAGGCAGAGTCCTCCTTGTCAGAGCTCCCAGCTGGTGTGTCACATGTAGGCTCTGAGGTCCTGTGGAACCAGCGTGGGACGGAGTCCCAGGAACAGACAGCAGTGTGCAGGGAGACAGATGGGTGGCAGGAGAGAGGTCATGCGAGTGCTGGGACCTGTGCTGCGCCACGGCAGGTGCAGGGGGACGGTCGTTCCCAGGTGTCATCCGAGCTGTGGTTCTGGGAGCAGAGGCCCTGTGCTCTGCTTGTCATTGTCATCAGCTGGCATCACGCCATGCTGCATTGGGCATGGTAGGCTCGGTGGCCCCTCAAGTCAGAGGCAGGCTGTGATTCCACTGTCGTGTGTGTGTGTGTATACACATCAACACAGAATGCTGTAGCAGTTATCAGGGTGTCCCCTGCCAGAGCAGGTACCTGGGAGAGGTGTCTGCCCCAAGCTGAGTCCTTTTAGCCTGTTCTTCTGGGGGTTGGGGTTTGCTGCCTGCTCTGGGCGCTGTGAGGACAGGAGGAACGAGACTTGCACCCGGGACACGCACTGGGATCCCAGCAGCTCCGAGGCTGCCTGCCTGCAGGGTGGGCTTAGTGTTTCCTCCTGTACTCTCTGCTGGCAGCAGGGACACTGTGAGGGCTGGCAGCTGGTGGCAGGGAAAGTGTGGCGTCAGGTGGTCTGCAGGGCTGTTTCTCGGTGTGTCCCCGAGTGGGGCCGTGCTTTCCCCTTCCTCTCCCTCGGAAGCCACTGGGTCCCTGTGCACCCCAGAATCCTGGCAAACTCAGGGGCAGGGTTGGCTTCTGCAGGGAGAACATGATGGAACCCTTGTGCACAACTCCTGCCCCAGCCAGGCCAACCCTCCCAGCGGCTCATGCCCGCCATGTCCCCACCCCAGACAGCCCTGCAGAAGCCTGTGCCATTTACAGAGTACCTGTTGCCCTTGAGAGGCCTGTGCCCCTGCCTTCCGGTGGCCTTTGTGTGTGGGAGCAGGTGCTGGCCCATGGGCGGGGGCGCTGAGAGGCTGAGCTGTGACACTGCCCGCTTCTTTGTTAATCAGAGTGGGTACCCATCAGAGGTGACCCCAGGTATTGGTGACTGTTGGAGACTACAGCCCTCAGCCTGGTGTTTCAGACGACGCCTGTGTGTGCACATGTGTGGACGTACACACCACGAGACAGCAGGGAAGGCAGGGAGCACCTGGATCTGCCCCGGGTCCAGCAGGGAATACACGCCTGTGGGGAGGCCTCCCTAGTCTAGGGTGTGGGCAGGCTCAATTGAAGCCCACAGAATCCTCCTGCACATCCCCTCTCTGGAGGGCCCAGCACCTCCCCAGGCGTGTCTGGCCCTTCCTTGGCCCCCAGCATGTAGAGGAGGAGGAAGACAGCCAGGACTGGCTTGCAGCAGCTGCTGGGCCTGCATTATCCCGAACAGGAGGAGGGCACCTGTGTGGATGTGTGCGAGAGGGGCTCCTGGCCAACTGGGCTGATTGTGGAGTTACTAGGACGCCCTAGGCCTGTGTTGCCTGGTTTTGGAACCAGGGTTGGCCTGAAGCCTCTGCCTTTTCCTTGTGAAGGGCTCCTGGGTGGGCAGGGCTCGGGCTGGCCGGTGCGGGCCAGTCCAGGGCTCAGAGCAGTCCTGGTCTTTGCCTGCCAGCCCGTTTGCAGCTGCCCCCCAGACACCCCAGAACTGCAGCTAGGGCCTACCAGTGCCACTCCCTCTGACTGTGGGCTGCAGTTTGATACTCAACGGCCTGTAATACTACCGTCCCTTGCCACACCTGAAGCAGTGGACATGCCTTGGGATCTCTCCAGCTCGGGGTGACTTTGGAACAGGTGTCTGCAAGGAGGGTTCCCCGCAAGGACCTCTCATCCACATCCGGGGCTCGCAGAGGTTGACCGGGACACTGGGATGAAGCCCCTGCTGTGTGTGCTGCCTTGTAGCTGGGATTTGGGAGCAGGGTTGGCTCTGTGTGCAGCCCTTGTCCGCCTTTGCAGGTGCAGAGAACACATTAACCCTGGTGTCAGCTTACAGCCTGGGAGTACAAAGCCTTGGCTAATGATTAAAGACACATAGGTCCATGGCTGGAGGCTCCCCCAGGCTACAGCCCGTGCCCCCATCCCCACCCCCACCCCCACCTCCCCTGGGCACTTGCACTGCCAGGTGTGTCGCACCGGGAGGTGCTGAATTCCCACGCTCTGACCACTGACTGCATCTGTATGCTTAGAGTTGCTGTGTTTCTCTGGGCCTTGGGACCCTCAACCTAAAGTGAGAGCTGGGGTTTGGGATCAGGGCTGGGGGACCCTGGTTCCTGCACACCAAGCCCCTACCTTTAGCTGAATGTAGGCCTCCTGGGCACCCACCATCTGCAATGTTGTGAATGAATGATGTCAAGTGTGGCGGCTTCATCGTTGCACTGTATGTGGGAGACCTGGCGGAGTGTGGCCTTCCTCTCCTGAAGGTTTCAGATTCAGTAGCAGGTGCACATTTGAAGCCTGCAGGGGCTGTTGGGTCACATGTGATCTGAGCAAGGCAGCAGTGACTGCTGAAGGGAGAAATACTTGTGTTTGTGATGACACAAGTTGGGGGAGTGTGTGAGTGTGACTGCCTGGCAGTGCTGGGAGGCGTTCTGCGTACACAGCATGTTACTTTACCTGCAGGGGGAATGGGACTTTCCTCACCAAGGAAGCTGCATACGGCACGTCCCCTTGCTCCCAAGTCTGCATCCCAGGACAGACACGCAACATGGGAGGGAGACCATGGCCAGCCTGGGAGGAGGCCTGGCCTCATCTGGTCCCATCTTGTTTACCTGCCGGGGTATAGTCTCACCAGCCAGTAAAGGCTGTGCAGGAAATCAGGTTCCTGGGGCGCTATGCTCCAGGGGTGAGAGCATCTCTGCGTGGGAGGGAGGCCTGCTCACATGTTGGGGTGCCCAGCACCCCCGTCCTTGAGGGCAGGAGTCCTGGGTACTCTCCCCTGCACGGGCTGCAGGCCTGTTTCGATGCAGTGCCCGGGGAGGGTGTGGCAGCATTTGCCATGTGGAAAGGAAGTGCTCTTCTCTCTGAGATCCGGGTCTCACTTGGCGGCTCTGTCCCAGAGGAAAGGGGACCGGTGTGGGATACATGGATGCTTTCCCTGTTAGGGGAGGGATGCCTCTGCAGGCTGGCTCCTGAGCTCCCAGGGTGAGGACCTTGACGTTCCTGACCCAGCCTTCTAGGCCTGGGCCCGTCTGTGCACCAGAGTGACCTGGGGAAGCGGCCGGAGTGGCGAGGGCAGCGGCTTGGAGGGGGGGGGGGGGCGGAAGCATGGGGTGTGGCTGGTGAGGAGTCGGGCCTGGGGGAAGGAGTTGCATCGCCACCACGGGATCTGGCTGGGGAAATCCTCTCAGCCACTGTGGAGTGGGGAGGGAGCTGGCTTGTGAGGGAACTGAAAACGAGCCCGGAAGTGCACCCAGGGAAGAGCCGCTGGTGACACGTGGGGTGACTGACAGCAGTCTTGGCTCTGTCCTATGGCTGGTTCCATCTCAAAACTTTTTTCGTTGTTTGGCCTTACACAGATCAATGTAGTTAATAACCGATAAAATTCTAGCAGTGTGATTGTTCCCTTTCCCCATAATCCCTCTGACTTTTATAGTTTTTGAGAGAACATTTAATTTACATTACAGACAAGGGCTGGTTGTCTACCAGATGAAGGTTCAACATACACAAAGCAGCAAGGTCCTGGCTCAGGGGGCACAGGCAGGGGCCGTGGGCGAAGCCACAGCACGTGGGGTGTGGGAGGGGTTACACAGGCGTGCACTGCTGGCCACGATGCTGGTGCTGTTGCCTGGGATCCCAGATTGGAGCTCAGGCCTGTTGTTGGCCGCACACTGGTGGCTGCATGGACAGTGCAGCCTGGGCCCCTGTCCTGTGCCCCTCGCCCAGTCGTGGTCCATTGTCTCCAGGCTAGACATGGGACTTCAAGCTACAGGGCCTGGAAAGCCTTCCATCCACAGCTCTGCAGTCTCAGAGCATGCTGGCAGCTGCCCAGGCAGGCAGCACAGGACACAAGACCTGCCGGTGTGGAGAGGTCAGCTTTAGCAAGCCTTACGGAAAGCACAGAGCAGCAAGAACACTGGCTGAGGGACTGCCTCCAACCAGCCAAGCAGTCTTCTGAAGCGTAACCAGTGAAAGGCCAGGACACGGAGACAGGTCTTCCATCTGCTGGTTCGCTGCCATGTGCCTGCCATGGCCGAGGTCAGGGCAAGTTGAAGCGAGGCTCTTGATCTGGGTCTCCCACACGGGGCCGGACTCAGCATCTGAAGCTGTCACTGTCTACGCAGGGGTGAGGAATAGAGCCAGGATTTGAACTCAGGCCCCACCCCGCTTTTCGCTGGGAGGTTGGCACATGTGTACTGCCAGAGATGACCTTGTCTGAGTTGTTAGGACAAAGAAGCCCTGAGGCCCAGGCGCGCAGAGAGCTGGTGTGGGGCCCGGGCGTCCCGGGACTTGGAGAGTTGGTGTGGGGCCCGGGCGTCCCGGAGCCTGGGCACTCGGAGAGCTGGTGTGGGGCCCGGGCGTCCCGGGACTCGGAGAGCTGGTATGGGGTCCGGGTGACCCGGGACTCGGAGAGCTGGTGTGGGGTCTGGGCACGCGGAGAGTTGGTGGGGTCCTGATGCTATCAGTTCCCTGGGCAGCCCCCGCTTGGGCCTGTCCTACTTAGCTGCCTGCCTGAGGTCCACCGCCATTCTCTAGCTGCCAGCAGGCCTCCTCCCGTCAGGCTTCAACCCCACCTGCCCGGGGTCCCCTGTGAGAGCCACTCCTAAGGAGGCTCTTCCTAGGCCCTTTGGCGTCACACACTCCTGCCCCTCCTGGTCTCCCCAAGAGCCAACCCTGTCACCCCAGCTCTGGAGGTGGCTCTGCTCCTGGGCACTGTCCCCATTAGGGGTCTGTATATTCATGCATTGGTTCCATTCCTCCTGGCATTCCAACCTCCTTCTGTCTACCTCCCTGTGCTGCCCCTGCAAGCTCCTTTGTACCCACCAACCTGAGCCACCCGTGGGTGGACATCTGTGCTGGTGGCCAGTGTGCGAGGGCCTGCCAAAGGGCAGCTGGCTGCATGCGGTGTCCTTGTCACCTGGGACTTGGGCTGTCACGGGCATCCCTGTGTTTGTAGGACAGCTTTCCGTGGACAGAGTTAGCCGGTGGCGGCCAGGCCCCAGCATGGAGTGAGTGAGGGTGGCCTGCATGGTGAGCTGCAAGCAGGGCTTTTGGGAAGTCTCTCCCTGGGCTCCCCCATTGCCTTGCTTGCCCAGGATTGGGTTACTAACGGTCGCTGCCGCTCTTGGGGTCAGAAGTTGGCATTGTTTTTTAAAGACTTTTTAGAAAAAAAAAATATTTCCAAGGCAGAGTTAGAGAGAGAGAGAGAAATCTTCCATCTACTGGTTCACAAGGGCCACCGTGGCGGAAGCTTTGTCAGGAGCTTCTCCCACTTGGGTGCACTTGGGTGCACTGTGCTGGGGCCTGCCCACACCTGTGGATCTCAGGTCCTGGACAAACTTGCTGTTCTGTTGGCCCTTGACCGGCCATACAGGTGAGACCTAGTGTGTGCCTGCTTGGGGGACTCCCCTGGGGTGGCTCCTGCTGCCCCCCAGTGTCTGTGTTGAGGGGACCAGGTGGCCACCCTATGGGGCATGCTGGGACGTGTGCCGGAGCAGACAGGTCCGACTGGGGGCCACCCACAGTGTCACATGGCAGGTGTTGTCCAGCTGCAAAGGAATGTGGTCGCCTCTGGCCATCTGTGCACTGTTCAGGACTGGGCCGTGACTCCCCTGTGGGTTATGCCTGGGTACCTGTGTGCTGTTCGTGCCTGTGTCTGGCCACTCCTCCAGGGGCTGGGTGTCTGAGGGCACTGTTTTAGGGTTTCCAGCTTTCCTGTGAGGCAGCTGTTGTCACCCATTTCCAGAGGCAGACACTGAGGCTCAGGAATTACAGCTAAGTCCTGTGGGTGCCTCCAGTCTGAGCAGCGTGGCTTTGGCCTGCGGTCCCCCAGGCTTTCTCGGGCACCTGGCTCCTGGCCAGGGGGGTGGGCAGGCACCCTCTTCTGGTCGTGAGCTTCTGGACTGGGAGCCCCGTGGCCCCCCGTGGAGTGGGTCCCTGCCTGGCCTGCCCGCTCTAGGTGAAGAAGTTCTGTCTGTGGTGTAGCACCTCACTGGGAGGGAAGCCAGGCGCATGCAGGGCGTGACTGTACAGCCAGTACGTGCCTTCCGGCCAGCCTGGGAGGTGGCCAACCAGCACAGTGAAGTCGGTCAGGTGCGGCCCCTGCTGGCGGTGCCACCCACCACTGGCACCCTTCCGTATGTTGAGCCTCGGGCAGGCTGGGTGAACTGTGCAGGGTCTGTCCACGGCCAGTGTCTCTGGGAGACTGAGCCCACTGGGCTCACGATGCTGTAACCTGGGAGCCTCTGCCACGGCTCCCTGTCCTCCATGGTTCAGTGTGCAGGCTGTGTTCCCAGCTACTGCCTGAGTGTCTTGGTTTTGTTTTTACTTGGATGTGTTATTGAGGCAGAGTGAGGTCTCTTATGAGTCATCACAGATGAGGTGGAGCGATTGGGAGCTAAGGCAGGAAGTGGAGGAGAGAGCGGGAGGGAGGAGAGAGGGGAAGGGAGGCAGCTGCTGAGATCTCCAGAGATTTGGGGTGAGGGTCCCAAAGGAGACTTCTGGAAGCCACCACCTGTGCCTGCTGTTCTGTGTACCTCGCGGAGGGCGGAGTTCCCTGGAGACCCAGGCTGGGATGGTCCTGGGAGTGCACGGCTGGCTGGTCAGCTTCCTGGTCCCATGGATTCTCGGCAGGCTGGCAGTGTCCTGTGCCTGTGTACAAGCATGGGTGCTCTGTGCGAGGCCTGGTGCACCTGCCAGCGGCTCTTGGCGCTGGGCCCTCCCACCTGCTGAGCAGTGCTGGGCTCCCCACCCCTCCTGCTGAGGCCAGGAGCCAGGACATTAGCATGAAGCCTTGGAGTGGGAGGAGCTGCCTGTGGAAGGAAGGAGCCCCAGCACAGTAAGTTCATGACTCCCCGGCCTCCTGGGACTGTCCGAGGACCCCTCCCCTGCCACCCCCACCCCGTAGGCCTCTGGGGGGCACAGGGGGTACATGTGGCTTTTTGGTGAACACTTGTGCCTGTCTGCTCCCCTCCCTGCCTGTCCATCCCCCAGCCACTCCGTTCCATATGGGATGGGCCCAGCCAGGGCTCCTGGCTAGGGACACAGGACTCCGTGCACCTGTATTTGTAAACAAGCCTATCTGAACCCCACACTGCTGCCTGTGGCTGAGCGTGGTGGCAGAGCAGCTGTTCCAGCATCGCGGCCTGGGTCAGGGGCCCTGGAGGGCAGCGTCTACACCTTGAGACGGGTCTCTGGTGTTCTCGTGTGGAAGGGGAGTGTCTCGTGGGGTGTGTGGCCTGGGGGTGTCACTCACCTCCTCTGAGTGTCCCCCACCCAGCCCCTCTCCGTGGGGCCGCCGTTGTGAGCTGGTTGTAGGGTCCCGTGTGAACCCGGCACCTGCAGTGAAAGTGCGTTTCAGGTGCCCGTCACCTGCCTGGCACTCACACAGAACAATTGGGTAAGTGACTCATATTTGTTCAGCACTTAATGCTGCCAGGTGTGGTTCTGAGCCCAGCTGCGCTTCCTTATTGGATCCTGCCCATGCCCCTGAGGTTATCGCCCTGTGCAGGGGAGGAAACTGAGGCTGAGGGAGCAGGTGGGCTTCCGGGGATGGCACAGTGGGAGAAGGGGTGGGCAGAGGGACCGGCCTTGGTTGCGCTGACCGCATGCTGCTGGTGACCCCTGCCAAGGGCTCCCCCTCGCCATGGGTAGCCCAGCCTGTAGCCAGCCCCACCCCATGCACAGCCTCTGCCCTAGGCTGGGGGCCACTGTCCCGCTTCCCTGCACACGTAGCCAGGGCCTTCATTCCTGGGTATGCAGGAATCGGGGCCAGTGGCAGCTACTGTGGGGAGCACACAGGTGGCTCCGGTGAAGCCATACTCCCTGCCCATGTGGGGTGTGGGGTACCAGCTCCGGAAAGAGGGCATGGAGGCAGGGTGGGCAGCAGGGGACATGCTCTGTCTGCTCTGGGTCCTTGCCTTTGTCCTGCCCAGGGCACCCCATTAGTCCCATGAAAGCTGGAGGCAGCGCTGCTGCTGGCTCATGTGTCTTTGGCCATTCTTGGGGGAGTGGACCTCTGCTCCCCTTGGGTGTCCAGGGTGTCCTGGTGGAGGACGCCCTCCATAGGGCAGTTTTGGGAGCTGGTGTGAGAAGACGCTATCAGAAGCAGGTGTGTCTTGGTTTTGGTAGACTCCAGATGCTGAACTCAGCTCAGTGAGTGGGAAACTCCACAGCTTGTGGCTGTGTGTGGCCGTGCCGCACCAGTGGCGTTTGCCCCGCTGGCCTGAGTCGATGCCAAACCACGCCTGCTCCGTGGGCCCCACCTCCCCATGTTGGTCCTTCCTGCATCACTTCCATTCGCTGCATCCTTTGGGGAGGGGCCAGGGGCTCATACTGCGTGGCCTGTCCTCTGCATGGAGCTTTATGAAGCTGACTGAGGTCTGTTGTAAGACTGAAATCCGTGTCTCCCTGCCTCTGCAGTGGCCTCACGGCTCCTGAGTCACTTTGGGGCCCGTGGCTCCCCCTGACCCTTCCCACCTCCTTGAATGCCTGCTTCCCCCCTCCTTCCCTTCGCTCTGCACCTGGAGGCAGCCAGCCAGTGCCCTTGCCAGTGTATGGTGACCGAGCTCGGCTGACAGTGCGTATAATGAGTAGCCTCCTTGCAGTAAAGGAGACCAAGGTTGGGGGAAGCTGCCACCAACTCACATGGGCAGAGAGCTGGGCAATACAAGGCCCTGGGCTGGGACATTCTGTCGTAACCAAAACCTTGTTTAGTCACACGAGATAATAGACGTGGCCCAGGCATGTGGGCTCCAGTCCTCTGAGCTGTGCCAAGGCCCTGTGTATGGCAATGCAGTGTGTGAGGCCAGGAACTGGGCATGAGGGATGCACTTGGAAGGGCAAGGGTGCCGATGTCTGTGCAAGGTGTTCCTTTGGGGGTCCAGTGTTGGGGTGAGCTGCGCAATGTAGAGGCTGCAGGTGAGCCTTTCCCTGCAGGCTGCCATGCTGTGTGCCTGCAGGGCCTGCCCTGGCTTGAGGTGCTCATCCTGGCTGCATGTCCCCAGGCCTGGGGGCAGCGGGGTGTCCTCCCTGGCTAGGGGCAGCAGGGTGTCCGCCCTGGCTTGAGGCACTCATCCTGGCTGTCCCCAGGCCTGGGGACAGCGGGGTGGGTCCGCACAGCTGGCCTGCTTCAGGCCCTCCTGCAGATGTTTTACTGTGCTCTGTAGTAGCACTGGCCACAGCCAGGTCGTGTCCAGTGTCACTCTTGGGCGTGGGCACTTTGGGCCACCCTCTCCACAGAGCCACCCACTGGGGGTTCCTGGCAACTTGGACTACCCTCCGGAATACAGACTGAAGACTCTCGTGTGATCTTGGGTATGAGGACAATACCCTGGTCTCTGTGACACAGCTGTCTGCTGGGCACGAAGGGGGAGCCGTCCTGTGTCGGTGGGGAAGTCATCCAGTTGGGGCTTGTGTCCCCTTAAGTGGCCAGCAATCCTCATCCCTGAAAAGTGAGACAGCTGCCACTCATGACCCTGAGTGGCAGTGTGGGAAACATTGTCTCCACGGGACGGAGGTGGGGCCTTGGGCAGGTGGTCAGGGTCAGGTGTGGCTGTGGGTGGAGTCTTTAGGAAGCAAAATAACCGTGCATCCAGAACTCGGAGAGGAGTTACCCGCTGCGGTCTGGGGCAGCAGCAGGAGGACTTGCCATGGTTGGTTGTGTTCCTGTCACCACCCTCAGCCGCTCCTCTGTGGGGGCACTGGGCTGCTGGCATCTTGATGTGGCACGTGTGTGGTGTGTGTGTGCTCTGGCAGGAGAGCTCCTCTGGGGACTTTCAGTGGGTCCAGGGACCCTGGCCCCGCTGCCCTCCCTCTCTTGAGCTGTGTGCCTGGCTCGCTCTTGTGCCGTCTGAGCCCCAGGTCTGTCCTCCCGCCAAGGCGGCTGCCGTTCCCTGGTGTGAGCACTGTTCTGATGGTGATGTTTGTATTACTGTCACCAGATATCCCCGGGGGTGGGCGGGGGACCATGGTGGTGCTTTGAGGGATGCCATGGTAGTGTCCCTGGGGGACAGCAGGGCTCCCTAACCCCACATTACTGGGAGGTGGAAGCACAAGGTGGCCACCCCTGCAGCGGGCAGGGGGCATTTCCTCTGCTCACAGGTGCATAGTGACCAGGCCTGCCCTGACAGAGGCCAGCCTAGCTCCTCCCAGGGAAGCTGCCTTCAACTTCCTGTCATCCTCCGAATGGCCCTGTCTCATATGGAACAGCTGTAGACTGTATGTGTCTCGTGACTGAGAGGTGGCCACAGGCACTGATGTCCCTCTGGCTCCAGGGTTGCCATTACTGTGTTTGTTTCCACAAATAGGTGACAAGCTGCTTTGGGAAAGAAGGGAGTTGGCAGCTCCAGAAAGTGTGGCATGTGGGGGTTGCTCTGGCACCTGCCCCTCCATGATGCTGCTTGGTCCACAGCTGCTGTATGTGCAGGAGGCTGGCAACTGGGGTGATCAGAGACCTCCTGTTGTGCCCAGGGACCTGGCCTTATGGCCAGGATAAGCAGCCGGCTGCTGCAGAGGTGGCTGCTGCGTCAGGCGGGAACCCTGGGCTGGCAGTCTCGCAGGCTTGCCTCTCGTGGCTTTCACCTTAACCCCAGATTCCGGCGATGCTGGCCCCTCCTCCCCTGAGCTCTCAGCGCCTCTGGAAACTGAAAGCTGTGATAATTCTGTGCCAGCGGGGGCACAGGTGAGGGTGGTGTGGGCTGGCACAGGCTGGGCGGGAGACTTGTTGCTTGTCGTTTCCACCTGGAGAGCAGAGGAGGACAAAGGAAGTCTGTGTTACTGCCTCGTGGAGCTCCCTGCACAGCTAGGGCCCAGCCCTGCTGGCCACACGGACGGACGGGGCCGGAGGGCCCTGGGGCCAGCCTGGACGGCCGTCTGCACAGCCCCAAGAGACACTGGCACACAGACCTGGAGGATCTGCTGGGCTCCAGCACCAGGGTAGGACCCCGCGTCTTTGGGGAGCTCTCACTCCTCAGTCCTCCCCTGGGAACACCTGAGGGTGATGCGTGCCCTGGGGCACCCTCGTGCAGGGGTGAAGCCACTCCTCCACGTGGCATCCCGTCACCTGGTGACTAGTGTCTTGGCTCTTGCCATCCATCGTGGGACTTGTCTCCGTCCCCATCGGGGCATCTCGAGGAGCTGGGGGGCCAGCCCCGGCAATTGGGGGCTGTTATCTCAGGCTCGTCCTCTGTTGAACTCCTTGTGTAATCCCAGGGAGGGGGAGCAGAACAGAGTGGTGGGCCGGCTACACCTTCCCTTTCCTCCTGGCTTGGGGCTGGAGCAGCCCCCACCCCATCCAAGGTGTCTCCTCCCCTTATCCACCAGGGGTCATGGGTTGAAGAGAACTTGGGGTTCTGTGCAGTGTAGTGGCCCCAGCCTCACTGTGAGGGTGCAGAACCTTAGGCCCCACTCATGAGGCAGGAGTGGGGCTGCCTGCCATGGACATGCCCTATAACGTGCAGGTGGCCACCGGTCCTGTACCTGTGTAGGGAAGAAGAGTATGGGGGACTGCTGTGGGCCGGGGATGCAGTGAAACCTCAGGTGTCCTGTGACCTTGGACCAGGCAACCTTGTGACCAGGTGCAGACTGATGAGTTCCTGCTTCATGCCTCACGAGGCATCCCTGTGGGTGGTGGGAGGTCTGAACCCGGAACACCGGCAGCAGTGTGCCTCTTGGCACAGCCTCACTTCTTACCTGCTCAGGTGCCTGGCCCTGTGGTCGGGATGGTGAGTTGATAGCTTCCTGCCGTTGGAATTGACCTTGGCGTCCGTGAGGCCAGACGCCAGAATCCTGGCCGCGGCTGAGATGTGTGTGGCTCCATGCCCTGAGCGCTGTGTGCTGAACTCGGGGTGCTGGGGAGATGCGTCTCTGTGCAGCTCAGGAGGCAGGAGACCCTCCCTGCCTCTGGGACCCTGCCCGCCCTGGTGGTCACACGCTGCTGTGTGTCTGTGATCTTGGGATGTGCTATGAGAACCGGGAGGAAGCCCTTGCAGCATGGTGTGTGTATCCACCCCCGTGAGGGTGTGATTTGCAATAAGGTGAGCAGCATGGTGGGGTCTGCAGCAAAGTACACCTGAGGATGCTGGGTGAGTGGGTGTGTCCCACGTCTGTCGCTGTAGTGGAAAACCAGTGGCTGAGCAGTTGCTGCAGGATGGGGGTCCAAGAAGGGCGGGGGTCCGTGTAGCTGCTGGCTCTCAATGTGGCCAAGCCCCAGGGCTGACAGCCATGTGTACCAAGCACCTGTGTGAGCTGGTGAGAGAGTCTGCAGAGGCCATGGCTCGGGGTGAAGGATTCAGGCACGGCAGCTGAGGTGCCTGGAGGCAGTGCTGGTGTAGCTGGACCACAGCCCTGGGCCGACGTTAGCCTGTTAGCCCCTCTAACATCACCATTCGGCAGGGAAGCGTGGGGCTCCCAGCTGTCCCTCGAGCCTCCTGGGGGCGTCCCACCTCCTCCTCGGGTGCCTGCCCCTTTGGATACTGGAGGAGATGCCCAGTTGATCTTGTGATGGACTCAGTTGTCCTGGGGCTGGGGACTGCGGTGTGTGCCACACTGAACCTGTGTCTGAGCTAAAAATCCAGAGGGTTCTCGCTCATTACGCAGTGCTCCAGCTGCCCATTTCACAGAGGGGAAACTGAGGTTCGCAGTGACTCTGGGCTGACCTCAGGTTTTGTATGTTGGTGCCGCAGCAGAGAAACGAGACCCCGGTTCTCCTGCAAGCACAGCTCTGAGGGTAGTGAGGTCAGGGGCTGGTGCTGTGCCGAGGCTAAGGGAGAAGCCCCCAGAAACCTCTGGGAGGAAGGAGGCGGGGTGTCCCTGAGCCAGCAGGTCCAGGGCCGCGGTCGGCCTGCTGTAGCCCCCATGTCTGCGCTGGCCAGGAATGGCTTTTGAGGAACCGCGGATGGGCCGGTGACTGTCCAGGCCCCACTCCCTAGGCCTGTAGCTGCGGGGCTTCTGACCTGCCTTGCCTTGCCTGAGAAGGACAGAGGGCAGGAAGCAGCCCCCGGGTGGGGAGGACAAGGCCTGAACGCCACCCTGAAGTCATCGGTGTTTTTAGTAGAGAAAGGAAACATACGGGCCAGAAAAACAAGAAAGACCACCGTGATGGCGCACAGCGGAAGCCGGGTAGGGCTCGGCCAGCTGCGCCTGACCACACGGGTGGCCACACACACGGGGGTGTGACTGTGACCATGTTCCGTGGCTCTGGGAGGGTGTACAGCTAAGTTTGCTGCAGGCTTGTCCCCCAGCCCCGTGAACATTGTCTCTGCCCTCGAGGACTCTGCTCCTTGCTGGGGCTGTGGGGCAGGGAGCCCCTCAGAGAGCTGCTGGTGGTCTGTCCCTGGTCATTTCTACAGGACTGCCCCCTCTGGTGGCTGCCCACATCCCCCTGGCATGCGCCACCCCCTCTGGTGGCCGCCCACATCCCCCTGGCATGCGCCACCCCCTCTGGTGGCCGCCCACATCCCCCTGGCATGCGCCACCCCCTCTGGTGGCCGCCCACATCCCCCTGGCATGCGCCACCCCCTCTGGTGGCCGCCCACATCCCCCTGGCATGCGCCACCCCCTCTGGTGGCCGCCCACATCCCCCTGGCATGTGCCACCCCTCTGGTGGCCCCGGCCGTTCTCAGGTGGAGGCCGCCCGCATCCCGCCTGTGCATGCCTTTCTGCTTCCTTCCTTCCTGCACTCTCTCCGCTGTTTATTGGACAAGTGGAGTTTAAGGGAGAAGCAGAAATCTTCCATCTGCTGTTTCACTCCCGAAAAGACTGGAGCAGGTTGAATCCAGAAGCCTGGAACTCCACTCAGGCCTCCCACGTGGGTGCAGGGACCCAAGACCCTGGGCTGTCTGCTCTGCCTTCCCAAGCACAACAGGAAGCAGCATTGAAAGTGGAGCAGTCAGGACTTGAACAGGTGCCTGTGAAGGATGTCAACATTGCAGGCTGTGGTCTCACCACTGCCCCGTGGGCTCAGGGCTCCTGCAGCCCTTGGAGACGTGGCACAGAGGAGGAGGCAGCGGGCTCAGAGGCCAGCCGCATGTGCAGTGAGGCTGTCACCCTCCAGTGCTGGCAGGGCAGTTGCACTGAGCCACGGACGGCCCTGGGAGGCTGCCTGGGCATTAGCCTCTTCCAAAGGCGAGGAGCAGCCAGGCACCTGCCGGGGGAGGGGCTTATGTATGGTCCAGCCCTGGCTCCCCACGCCGTCCTGGCACCTGCTGGGAAAGCAAGAGCCTGCTCTGTGGTTCTGCCTCCATAGGAAGCCAGTCCCAGGACGTCCACAGACACTAAGCCACACATGCTCAGGGCCCTTCCATGGGATGCCATGGTGGGTGCCTGCTGCCCGTGGTTGGATGCTCCCTGGGTGACTTGCAGCCCCTAATGCTGTGGATTGCTGTATGGATGGCTGCTGTGCCATCTGTGGCATGTAAGGGGCACTGACGGCGAGAGGTCTGTGCCCGTGTGGTGTGGACCAACTGCGGAGTGCATGTCTGCCGCAGCCTAGCACTTCTGCAGCCTCCTCCGTCCCCAGCCGGAAGCTGTGTGAAGGGGACCTCTGTGTGACTTGTGCATGCTGTCTTTCCAGGCCCCAGGGAGTGCCCCACTGCCCGCCTCTCTCTCCAGTGACCGGCCATCGCGGTGAGTGTTCCCTGTCTCCTCGTGGCTTTTCTGACTTAAATACTGACTCCCTAGAAGTGACACACAGGTGGTTTGTACGGTCCTTTTCTGAGCTGTTGCTGAGCCTGACCATGTAGGTGGCCTAGGGGAAGTTCCAGCAGACATCCGCAGAGGGGAGCTGGAGCCACTGCTGGTGGCTGGAGAGCTACACCCCAAATCCTGCAGGGTTCCCCTCGGAGCACTGTGGTGGCTATAGAAGCCGCATTACTGTTGCTTTTTTTTTTTTTATTTTTTTTATTTTTTATTTATTATTATTTTTTTTTATATATATACTGTTGCTTTAAAAGCAACAGAAGGCAAGGCCCAGCAGAGGCTACAGAGCCCTGAAGTGTGGAGACCGCCTCCTCCCAGGGGGTGGAGGCCCCCTCCTCCCAGGGGGTGGAGATCCCCTCCTCCCAGGGGGTGGAGGCCCCCTCCTCCCAGGGGGTGGAGATCCCCTCCTCCCAGGGGGTGGAGGCCCCCTGCCTCGTGCCCTCCCCTCCTGGGATGCCAGGGTTCCCCATGCCCGTCTCCTTCCTCTTCCTCCCTCACTGCACCTCCTTTGGGAGGCCGCGCCCTGGGGAGTGGCCGCTTGCTGTTGACTGGCAGCTATGGCTTCTGTTGCCCTGTGTCTCGTGCTCATCCTGATGCCTGGCACAGGGGTGATGCCCCCTCTGCCATCCAGGGAGCCCAACCTTTGAACCCCCGTACCCCCTGCAGCCACAGAGGCTGGGGCCCCATGTCTGAGCCCAGTGTCGCTGCTGCCTCCCGCTGGCCCCTTGTACCGCTGGCCTGTTGGTGACCTGAGGGAGCAGGCGGGTCCTGTGCCCTGTAGGGGTGCCAGGCAGCCTTCTGCAAGGCCATGGGGTGAGTGGCTGGCCCTGCCTGTTTCCACCATCCCTCCCTGTGAGTTGACCAACTGGCCCTTTTCTCGCAGGCCTGAGGCCCCCAGCCCCGCCATGGAGGACGGACACGAGTTAGATCTCACCTACATCACGGAGCGCATCATCGCCGTGTCCTTCCCCGCTGGTGGCTGCGAGGAGTCCTACCTGCGCCACCTGCAGGAGGTCACGCGTATGCTCAAGTCCAAGCACGGTGACAACTACCTGGTGAGCCCTGTGGCCATGCAGGAGCTGAGCCTCAGTGCCCGGTGTGGGGTGGACCCAGAGCCCTGCCCCCTCTCCCCCTGCCGGTCTCCTGTATCAGCCCCAGGAGCCCCCACAGGCCTGTGGCCACGCAGGAGCTGAGCCTCAGTGCCCGGTGTGGGGTGGGCCCAGAGCCCTGCCCCCTCCCCCCCGCCACCACCCCTGCTGGTCTCCTGTAGCAGCCCTGCTAATCAGAGGGTAAACTTGACCCTGCTCCCAAGCAAACAGTGAGTCGGCAAGACCAAGGGGTGCGGTGGCCAGAAGGCCAAGTGCCGCCGCAGGTGGGCGGGTGGCTGGATTTGCCAGACACGCCTGACCCTGGCCAGGTGTCCATGTTTGGGAGAGCAGGAGTTGGTCTCTCATGCCCTGTGTGGGTTGTTGTTTCTGTCCCCAGGTGCTAGCTGGGTGTCTCCTCTAGCACCCTGCTGGCACCTTTTCCTTCCTCCCTCCACCTTATCCACAGGCCTGCGCCAACAAGGAGGCCATTGTCACCCTTATCAGCTTCTCCCACACTGGGCGGGGGAGCTCCCTAGACTTGGCCCCTCACCACCCCTGCCTAAGGTGGCTCCCACCCCACCCCGTGGGGCTCGTGGGGTTCCCTCCTCTAGGAGCGCCTTCCCTGGCAAGGCCAGGTCCAGCATAGGCACTGCGCCCAGCTGCCTGCCCCAGAGACCACCCTGAGGGCCTGGCACCTAGAAGGGCACTCCTGACACTGGGTAGGCCTTGTTAGAGCCCCATGCCCCATGCAAGGATGCTTAGGGCAAGGGTCCCTTCCTGGTGTGGGGACAGGCCCTCTGGAAACCCGCAAGAGACCTGGCACACCCTGGTGTGTTAACCCTAATTGTTTAAGTCCTGTGTGTGGCTTTCAAAGTTTTCATAGCAGCATAAATTTGTCTTTACGTCTATCTCCCTCAGACTTTTTGAAGTATTTTATCCTCTATGATTTATTTGAGAGATGGAGGTGGAGGGGGAGGAAGGTAGCTTCTGCTATTTGGCTCACACTCCAAATGCTTGCAGCAGGCAAGGCCAGGCCAGCCTGAAGCTAGGACCCCAGAGCCAGAACACCATCCTGGCCTCCCCTGTGGGTGGCAGGGTCCCAGACACTTGGTCCATCGTCTGTCGCCTTCCCTGGTGCGCTAGGGGGAAGTGAGGTTGGAAGTGGGGCAGCCAGGACTGAAAGCAGCACTCTAGTGACCTACGTTGGCGTTTCAAGTGGCAGCTCAGACTGGCCACTTCACAGCACTGGCCCATGTCCACGTGTTCTGCAGGTGTCTTGGCTGAGTAAGCGTGTCAGTTAATGGAGTGGCATGTGGGCGTATGTCGAGTTGGTGCCGCCCTAGCTGCAATCCTGTGGAGGCAAACGGTGCCAAACGGATCATGTTTCCTTCCCTCTCTGGGTCAACATGTAGTCCAACAGCCCTCTGCCTCCCCCGCAGGTGATTAACCTTTCAGAGAGGAGCTACGACCTCACGAAGCTGAACCCCAAGGTATGCACTTGATGCCTGCGTGCTCCGAGTTCTGTGAAAAGTGTGTGAGTTCTGCTTCAGGCATGCTGGAGTGGGGCTGGATCAGCGATGCTGGGAGCTGTTCCTGTCTGTGTTTGTTTGTTTGTTTGTTGTTTCTTTAATCGAAAGTTTGAAGTAATTCTAGCTTCATGGAAAAATCATGAAGCGCAGGTATCCCAGGCACCCTTCTGCTGTCCCCCATGGCAGCCTTTTGCAACATTAAGACAAGTTGAGCCTCCCTAAATGTGCAAATCCAGAATTCCAGATGGTTCCAGGGTCAGAGTTACACAGAGCGAGAGAAGAGCGAGACTCTTGCTCCTGCTGGCTCACTCTGGAGACAACCCTGTGGCCAGCACTGGGCCTGATTGAAGCCAGGAGCCAGAAGCTTCTCCTGGGGGTCTCCCATGTGAGTGGCAGGGAGCTAAACACTTGGGTCATCTGCTGCTGCTTTTCCTAAGCTTTGTTTAGGCTGGAAGTAGAGCAGCTGGGCCCCAAACCGGTCCCCATACAGAATGTTGCCATTGCTTGTGGTGGCTTAAGTTGCTATGCCACAAGGCCGGCCCCAACACGTGAGATTTTTTAAGCATTGCACATTTATTTGAATGGAACTATTTCATTCATAAAATTATAAGTAGTACTGTTCCCATTGCTTTCAGGCTGTGTGTGTGAGATGTACATGCCACACAAATAAACTACGTGAGCTGTGGCTTGTGGGATGTATACACATATTCTAAAATCTGAAAATGTTTGACATCCCAAGCACATGTGGTCCTGAGCGTTTTGGATCTGGAACACTCAGCCTGCAGTGAAATACCCAAGCCAGGCGCCCAGCACTGCTGGATCCTGCCAACCTCGTTCCCGAGTCAGTGGATTGCACGTGCTGCAGGTGTGAGGGTGTGCTCCACAGCTTCCTCTCGTGCCTCAGCTGGTACAACCAGCATGAACACCACCCACTCCATCATGTGTGTGGACTGCTGATGTGTGTGTGACTTCATGTGTGTGGATTGGTATAACCACCACTGACACGTGTGTGCCTGTCACTTTATCACGTATGTTGGTTGGTTGGTATAACCACCACTGACACGTTTTTGTCACTTCATCACGTATGTTGGTTGTTTGGTATAACCACCACTGACACATGTGTGCCTATCACTTTATCACGTATGTTGGTTGGTATAACCCCCACTGACACATGTATCTGTCACTTCATCACATGTGTGGATGTGTGTCGCCACCACAACCTGGACACAGCCTTCCCATCACAGGGGCGTCTGTCCTGTCACCTCTTCGTGGTCCCCCAGCCCCAGCCAGTGCTCACCATCAGTAGCCGAAGCTCTAAGGCTGTGAGTGCTGGCCCACACGACTTCTGTCTCACAGCCTTTAGAATAAAGAAGTAGAGGCCAAGCATCCTTAACCTCATAACCCCAGACCCCAAGTGCTGCACACTGCAGGACTCTGTGTGCCAGAATGCCCCAGGTTGGGAGCGTTTCAGATTAGGAATGCTCAGCTGGTCATGTTGGTGCCAGATTCCTGCCGTGTCTGGAACACTGCCACTCCCCGGCGTTTCCCACTGGGACGCGAGACCTGTGGTTGTGCCGCTAGCTGCCCGTGCTTCGCCAGAGGATGGAATGTGTGTGGTGATGGCGGCTCCTCTGGCTGCACTTGGACAGAGACCAGTGCTGGTCGCTGGTCGCTGAGCGCTGGTCGCTGGTCGCTGGTCGCTGAGCGCTGGGCAGTGGGACTGCTTTCAGGCAGTCTCCTGAATTTCCCATCCATGCTACACCACTTCTCTCCCTGTTCATACCGAGACAGAGCTCTGCCTCCGTCCACCCTTAACAAGGAGGTGCATGGGGAGATGACACCACCGTGTGGCCACTGTGACTTTAGGATTGGGGTGAATGTGAGGCCACCTCGAGCTCTGGTTCTTATGTGCGGACATCCTGTGCCCGTCACGGGGTTCTTGGGAGGGCTCTTTATTTGTGCACCTGGCTCCTGGGGCATGGCGCTGAACATGCCTGTGGCAGAGCTGTCCGACCTGGCCCCACACAGTCCTGCACCCTTCTTGCCCCAGAAAGTCCGCCCAGACCCTGGGCTTCAGGGATGTTATAGTGGACACAGGACAGCAGCCTGGCCACCGCAGCCGTTCCAGGAAGCCCCCTCTCATTGCAGATCATGGACGTGGGCTGGCCAGAGCTGCACGCACCGCCCCTGGACAAGATGTGCACCATATGCAAGGCCCAGGAGTCCTGGCTCAACAGCGACCCTCAGCACGTGGTTGTCATCCACTGCAGGGTGAGCTCTGCCCTCCGCACACTGGGGCCTGCCAGGGTGTCGGTGGTCTGAGAGGGGTCACGTGGGGTGCCCGATGGCTTTGTGGGGCCTGAGAGCCTGAGAACAGTGGATGGAGGGGGTCAGTCCCATAGCCTGCTGAGTTGGGCCTTGGCAGTGAGGACTGAGGGCAGGATGAGGTGAGTCCTTTCACTTTTACCCAGACTTGATTTTCTCGGAGAATCGCTTGTTCAGAGAGGGATGCTGGGCCGGCGCGCTGGACGTCTGTGTGCTTGGAGCTGCAGTGGCCCGTGGGTGCTAGGTGTGCTGTGCGGGGGGAGCTGATGCTCTTGCAGAGCCCTGGGCCGAGCTCGCTGCCAGACGGCTGGTGCTGGCTGAGGGCTCGGTGCCTGGCAGCCTCAGCAGGTGCCGGTGGCGTCATCCTCCAGCCGCCTGGCATTCATCCCTCTGAATTCCGGTCTCCCAGCTACCGGGGAGTTGTTTTTAGCCTCTTCCTGTGCTACCTTGGATTCTTGGATTGGGTTGGAATGAAAAGGACTGGAGAGAGAGATCGTGGGTTTACCCATCCCACAAGGCACATCACTTGGAAGAGGAAAGCTGTCTTCCCAGACTCTTCGGTAGGATGGGATCCTAGGCGTGGGCAGCTGCCCAAGGAGAGGGGTCGCTGTCACTGTAGGTGGTGGCCCCTGTTCTGTGTGCTGTGCACTTGCCCTGCCTTCCCAGGCCCTCCACAGTGTCTGGGGAATGTGGAATGCAGATCTGCTGGCTCGGGGCACAGCAGGGTGCAGCCAGCTTAGGGCCCCTCACCCCACCCTGCCGCAGCCTCCTGGGACTCACAGAGACACGCCTGGGGCACTCGAGTCCTCACTTGCTCCTCTCTGATCACGTCTGTTTTCCCAAATCCGGCTGGTCACATCCCCCTGGAAATATCCCTGCTGGTGTCTCCCTGCTTCTCCATCCACAACAGCTGCTTCTCGTGTGCCATGAGGGTCAGGAGCCCCTGCCTGCACTAGTACTTTCCTGTAGCATGCAGGTCTTGTCAGCTAGTGGGAGCCGTGGTCCTGGGCTCAGCCTGGAGGTTTTCACCCCAGTCCTGCTGCTGTCCATTCTGAACTCCTGCAGGCTGGACAGCCCCTGGTCCAGCTGCAGCTCGGAGCTCGGCAGCCCCGCCTCCCTCGGCTGGCTGCCCTGGCTGTTTTATGAGGTTGCGTGTGTGGGTCCCTGTTCACCCTGGGCTGTCTGTTTTGTTGGGAACACACTGAAGCTTTTCCACCATGATCTGCTCACGATGTGTCCCGGAAACCGCTCTGAAACACTTAAATACATGCCAGGAGAGATAAGCCCCCTATAGTCTGAGGCTGCTCATGTGGACATTAACAGAAGTTCATCATCGCTGTCGCTGTGGGGTGGAAACTGCTGACACTGATCTAAACCCGCCTGCTCAGCAGGATGTGCCTCTTGCCCACGTGCCAGGAGCTGCCCCCAGATCCGGGCAGGAACAGGAGCAGGGCGGGCCCGGTGCTGCCATGTCCCCTGGCGGTCCTGCACTTCTGGACAGAGCAGCAGTGGACTGGAATCCTTTGGGGGTTGGGTGCACAAGGCAGCCCTAGTTGCGGAGTCACTGTGAGGGCGTTGGCAGCTCTGTGGCTGGTGTTCAGAGCAGACGGGAACTGGTGTCCCCAGAGCCTTGCTTGCTCTGAGCTCTCCTACATCTAAGAAGCTTCCAGTCCTGCTGTCGAAGGTCGGTGAGCTCAAATGCCAGTCCTGCCCATCAGGTCTGATTGGGACAGGGACAGCTCCTGCATGTGTGGACACCCATGGCCGTGCCAGCCACACTGCCCTGCCAGGACCCCGTGTCTGCAGCCTGCGGGGGGCCCTCTGCTCCCTGGAGTCTGGCTCTTGTAAGAGACTCCAGCCTTTAGCACCATGCTAGCCCCGAGTGTCTGGGGCTGGGGCGGCTGAAGCATGTTCATTCTTGTTCTCCTTTGGTCCGGTACAGCGATGGAGCCCTCTGGCCTGGGCTTGTCGTATCCTCAGCCTTGGCTACACCTGCGTCCCCTCGCACGCTGTCGGGCCGTGTGCAGGTTGTCGTGCCTAGGGTGTTGGCCACTGCTTTCTGCTTCTCAGGTCGGTTGTTGTGCACCTGTCTGTGATGGTCCTCCTGGGTCCTCCGCGTGTCGGCGGCGTGCCTCGTGCTCTGTCCCTTGTCACCTCTGACTTGGTTCGAGTTTTCTCTGCTTTAGTCTTTGCTGGTTCAGCTAAAGTCCGGCTAAGTTTGCTGATTTTGTTCATCTGTAAACTTTTAAAATTATTATTATTACTGTGTGCTGTAGGCGGAGGAACAGAGGTCTCTGTCTGATGTCCATAGCAGCTCAGGCCGGCCCAGGCCAGAGCCGAGAGCTGTGAGCTCAGCCCTCGGCCCCCCACATGGGTGAAGCTGTGATGTCTGCCTCTGGCCTTGCAGTAGCAGGGAGCCGGTGTCAGGAGCCGAGCTGGGATTTGAACCTAGGGACCCTGGTTTGGGACGTGGATATCCCTCTTGGCTTCTCAACTGCCAGGCTAAATGTCTACCCCTCGTTCGGTCTTTTCGTGAAGCAAGTCTTAATTTTCTGTCCCTGCTCTGATGTTGTCTCCTTCAGCGGGCCTTGGTCCCGGGTTATTCTGTTGTTCTGGTCTCCCCAGGTGTGACACACGTGGTTCGAGGTCCCTGTGTTTCGATGTAGGCAAGTGTTACTAGAAACTTCCCTCTCAGAACTGCTTTTGCTGCATCCTTAATATTTTGGTATGTTGTGCTTCCATTTTAATTTTTCTCAAGTGTTTAAAAAATTGTTTTAAAAAATTCATTTATTTTTTTATTTGGAACACACACACAGAAGTCTTCTATCCACTGGTTCATTCCCCAAATGGCCTCAATGGCCAAAGCTGTGCTCGTCTGAAGCCAGCAGCCAGGAGTTCCATCTGGGCCTCCCACATGGGTGCAGGGGCCCAAAGAGCTAGACCACCGCCCGCTGCCTTCCTAGGGCACTAGGAGGGAACTGGAGTGGCCGGGACTCCAGCCGGTGCCCGTGTGGGATGCCAGTGTGCAGGTGGAGGGTTAGCTTGCTACGCCTCGATGGGGTTTTTGAGTTTCACTGTGTTGAGAGTCATGTTGCTGGATTTTCAGGTCTGTGACCTTCCTGGGCCCCTGCTGTTACCGATGGCCTCTTGGCGCTGTGGCTTGAGCAGACAGGCCAGTGCCAGCTGTCCCGGACCTGTTGAGACTCATTCTGAAGCTGCTGTGAGGTCAGAGTGTGTCTGGGGTCCCCTGGCATCCCACGGAGCTCGAGTCCGTGATGGTGTCCTGGCCAGACTTAGCAGGTGGCCACAGACACGTGGGCTTCATAGGACTTCTTAGGCCATGGATCTGGCTCTTCTGTGGTTTCTCTTTGTTGCTTTAAAAATGTGGAAGCCAAGCCCAGCACGGCAGCTTAGTCCTCAACTTGCATGTTCCAGGATCCCATGTGGGTGCTGGTTCTAATCCCGGCAGCCCTGCTTCCGATCCAACTCCCTGCTTGTAGCTTGGGAAGCAGTCAAGGATGGCCCAAAGCCTTGGGACCCTGCTCCTGCGTGGGAGACCCAGAAGAGGCTTCGGATTGGCTCAGCTCTGGCTGTTACGGTCACTTCGGGAGTGAATCATCGGACAGAAGATCTTCCTCTCTGTCTCCTCCTCTCTGTATATCTGACTTTTTAAAAATCTTAAAAAAAAAAAAATGTAGAAGTCACCTTTGGTTCTCAGGTAGAGGGCAGTGCACCACTGCTGTGGACTGGGACAGAATGTTCCGGAAGGCCATTGTCTGTGGCTCTGGCCAGGGTGGCCTGCCGCGGAGCTGCCGCTGCCCTGTGGGTGGTGCTGTCGGTCGGAGATGGGGCTGTGCATAGCTGTGGTTTAGAACGATTCCTTTTCCAATGGAACTGCCTGGGATGTGGGCCTCATGCTGTGTGCTGGGGAGACCTGGGGGCGGGGGAGGCAAGGCCATGCCGTGGCTGGGAAGGGCCTTCATGCCTGTCTCAGTGGGTCACTGGGTCACGCGATGGCTGCAGTGCTCAGCCCTGTGTCTTCTGGCCTGATCGGCAGGTGGGAAATGCTGGTTGCCTTGCATGTGTCTGCCCCAGGGGCTCCCACAGGTTATCCCTGTTAGCAGCTGAGGGGCCGAGATCACACTGGTTCCTCCACAGCAGCTCTGGAATATGGGGTGGCAGAGGTGTGACCTGCACTGTGGAGTGTGCCCTTGCGGCCCCGGCTATGACAGCACTCCCTCCTGAGGTCCCAGGGACCCTGAGTTCTTCTGTCTTCTGCAGGGTGGCAGAGGCCGCATAGGAGTGGTCATCTCGTCCTACATGCACTTCACCCACGTCTCAGCCAGGTAGGACGGGGAGGGGCTGCCGGGGTCCACCAGGAGCCTTCCTGGATGCCAAGGCCTCAGCCGGCCCATGTCCTTGTCCCTGGGGCTCTGTGCCTAGACACTAACTTCTACTCCCTCTTCCTGGTGAGCAGGCTGCACATGGTGGGTGTGGGCCCCACGGAGGTGGAGAGCGGAGCTCGTTGGTGGAGTGGTGGCTGTCAGTGTTGTCAGGAGCCAAACCGAGCCGTCCTGCACCTACAGAGTCCCTGGGATCCCTGTGTGGGGTCTTCCTTCTCCCAGAGCCCTGCCTGCCGCCCTGCGGTGCACAGTGCTTTGGGAACTGGGCAGCTTGCCTGCAGTCTGCTGGCTGGGACCAGCTTAGAAAGAAATGCTGGGGACTTGAGAGGCTCCAGAGACCCCCTCAGCCAGATCCCACCGGCCCAGCACCGGAAGGCCACGGCAGCCCCCTGGTGTTAGACACCCTGCTCTTTCCCGAGCATAGAGCCCCTGCTCTGGAAGCCAGCTCAGAGAACAGCATGCTCTGTGGGCTTGCTGTTGGCACCCACCCCATGCCTTCAATGGGTGCTTTGTGAGGCCGGCGCCTCCCCGCCTGGAGCAGAGAGAGGCCCATTCACAGTGGCCGAGGTGCCCCGCCTCTGGTACCCATGGAGCGGGCTGTGCTCCCTGCCTGTGTTTTCTCTGGAAACAAAGTGGGCTGGTGCCGGCCGGGGAGGAAACCCAGGCTCCGAGAAACAGCCTGTACGTGCCTGACATGGCGCTTGGCTGCCCTGGTCCCCGTGAGCAGCCAAGGGGATGGCCAGGCCTCGTGTCTCCTGGCTGGCTCTGCCCTGGTGTTCCAGGAGCGCACAAGGAGCAGGGGCTTCAGGCACTCACCCGCCACCCTGCCGTCTGTGGTCAGTGTCACCCTGGCCACTGTCTCTCAGGAGGGGCCCATCCCTCCCCAGTCTCACCTTGTCCTAGGTGGCTCCCGGTGGCTTCTTGGTGCTGGTAAGGTGCTGCAAATCCAGCACACATGGATGTCACTTGTCTGGGTCTCTGGCAGCCTTTCTGCTGGTTGCCTCCAGTGCATCCCCCACTTTTAAGCTGGCCTCAAAGCTCACACACTTGTGTCCCCAAAAAGTAGCCACTGAGTGGCCTTGGTCACCAACTGCAGCGTGAGGCCATATGGGAAGAGGAGCACGCTGCAGCCACTCCGAACATGCGAGAGTTGATAGAGAAGGAGCCGGGACTGTTGGTGTGGTGGCTGTGCGTGCCACCAGAGTGTCCCAGGCTTGGGCATGCCTCTGCCTCGCTGGCCGGAAACGCAGCTGCCCTTGCCAATGGGGAATCCCCTGCTGTGGGGTCTGCTCCCCCGACAGCTTCCCTCTGCAGATGCGTCTGCCTGGTTAACGTACCTGCTTCTATATTCCATGATGTACACCCAAGTCAGAGTAGGAGACCCCCAGATAGGCACTGGGGCTTCCAGAAGGTTCTGTTAGATGTCACGAGTGAGTGTCATGCAGGGAGGGCAGCCTGCTACACTCACCCTGTGGAACTGACTGTTGTCCTGCAGCACTGGGGGGTCAACATCTTGCCCACCCTGCCTGCTCCCAGAAACTGCTCACGGGAGTCCAGAACCTGCCCTGCCCCAACCCCGTGGGCCTGAGGCTTGGGTCTACCACGTATCTCATTCAGAGCCCATTGCTGGTCCCTGGTTGGGAACCCGGAGTGGCCATGGGGCAGTTTGGGCATCGACAACCATAGCTCGCTGCCTGCTGGAGCCTCACGGAACCAGTTTTTCTCTGAGAACCAAGCTGTGGCACATCTGTGTGTCCTGCCTGTACGTGGATGTGGTGCCTGTGGCTCTGCAAGCTCGACCTGCAGGGGTGGCTAGTACAGTGGCCCAAATGGCGACTGCAGGGTGACGAAGCGTAAGACCTGGCAGCGCAGGTGCAGTGAGGATGTCCCTCAATGGCCCCTGGCGACCTCTGGACATGCAGCCTGGGCCACAGAGCCACGGGCCACATCCCACCAGGCTGACACACACTCTTTCACTCTCTCTGTCCCCTAGTGCTGACCAGGCCCTCGACAGGTTTGCCATGAAGAAGTTTTATGATGACAAAGTCGCAGCCCTCATCCAGCCGTCTCAGAAGCGGTATGTCGCCTTCCCCGGGGCCAGGGTGGACAGCAGATGGGACACGGAAGGGTCCCTGGTCGAGACCTGTCCCAGAGCATGTCCCGCAGGTCAGGGAAGATTCCAGAAAGTTCCTTTTACTCAGTTTGCTTTTACCTAATTTGAGCTGCTGAAACCGTGTACTGCTCCGAGCTGCTGCCGTGATGAGGGAGCTGGTCCTGTGTGTGCAGGTGTCTGGCCGTGGGACGGCTGGAGCGGGAGGCCCTGTGCTGGCCATACTCACTGTCTCCTGGTGGCTACTGGCCTGGGGGTCGGAGATGTGCTGAGGTGGCCCAGGCCTGGGGTTCGCTTGCTTAATTCCTCTCCTTGTGGAAAAGGTCTCAGCACTTTGGTGGAGACCGGGAGGCATATGGCAGGTGTGTGAGATGTGTTGCTGCTGCAGAAGCTGTGTGGCACAGCAGGTGCAGGGAGGGATAGGGCCAGGCGTGCGGGAAGGCGAGGCTGTGGACAGAGCTTGCATCCGTGTCGAGGCTGGGTCCATTCTGCAGCTCACACGTTGCCCTGGTGAGTTTGGGACAAGCTACGTGGTGTTAGGGGCAGCTGCAAAAGAGAGAACATTGCAAGACCAGGAGACCAGACAGCCTGCTTTGTTCTGGTTTTCACTACTTTGTTGGAGAGGGTAACGGAGGATAGGTCTCCCATGTGCCGGTTCACTCCCAGATGTCTGCAGGTGGCAGGCCTGAGCCTGGAGGCCGGGGCTCCATCCAGGTCCCTGAGTGGCAGGGACTCCGACACCTGCTGCTTCCCCGCTGTGTCGGCAGGGAGCTGGGGAGCAGAGTGGAGCCAGGAGGCAGGCTTTGCTGCGGCCCTGGGGGCCAGGGGTCTCAGGAGGCAGGCCCTGCTGCAGGTCGGGGGTCTGAGGAGGCAGGCCTGCTGTGGCTCGGGGGTCTCAGGAGGCAGGCCCTGCTGTGGGCTCGGGGGTCTCAGGAGGCAGGCCCTGCTGTGGCTCAGGGGTCTCAGACAGCAGCGGCTGTCCTTGCAGGTACGTGCAGTTCCTCAGCGGACTCCTGTCGGGCGCCGTGAAGATGAACACCTCACCCGTTTTCCTGCACTGTGTGGTCCTGCATGGCACCCCCAGCTTCGATGCCGGGGGAGGTGAGTGTCCCCAGGGCTCTGTCTAGTCCCTCCGTTTCAACAAGCTGTGTTCTCTGCTGTGGTAACCAGAAGCTGTCCCTTGGCCGCCTAGGTGTGGTGGGGCTCAGGGGTGCACAGAGCGTGTCAGCCTCAGAGGAGAGCTGGGGTCCCCGATCCATCCTGGCTCTCAGCCCCGTGTGTCAGCCATGCGTTCGGGAGTGGCAGCAGAGGGCTGTGTCCCCCTGTTCTGCCCGTGCTTGGTGCCATGACCCTGGCAGACAGGCCTGAGCACAGCACTGCCTTGGGGTCCTGTGTTCATGCCAGTGTGGCCTCACTGGGTTGCTGCTGCTCTGTGACGGGCAGCCGGCTTGCAGGAGGGCCTATGGCTCCCACAGGGGCAGGGCAGACCCCTGGGCCTTGGGCAGGCTGTGGGCTCCACTGCTCTCTGACCTTGCCCGCCCAGCCCCCGTGCCTTTTCTGACCGCGTCTTCCCCTCACCTTTCCTATCTTGCAGCCTGCCGGCCCTTTGTGAAGCTCTACCAGGCCATGCAGCCCGTGTATACGTCGGCCATCTAGTAAGTGTCACTTCCCGATAGCTGTAATGGCTGGGGCTGGACAAAGCTGGGGCCACGGGATTCATCCAGATCTCCCCCACGGGTGGCAGGGCCCGAATCGTGGGGGCCGTCAGCACGGTTACTCAGTCTGTGGGCAGGAAGCAAGTCGGGAACTGGAGCGTCCTGCCTGGCTGCTGAACTGCTAGGGCAGGCACGGTCCACCTCCTTGTTGCAGATAGATGGAGGGTCCCTGGGCTTTGGTTGTTTGCCTTGCTGTGTGGATGGGCACACATGCTGTTGGGGACCGAGGAAGGCTGACATTCTGTCCATGCAAGTGGCCCGTTGGACATTGGGTTGTGTGGGGTTTGCCTTGGACCCGCACCCCACCCCCTTTTGCAGGGGTCTCTGCCTGTGCAGGTCCCAGGGGAGACATAGTTGGCACAGCATGTGTTTGCAATGAGGCCTGATGCTGACTGTTCTTGTGTATCTCAAAGCAACGTGGGCCCAGAAAGCCCCAGCAAGATCTGCCTCCTGGTGGAACCGGCGCAGCTGCTGAAGGGGGACATCATGGTGAGTGTCCCGCGGCTGCGGTCTCTGTGTGCCCGGGAGTCGGGACTAGCAGCAATGTGATTCCCTGTGCCTGACACACCGTAGGAAGGAAGAGTGCAAAGCAGCCTTGAGGGCGTTGGCTCTCTGAGCGAAACTGTGGGAGGGACCCACCCTGGACTGCCCTGCGCTGTGGACTCATTTGAACTTGAACGTCCTTTCACCACCACACTGGCTCCCTGACCAGTTTGTAGGTCACAGTGTCAGCGTGACCAGGGGCCTCCCAGGGCACGGTTGGAGCTACACGTGCATATATGTGTATGAATATTGGTCATCAGTAGCCAGAGCCCAACACGTGTGTGTAGTCATTGCCGCATGGGGACTGTGGCTCGTAGAGACCAGCCGCGACCTGGTTGCCTGTTACCTGCCTGGCTTTAAAGTCATTCTTTCTGAAGAGCGGGACATGCTTTTCTGCCTGGCTCACTTTGCTCTGCTGCCCTGCCTGGGCAGACCCGCGGCTGCCAGTCCTCTTGTCTTTGTGGTGGCTGCTGTGTGACCTCCCTCCCTCCCCCCAGGCCCAGATCGCACCCTCCTTGATGAAGTGTAAGATGAAAGTGCCCCCCAGGGAAGGACTCCGCCACTGCCCTGACCCTGCTGGTCACTCTGTTGCCTGCTGCCGCTCTCATGAGTCCTCCGGGCCTTGCATAACAGTCAGATCTGCTTGAATGCTCAGCCAGTCTGCCCACTTTCTGTGGCTTTAGGTCAGGAATTTGAGTATGGGACCGTTAGACATCACGGTCAGCCCTGGGAGGTCATGGCTGTTGCTGGCCCCCTGGGAGGGAGCACTTTGGCCATGAGCCCAATAGTTCTGACACCTTCACACGAGTGATTCTAGCGCTTTCCGAGGGTGGAGTCGTGGCGGCCTGGTGAGACAGGTGTTAACGGGTGTCATGTCTGGGGTAGGATGCTCTAGAGTTGCTTTCTTGGCTTAGGTAACTTGGTGAAGGTTGGAGGTGAAGTGTGACTGTCTGCTCTGCCCCCCATGATGGCTGGTGCAGGGGATGAGAGCATGAGGGCAGGTGCTTCTGGGGCCCACCTCAGCTGAGCCTCCCGGGGTCTAGTCTGCTTATCCTCTTGCTGAGTCTTTGGCCTGTGAGCAGATTTCACTCTTTAAACACAGATCCCTGAGTGTCCTCTTGGCATGAGAATCCTGTAGGCCTGCCTGGTGGGCGCTTAAGGGGCAGCAGGGGTCACAGTGGGCCTGGAGCCCAGTCAGCTCCAACTGGAGTTCAGCTAAGAGTACACTTTCCTGCTACTATTGGGACTTCTGGGCCAAGGTCTCTGAATTGCTTCATCACTCTGCGAGGGTGTGCTGGCGCTTGCAGACCCTGCTACTGGGGTCCCTGCTCCCCCAGTGCCACACCTTCTGCATAGACCCTCACTGCCTCTGAGTGACAGGTGCAGGCTGCTGGTAGGCCTGTGGCCACCTGCAGTGCCAACACTCCATATGGGCAGTGCTTGGAGTCTCGGCTGTTTGGCTTCTATTCCAGCTTCGTGCTGGTGGTCTGGGAGAGCAGCAGAGGACAGCCCAAGTGCTTGGGCTCCTGCCCCCAGCTGGGGAGAAGCTCCTGGCTCCTGGCTTATGGCTCCTGGCTTATGGCTCCTGGCTTATGGCTCCTGGCTCATGGCTCATGGCTCCTGGCTCCTGGCTCCTGGCTGTGACTTGGCCCAGCACTGATTATTGCAGCCTTATGGGGAGTGAGCCAGCAGATGGAGGAGCTGTGTCTCCCAACTCCCTGTAACTCTGTGTTTCAAATAAATGCACATTAGTTACTCAGAAACCTTCAGTGCTTTGTTCTGGGATTCCAACATGGCGCTGCTTCATTGTCGGATAAAGGAAGCGTTCCGTGGGCCGCACAAGCTGCATGTGGCTCGCTCGTCCTCGCATGGGACACAAAGCTAGGTGAGAACAAGAGCTGAGGCATTAGCACCAAGCTCCTGCAGGCGAATTTGACTTTTTAAAGGTGTTTTTCTTTTTTGAGAGGCAGAGCATCAGAGAGGGAGAGAGGTCTTCCTTCTGCTGGTTCACTCCCCAAGTGTCTTAACACAGCCAGG
Source organism: Ochotona princeps (assembly GCF_030435755.1). NCBI lineage: Eukaryota > Metazoa > Chordata > Mammalia > Lagomorpha > Ochotonidae > Ochotona > Ochotona princeps. The sequence continues at coordinate 2,886,012 of NC_080851.1, forward strand.
TCTCTGCCGGGCCAAAGCCAGGAGACAGAAATGCAATCTGGTCTCCCACATGGATGCTAGCCAAAGCGTTTGAGCTATCCTCTGCTGGTTCCCAGGGCAGTGGTAGGGAGTTGGATCCGAAGCAGAGTAGCTGGAGCTCAGACTTGTGCCTGTGTGGGTTGCCTGTGTCGTAGTGGTGATGTAGTGCCCTCCCCGCCACCCCGTCCCGATCACTCTCTGTGGGGATTAAAGTGGAGGAAGCCTGGCTTGGGAGTTGGGCCATCTGCTCGGCTTCTTCTGGTTTCTGGCCCAGACAGCAGTCTCACCCTCCCTGGTTTCGGACTTTGATGGCTGAGACCCAGCTGGCTAGCTTAGTCCTAAGCTGTGACCTCCAGCAGTGGGCTCCTGTAGGCTTTATGTTAGATAAAGTGTCCAGCCCCCTCCTCCTCAGGCCTGTGCCCCGTCCCCCTGGCAGTGGCTCAGCCCTTGTGCCATGCCTCTCCCCAGGTGAAATGCTACCACAAGAAGCACCACACGGCCACACGCGACACCGTCTTCCGCCTGCAGTTCCACACGGGGGCCGTGCAGGGTTACCGGCTTCTGTTTGTAAAGGAGGAGCTGGATGGCGCCTGCACAGGTGAGGAGGCCCTGCCTACTTCATGGGCCCCTCCCCCGGATGATGCTAGGCTTGGGGACACCCATGCCGGGATCCTCCAAGGGAAAATCACCCAGATCCATGGCCCATACTGGGCACCAGGCAGGGCGGGACCTGCAGATGGTCCCTTGCTCTGGGCTCTGTCACTGTCACAGGTGCTCACAGGCAGCTTCTTTTCTCAGATGACCGTTTCCCTGGCTACGGGAAGGTGGAGTTGGTGTTTTCAGCCTCACCTGAGAAGATGCAAGGTGGGTGCTCGCCCAGGCGGGGTGGGCCCTGGTGTGCGCTGGCCCAGGCAGGGTGGGCCCAGGCGAGGTGGGCCCCGGTGGGCGCTGGCCCAGGCAGGGTGGGTCCAGGCGAGGTGGGCCCCGGTGGGCGTTGGCCCAGGCAGGGTGGGCCCAGGCGGGGTGGGCCCCGGTGGGCTCTGGCCCAGGCGGGGTGGGCCCCGGCGAGGTGGGCCCCGGTGGGCGCTGGCCCAGGCTGGGTGGGCCCAGGCGGGGTGGGCCCAGGCGAGGTGGGCCCCGGTGGGCGCTGGCCCAGGCGGGCGTTGGCCCAGGCGAGGTGGGCCCCGGTGGACGCTGGCCCAGGCGGGGTGGGCCCAGGCGAGGTGGGCCCCGGTGGGCGCTGGCCCAGGCGGGGTGGGCCCAGGCGAGGTGGGCCCCGGTGGGCGCTGGCCCAGGCGGGATGGGCCCAGGCGGGGTGGGCCCCGGTGGGTGCTCGCCCAGGCGGGGTGGGCACCAGTGGGCACTGGCCCAGGCGGGGTGGGCCCCGGTGGGCGCTGGCCCAGGCGGGGTGGGCCCAGGCGGGGTGGGCCCCGGTGGGTGCTCGCCCAGGCGGGGTGGGCACCGGTGGGCACTGGCCCAGGCGGGGTGGGCCCCGGTGGGCGCTGGCCCAGGCGGAGTGGGCACCGGTGGGCACTGGCCCAGGTGGGGTAAGACCTCCAGGCTCCCATATAGTCTCTCATCTTTGCACATAGCTTGTAATTGAGGTCTTAAGCTTGGCAGGGTGGACGCTGGGCAGAGGTGCTATGGAGACTCAAAGTGCCTCTGTCCTGCTGTGACTGACGCCAGAGCCGGTGGGCAGAGATGCTCATGGCACTGACTGGCATGCCCCTGTGTCCTCACAGGGTCTGAGCATCTGCACAGTGACCACGGAGTGACCGTGGACTACAACACGACCGACCCACTGATCCGCTGGGACTCATACGAGAACCTGAGCATGGACGGAGAAGGTGTGGTGGGTGTGGCTATGAGGGGAAGGGGGAGGAGGAAGCCAGCTGGGTCAGTTGCACTGTGGGCTGCACCCACGCAGGAGGCCCCCAGGGGACACACTGGTGGCTTTTGAAGGCATGCGTGAGAATTGGGCTTGGAGAACTTGGCGATCGGGGGGGTCATGGGGTGCGGGCTGGGCACGGCGTGCCGCGACTGGAGCAGGGTCACCAAGAGCCACTGCGCTGTGTCAGAGCCGTTCTGCACCTGGTCTGCTCCCTCTCTTGGAAGTTTTTTGGATTCTGTTGACTGATTGGTTATTTGATTGGCATACTGTAGGCTGACAGATGGAGACCTCTCTGCTGATTCATTGTCCAAATGGCAGCACCAGAGCCAGGCCCAAGACAGGTGCCCTGGGCTCCATCCATCTGGGTCTCGCGTGGGTGACAGACCCGAGTCCTCAGGTCATCTGCTGCCTTCCAGGGTGTGCATTAGTCAGAAGTGGCATCAGACACGCTACTGGGGACTCAGGTGGTGTCCTAAAGGCCATGGTGCCGGCTGTGGCCCTCAGGGTGGGAGAGAGAGTCGTGTCATTGTGCCACTCAGCTTTTTATGGCTGCGTCAGCAAGCCCAAGGCAGGCTGAATGAGTGGTTCTGGCCCAGGACTGTGGGTCCATGTCGGTTGTCAGGGGAGCTCCTGGGCTGTGCGGGGTGCGCTCGGTGAGGTGCAGAGCAGGTGCCTCTGCCTCCTTCCAAGGCCCCCAGACCCTGATGGCCCGCAGTGCTGCCCTTGTCACCCTGTGGCCATGTGGTCTCCATCTTCTGAGAACCTCAGCTCAGCCTGAGCTGCTCGGCGATGGTCACCTGCCAATCCCCCTGCCTGGTTCAGCCTGAGTGGAGAAGGTGCCGTGGTTGCTTGGTAGGGTGGGGGCATATAGATTTGGAGAAGAGCCTGGAAGCTCCCGGAGTGATCTGGGTGTCCATTCCCAAGGGTCAGCAAGACGTAAGGGCCCGGTGTTCCAGATGCTGCTGTCTCTGGCCATGCCTAGATGGCAGTCCTGGCCTGGAGCTCCCCACCCCTGCCCCCGCCTGCCTTTCCCAAGGAGGACCCGTGTATCCCTGGGGAGAATAGGGGGTCCGCGTCAGCCCCTTCAGGGAACCCCCTGCCCTGTCAGCTTCCCGCAGGCTAGAGCCCCTGCCTGTCACCATGAGCCCCTGCCTGTCAGGCAGAGCAGAGCCCTCGGCAGGGAGGAGGCGGTGAAGACCCCGTTTCCTTCCCAGCTCTGTTACAAGGTGGTGCCAGGGCGGCGCCCCTCTGCCCGTTGATGCCCACCAGCTTCTCCTTGTCGTGCGGGGTGCCCTGGGGGCTCCTGCTCCCCCACCGGACAGTGTGAGGCCCCTGGTTCAGCTGTGTGAATGTAACTCAGCTCATGTGTCTGGCAGTGTCTTTGAACATGCAGAGTTGTGGATCAGGAAAGAAAAAAGGAGAAATTGCCTGTCTCACCTGTGGCAGCCAAACACCTGCTGTTGGTTGTCGGGACGTGACGCCTGCGACTGTAGCCGACCTCGTGCTGGGGCGGTGGCCCAGGCCCCTCCCCTGCTCCAGCTCCTTGTACCCTGCATGCTGGGGTCTGGGGTGCATGTGTTGCAGATCAAGTTGTGCCACTGGAGGCTGGCAGCCCAGGCCCATGCATGGTCTCTGGCAGGGTGGGTCACTGGGAGTGTTTTCACCTGGACAGATGAGACCTTTGACACCAGGCGTGTGCATGCGCAGACACGTGCACAGCCGACACACACGCACACACACGGGATTTGTTTGTAGAGTGCATTGTGCTCACCCTGCGTGCAGGGTGGGGCGGGGACTGTCACTCCTGTGCCTGTTCCCACAGCAGCCTGGAGGACCAGGAGGCAGAGGTTGAAGACTGGCGAGACTGTTCCTTCCTGCACTGTCGCATTGCTCGGTTCAGTCTGCCGAGTGACCCGGATTGAAGGAGGAGCCTGGGGAACGCTGTTGGTCTCAGGAGACAGGGGAGGGTGTTCTGGTCCCGTCCAGGGGAGGTGGTTGTCGGGGCTCTGTCCGTATGAGGGCCCGCGGGTCGGGTGGGCACCAGTCCCGGGGAGTTGTCTTGCACGTGTGTTGGCATCGCTGAGCGTCTGCAGGGCAGCGCCTGTACACGAGGGCCCTGTGCCCAGGCGTGTTGTGCTCCGAACGCGTGTGGGGCTGGGCTGTCTTCGCCAGCTTCTGTGTCTGGTTCTGGCCACCTAGGTCAGCAGGTGCGGCCTGCCGTGAGCATCCTTAGCTCAGGGTGTTTGCCTCTGCCATTTCGTGCTGCTTCTGAAAGTTCCATGTCGCTTTTTTTGTTTGTTTTAATGAATTCATTTCTTTTTTTTTAAAGATTTATTTATTTTTATTACAATGTCAGATACACAGAGAGGAGGAGAGACAGAGAGGAAGGTCTTCTGTCTGATGATTCACTCCCCAAGTGAGCGCAACGGCCGGTTCTGTGCCGATCCGGAGCCAGGAGCCAGGAACTTCCTCCAGGTCTCCCACACGGGTGCAGGGTCCCAAGGTTTGGGGCCGTCCTCGACTGCTTTCCCAGGCCACAAGCAGGGAGCTGGATGGGAAGTGGAGCTGCCAGGATTAGAATCGGCGCCCATATGGGATCCCGGTGTGTGCAAGGCAAGGACTTTAGCCGTAAGGCCACCACGCTGGACCCAAATGAATTCATTTCTAAGACAGTGTTTTAGAGAGAAACAACTGTGGCAGGGAGGGAGTTCTCCCATCCATCCTTTCACTCCCCAGGCAGCCTCAGCGTGAGCCCTTGGCCTGGGTCTCCCACCGGGAGTCCCTTGGGTGTCTCCTGATTGCTTTCCCAGATCCTCAGCAGATCCATAGGAGAGCGCTCTGTGTCTGAGACGTGAATCCTCACAGCCGGAGCAGGAGCAAGCGGAGGCTGGCTGGGCTGGGCACCTGCAGCGGTGTCGTCCAGCTCAGCTGTTGTCCCTACAGGAGTTGCTGATGGGCAGACCCGCTCCCTGGAGCCCTGTCCATGGACAGCCATGTCCCGGGCTGTGTCTGGGGTGCGCTGCTGGATGAGGCCGTGGGCTCACCCCAGAGGCTCTGGCCTACTTCCAGCCTACTGGCCTCCTCTGGCCATGCCTTCTGGTGGGGGGGCTCCTAGGAGGAACAGTGCCAGGGTATGAGTCATTAGGACCTTTGCTGCAGCCTTGGGCGCCCTCACCCCTGTGGAGCAGCAGCCCTAACAGAGAGGCCCTTATCTGGGAGCATTTGACCTCCCTCTGGGACTGGTCCTGGGTGTCGTGCCATGCCCAGGGGGCGCTGGCTTCAGCCACTTGGACTGGCTGTCAGGTTCTTTGCTGGGAGATGGAACTGACCCCTGCCAGCTGTACCTGCAGCCCAGGGCTTCCCTGCCGATGAAAGGCTCTGCAGAAGCTGGGGGCTCCGAGGGTCAGAGATGCCTGTCTGCTGGAAAAGCAGAAGCTTCCAGGCTGGCATGAGCACTGCTCAGTCCACGCTGAGGGGCAGGCCTCTGGAGCCCCCTCATGGAGTGCAGTGTGGCAGATTTGGAGGTGTGGGGCATGTGTGTAGCCATGCCTGGCAGTCGGAGACATGGGCTGTGTGCGTGGCGCGGCCTGGCAGTGTAGGCAGATGGCCCTGAGAGGGAGGCGCCACAGGGAGGTTTCCCAGCACTGTACAGGGTAGTACCAGCTCCCATGACCATGCCCAGGGCTCCTGGGACAAGGCCAGAGTGGTCAGGGACTCTCCCAGGAGCCCTGTCCCCGCCTCCTTGGAAGCCCACAGAGTTCAAATTTCACTAAACCTGCTGCACCAGGCTCCGCCTCCGTGTTTACATTGCACCAGCCTGTTTGTTGGAACCAAAGTCCCTGAGTCAAAAGCACAGAGCTTTTCATCTCCTGTGCCCTGTGAGGGTGGCGGCATGCCCTCCCGGCTCCTGGGTGTAATGGTGACAGAGTGGCCCGACTGGCGTGCGTCTTGGAAGGTGAGTGGGGAGCGGGTGGGCGATGTGCAAGCGTATGTCTGCTGGACACCCACAGCCTCTGTCTGGGACTCTGGAGGGGTGCATAAGCAGCTGCTGGAAGGCACGGGGTCGAGGGTAAGGCACGAATGGTGCTTCGGCTGCAGCCTGGACCAGGCTGGCCCTGGTAGGCACCAAAGCCAGAGGAGGCTGATAATTTGTCTCCATGGGTGCAGGCCCTAGGTGAGCTGGTGTGGGGCGTGGGGACTGCCTGTTTGCCTGGGCTGGAGCTGTGTGGGTCAGGAAGCGGCCAGCACTGGCGCCAGGGTGCCCTGGCCCGCCTCGGGGTGTGAGTGTATGTGTGTGTACCGTGGAGCGCAGTGGCTGCTAGCCACCCGCCTGTCACTGGCTGGGAAGCCCAGCATGGCTTTAATCACCGCATTCCTGAGCCTCACCCAGGAATCCTGCCCTCCCAGGGTGGTGTGTGGCTGGAAGGGTGGGCGTGTCTGTTGGGAAGGGCGGCCCCCCGGCCCGGCTCCAAGAATGCACAGCCTGCTGCTTTTGGAGGCCTGAGGCCTGAGCCCAGAGCTCAGCTGTGTGCCATGCTGAGGGGTTTTCCGGCATCCTTTCTGACTGGCCTTGCCTGGTGTCGTGTGTGCTACCTGATGGTGCCCCACCTACCCTGGGGGCTGTTTACACCTTGGGACCCTGGCTGGGAGCAGGGGCCCTGGCTGGGAGCAGGGCTACCCTAGGGAGGTGGAAATTTGTTTCCATCTTGGGGTTTCAGTGTTGAAAAGAGGAGGAGGCCACACGTTGAGTCATGGTTTTGTTTATTTGTTTTCATCTACTCGGAAAAACACAGAAAGAGAAAGTTCCAGCCACTGATTCACGCCCCAAATGCCTGGCATGCCCAGGCCGTGGAAGGCCAAGGCCAGGATCCTGGGACTGCATCCGGGTCTCCCAGGCAGTGGCCAGGGCTCAAGCACTTGGGCTGCCCTCCGTTGCCTCTTAGCAGGGAGCTGGGTGGGAATCAGGGCAGCTGGGACTTGGCTGTAGGTGTCCCACACGGGATGGTGGCAGTACGTAGGAGCAGTGCAGCCTGCAGCTCCACGGTGCCCATCAGGAGCGATCATCTTAGCTGTTGATTTTCTCTGAAGTGGAAAGCAGCGCTGTGCAGAACTGGCGGGGGGAGCACAGTGGCAAGCCTCCATTGCAGAAGTAGAGCAACCCTGTTCAGCTGGAAAGTGAAGGGGCTCCTTAAGAGTGTCCTCACGGCACAAGAGCGGGCAGTCTGCCTTGGGGTGGGCGAGCCCTCAGGCTGTCCTGGTGTGCCAGTCACCTGCAGCTCCCTGGGGACCCTGCCAGAGTCACTTGGCCCTCAGTGCTGGCTTGTGAACCCTGCCGATCCCTGTTCCTAGCTGTCATTCCCAGCCCTCTGCTACGTGCAGAGGGTGAGATTGGCTACCCTGTCCAGCAGGCCACACTGAGCACGAGGGTCCAGTGGCCAGTGGGCCGTGTTCCAGCAGTGTTGGGCAAGCCACCGGCTGCTGGACTGCCTGCAGCCCGGGCCCAGAGCTATGTGCGCTGGGAGCGTGCGGGTCCAGGAGAGAAGGCCTCTCACTGCAGGGATGTGCCCCAGGCTGCGTGGGCACCCTGCTCACAGTACTGCCACCGTGTCCGTGGGCACCATCCCTGCTCACCGTACTGCCACTGTGTCTGTGGGCACCATCCCTGCTCACAGCATTGCCACCGTGTCCGTGGGCACCATCCCTGCTCCTTAGTTCCTGGCCTGCACAGTCCAGTCTGCAGTGAGCATCCTGTGTCCCACTGGGCTGGTGAGCCTCCACAGAGGCTGTCATGCGTGGTCTTGGCTGCACAGTGACCGCCCTGCTGCCTCTCTGACTGTGCCTGGTCCTTGGCCTGGTCATACCTGGGAACTGGAGAAGGGCCGACCAGACAAGATTTTACTGGCTGTGAAGCCAGCTCGTGTGTACCGCAGGAAAGCTGGCTGCTCCAGGCTAGTGAGAAAACATCCACTCTGCTCTAGAGGGATCACCCGTGTGGTTCCAGAGCCCGAGGCCAGCGAGCAGGCACTGTGTGTGCTCGGTGTTAGATGCCACTGGGATGCTGCGATTGCCCAGCTCTGGACACAGCATGCCTCCTGGGAATCCTGGGAACTGTTCCCTGTATCACGTGGGGACAGTGAAGCATCGTGGCCCCGGTCACCGTGTTCTCTACAGAAGAGGGAGGGGTGAGGGCAAACCAGGACCCCTGCTCAGCCACAGGGAATAAGCTGTGCACCCTAGTCTGCGGCCGCACTGGGCAGGCCCCATGCCTAGCACTGGGCCAAGGCCCAAGGGTCTCCTGGAGAAAGCAGTCCCATCCCGTGAGGGACCTGAGGAGCAGAGAGGAGGACTGTGGGGTTGGGTGGGGGCTTCCCTGCTGGCCACACGCTTCTGCCTGCGGTCTGGGAAGCCAAGCAGCAGCAGGAAGTGCTTGGCCCAGGTGGCCCAGGTGCACAGCAGTAGGGTCACCACCAGGGGGCAGGCACGCACAGGCGAGTAGGCCGGCGCCAGGAACACAAAGCCCTGGGCTTGCAGGAGGCAGGTGGGGGGGAGAAGCGGCAAACAGCAGGTGGCGCGGCACCATTGACGGGCACCTGCTGCTTGCCAGGGCTGCCTTCTCATCCTCTGCCCTGGCCCTCCTGCCGCCTGCTCCCTGGGTGTCGGCTGACCTCCACAGACATGGCTTTGGTCTTCCTGGATCACAGAGCTCTGGGTCTGGTGAACTTTACTGCTTCTGCTCTGAGTCTGAGGACCAGCTGGGTGAGGGCATGAGGCCAGCCCTGCCCCATTCACACGCTGCTGGCCTGCTCTGGCCGCCTGGAGGGGATGGTTTGGAGGCCCAGGAGTCGGGACCTGGGGCCACAGGCACTTCTGCCTTCACTGTGGCCTGGTGTCATGTGGTCTGGTGGTCGGTGTGGCTCAGTTACACTGCCCAGCCCTCATGGTGGCCCTGGTCCCCTCGCACACATTCTGGCTCACATGGCCCTGCCTCCAGGAGACTCTGTTGAATATGCCGGGTTTCTGGCTCTGTGGGATCTGAAGCCTGGCCGAGATCATGCGTGGCTCCCTGGTCACAGCATGTGACTCACTGCCGCTCCCCGTGTGGGATCCCACAGGCGGATGTGAGGGTCAGCCCCCGGGTTCAGGGCCTCCATCTGCCTCCCGTCCTTGGGCAAGATGCTGTCGGGGTCCCAGGAGAGGCTGGGCTGGGAAGGGGCTGTGCCCCACCACACACTGTGTGTGCTCAGTATACTGCCGCCAGTTATCCCCTGGCACGGTGTGTGCTGTGCCTCCCACACCAGCCTGGCAGGCAGAGGGCTTGGCTGGCGTGTTGGCGTCTTCCAGCCTGGCCCTCCGTCCCCGATCCTGGATGTGGGCTGAGGGGTTGGCCATTCCTGCTGGGATCTCCCCAACCCCACATCATGTTCGACCCCCTGGAGCAGCTGTGACGGGACGGAAGCTGGGGCTCTCAAGGTGGCACCTGGCCACTCTCGGGACCCTGTCCCGACACGGCTGGCATCCCTGTGTCATCCAGAGCTGCAGCCTCCAACCACAGCAGAGCCTCTGTCTGCAGAGTGGGGGTCTCGCTCAGGGCAGAGCCAAGCTGAGTACTTGCAGCTGGACTGGTGTGGAATGCTGGCAATTTCACAGGTCAGAGTCAGGCTGGGGAGGCTGGAGCCTGCTGCTGGGACACGCCTTGCCCTACCCATGGCCTGAGATTCATGGATGTGGGCCTCCGGTGGCAGCGCAGCGTGGGAGTCCTCAGGGTAGATGGATACATGTATTAACAGAATAGATACAAATACACACATAGATACATGCATGTATATATACAAATGGGCTAGAAGGACAGAACAGACCGGTGGGATCAGTAGGATAGATAAACAGCACGGACATAGTGGACAGGCAGGAGGGAGGACTTGGTCCCGGGAGGAACCCATGTCCCTCGTGCCGCTGGCTGGCCCTGAACACCCTGGTGGCAATGGGCGCTCTGTGTCCCTGCTGACTGCCTCTCTGCTGTGCCCGCAGTGCTGCACACCCAGGGCCCCGTGGATGGCAGTCTGTACGCCAAAGTGAGGAAGAAGAGTGCCTCAGACCCTGGCATCCCCAGCGGCACCCAGGCAGACGCGGCCACTGGCAGCCCAGACCATGGCGGACACACACTGTCCCTGAGCAGCGACTCGGGCCACTCCACGGCCTCCGTCAGGACCGACCGGACAGAGGAGCGGCCGGCCCCGGGCAGCAGCAGGGGCCTGAGCCCCCAGGAGAAGGCGGAGCTGGACCAGCTGCTCAGTGGCTTCGGCCTCGAGGACCCAGGGCACCCGCTGAAGGCCATGGCAGAGCCGCACGGCCCGCCCAGCGGCACGCGGCACGTGGTGCCAGCCCAGGTGCATGTGAACGGGGACAGCATGCTGAAGGAGACGGACATCCTGGACGACGAGATGCCGCAGCACGACCTGCACAGCGTGGACAGCCTGGGCACCCTGTCCTCCTCGGAAGGGCCGCCCTCCGCCCCGCTGGGCCCCTTCCCCTGCCACAAGAGCAGCCAGAACTCGCTCCTGTCTGACAGCTTCGGCAACCACGTGGGCGAGGAGCTGCCCTGCACGCTGGCCCCCGAGCTGGGCCTGGGCACGGTGGACAGCCTATACGAGCGGGAGCGGCTGTGCAGGGGCCAGGAGGCCAGGCAGCAGCAGCTGTCTCTGCGGAAGCCCTCGGTAGCAGCCCCAATGCAGGCCTACGGGCCTGAAGGCTACTCCACGCAGACGTGGGTGCGGCAGCAGCAGATGGTGGCTGCGCACCAGCACGGCTTCGCTCCTGCTGCAGATGGCCCCGGCCTCGGGCAGGCCCTGCCCAGTGTCCTGGTCATCCCCGCCTGTGGGGCTGGCCACAAAGTAACTGTCCAGAGGACCTCCTGCAGTGCAGGGCTGCCTCTGCGCGACGCCCAGCCGCTGGTGCCCGGCCAAGCCTTCCCGAGCAGAGGCACGGGGGACAGGGTCGTGAATGGAACCAGCCAGGAGCTGGCTGCCAGCCCCTCCCCGGGCTCCCCTACCCTGGACATAGACCAGTCCATTGAGCAGCTCAACCGGCTCATCCTGGAGCTGGACCCCACTTTCGAGCCCATCCCTACCCACATGAATGCCCTGGGCAGCCCAGCCAATGGCTCCGTGTGTGTGGACGGCGTGGGAGGCGCACTGCGGCCAAGCAGCAGGCTGCAAGGTAAGCCTCCATCCCTCAGGACACCTGCCCCTACGCTGGGAACCGAGCTGTCTGCAGAATAGTTGGGAGGACCAAGTCAGGGGGAGGGCAGGCCCTGTGCTCAGTAGGCACTGACCACACTATATAACCCATGGGGATCTTGGTGGGTCAGGCCTGTGTAGGGTCTGCTTATGAGTTAGGGCTCTGGGGGGGTTGGGATTAGCAGGTGCCTTGTGGATCAGGGCAGTGGATCAGCGTCAGGATGTATCAAGGATGCCAATGACACATTGTCAGGTGCAGGCTGGTTACTCGGTGTTGGGAGGTCCTGGCCAAGGTCTGGGGCATTGCTGGGGAGGTTCCCCGGGCTTCCCCACGATCAGAGGCCAGAGTGGGTATGTGTGAGGGACAGAGGTGCGAGCCTGGGAGGGAATGGGAGGGCTCTGGAGGAGACAGGCTCGTGCCTCCCCGCAGGGGGAGTGGCACGCCTGGCCCAGGACTACAGGAGCGTTTAGAGTGAGGACTCGGTGGAGCCGATTGCTGTCCAAGGCTCTGGTCTCTGACTGGGATGCCCAGAGGCCAAGGGGCCCAGAGGGAGGCGCAGGGAGGCTGCCACACAGGACCTCCCTGGAAGGAGTCGGGCCAGGCCAGGGCCTCTGCCGTGGGGCATCTGTGCCCTGGGAGCCTGTGTGCGATCAGAGGAGCCTGAGACTGTGGGTCAGCACGGCTGGTGCATGTGCTGCAGGTGGCAGCGGGTGGTACCTGCTGGTGCTGGGTGGAGGGGTGTGTGATTCCCTCAGCTGTCAGGGCTCCTGGGCCCTGGTCTGCGGTCCTTACAGTGGTGGGACTTCAGGGATGTCAGAAGAGAAGGTGTGAGCACGTTGGATCCACCTGGACGCAGCTGGGCGGCTGCCCTGTGGGTGTCTGGCCTCGGAGCCAGCCCCACCAGCACCCTGCAGGCACAAGGAGCAAGCGTAATGTTGCTGCTGGCCCAAGGAGGCTGGACGGGGGCAGTGGCCACTGGGTGGCCTGCTTGGCCAGCCTTGGGTTCATTGCTCTCGACTCAGTAGCGATCCCATTTAAGAATGTGACACTGGGGCCTGGTGAAGGGGACAGGACCTTCCTCCTCCTCGGCAGGTGGGGCTTTAAGTTCCTTTGGTCTAGGAATTTAAGGTTTATTTTTATTTTCATTTATTTGGAAGGCTGAATGAGTGAGAGAGGTTCTTCTGGGTCTCCCACATGGGTGGCAGGGGCCCAAGCACTTGGGTCATCTTCCACTGCTTTCCCAGGCACATTAGCAGAGAGCCAAGTAGGAAGCAGAGCAGCTGGGACTTGAGCTGGCACCCGTATGGGATGTTGGTGTGGCAGGCAGTCGCTTGATTGGCTGTGCCACAGCAGCAGCCCAGCCGGTGGTGATTGTGGGGATGGTGGTCATGGGGATGCTGAAGGTGGTGATGGTGGCAGTGGTGCTGAGGGGATCATGGGGGCCACAGTGACGTTGGTGATTGTAGGAACTGTCCCTTGCTGGTGCCTGCCTACCCTCACTCCACACAGCTCCTGCCCTTGTGCCGCGTAGAGCCCATGACTTAACTCTGTCCCTGGCTTGCAGCAGCTCAGTTAATGTTTGTAAACAGAGGGTGGGACAGGCAGCAGCAGGGCAGCCCCTCTGAAGAAGGGTGAGCCTCGCTGCTGGATGGCTCGGCCACCCAGGGTGGTCTTCTGGGAACCCTGGAGAGCTGGGACCTGGTGCTCTGCGTGTCCACACCGCTGTCCCACACCTCCATCCCTCCTCCCCCACTCCCCCAGTACATGTGGCTTGAATCCCAGGAGATTTCAGCCCATGACACTGAGTGACAGAGGCCCGGGGTCAAGCTGTGCAGTTGATGGCTGCCCACGCGTGGCAGGACGCCGGCCATTCTCTCTGTCCCTGGAGGGCTCCTGGTTGCATGCCTCTGTCCATGTTCCCCGTGCCCCTGCCTGCATCGGACAACAGCCCGGCGGGCACCTGTGTCCTTGCAGGAGGCACCGGGGGTGGCTGCTGGTGCTCACATCCTTCCTCACACAGGCGGTGCTCCCACTTGGTGCTGCCCTGGAGGATTCAGAGCATGGCAGGGCCCACGTGTCCTCGTGCCCAGTGATGGCAGAGGCCAACCACAGGCCCCCTGCTGGAGAGTCCATGGACTTCAGGCTCACGGGTGTGGGGACATGGAGGACAGGCAAAGCCACGTGACTCCAATGTGCTGGAGACACCCCTCCCACAGCAAGGCAGGGACGCATGGGGATGTCCGGTAGGAGCCTCACAGCTGGGTCCAGCTAGGCAGGGGAGAGGCAGGGTGGGAGCCCCAAGCAGAGGTGGGGAGAGAGGGCAGCATTGCAGATGCATTCAGTGCTTGGCACCCTGCACTGGATGGGCACACTGGGTACGGGGCTGACAGGTGCTGCTTGCACAGGCATAAGAATGGAGGAGAGCCTGGGGCCTGTGCGGGGCATGTGCAGGGCTGTGGCCTCTACTGTGTCTGTGGTCACTCCTCATGAGTAGAGGTGGTGGCGAGTGAAAGATCACTTGGCTTTTTTTATTAATTTATTGAAAAGGCAGAGTAACATCGCTCCCTTTGCTGATTCAGCCCACACCACCAAATAGCTGCACTGGCTAGCTGGGGCTGGTCCAGGCCAAAGCCAAGGCCATTTCCCCCATATGGCGGCAGGCCCAGGCGCTTGGGCGTCTGCTGCTGCATTCCCAGGAGCATTGGCAGGGAGCTGGATTGGAAGTGGAGCCGCCTGGACTGGACCTGCCCTTCTGATGTGGGATGCTGTTGTCCGAGGCAGCAGCTTGGCCACTGTGCCCTAAAGCTGTATCTTTTCCTTACGGCTGTGTGACATGCATGTAACGTAAAACGTAAAGTTCGTGTACAGTGGAGTACCATTAAGCACATTTATATTGTTGTGATCATCACACTATCCAGAATCTTCTAACCCCCAGCCCGCCAGGGCAGTTGCTGCGCTCCATGGCTGCTGGGACACAGTGCTTTCCGTTGTGGACATGCTCAGTCCAGCTCCTGGCGAGACAGCCCCGCGGTGCGACCGCCACCCTCCTGAGGAAGCAGACACACACAGCTTTCCAGCAGGGTGTGTTGCTGTTGCCAGAAGTGCCTCGTCACATCCACACCACCACCACTGGGGGGTGCTGTGAGTACTGGGGCACACCTGCGCCTCTGTGGTCCGTGCAAGGTTTCCGTGGAGACAATCCTGTGTGGCCCTGTTTAGCCGGCTTCAGGGAGTCACCTTGGGCTGCAGCCGGGTCTTCCTCTAGTGCTCGGTTTGTCGCTGCAGCCTCTGTGGGTGAGTTTATGGAAACATGGGAATGAGAGCTGGGTGTATTTTGGTGTGAACATTTCTGAGGTTATGTGTGTATGGAAGCTTCAGGATGCTGCTGGAAGATGCTGGTTATGAAAGGCTGATGCCTTCGGGATGTGTTGGCAGTTTGAGCTGTCTTTCTAGGCACGTTTTGAAGACACGCCACCCGCACTGCACTTCCCCTGGGGAGTTAATGCTGTCGAGACGCGTGGTCCGCGTGCTCCGTGTGGTCCTGGGAGCCGGAGGCAGCTCTGAGGGGGAGGGCAGAGGGACGGGAGGGGCAGCAGGTGAAGTGACCTCCCTATGGGGCTGCTCCTGGGCTGAGCCCTGGCTCGGGAGCCCTGTTTGTACATGTGTGTGCCTCTGCGTGTGCCTGTGTGTGTGCTTTGCTTGAGTGTGTGTACCCGTGTGTGCCTGTGAAAGTGTGTATTGTGTATGCACGTATGGGAGCATATATTGTGTCTGTATGTGTCTGGTGGGAGGTGAGCCTGTGACAGGGAGAGTCCTGGGCTGGCGTAGGCACGCTGGCCACAGGGGCACTGGACGTCCTCCGTGGCTCCCAGGCCCTGTGCTGCCGGGCTGCGGGGCTCCCACAGGGGCACTGGACGTCCTCCGTGGCTCCCAGGCCCTGTGCTGCTGGGCTCCCTCTGTCTGTGCCCCCGCCATGCCCACCTATGGGCAGACCTGGTGCACGGCCTGATGTGACCTTGCTCTTGCTGGCACTTCTCATTTCTTGCGGTGTAGACTGTGCTGCTAGAGCAGTGTGGATGGACGTCAGGGCCACCCATGAGTCCCAGGTATGGCTCATGTGTGCTGTAGGTGTGGTACTACTGGAGCTCAGGCCTGGAGTGCAAGGGAGGCCCCACAGGGCCTGGGGTTCTGGAAGGCACTGTCACACGAATGTCACCCCCTCATGCAATCTTAAGACTCCCTCGGAGGAGGACGAATGTAACTCCTGGCCCCCGCCCTGGCCCCGTGCCCCCAGCGTGGGGAGGTGACTTCAGGCCAGCGGTCAGTGGCTGGACAGCTGTGGGGGCAGGTGGCTGGTGCTGGAGCCTGCCTGATGACCACGCTGCACACAGGAGTTGCTGCTGACCGTGTGAGGTTGTCAGGCCCCCGCCCTGTCCCTGCTCCCTGCTCCATGGGGTGTGTCCCCTTGCTGGGCCCACCCCATGGCATGTTCTGCAAGGAGGTCCCTGGCCCCTGAGGACCTGGGGCAGTGCTGAGCAGTGCTGAGCTGTTGAGTGCCCCCGGGAGCCCTGCCAGTGGGTTTGCGTGGGAGCTTTTCCCGCTCTGCCATGCTCACCGCCTCTCTCCTGGCAGGTGCCTCCAGTGACCAGCCCCTGGGTGGAAGACTCCGGAAGCTGAGCCTGGGTCAGTATGACAATGATGGCGGGGCGCAGCTGTCCTTCTGCAAGCATGCATGGGGGAAGCCTGGTGTGGATGTGGCCTCTGGCCTGGTGCCTTTCTCATCTCCCACAGATGCCAAAGAGGTATGTGTGGCGCTCTCCCTGTCTGGGCCCCCACCTCTTCCCCCACTTCTCCTGGGGTGTGGGGTGTGGTGCAGGTGTGTGGGACGGAGAAAGGCTGCCTGGCCCTCCGAGTTCTGGTCTGTAAAATGGGCATGCAAGTGGACTCTGAAGGTTGGAGGTAGCACAGCACCAAGCCCCACCTTAGCAGGACTCCCTGGGTGGAAGGCACAGCTGAGAATGGGCGTACCGTTTTTCCTGAGCCATCCCCCAGCCCCAGGAGACGTAGCCTCAGCTTTTAATCCTAGTCAGAGGCGGGTCAGGTATGCAGTGGGATCCATCCCTGAAGCCTGGAAAGCAGAACCTACAGAGCACATGCATCAGCAGTGCTGGTGGTGCAGCCCAGGCTCCAAGTAGGATTTCCTCCCAAACTTCTGTTCAGCTGTGTGTGTGTGTGTTTAAGATTTTTATTGTTTATCTGAAATGCAGAGTTCCATCCACTGGTTCACTCCACTCCCCAAACGACCACAAGAGTCAAGGCTGAGCCGGGGTGAAGCCAGGAACCAGGAGCTGCTTCTGTGTCTCCCTCATGAGTGCAGGGGTCAAAGGACTTGGGCCGTCTTCCGCTTTCCCAGGCACAGTAGTAGGGAGCTGGATTGAGGGTGGAGCAGCCCGGACTCGAACAGCATCCTTGTGGGTTGCTGATGCTGCGGGGAGCAGCTTCGTCTGCTGTGTCACTGTGCCAGCCTTCTGACCTGTGGTGCACCTTCGTGTGTCTCTGGACATACCACACTCTTCCCTCCACATCTGGGGAGGGGTCCAGGACCCTATGTCTACCTGCAGCGGCTACAACATGTACAGATACTCCAGTCTGTGATGTCAGAGGGCTGAGGATGCACAGAGAACCTGTGTGTGTCTCCCGTGTGCCCCCATCATCTGAGGTTACACTCCCTGACACTGTGTGTGTCTCCCCGTGTGCCCCCATCATCTGAGGTTACGCTCCCTGACACTGTGTGTGTCTCCCGTGTGCCCCCATCATCTGAGGTTACACTCCCTGACACTGTGTGTGTCTCCCCGTGTGCCCCCATCATCTGAGGTTACACTCCCTGACACTGTGTGTGTCTCCCCGTGTGCCCCCATCATCTGAGGTTACACTCCCTGACACTGTGTGTGTCTCCCCGTGTGCCCCCATCATCTGAGGTTACACTCCCTGACACTGTGTGTCTCCCGTGTGCCCCCATCATCTGAGGTTATACTCCCTGACACTGTGTGTGTCTCCCCGTGTGTCCCCCATCATCTGAGGTTACACTCCCTGACACTGTGTGTGTCTCCCGTGTGCCCCCCATCATCTGAGGTTACACTCCCTGACACTGTGTCTCCCCATGTGCCCCCATCATCTGAGGTTACACTCCCTGACACTGTGTGTGTCTCCCCGTGTGCCCCCATCATCTGAGGTTACACTCCCTGACACTGTGTCTCCCCATGTGCCCCCATCATCTGAGGTTACACTCCCTGACACTGTGTGTGTCTCCCCGTGTGCCCCCATCATCTGAGGTTACACTCTCTGACACTGTGTGTCTCCCCGTGTGCCCCCATCATCTGAGGTTATACTCCCTGACACTGTGTGTGTCTCCCGTGTGCCCCCATCATCTGAGGTTACACTCCCTGACACTGTGTGTCTCCCGTGTGCCCCCATCATCTGAGGTTACACTCCCTGACACTGTGTGTCTCCCGTGTGTCCCCCATCATCTGAGGTTACACTCCCTGATCACTGCCTGTGTGTGTCTCCCCGTGTGTCCCCCATCATCTGAGGTTACACTCCCTGGTCACTGCCTGTGTGTGTCTCCCGTGTGCCCCCATCATCTGAGGTTACACTCCCTGACACTGTGTGTCTCCCGTGTGCCCCCATCATCTGAGGTTACACTCCCTGACACTGTGTGTCTCCCGTGTGTCCGCCATCATCTGAGGTTACACTCCCTGATCACTGCCTGTGTGTGTCTCCCCGTGCGTCCCCCATCATCTGAGGTTACACTCCCTGATCACTGCCTGTGTGTGTCTCCCGTGTGCCCCCATCATCTGAGGTTACACTCCCTGACACTGTGTGTCTCCGCGTGTGCCCCCATCATCTGAGATTACACTCCCTGATCACTGCCTGTGTGTGTCTCCCTGTGTGCCCCGCTGTGTGAGGTTACACTGCCTGACTTACTCTCATTGTTCCGGGGAGGTCATGCTTACAGCAGTGGTGCCAAGGAAAGTGCTTGCTCAGTACGCATGCAGCTTTTCTGTTCTGAACATTTTCTTTTCTAATAATTAATAACTTAATTAACTTGCAAGGCAAGGGGAAGTTGAGGGGAGGAGAAAGCAAGAGAGTTTGAATCATCCCCGAATGGCTGCAACAGCCAGAGTCTAGAACCCCAACCAGGAATCCCATGTAGGTAACAGGGATCCACCACTTGGGCCATGCTTTGCTGCCTTCCCAGGCACATCAGCAGAGACCTGGATCAGCAGTGAAGCAGCCAGGACTTGAACCAGCATCCACATGGGATGCTGGCGTCTCAGGAGACAGCTTAACCCTCTGTGCCACATAGCAGCCCCATCTTGTCTAAATGTTTTCCATCCATGGTTGGTTGACTCGCTGGGTCCTAAGCTGGTAGATAGAGGCCGGCTGTGTGCAACGCTCTCCTCATGCTTTGATTGCTGAAGGTAGGAATGCTGAGTGCTAGGTGCTGGCAGGGACTCCCTGGACCCTGGAGTGTCCATCAACTGTGTGACGCCACACTGCGAGACAGACATGAGCTAGCCCATGGTGGGAACCCTGCCTCCTGGTCCCTCTCAGATGAGGCTGCCCTTCATGACCAGCGTGGGTGCCAGTGCCGGGAGAGGACCACCCCAGCTCCTGCCTCACATGTGCTCTTCATGCCCATTTCAGACGGTGAGCTCTGCGTACCCACCGGACCTGGACATGCATGATGGCAGGGTGCTCGGCACGGAGCCTGTGTGTACAACCCCAGCATTTGCCATGTCTCCAGAAACACCATATAGTAAGAAGGGTGGAGTGGGCCGTGTGCACCAGTAAGGAGGGAGGGGTGGGCTGTGTGCACCAGTAAGGAAAGTGGAGTGGGCCGTGTGCACCCCTGTAAGGAAAGTGGAGTGGGCCGTGTGCACCAGTAGGGAAGGTGGAGTGGGCCGTGTGCACCCCTGTAAGGAAAGTGGAGTGGGCCGTGTGCAGCACCTGCCAGGGAGGCTAACCGAGCCTATTGTGCTGTCTTGCAGGGAAGAATCCCCTGAGATACCCTCTGTTCAGCTCACCCGAGCCCCTGCGGAACAACCCAGCCACACTGCACCAAGGAGGGCCTGGTAAGTCCCTTGTGTGACCACTGCACCAGGCCACCACCCTCCTGTGCCAAGGGGCTGAGGACAGTCTGGCCTGGCAGGTGCTTGGGGCAAGGCCATAGAGCCTGCTTCGGGTGTGGGGCAGTGAAAGGCCTGAGGTGCTCTCTGCTGTAGCTGGTACCACCCGGATGTGTGCTCGTAGGAGCAGGTCAGCCTGGATGCTTCTGCCTTCCTCCCTGTATGTGTCACTGCTGTGGGTGCGGTGCTAAGAACCAGCACCCTCCCAGCCGCTTTCTACGTGACGGATGGCCTGGGACCCTGCACCTGCGGGGTCCTCCGCTAGCCTGCCCAAAGGTGTCCCTTGTGCCCCAGTGGAGCTCTGGGGCACCCTGCATGCTGTGCACCTCGCTCTGTGCGCAGTCGGGAGGGAGTCAGTGATGATGCCAAGACTGAGGTGTGAGTTGTGTTCCCAGCTGGCCTCTGGCGCCAGAGCAGGTGCCGTGAGACGCAAACCCAGGGTCACCTAGAAACATGCAGGCGACATGCGGTGGGGCGAGCTACCTGCGAACAGAGAGGATCAGCAGGCCTCAGGTGAGCGCGCCAAGCGTGTGCTCAACTCCACCAAGGCCTGGGCGGTCAGGCCATGTGCACGCCTGGCGGTGCGATGGTCGCGGCCTGGGTCCTGTGTGCGGAGGGCAGCCCTGCTCCCAGCACGTCCACCCCCGTGTGTGCTGCACTCGCCTCTGCAGCGTGGGGAGGATGCAGGGAATCTCCAGCCTTGCATTGCTGCAGCGTCCGGCAAGGTCAGCGTCCAGGACTCGGGGTGCGCCTAAGCTCTGTGACCTCCTCTTACGACGACTGTGGGCCTGTGAGTAGACTTCTAGAAGAAATAGGACAGACCTTGGGGATCCAGGGCGAAGTGCAATTCTTAGAATCAGAAGTGAGAAAAAGAAATTGATAAATCAGACCTCATCTTCTTACACTCTGCAAAACGTCTGTGAAGAGGATACAGTGTGGGACTGGGGGAAGACATTTGTGCACCACATATCTGGAAAAAACCAGAGTGTCGCATGGAATATTCCAGAACTCTCCACACACAACTGTAAAGAACCCAATGGTCCTCTTAGAAATCACACTGCAGACATGGAGGGTATCCAGGTGGCAAGGGACGAGGGGCTGGCGCTCAGCATTGTGGGCCATGAGGGTAGTGCAAGGCTGAGCCGCTGTGAGCATGAGTGGTCACAACACACCCACAGCAGGGCCAGGACAAAGGTGCTGCAGCCCAGGCCAGAGATAATGATGGAAGACCCGTCCTCACGTGCGGCTGGTGGGAAGGCCGGGGACAATGACGGGAGACCCCATCCTCACTCAGGGCTGGTGGGAAGGGAAACCTGGCTGCAGTTTCTTTAAGAAACAGCAAAACATGCATGATTGCCTTTTGTCCTGGGCCTTGATTCTCGCGTACACCTGTACACCGTTGTCAGTGGCTGCCTAGGAGCTGCAGTCCGGAAAGGGGCCTTCCTACACGGGCGTGGCCAGGCCAGTGTGGCTCCTCCATGTCAGGCAGTGCAGCTGGGCGGGGGGCTGTGAGGAGTCACCCCCGACGTGTGTGTCATGCAGTCTACCTGGCAGTTACCGATGCGAAAGGAAGCAGCAAGTGTTGAGGGTCCAGAGGGGTCAGGGTGGGAAACAGGGAAGCCCCTCTGTGTCGACCGAATCGGGGTCTCAGGCCCAGGGTAGTGGGGACCATGCTGCAGCAGGATGAAGTGCATGGTACCTCTGCGAATGTCTAGGGTCTGCGAGCGTAGCTGGTCTCAGAATTGGAAGCATAATTAATTCCCGTCATTGGGGGTGTGGCTGAGACAGCCTCAAGTGTGGATTGACAGGAGTTGAAGTTGGGTGGGGTCCACGGGATGAGCTAGACTGCTGCCTACTTGTGCAATTGCTTGGAATTTTCTGTAACTCAAAGCACACAAGGTAATGACTCCTTGGCGTTGAAGGCTGCCCACTGCCATCCACAACTGTCAGCTTGGTGTCTCCACTGTCCAGGACCTGTGAGGCCAGCAGGAGCTGGAAAATACTGATACTGCCACCTGCCCTGCCCAAGTGTAGACAGCAGAGCAGGGAGTAGAGGCCAGGGGAGCGCCCGGGTGCCCGGCGAGGACATGAGAGGTTTGGAGGACAAGCAGGAGTGAGTAGGTATTGCCGAGGCAGGCGGAGGGTGTTGGTCTCGGGGAAGTGGCAGGTGCAGAGGCCTTGGCAGGTGCAGCCAGACCGTGCTCGGGATCTGCAGAGACCGGGGAACCTAGCCCCGGGAAGCAGGGCAAGGCCAGGACATTTCACTGCAGGCCCTGGAGGTGGAAGGTGGTGGTGTGGCTCAGCTGGTGCCACGTCACAAGCAGCCATGCGTTGCAGAGGTAACAGCTCAGCCTGGTGTTTGCTGTCACTGTTGCTGCTGTGCAGATGGGCTGTGCCTTGGGGCTCCAGTGAGGATTCTGCAGCCTCACTAAGGTGGGCGTGAAAGCCAGGTGTGGATGGGGGGAGTCTTCAAAGTCTGTCTTCCTGGGGGTTAGGGATGCTGCACTGGGTAGTAACAGAAACTCCAGGACTGTGTTAGGGGTTTGGGAGGCAGGGCTGGCTGGCGCACCGCAGGGTAAGTATAGCTGAGCTGCAGTAGGGCCAGGATGGCCCAGCAGTGGGTGTCCCCAGTGCGCAACGGCTTCAACTAGGGGCAAGAGGGTGGGTGTGACCCGGTCTGAGCACCAGCATGCAGGGGCCAGCATGGCTGTCCCATTCCAGAAGATCCCTGTTGTCTGTTGTGTCTGGCTCCTCATGCTATGGCCAGATCACTCCCCTCAGTTGCCATGAGTCCCCAGACACCAGCACGCCTGGGGTAGGAGAGAAACAGCTGTTGTGTGGGTGGAGTTCGCACAGTGCTACTACGAAAGCCACATTCAGCGGCAAGTGCAGCAGACAGCTGGGTGAGAGGATCTGTTGGGTAGATGCTTATGGATGGCTAGGAGCGGCTCCTTGCCAAGCTGGCCCAGCGGGATTTCTGCTCAGGGTAGGGAAGAGAGGTAGCAAGGAACAGGCAGAGGAGTTGGCTGACATAAAATGTAGGTGACAACTGAGGATTTACCCAAGGCGGTCATGGGAGAGTCTGTGGCCCAGGGTGGGAACAAAGCTGGTGGGCACTGTAGCCCACAGGACTCTGAATGTATCCAATGCCTCCACGCTGTTCCTGTGTCTGTTTCCTGGGTCCTCTGGGTGCTGGGCTCAGGCCCTGGAGCCCATGCTCTTGAGGCCTGCCCGGTCTTCCCCGTGCCAGGGCACCCTGCACCCACTCTTCCCACCTGGAGCCCATGCTCTTGAAGCCTGCCTGGTCCTCCCCGTGCCAGGGCACCCTGCACCCACTCTTCCCACCTGGAGCCCATGCTCTTGAGGCCTGCCCAATCCTCCCCCACCAGGGCACCCTGCACCCACTCTTCCCACAAGTAAGCAGCTGTGGTAAACAACGCAGCAAAGTTAACACGAAGCACACCCCAGGCTGCTCTCAATGCAGTGGTTGCTGGGCCAGGTCCAGCATTCTTTCCCAAGGGGTGATGTCCGAGGCCCAGGCCTGCCTAAGCCTGCTCGGGCCCGAGGCGGCCTGCGAGCCGGCTGGCCTCACGCCGCGGTGTGGGGCGGGTGCCATGCCTTGCCCCCCCATCCCACATTCTCGCCCTAGCTTCTCCGCCAGCCAGAACAGTAGGCGCTCCCGCAACCCACTCCATGTGCTTATCAGCCAGCTAGGAACAGAGCCTGAAGTTACCAAACAGATCTGCCTGCCTTTCGACATCTAAATATTTGGAAAGCTTTCCAGCATCCGGCCTCTGGACGCTAGCCCCCACGCAGCGACATCCTGCTCTCCGGGATTTCAGCTGCCTGCACAGCAAGGCCTGGGTGCCGGCGTGCACGGGCAGTGGCCTCTGGGCCATGCCTGATGTCTGGACATACGCTCTCATTGCTGACCCTTCCTAACCAGCTGACTCCGGCAGGGCCTGGTCTCTGCTATGGAGGTGTAAATCCCAGAATCCCTGGGGCTCGTGAGAATCTAAGGTGAACGCAGCGCTCGAGCCTGGGCCTGTGAACACCCAGCTAGGAGTGTTGGCGAAAGCCTAATGTGGGCAACGAAACAAATCAGGAGGCTGGGGGTGGCTAGGAGCCTGGTGGGATCCTGGTTCTGGAAGCTTGAGATTGGGGCTGGGGGCACATCTGGTGAGGGTGCCTGGTTGTGTCTTGCCATGGTGAGGGCACAGAGAGGGACAGAGGCCCAGAGCCTTGGATAACAAACCCGCTCTGGACGACAGCATTGATCCCCCTGTTGCCCGGGAGAATGAGTTTCCCCCGCGTGGCCTTGGGCCGCACACACTGGGGGTGAAGAGGCTCCCTGTGCACCCAGTGTGCGGGGCCCTAGCCGGGGGCTCTGTCCTTGCCTCACCTGCTTCAGGAGTGTGGTGGCTGTGCAGACGGCCACTGAAGGAGCAGTTTCAAGTGCTGTCTAGTTCTGCCAAGAGGATGCCGTGATTGGGTTAATAATTCGTGAGCTATGTTCGTGTGATCTGTCCACTGGTTCGCTTTCCCCAGACACCCCAACAGCTGAGCCAGAGCCAGGTATGAGCCAGAGTTCTGGAATTCAGCCTGGGTCTTTCTCATGGGTAAGCTGTCACCTTCCAGGGTGCACATTAACAGTTGGGAGTGGAGGAGGACTCGGACCAGGCACCGTGATGGGAGATGTTGCTGCTGGAATCTACATGACGCCGTGGCAGGGCACTGTCCCGGCTTGGGTGGAGCAGCTACAGGCAGCAGGGAGCCGGTGGAGTCTGAGGTTGCTTCCTGCAGGATATGTACCTTAAGCTTTGTGGAAGGGGGCCTTTCCTGTGGCATTCACCCAGGACCCTCAGGATGGCCTGTGTACTTCAACTTTGTGTTAACTACAGCAGAGCTCATGGGCGCTTGCAGATCTTGGGAGGAATGGAAGTGATAGGTCAGTGTATCATGGTGCTCCCAGATTTTAAAATCCCTGCTTCTGGGGGCTTCCTCCTGGAGCCTGTTACAGCCCACTAGGTAGGTAGTTAAGCATAATGGTGGTCACTTGTCGGCCAGGGTCTGGTGGGCAGCGGGGAGCTGCACCTGGGGCAGGCAAGACAGGAAATGGCAGCTGTGAGGCTAGCTGGCTCACCACGGCCAGTGGGGTCACTGCCACTGCTCATGTCCTGAGCAGTCTCACCTCCCAAGGTTCTCCACTGGCCCTGGAGACTGATCCTGGGTCCATGAGTGTGGGGCACACAAGCTGCTTGGGGAGCACAGCCTCACCGTCTCCTGAAGCTGATGGAATGTTCTGGAACTGCTGTGTCCTGCCCCAGAGCCATGTGTGATGCCAGCAGCGCCCCTTGGCCTCTCAGTGTCCCAGGTGAGGACATGCAGAAAGGGAGACTGCACACCCCACCTGTGGGGTGGAAGGCTACGGGCAGCAGGTGCCTCTGTCTCTGCCGAGCCCGGGAGGTGCTGTTAGGCATTGCTGGCCGGAAGCCCATGGAATGTTTCATTGGCATAGTCTTCTGTTTCTGATACATCTCGGCTTCCAGACAGTTCTCAAATAGTTGTGGTGTTCTCAGTGGAGGTGAATGCACTGGCATTCAACGTATTCACAGTGTCTGCAGAGCCGCACCCCAGGGCGGTTCCAGAACATTCCGCTGGCTTCAGGAGACAGGCTTCTTGTGTTTTGCAACTTGGCTTCCTGCTCCAGGGTCCAGAAGGGCAGGGTGGGCCTCTGAGGGCTGCTTGCGCGCACACACACACACCCCTGATGCTTTGGGCAAGCCGGGAGGGCAGCCCAGCTCTGCAGTCGGGGGGCTGGGGAGAAACAGAGTGGTTCTGCAGGGACTGTGGACTTGGTAGGTGCGCGAGGGCCAGAAGGGGGAAGAAGAGAGGTCCCTGCAGTGAGAGTCGGAGGCGGGGATGGAAGGGAGAGCTGACACAGGGATGAGAGGATCTCGGGGTGAGCACGACTGGCCTGGGTAGCTGACTCGCTGTGCTCTGAACCCTGGCAGCCTTAAGTGAGAGCGTTTACGTGTCCCGTGCTGATGTTGGCTCCAGAGGGGCAGTGTGTCTGTGTCCAGCTGAGCACGTCCCTGCAGCGGGCTCTGCGGTCACCTTTGTGCCTGGGAACCTGCACTGAGGAAGGGTTGTGCACAGCCAGTGTCACTACCCCCCTCCCAGGGAACCTGGGCTGACGCGCCACATCAAGGCTGCATGCTGAGGTCAGAGTTCAGCACGGGCTTGTGACTGAGGGGCTGTGGGCCTGAGAGTGTCAATTCACTGGCGTGGGGTGAAGTTCAGACGCGTGGCGCTGGCTTGCCGGCTGCCACCCCACGGGCAAGGATGCACATCTCGGAGCGCTTCTCACACTCCACTCTGAGCTCTGTGGAGGCGTGCCCTTGCTTGCTTTGGCTTTGAGGACGGTGAGTGAGTATGCATGTCTTGATCTGCTCCCTGTTGACCCTCAGCGAACGGAAGCTGTGCTGAGAGGACCTCGGGGGTTTTGTTCTCACCTTTGTCTTCAGCAACACGGGGTGACTCTGGACGGGGTGGTGGAGGGCCTCCAGCGCTGTGACCTTGCGCATGCTGCATGACCCAGAACATCTCTGAAATGCACACACCAGGTGAAGAATGCGTGGATTCTGGGTAGTGTTCGGTTTGTGAATATGACTGTATAGCAAAAATGTGTCTCTAAGTTTAGGTTTTTAATGCAAAATGTACCTGCTCGCCCAGGAATTTGCACACACTGCCGCCTGCCAGGCCCGCACTCTGGGAACAGAGGAGTGGATCAGCCCGGGGCCTGGTGCAGGTTGCAGGCGAGGGCCCATCCCGTGGTGGCCGGGGGCCAGTGTGTGGAATCTGCAGCCCACTGTCACCCTGAAGGCCGTGCAGGCCTGAGCTTGTTGGCTCCTCACAGCTCTGAATGGGGAAGGGCAGCAGAGTGCCCCAGTGACCCCTGTGGAGGCACCTTTGGAGGCTGTCACCTGGCCCCGCTACCTTGCTGCTCACCTTCCCCGACGCCCCGCAGCTTCTCCCGGAGCTGCACCCGCTGTGGGATTGTGTTCTGCAGCTCTGTCTTGCGCTACTGCCCCGTGGTGCTGGGTGCACCTGAAGGATGTGGACTCTGCAGCGCTGAGAAGCGCTCTGAGACGTGCGTCCTTCACCATGGAGCTGGCCTTGCCCTCCTTATTGTGGCTGGGCAGAGCCTTGGGGTGCCCCCTGGGGGGAGCCTCCTCCCAGAGCCAGGCACCGACCCCACCATCCTGGCAAGCTGAAGGACCATCTGCCTCTGTTTAGGCCTGTGACGTTGCCGTGTGCCAAGCTATCCCTCAGTGTCCCTGCAGCATGAAGCCTGGCTCTGCCACCATGGTGCTACCCTGCTGAGGGTGTCCCTGTGGGAAGCATCCCTGCCCGTTCATGGTGACCCCCTTTCTGAGTGTCCTCTGCTGTTCCTGGGAACGTGAGACCTAGCCCGCACTGGGGTCGTCATATGCACGCACCTGCTTCGTGCCTGGATGTGCACACCTGTTGCTTCCTGAGCTGTGCACTTACATGGGTGGGGAAGGAAAACCACCCCTGGGTAGCTGCAGATCTCATCATCGATAAACTGCCTGCGCCCTGACACCTGGGGGGCTCCCTGACAGGCGGACCTGTACTAGGTGTGGGGCCGCCTTGAAGGCGAAGCCCCATCCGAGCCCGTCCCTGCAGCAGCGAGAGTGGTCCTCCCGTGGGGATACCCCCTGCCCTGGGCACTGGGCATCAGGTAACCCTCAGGGACTGAGAAGGGTGCCAGCACCTCCAAGGGCCTTGCTGTGCTGTGCCTGGTCCTGTGGGGGCATCCTGAGACCCCTGCTCGTCAGCTTGGCGGGGTCAGAAGCTGCTGCTACAGGCAGAACTTGCAGGTCATCCCAGGGCTGCTCTGCCTCGCCCCAGGGCCTGCTTGCGCAGGAGCAGGAGCCAGGGCCAGCAGCTTCCTGTGCTGGCCTCCCCTGCTAAGCCCTGAGAGGGCCCTGCACATGTCCTGCCTGGGGGGACCTGCTCACCTGGGTGCACATAGGGCCTGCGAGCCTGTGGGTAGCAGGTGGCTGGCTAGAAGCCCTGGTCCAGTGAGCATTCCCTCAAACAGACCCTGTGTTAGGGAGGGATCCCTTCCCAGAATGCGGGAAGGGCTCCCAGTCTCGCAGCCCTTGAGTTCCCTTTCCGGGATCCTCCCCCAAGAATGTGACATCCTCAATGCCCCCGTCCCTCACATCCGCTGACAAGGACATCTTCCGGCTTCCTGCCCAAGCTTCCGTTGCTCCTCCCCATTCCCCTCTCTTCCTGCCTTTGCTCCTAGATAGGTTCCAGATGTGGCCAGGCCACACCTTGTTCCCTCTTGCCCGTGGGTGCTGTTCTACAGGCCGACCAGTTGTGCGCCATGTTTTGGGGTTCACTGCTGGAGTCTGGGGCTCTGGAAGACAGCACGTCCCAGGGAGGGGGCACTGTCCTTTGTCGCTCACCTGCACCGAGGCCAACGCCCGGCCTCCCTGTGGGCCCTGGCGACTCCCCGGTTGCCTGCAGCGTCCAACACAGATCCGGTTCTGGGCTCAGGGTTATTTTCTGATGTGCACTGTCAGGGGTGAGTGGCCTTTCCACTCCAGGGCTCCAGGGTCAGCCTTGCCAGCTCCTGAGTCTGAGATGTGAGGAGAGTTCCAGGTGACCTGGCAGCCTCAGACAGGTAACCATTCACCCAAGGTACATGGGGCTATTGCCCCCATCACCTGTCTGTTGCCTGCTCAGGGTCTTACGACTTCAGCCTGGTGGATGGGTCACTGGTGGTCCAGGTTGGGACAGAGCCCTAGGCAGGGAGAGTTTCTTTACCCTCCCTCTCTCCAGAAGGGACAGATCCTGGGTTTGAGGGTGGGAAGGGCTCCACAGTTTTGGGGAAGGAACCGCCTGTGCACCCTGGGCCGTTACCTTGCCATCATCATGGCCCCTGGGGCTGTGACAAGCAGAGAGAAGAGGGAAAAGGAGGGGTCTCAGGTGTCCGTGGAGCCCCCTGAGACTCGCCCAAGTTGTTGCCTGTATCCTGTGCCCCATGACGTTACAGAGAGAACTCTGCCGGTGCGTGCAGGACCAGGCTTTCCTGGCAGTGTCCTGACCTTGCTCTGCCCTTGGAGAAGGGTCCTAGGGTCTCCCTGGGCCCTGGCTGCAACTCTCCTACAGGGCTGCTCCGACAGCCTGTGTTCATGGTATCCTCGAGGCCATCCTGCAAGGTGCCAGACCAGGGCAACAGGGCGTGTGCCAGGATGAGAGAGGCTGGCCAGGGGCACATCCCTGTACGTGTGCTGGCTCTCGGTGAGTGACCTTGGGGAACCCAGCACTGCCTCGTGCCCCAGGTCTCCTGCCACACTGGGGCTGTCAGAAGTTTTGTACATCCAGGGAGTGCCTGAGAGAGGGGGAAGGGGAGGACACAGCCCTGTGGGAGGCCAGGCTGCTGCAGGGGGGCCAGGGTAGGGAGTCACAGCCCGCTGCAGCCTCTACTGCATGGGATTTGCTGCTGGAGGCTCCCTGGGCTGCCCCACTAGGGGTTGGTGGTCAGACTGGGAGGCGTAAGAGCCCCTGGAGCTTGCTGCGGTGGGCTCAGCAGGGAGGGTGGAGCGATGAGGGGCTAGGGGAGGAAAGCCGGGGCAGAGGAGTGGAACGGAAGCAGGCGGCAGTGGAGCAAGGCGGGGCTGTCTGCAGGCACTGGCTGGGCAGGCTGCCCACAGCAGCTCCACAATCCCGGGATTCTTTTCCGCGGACCAGCTCTCGCAGCCGCTGAATGGGCCTCTTTGGGGGTGGCGCCCCGCCTCCCGCCTGCTCCCAGGGGACAGGCCGGACACAGAGCCCCGCCCGGGTGGGTGGGGGCGGCCACGGGGACTGGGACCCGACTCCCCTGGGACAGGCTGGACACAGGGCTGGGTGGCCAGGGGTGGCTGCGGGGAGCTGGGACTCCACTCATCTCCCGGGTCCGTCGGGAACAGACCTGCTGAGCGACTTTGAGCCAGCCCACAGCTTTCTGGACCCTGCCATGGACTGACCGGGTCCCCAGGTATCCAGGTAAGAAGGACGCAGGGGACCTGGAACTTTTTCCCGCCCAGCCCTAAGCTACGCCGGGGCTCCCCAGGCCTCTGGCCAGCCCCAGGGCTGAAATCTGATCCGTTGCCTGGTGGGGGAGGGCTGGGTGGCCTGGGGTGGGGAGGGGGTGCTGAGGGACCAGGAAGCAGGGGCGGGGCTGAGAGCCTGGAGTCCCTTTGTGATTCCAATGAGTTCCCTGGGCTTGGGGACAAAAGGCCCCAGCCCTTGAGCCTGAGAGCTTTTCCCCCAGGCCTGCCCTTGGTCTTCCTAACAAAAGCCTGGTTTACAGATGTGTGGCTCTGCGGGGCTGCTTCCCACAGCACATTCCTCCCCGCCCAGCGCCCGCCCGCTGCCACTGGGCTCCAGGCTGGGGTCGCCCTCCCCGGCACGGGAGTCAGGGCGGCCCCAGCCTCTCAGTCCAGCCGTGCTTGGGAACTTGGGGCGTGTGGCTTGCCGCCGTGGTCCTTGGGATTGTTCCTGCCTGTGGCTAGCTCTCGAGCACTGTGCAGGTGTCAGAGGGAGTGAGGGGACCCCCCCACAGGGCCTTCCCTCCCTGGAGGGGGCGTGGGCTCCCAGGTGGGGGTTCTGTGTGTTGCTCTTGGCAGTGAGCGAGACTTCTCCGAGGTTTCTCGCACATTCTGTGTGGAGCACACACAGCAGTAATTTTCCATGCATTCCATCCGTAGGTCAGTGTCTCTGAGACCGTATGGTTTGGTTGGAAATGACTTTTCTAACGCTAGAGGTGAAACGAAAGAGCTGGGCTGCTCTGTCTGTCCCTGCCCTGTCCATGGGGGTGGCCAGTGGGCGCTGGAGCCCGCCTCTGCCGGGCACTGGAAACAGACCCTTTGGACCAGGGAGTAAGTGTCCTGCAAAGGAGCAGGTGTGTGTCAGGGTCCCTGTCCTCCACAAGCTGCAGGTGTGTGTCAGGGTCCCTGTCCTCCACAAGCTGACAGGTGTGTGTCAGGGTCCCTGTCCTCCACAAGCTGACAGGTGTGCCGTGCTGGGCTGAGGGAGCAGGTGTGTGTCAGGGTCCCTGTCCTCCACAAGCTGCAGGTGTGCCGTGCGGGCTGAGGGAGCAGGTGTGTGTCAGGGTCCCTGTCCTCCACAAGCTGACAGGTGTGCCGTGCGGGCTGAGGGAGCAGGTGTGTGTCAGGGTCCCTGTCCTCCACAAGCTGACAGGTGTGCCGTGCGGGCTGAGGGAGCAGGTGTGTGTCAGGGTCCCTGTCCTCCACAAGCTGCAGGTGTGTCGTGCGGGCTGAGGGGGTGGCTCCCGCAGGGACAGCCACTTCGCTGCTGGGTTGAGATGTCGCTGACCGAGATGGGGATACCCCTGTTTCCTCCCTTCACCTTGCCTTCCAGAATCTGTTTCCTGCGTGCAGGGTGAGCCCTACGCTCTGGCAGGGTTTATTCTGGTCTCCTTGGTGATGTTCCTTCTGGAAGCTGGACCTGCAGGGTGTAACCCGGGACTGGGGGGGTGGTCAGCGGACAGTGCCCCTCCTCCTCCAGCCCTTCTGCTTTACAAAGTAGCGGCATGCATGGGTGGGGACCAGGCAGTTGTACTGGCGGTGGGGGTTGCCTTAGGCTGGTACAGCGATTTTCCTTGAGGGCAAGGCCATAACCTTGGCCCACCTGAGGGTGGCTGCAAGGCATTCTGGGCCTTGGGACTTCATGGCAATAGGGTCACCGTTCCTGGCGGGTCACAATCTCTCCCTGGTCGTCCCACCACCTCCTGCCTGGGTTTTGCCTGGAACTCACTTAAGAAAGCAGGGAGCTGCCCAGCATGGCCTTGCCCGCCCCAGGAGCAGGGGGTGCTGTACCTTGGGCAGTGTGCTGCATCTCTGTGATGCTTGGGCAGAGGAGGGGGGCCCCCTGGTCAGCCTGGGCAACAGCTGCCGGCTCCAGGGCTGCTGGGTCTGGGGAGACAGCTGCTGAGAGGCTGGGGCTCCCACCCCAGGTGGTGTCCACTTCTGGGCATCGAGGCTCCTGCAGACCTGGGCATATGGACGCACACCAGGGCCACCCAGTCATCATGCCACAGTCATGCCTCACAGTGCACCCAGGGGACATGGGCTCCTGTGGCGTGGCCCCCGGACATCTCTGCCATCAGTACTGCCTGGGTAGCTCCTTCACTTGGCCTGGCAGTGTGCTGTGGCAGTGAAATGCAGCTGCTCCCAGAATGTTCCAGAAGTAACACTTTTCCTGCCCAGGGAGGTTTGTGTGAGGCATTGAGAGGGCCGAGTTAAATGGGAAGGAAGGTTTGCAGGAAGAAGTGTGCTGTGAACACGTGTTTAATTCACTTCTCGCAAGAGCAAGCAACAATTTTTATTTCATAAAACATGACCCATAAGTTAAAAAAATAATACAGTAATGATCTTGGGTTCCTAGGACACAATTTCCATTTGTGAGGATGAAGCTAGAACGTTCCGTGAATGTACACTGATACACTGTGAAGCTAGAACATTCCGTGAATGCGGGCTGGTGCACCTGTCGCTGGGCCAGTGACGGTTAGCTGAAGGAGCCGTCAGTCCCCGTGTGGTGGGGCATTGTGAGAGGGCAGCACATGGTGGCGGTCAGCAGGAGTGGGAGGCAACCCCATAAAACGGGGGAGCACTTCCCATCAGCAACAGTGTAACAGGTGCCCCCAGGCCTCCCGGTAGCCGGATGCAATGTGAGATGCATGTGTGAGCCGGAAGTGTCGGCGGTGCACAGGTTTTTCTGTGTCACTGGGCTTTCTGGGTGTGGGTCTTGGGGGTTCCCTCCCTGCAGTGAGCTCCGCATCTCTCCTGCTTTGCTGAGTGCGCTGCCTGCTGCACCTTGCCAGCGTGCCGGGGACCCCGGAAGTCTCGTTTCCATCATTGGCTCTTTCACAGTGCCCTTGGTCTCCTTTCTGCCAGGGATCCTGCTGCCCTGTGCTGCGGCTTTCTCCCTTTGCATGTTCGGAGCCTTTGCTTGCTTTCTGTCGGGAACGGTTCTTTCAGCTGTTCCTGGTGAGAGGTTGGCAAAGGACAGATTCTTGCTCATTTTCCTTCCCTGAGGGTATTTGCCCCTCTTCCAGGAGGAATTTGACCTCAACCTGGGCCTCTGCCCTCCCACAGCCCACTTTTCTGGCCTGCTTGGCTCGAAGTCAACCTACCCTCCCAAGAGACCCTGGTCGCTGGAGCACCCCACCTGGGTCAGTGTGCGAGGAAACAGCAGCCAGAAAACCTGGGCGTGCCATGGGCAGTGAGCTGCACACAGCTTTCAGAAGTGGAGCCCTGTGACAGCCAGGCTTCTGAGGAGCGTGGGAGGCCACTCAACCAGCCCTGTACCCACCCCCTGCTCCCTGGGGATGTCCAGCACCCCTACACGGGGAGCCCTCTGCAACTAACTCCTCCCAGCTGGGCCTGCGTGGCCTTCATGATGTGGTAGAGGGAGACAGCCTCGCTGGGGGCTCCCCGCAATTGCCGTGTGCTGGGCCTCGCTGGGGGCCCCCCGCAATTGCCGTGTGCTGGGCCTCGCTGGGGGCCCCCCGCCGTCGCTGTGTGCTGGGCCTCGCTGAGGGCCCCCCGCCATTGCCATGTGCTGGGCCTCACTGGGGCCTCAGCCATCACTGTGTGCTGGGCCCCCTTGGTGTCCCTTGCCTTGACCATGTGCTGGGCCTCGCTGGACCCGCCCCCTCCCCCCCCCCCCCCCCCCCGCCGCCATGGCCACATGCCAGGCCTAGCAAGGATGGGAAGGGCAGGCTTCTCTGTAGGGCTGCAGGGCTTATGCCCAGAGGACAAGCTCTTATGGTAGCCCTCCAGGGCAACCGGCCCAGACACTTGACAGCTGTAAATATTTTCTGCAGCTTATTTAGAGTATTTAACCACTGCTCCCAGTTCTATGTCAAGGCCAGACCTGAACAGGCCATCTCCTTTGTGTTATAATACGTTTGTGCTTTTCATCGTTTTAGTTATTTGCTGTTAACTGAAGTCGGCCGGGTACGACAGGGTGTTTAGAGAGCGAGTGAGCACACACCCACGCCACTTTGCTTGTAGGATATCGATAGGAGCGTCGCGCTGTGTCATCAGCACTGCCAGCCTCTCTGCCTGATTTGTAAAGTAAGCTTTATCCTCAGAGTGCACGCGGCGGGAGAAGCAAACGCCCGGAGTCTCAGAAAATGTCCTGACAATAGTCAGGACACAGCCAGCTGTGCCAGGGTATTTTTGCACCAAAATAATCTTTCACTTTTGTCTTCTCTGAATTTTTTAAAACCCTTTTGCGTGTATGTATATGCGTGTGTATATACATGAGTGCATGGGCACCGTGCGCGCACTCCAGTCCTAATAATCTCCACATAGCAATGCTGAACTGGCAATATACGCAAGCAGGGAAGGCCTGGAAGCCCTGGCCTTCTCCCAAGTATAGATGGACAATGGGCATACACTTTGAGCTGCCCATTCAGCTCCACATTGATGGCAACAGCTGGTTTGTGAAGTGTCTGGTGTTTCCTGCCAGCAGGCCCCCACATCCACTGAGGAGGTAAGGGGACTGACTCTGGTCTTCAGCCACAAGAACCACTGGAGGCAGTCTGATGGAGCTTGTGGGTTTATCGTAATGCAAGTACAAGCTTACATAGACTAAGAATAAGGAAGGCAGGGGTGTCTCCTGACGTCCTCCCCCCAACAATGGCCTATAATTAGCTAGAAGGCACATCTCTCTCTCTCTAGACCCTGCAGTCATGGCACAGGTCACATACAGCACTCAGGGTTGGCAGGTAGGCTACAGGTAACGTGGACTGCACCTGACTACCTGACTCGTCAGAGTTGCCCACCAGGGAAGTCCCAGCACAGTTTGTCCAAGGACAGAGAAGAGAGACTGGGGTTCAACCCACTGCTCGCGCCTGTATGGCCAGTGAACAGGCCAGGCTGAGGTCTCAGCTGAAGCCATCATCAGGGTGTTCTTCCAGAACATGATGTGCCACATGGCCATGACCTCCCCAAAGGCAAAGCAAGCAGATATCCAGGGGCCAGTCCCCGCAGCAAAGGAGGACAAGGTCATGTCTTGGCTGCTGCCTTCGTATGGGCCACGTGTGATGTGGGCTGCACATGTGGGTCCTCCCTGTGTGTCCGCTGCTGCTGCTCCTGCCAGACAGCTGGGTCCAGGTGTGGTAAAGAGAAAGACTGTCCCTTGGCTCCCAGGAGGATGCCACCAGTACCTGGGGCGTTGTGTGTGCTACATCGTAGCATGGTGGGAGTCAGAAGGACAGGACTCAGGGCCCTGCTGAGGTAGGTCACCCACATCCTCTCAGCAGGACACCCAGTGTCCACTGCTGCCCAGCCCCATCAAATGGCCACTCCATGTCAGCAGGAGTTGGCAGAGGCGCACACAGCCTCGCTTGCCATCACCACTGGCTGCCTGATTTGGTGAATTTGCCCTCTGCTGTGGTTTCCCCAGCTGTCCTGCCATGGGGTCTCACCATGAACACCTGCTGTGGGGCATGGGGCCTGCTTTCTGCTCTGTGGCACCAAGGCATGGCGCCCTCCACTATAGTATCCTTGCTGTTGGTGGAGAGCTACTCAGCCTCTTGTCTTTGTGCCTGCTGAGGGTTCTTAGAGGCCTGAGGTGGCTGCCACCCAGGTATCCCTAGACAGGTAGACAGCTCCACATACATGGGCTATCTGCACCTGGGACACTGCTCTGTGAACTCAGCCAGGAGCACGGGGCTTGCTTGAGGAGGTCCTGAGGAGGTCAGGTGCTCAGAGGGGGTGCAAGGTAGAGCCTCGGGGGCGTATTCATGGGGCAGGATGCAGGTGGCTGGCGTTGACACTGCACTGCCCTGTGATTGTGTGTCATGCCACAGGGCTCACCAGTCTTGCACTATGTGTGTTCCATCTTGATTTTGAAAAATGGAGCTATAACTGGGCAGCCAAGAGTGGCGATGGCTCAGACTGGTTTGCAAGGACTCTGAGGTCACCAGGCAGGTTGTCGTATGTCTGTCTCCCCCATCCCACCGTGTCCGGTGTCTCAGCTGTGTGTGGTCTCCAGGGGCCTCAGGAAACCAACGCCAGGGTCATCCTTCCTGAGCACCCAGCAGGAAGGAAGCCTGTGTTTGCTGGTTGGCTGGAAGGGCGCCCTTGGCAGTTGGTTACCAGCAGGAATTGGTCTCACGTTGCCTGGCTGTGGGCACAAGGATTCCTGCCCAGCTGGGGCTGAGAGCCCTGCTGGCTGGGAGACAGAGCCCTGACCTGGGGAAGACCACCCTGCGGTCACTGCCCCGGTGCTTCAGGCTGGGCAGAACCCATCAATCATGTGACATCTGGCTCGCCACCAAGAACCTATGTGTGTTTGTCGCTTGGGCTCACTGTTTCTGCCGTGTCAGAGTGTGACCCTAGGGCCTGAGGTGCGGGTGTGATGCCTTTGGAATTTTCATGATTGAGTCTCATTATACCTTACTGCTTGCTTTTTCTTTGCATTCTCAAAGGTTGCTCCTAAGCCATTTTGCACGGACCAATCCTAGGACCCCCTTCCACCCCCGCAACTGCCGAACCTCCTGTATGAACTCTTGCTCCTTTAAAGTGGGGTGTTCAGCTCTGAGCTAACCTGATCCCAGCTGGCAGCTGATCTGGCCTCAGGTGCGGCTCTGGATGGGTAGAGCGCTGACCACATGCTCCGTCCTCGAGGACTCGTGCTGCCCACCACCCCAGCAGCCACCATTTTTATACCTGGAAAGACAGAGAAAGAGGGACACAGATTTACATGTGTTCTGTTGCTCAGAATCCCTCCAAGTGATGGAAACTGTTTGTGTGATGGTCCCAGGGTGTGCCAAGCTGAGAGGAGAGAAGGGATGTGGGTGAATGGATGGATGGGTGGGTGGGTGGGCGGGCAGATGATGGATGATGGATGGATGGGTAGATGAATGGGTGGGTGGGTGGATGGATGGATGATACATTACATGGATGGATGGATAAATAGGTGGGTAGATGGGTGGAAGGGTGGCTGGATGAGTGGTTCGGTGGGTATGACTGGGTGAATGGTGAGTGAGTAGGTAGATGGATAGGTTAGCAGAGGTGGCTACTATAGAAACAGAGCAATGGTAGCAAGGTTTAATGGGAGTAGAACACCCATAAGAACAGACAAGCAGCTCTCCAAATGGAATCTGAGAGCAAGCCAAGTCATTCTATTTGGGGTAATCAAAGTGACAGTTTAGTGGAGAGCATACATCGGGTGAGCCAGGCAGGAAGGCGCTGGAGCTGGGCACGCAGTACTGACGGGAGCCGTAAGGTAACAGTCTTCTAGATCCTCTGCTTCTCCTTCTCCTCTCCCACTTCCCCTGTACAAAGGGTTTTCTGGTTGTGAAATTGGGCTTTTGTTGTTACCAGGCTGGGTGGCTCACTTGGAAGTGGGCAAAGAGAACTTCCCGGGGAAAAACTGGGGCCACTCTTGAAGCCACCGGGGTGCAGACAGGAGGGTGTGTGGAATGTTGCTTAAAGGCAGAGTTACAGAGAGGAGAGACAGAAATTTCCCATTTTCTGGTTTACTTCCCAAATGGCCACAGCAGCCAGAACTGGGCCAGTCCGAAGCCAGGAGCCAGGAGCTTCTTCCAGGTCTACGGTGTGAATGCTGGGACTTGGGCAGTTTGCTGCCTTCCTAGGCACACTGGCAGGGAGCTGGATCAGAGATAGAGCCGTACCCAAGCCAGGGCCCACATGGGGTGTGGTGCTGCAGGTGGCGGCTTTACTTGTCACACCACACTGTTGGCCCTGACACATATTTTATTTGCTCAGAAGAGATGTATTGTGGCTATACCTGTATTTATGATCCAGAAATTGAGGCTGTCTTGTCAAGTAGTTAAATCACAAAATCAAACTTCTCCACCTAGAGCCTAGAATATACTGACCTCAGCTAAATTTAGTTTATTTTCCACTAAAGGCGATATGCAAAGTTTAAGGGGGCTTTGTAATTATTATTGCATTTAAATAATGTAATTATTAATACATAATGGATGATTTTAGTGTCTGTAATAACAGTGTCATGCAATTAAGACAGGAAAACATTGGGTCCAAAAAAAATTTAGTCACATGTCCTAGAGTTTGCCCTGCACGTTACAGTTCCCGCAGCTCAGATAAGACTCCCCCCGCACCCCATTGACCTCGGTTTTGGCTCCCTCGTGAGTTTTAATCTGCCTCCCCATTCCTTCCCACAGTCAGTGGCCGGCAGCGAGACATAGGGGGCACGGGCCGTGCCTGTAAGCTGGTGGACCTCCTTTCTTCCTGTTGACCAACTTGTCCTGTAAATAGTGGCCGTGGAGAGGCCGTGGTCTCCAGCTTCCCACGGAACCCTCTGCAGCAGCTTGAACAGGCACATAAAAATAGATGGCTTGGGAAATGGCTGGTGACCCTCCACCCTTTCTCTGAGCAGAGGAAGTGGAAGCCAAAGGGAGACCTCGGGTGACATTCCTGAGCTCCCAGGAGGGTGCAGCAGCCCCCGCCAGGAGCCTCGCCCTGTGCCGACAGACCCTGTGAGGGTCAGGGCTGTGTGGCCTTTAGAAGGTCTGGCCCTGTCGCTGGCCTTGCAGAGCACCCATCGCCCTCAACTGTGGTCCCCATCTTGCCTCCTGCTGCAGTCTGGGTGCTGGTCCCCAACTCCTGTAGGAGTTTCATCTCCCAGATTACAGGTGCTACGAGGGAGAAAGGTTAACTGCATGCTGGCGTGTCAGGCAGGGAGGTTAACTCCACCTTGTGTGTAGGGCAGTGAGGTTCACTCTGCTGGCGTGTAGGACCGGGCCTTTGTGAAAATGATTCAGTTATGATTGATCCTAAGGGTAAGGCCTGGTGATTGGAGGGGAGAGCCATGCAGCCACACACATATTCTCACCTCAATGTGACACAGCCAGGGACCCTAGCCAGAGCCTGCCCTGTGCTGTTTGGGCTTGGAACCTGCGGAATTATAAGCTAAGTAGGCGTCGGCTGCTTTCCTGTAAATCCAGCAAGCCAACAAGTGGATCTGCCTGGCAGAGGTGGCGGTTGCTAGCGGCCCCTGGGCGCCTGCTGGGTGCAGAGCTCCAGTCTTAGCCCCCGTACCCCTCCCTGGGTTTGACACCATTTTTTTAAAGCTCTTTTATTTGAAAAATCAGAGTTACAGCACACTCTTCCATCTGCTGGTTCACTCCCCAGACGGCACAGAGATTAGGACCCTGGTCAGGAGCCAGGAGTTTCCTCTAGGTCTCCCACATGGGTAGCAGGAGCACAAATACGTGGGGCATGTCCCAAACCATTAGCAGGGAGCTGGGCCGGAAGTGGAGCAGCCCAGGACTCTAGTCAGGCTGTATATAGGATACCCCAGGCAGCGGCTTCATGTGCAATGCCACAGCAGGTTAGGTGGGGCATTCTTACCTGTACCTGAACCAGGAGTACCAGGTACACCTCATCCACCCAGGTGACAGCTTCATGGGCTCTGCAGGTCGCTGTTTCTAGAGGGGCTGTGACCCTAGGCAGAGGTTTAACATTCTCAGTCTTTGTCCCTTACTCTTCTGGCCCTGCAGGATCCTGTCTTAACACCATCTGGATTCCCGGTAGGGACAATGGGCAGGGATACTTGGGTGACCCAAGCTGGACGTCCTGATCCCCTGTACTGCAAAGCAGGGCTCAGCACCCCATGAGATTGCACAGCCCAACGAACGGGGACGCAGTGGGTCCAGACTGCAGCCTGAAGCGATGGGGTCAGGGATGACTCCTCTGACTGGGAGAGTGGCCCTGTGCCCTCTGACCTGCAGATTTCTCCTGGTGAGCTCCGTGCTGTGGGCCTGAGCGCATGCTTTGCTGATGGCTGCCAACTGGTGACCGGCAGTTACCACGCCGTCAGTACGTATCTGCCCTGCTTCGGGCTTTTAAAAGACATTGGCTCGGGCTTGGCAGCGTGGCCTAGTGGCTAAGGCCCTCGCCTTGATCCCATATGGCCGCTGGTTCTAATCCCAGCAGCTCCACTTCCTCTCTGTCTCTCCTCCTCTCAGTATATCCGACTTTGTAATAAAAATAAAATAAATCTTTAAAAAAAAAAAAAAAAGACATTGGCTCAACAAGAGAATGAAGTGGGCAGAAGGCTGCTCCTGCAGAGGGCACTAAAGCGCGGGGCCGCCTGACACTCTGCCCGCCCCATGCTCCAGGATGCATGCTGAGCACACCTGAGGTTCAAGTCCACCTTGATGTGACGGGAGAGAGGATACCACCTTTTCTCAAAATGATACTGCCACGACTACACACCTCTTGGATGTGAGAGGCCAGGAAACCTGAGGGGGTGATCAGCAGAAGTGGGCGCTGACTCAGGTGCCCATGGTCCCTCAGATCAGGGCGGCCACACCACACCATGGACTGACGGCATGGGAATTGCTGGTCACCTCAGGTGGTAGCCATCAGCAAAGTATGCGCTGTCACTTGACCGTCCACCGACAGCAGGACAGAGGGGAGACCACACTCCACCCACGGAAGAGCAGCACTGGTCCTTACCATTGCAGGGGCTCCTGTGGTTTGCAGAGAAAGCTGCCACTTTCTGGGTGCCCTGACAGCCCGGCTCGTGAATCGGTAGTGCCCCCCAGCGTCTGTCAGCTGCCAGTTGGCATCAGTCTGGTCAGCCCAGCTCATGCCCCCCATATGGCCAGCAGCTCAGGAGCTATGGCGGTCACTGAGCTGGAGTCTTCCCTGAGGCCACCTACCCCTCCCACCCATCGTAGCTGGAGAAGACATCTTGGTGTGGCCCGTGGCAGCAGGAGCTGATACTTGGGGCCCAGGTGTGGCTGTTCAGGTCCCTGAGTGAAGTCTCTGTGTTTGCCCTGCAGAGCCCCGAGGCTGCCCCCAGAGCCTGGGTCACACTGTGGGGATGTCAGAGAGACCCCTGGGTCCTGTGCCCACCATGCTGGGGGCTGATGCCCCTGGAGCACCCAGCTTCCAGCAGACGTTTGCATCTTCCTGCAAGATCTCAAGCAATGGCCCCAGGAGAGAGAGGTGAGAGAGCATGGCTGGGGGAAGGGTGCCAGGCTGGGTCACTGGGAGGCCACTCAGCAGCCAGGAGACTCCCGCGGGCACACCTAGGTGCCAGGCTGGGTCACTGGGAGGCCACTCAGCAGCCAGGAGACTCCCGCGGGCACACCTAGATGGCAGGCTGGGTCACTGGGAGGCCACTCAGCAGCCAGGAGACTCCCGCGGGCACACCTAGGTGCCAGGCTGGGTCACTGGGAGGCCACTCAGCAGCCAGGAGACTCCCGCGGGCACACCTAGGTGCCAGGCTGGGTCACTGGGAGGCCACTCAGCAGCCAGGAGACTCCCGCGGGCACACCTAGGTGCCAGGCTGGGTCACTGGGAGGCCACTCAGCAGCCAGGAGACTCCCGCGGGCACACCTAGATGGCAGGCTGGGTCACTGGGAGGCCACTCAGCAGCCAGGAGACTCCCGCGGGCACACCTAGGTGCCAGGCTGGGTCACTGGGAGGCCACTCAGCAGCCAGGAGACTCCCGCGGGCACACCTAGATGGCAGGCTGGGTCACTGGGAGGCCACTCAGCAGCCAGGAGACTCCCGCGGGCACACCTAGATGGCAGGCTGGGTCACTGGGAGGCCACTCAGCAGCCAGGAGACTCCCGCGGGCACACCTAGGTGCCAGGCTGGGTCACTGGGAGGCCACTCAGCAGCCAGGAGACTCCCGCGGGCACACCTAGATGGCAGGCTGGGTCACTGGGAGGCCACTCAGCAGCCAGGAGACTCCCGCGGGCACACCTAGATGGCAGGCTGGGTCACTGGGAGGCCACTCAGCAGCCAGGAGACTCCCGCGGGCACACCTAGGTGCCAGGCTGGGTCACTGGGAGGCCACTCAGCAGCCAGGAGACTCCCGCGGGCACACCTAGATGGCAGGCTGGGTCACTGGGAGGCCACTCAGCAGCCAGGAGACTCCCGCGGGCACACCTAGATGGCAGGCTGGGTCACTGGGAGGCCACTCAGCAGCCAGGAGACTCCCGCGGGCACACCTAGGTGCCAGGCTGGGTCACTGGGAGGCCACTCAGCAGCCAGGAGACTCCCGCGGGCACACCTAGATGGCAGGCTGGGTCACTGGGAGGCCACTCAGCAGCCAGGAGACTCCCGCGGGCACACCTAGATGGCAGGCTGGGTCACTGGGAGGCCACTCAGCAGCCAGGAGACTCCCGCGGGCACACCTAGATGGCAGGCTGGGTCACTGGGAGGCCACTCAGCAGCCAGGAGACTCCCGCGGGCACACCTAGATGGCAGGCTGGGTCACTGGGAGGCCACTCAGCAGCCAGGAGACTCCCGCGGGCACACCTAGATGGCAGGCTGGGTCACTGGGAGGCCACTCAGCAGCCAGGAGACTCCCGCGGGCACACCTAGATGGCAGGCTGAGTCACTGGGAGGCCACTCAGCAGCCAGGAGACTCCCGCGGGCACACCTAGATGGCAGGCTGGGTCACTGGGAGGCCACTCAGCAGCCAGGAGACTCCCGCGGGCA
Source organism: Ochotona princeps (assembly GCF_030435755.1). Lineage (NCBI taxonomy): Eukaryota > Metazoa > Chordata > Mammalia > Lagomorpha > Ochotonidae > Ochotona > Ochotona princeps. Next base: position 2,927,909 of record NC_080851.1, read on the forward strand.
CACCTAGATGGCAGGCTGGGTCACTGGGAGGCCACTCAGCAGCCAGGAGACTCCCGCGGGCACACCTAGATGGCAGGCTGGGTCACTGGGAGGCCACTCAGCAGCCAGGAGACTCCCGCGGGCACACCTAGATGGCAGGCTGGGTCACTGGGAGGCCACTCAGCAGCCAGGAGACTCCCGCGGGCACGCCTAGATGGCAGGCTGGGTCACTGGGAGGCCACTCAGCAGCCAGGAGACTCCCGCGGGCACGCCTAGATGGCAGGCTGGGTCACTGGGAGGCCACTCAGCAGCCAGGAGACTCCCGTGGGCACACCTAGATGGCAGGCTGGGTCACTGGGAGGCCACTCAGCAGCCAGGAGACTCCCGTGGGCACACCTAGATGGCAGGCTGGGTCACTGGGAGGCCACTCAGCAGCCAGGAGACTCCCGCGGGCACGCCTAGATGGCAGGCTGGGTCATTGGGAGGCCACTCAGCAGCCAGGAGACTCCCACGGGCATGCCTAGATGCTGGGGCCTTCCTCCATTCATGGTGACAGCCTTGAGACCAGTAAGGACTCAGGGTGGGGAGCTGGCTGTCGCCGTGCACGGGCTGGGATAGGCTGAGAGGACAGCAGACAACAGTCGCCAGTGCTGTCCTTGTGAGGGTTGGGTTGAGTTTTTCTTTTTCTCCCTCCTGCCTGCTTCCTTTGATTGGAAAGTCGGAATTACAGAGGGAAGGAGGGTGCAGCTCAGAGATCTTCACCCACTGATTGCTCTCCAGGGCCGGGCCGGGCAGTAGGCAGGGGCTTCCTGCAGGTCTCCCGTGTGGGTGCGGAGGCTCCAACACTTGGGCCATCCTCTGCTGCTTTCCCAGCTCATAAGCAGGGAGCTGGGTAGGAAGTGGAGCCACCGGGACACAAGCCCGTGCCCACATGGGATGCTGGCACTGCAGAGAGCAGCTTTATTTGCTACACAATGCCCATTAGCTAAGGTTTTCACATGGCAGTCGGCTGTGGGGGTTGTGGGGGATGTGGATGAGGGGCCGGCCCTGCTTCCCCGGCTGCTCGGGATCCCAGGCCTCCATGTGGGTGACAGTGGCAACTTTTGAAGTGTCTCCTGGTGCCTTATATTCTCTTGTGGTTCCTTTGTCTTGGAACAGCCCGTCTTCTGCAGACCGTCCGTGGCTGGAGAGCAGCCCCAAGGCCAGCCTTGCCCTGCTGGGAAACAGCCGGCCTGTAGGAGGCCCCCTAGGCGCCCACACATTCCCCGGTTCCAGCCAGGACCCCACGGGAATGTCCTGCGTCCCGCCCTCAGAGCTCCAGGCCTCTTTCCACAGCCACGAGCTGCCCCTGGTGGAGCCACCCGATGCCCTGTGCACCCCTAGTGGCCAGGCCTTCCTAGGCTTCGGTGCTGTCCCCGGGGGTAGTGGTCTTTCATCCAGGGAGGACCTGGATACCTCACGGGCCAGTTCCCTCGGAGCATCCCCCATGCCTGGCACCCCGCTGACTGCAGCAAGCACCACTGACCACAGCTTCCTGACCCACAACTTCCTCACTGCGGCCTCGGGACACGGCCACCACAGTCCCGGACTGCCAGGCCAGGGGCTGAGCCTACCTGGGCAGCCACCCCTCCCAGAGAAGAAGCGGGCCTCAGAAGGGGACCGCTCCTTGGGCTCTGTGTCCCCCTCATCCAGCGGCTTCTCCAGCCCGCACAGTGGCAGCACTGTGAGCATCCCCTTCCCCAGCACCCTGCCCGACTTCTCCAAGCCGTCGCCGCCGGACGGGACCCCGCTGCTGCCAGGTAAGGGTGTGGCCCCCCTCTGTCCACTTGCTCAGGCAGTCGGGGGTTGAGAGCTGCAGGTGGGAGCTGAGTTGCTCGGGTGTGCCCTCTGCCAGCAGGATCAAGGGCGACAGCGAGTTGGGCACCAGCGTGTCTGTGTGCGGAGTCGCTGGCGTCTGCACTGGTCGACTTGAGACCCGCACCCGTGCAGTGTGCTGGCACCAGCGGGGATTGTGTTGCAAATACCTTTCCTTTTTCATGTCACATGAATTCATCCAAAAATTGATGCTGAATTATTCCAAATGCCTCTAGGAAATGAGACCAGCCTTGTTGTGGCTTTTTCCTGTAAGGTATTTATTATTTACAAGGTGGAGTTAGAGCGAGCTTCCATCCCCTGGTTTGTTCGCAGATAGCTGCATAGTTTGTCCCTAGATAGTTTCTTCCCCAGCCAGGGCTGGGACAGACTGAAGCCTGGAGCGTCATCCAGATCTCCTACCTGGGTGCGGCGGCCCCAGCCCGTGAGCCCACCTCTGCTGCTTTCCCAGGCACATTCCAAATCTCCTGCCTGGGTGCAGTGGCCCCGGCCTGTGAGCCCACCTCTGCTGCTTTCCCAGGCACATTAGCGGGGAGCTGGATGGGAAGTGGAGCAGCTGGGTCTGAGATGAGACCCATAGGAATGCTGGCATTGCAGGTGGCAGCTTATCCCAGATGCCTCATCACCGGCTCCTCTCTGCTTTCACACACGGGTCACCAGGTCCTTGTCACAGTGTCCGCTGCCATGTCCCAGGGTGTGGAACAGCTGTTTCCTCCACCTTGGGCAGGGCAGACAACCTTTCCTTGGGACAGTCCCATCCCCAGGGCCCTAGACAGAGAGGGCCATTCCAGGGGAGAGGTTGTCCTTCACTCATTTCCTGTCATGGTTTTACAGATGGTCCAGGGGACAAGATGGTGATCGTGAAATTTGTCCAGGACACGTCCAAGTTCTGGTACAAGGCGGACATCTCCAGAGAACAAGGTGTGTGCTGTAGGTCACCGTCAGGCCACGTGACCAGAGAGTGAGGCGGCAGGCAGGGAGGACCAGTGCCTGCTGCTGTGTCCTGGGACTGGTGGCTTGGAGATGGTGTGGGGAGGCAGGGGCGGGATCCCCAGGAAGTGAGAGGGTCGGGAGCTTCAGCGTGGCTGGTGGTGGAGAGAGGAGGCCACTGGGCTGTGTCCTGACCTCAGCTCCACTTCAGAGGCAGTCTTCCCGGGACTGCCTCTGAGGCGCCCAGGTGCCTGCTGGGCTTTCTCACTGGAATCCCGCCTCTGGCCATGTAGTCAACAGAGAGGGTCAGAATGAGGGGCTCTTCCTGGCAACCCAAAGAGCCTACTGTGCTTGTGACTGGCAGAGAGCGGAGGACGCCCGCCCGTGGCCTGCAAAGACAGAGCTCACCCTGAATCGGCCTTTGTGCGAGGCTCGGCCCCAGGCCAAGGCCTGTGTGCTGCGAGGCGCCGTGTCCCCGGGGCTGTGACCTCCCACGCAGCAGCATGGCTGGCCAGCAGGAGCTCCATGTTCTGGGACAGCCCTGGGAACCAGTTCTCCATCCAGGGCCATTTAGATATCGCTGACGGAATTTGCAGGCCATACAAGATTATCAGCTTAGACATGACACTGCTGTAGACTTTACTGTGAGGCCGCCTGTGGTTTTCTTGGTAGGCCTAGACCAAGTGATGTCACTGGCCTTGTAAGACGCATGGACCATATGTCCCCCATCTCCCTGTTCTAGAAGATTCTGTGCCTGTCCTACTCCAGGTTCCAGCCTGAGGTGGTGTGCGGGGCAGGGCTGCCCCTTCTTCCAGTGCAATGGACAGAGGGCTCACACCTGTGGGATTTCTAGGCTGGGCAGACGTGATGTTTACTTCTCCCAGGCTGCCGGAGGCACTGTTGGGGTCCGGGCTTTTGCTGTAACTGAGTGCCTGGAACCAGGAGTTTGTGGAGGACAGTGTGGCTGTGACATGCAGTGCCATGGGCTAGGAAACCCCAATTGGGTCTGGGTACCTCTTTCTGCTGTGGCCACTAGAGGCAGCAAGCAGACAGAGAGGCAGGGTGGCCAAGCTCTGGGGCAGTGGTGGTCACCTGTTGTTCACACCACAGTGGACACTCAGACCTGTCCCCTCTCGCAGCTATCGCCATGCTAAAGGACAAGGAGCCTGGGTCGTTCATCGTGCGTGACAGCCACTCCTTCCGTGGTGCCTACGGCTTGGCCATGAAGGTGGCCACACCACCCCCATCCGTCCTGCAGCTGAACAAGAAAGGTGGGTGCTGCACGGGGTCCCCCTGCTCCCCTGCTCCCACAGCCAGGAGCTTGTGGCTTCTCATTCATGGTTCTTTCTCCAGGAGTGCCTTGTGAAAGTCCCTCTGGGGTCAGCTCCTGGCCCCATTCGTACTCTGCCATAGCCTCTGTCTCGGGTCAGCCTGCTCGCTGGGGTGGCTGTGGGGCACCCACTGTCCTTGCTCTCTTGTACTGTTAGCTGCTGTGCCAGTGGACAAACCCTCCCAAGGCACTGTGTGGTGGTGTGGTTGTTTTCTGTATCTGGTGGGCATGTCGGTTGATTGGAGGTGACACTTGTGTAGCCCTTGAGGACCGCCCTGCCCCAGCACAGCCTGGATAGAGCTTTGGGGTATGAGTGCAGTGGCAGCAGGTGGAGGTGTTTGTGCCCCTGCCCCCATTCCAGCCCACCCGGGAGACGGCATCCTCCAAACGCTTGGCTGCGACTGATGCTGCAGCCCTCCCGACCTCCCGGGGCAGCGGGAGGAAGAGCTGGACCCGTGGGCTTTTTCTGTCAGAGTTTCTATAGATTTGTTTTCACAATAGCCAGGATGGGCCAGGTGCCTCAGTGGCAGGTGGCAGGGAGCGTCGCAGCTCGATAACCCAGCACCTGTTGCCTCCTCTGGGTATGCATCGGCAAGAAGCCGGGTTGGAAGCTGAGGAGCCAGGACTCAGAGCAGACACTCCCAGTGAGGACGTGGGCGTTCCGAGTGGCGTCTGCAGCCGTGCCAAACATCCGCTCCCTGGAGTCCTCTCTGAGCAAGTCCCCTGGGGAGGACTCCTTGTCACTGCATTGTCACTGCAGGGTGCTACCATGCCCCTGCCCATGCACACCCACCTGTCCCACCCATGCACACACAGCTGCCCCGTCCACACACACCCACCTGTCCCACCCATGCACACACAGCTGCCCTGTCCACACACACCCAGCTGGCCCTGCCCATGCACACCCACCTGTCCCACCCATGCACACACAGCTGCCCCGTCCACACACACCCAGTTGCTCTGCCCATGCACACCTACCTGTCTCACCCATGCACACACAGCTGCCCTGTCCACACACACCCAGCTGGCCCCACCTGTGCATATCCAGCTGTCCCTAATTGCACATTCACCTGCCCCCCACACACCCACCCACCAGTCCCCATTCGTGCACACCCAGCTGTCCCATTTTACACACCTGTCCCACCCATGAATACCCACCCACCTGCCATACCCAGGGACACCCACTTGACCCCACTCAAGCACACACAGCTGCCCTCCCACACACACCCAGCCAGCCTGGGTGACTTGAGACGCCCCAGGACGTGACCGCCCTCCACTCACCAGCGCCGTGGCAAACGCCACTCTTGGCTGCAGGGCTGCTCGCTCCCACAACCTCCTCTCTTCCCAGTCCTGAGCAGTCTTCATTTTGTCCTTCTTTTCTCCGATTTCTGATCCCAGGTGGAGACTTGGCCAATGAGCTTGTCCGGCACTTCCTGATCGAGTGCACCCCAAAAGGAGTTCGGTTGAAAGGCTGTTCCAACGAGCCCTACTTCGGTGAGCAGCCAGGCCTGGGCAACGTGGCTCTCTGCTCACTCACCTGCCATTGGGTCATGGTGCCTTGCTCGTCCTGTGGTCCCCATTCTGAGATGCCTCTAAGCTGGTTTGTGATCTTTAAGTTAAACTGGATATGAAAATGTTCCTAGAAGCTTTGTTAAAACCTAAGAAAAAGCCCCAGGCTAGGACCGGAAGTCCCAGACAGGCCTGGTGCTGTGGTGTAGATGGTCAAGCCACCCCTGCAGGGCTGGCATCCCATATGGGCACCAGTTCAAGTCCTGGCTTCTCCACTTCTGATATAGCTCCCTGCTACTGTGCCTGGGACAGCAGTGGAAGACGGCCCAAGTGCTTGGATCCTTGCAACCACTTGGGAGACCTGGATGAAACGCCTGGCTTGGGCCTGGCCCAGCCACACTCGGCCATTGCAGTTATTTGGGGAAGTGACCCAGCGCATGGAGGTTCTTTCCCTCTTTCTGTAACTCTACTTTCAAATAAATAAAAATTAAAAAGTCATGGATACGTGCAGGGTGCCCTCGTGGTTAGGTACCCTTCCTCACGGCACGTGGGCCGCAGGGGCTCTCAGCAGCGGGACCCCCTCCCCCTGCCGTGTCCCAGGCTTGCACACCCCGTGTCCTCATTCCCTTTGGGACCACAGTGTGGTAAGAGCTGGGCTTCCCTGGGAGCTGTCTGTAGTTGTCTCTGCCCGCTGCTCCCCGTGTTGTGCGGTTTGTGCGTCCCACAGTGTGCAGGGCTGGGCTGCGAGCAGAAGGGCTCGCCCCGGGCAGCAGGGGCGGTTGGAGTTCACCTGCCCTGGTGTTGACTCTCAGTTGCTTCTGTCTTCCGCAGGGAGCCTGACAGCCCTCGTGTGCCAACATTCCATCACGCCCTTGGCCTTGCCCTGCAAGCTGCTCATTCCTGAGAGAGGTACTGGGCCAGGTCCTTGGGGACCGTCTGCTCTGGGTGGTCTTGGGAGGTCACTGTTTTACAAGTGTCTCCTGGCATGTGCTCTGGGGGTCACCATGAGAGGCTAGAGCCTTCGGGGCAGTGCTCTTAGGAGCCTAGAGCCCGATGCTTCGAAATGTAAACCCCTGGATATGAGGCTGTCAGCATCCCTGCCCCTGAACTTCTGAGATCTGACACCAACATGGCCGTGCTGCCTGCAGGTGACGAGCCAACTGCTCCCCTGCTTTTAGCTGCATCACCAAAGGCTCCTGTGAAAGGAGGAGCTTAGAAAGCATGCCGGGCACTTTCACATGTGGTCCAGCTTTGCTGAGCCGTCTCTGGCTCCCAGGAGGTAAGACACAGAGCCAGTGGACCTCTTGAAACTGACCCGTGCAGCTAAATTCATGCCAAGTTGAGACTCGGCTGAGCCACGTCACCCCATTTTCTGTTCCAAATAGGGTCACAGTGTCCACATACTAGGGGTTTCTGTCCCCAGGGGAGAGTTTCCAAGAGCCAGGCCTGGCTGGCTGCAAGGATTCAAAAGAGTGGGGTTTACATCTGCCTTTTCTTTGCCTGCAGACCCGCTGGAGGAAATCGCTGAGAGTTCTCCCCCGACGGCAGCCAACTCGGCGGCCGAGCTGTTAAAGCAAGGCGCAGGTTGGTGCAGTGCGGGGTGCCCGTGACTATCGGGGTGCCTTCTTGCCCATGGCAGCCAGGATGCGTCCTCTTGTGGCTCACACGGGGCGGTGGGCTGAGCCTTCGGGAGCCGTGTGCAGAGCTCTACAGCTGCAACAGGGTCTGGGTGGAGCGAGGCTGGCACTGGTGTCAAGTTTGGTGCTCAGTCAGATGCGCAGGAGGACGGGATGTGGGTGGCCTGTCCTGCCAGCTGCAAATGCTAAAGCCTTCCAGAAAACTGAGTCAGCCACCAGTCACACTGCCATCTGCCCTGTGAGGAAGTGAGTCAGCTACCAGCCACGCTGCCACGCGCCCAGTGAGGACGTGAGTCAGCCGCTGGTCACTCTGTCATCTGTCCAGGGAGGCGGCCACACCCCTGACTTTTCTTGAGAAGCCAAGCTGCCCAATTTTAAGAAAAATCTCACCACTAGGTTTTACTTCTGGAGCTGGTGCAGTTTCATAGAACACCAAGAGGCAGGTGCCCACCAACAACGTGCCCCGCCAGGGTGACCCATTGGTGGCTCCTGACAGTGCATGTGCTACGAGTTTGAACAAGTGTGCATGCACGCTGGCCTATGTCTGCTGCTGAGTCCTGCTGAAGGCTGTCATTGCCCTGTAACATCCCCTGTGCTGGGCCCACACGCCTCTGTCCCGCCCAGCCCTGGGCAGCCACTACTCCCTCGCTGCTCACTGCCTTGCAGGCTTTGCTCTGTAATCACTGGGCTTGGAGTTGGAGTCAGGCAGTGTGTGACCTTGGCTGTGTGGTTTCTTCACTCAGCGCCGTGTGTGTGTTAGTCACTAGCGCCTTCGTTGGAATGGAGTCACGTGTGGTTTGTGTATCCGTGCACCTGCGCCAGGCCTCCTGGCTGTTTCCGAGGCTTGGCAGACACGGTAGAGCTGCGTGAGCATCCGTGTGTGGCTGGCTGTGCGGATAATTACCAGGGACTTGGGGACTCCATGTAAGGGCCTGACATGGCAAGAAACTTCAGAACCATTTTGCAGAGCGGCTGTGTGACGCTGCCTCCGGCCAGCTGGGCCTCGAGCCCCTGTCACTGCAGGTCCTCACCAGCGTTTGGCTGTTGTGAGTGAGACAGAATGATGCCACTGCTGTGCCTGTGTGTCTCCCTGAGATGGAAGGGCTGTGGCCCACAGCACACTGGGGTTTCCCTCTTGTTACGGTCGAGCTTTGAGAGTGCCTTGTCCTGGAGTGGAGCCCTTTACCAGGCATGTCATCTGGGAGGCTGTCCCTTCCTCTGTGGCTTGCCATGTTGGACAGAGCAGAAGTGCCGGTTCTGAGGTGGCCCAGCTAGTCAGTGCCGTCTGCTTGAACTACTAGCCAATGATGGAGTGAGTTGTCCTGCTGCCGGGCCGGGCGGGCCTGCTGCTAGAGCTGGGCTGGGCCGGGCGGGCCTGCTCCGAGAGCTGAGCTGGGCCATACTGCTCCTAGAGATGAAAGAGCTGTCTCTTCTGTCTGGCTGTGTCACCTTTAACTATGTATTTGTTTAAAGTGATGTATGAATCTGGATCCAGTTCTTTATTTTATTTGAAAGTAAGAGGGAGATACACACATCCAGGTACACACATCCAGGTGCACGCCTCCAGGTACACACATGCAGGTACCTGCGTGAGAGAATTCTCCCTCTTTTTGTCCATTCTTCAAGTGGCCCCAGTGGCCAGGGCTGGGCCATACAGGAGCCAGATGCCTAAGCACTTGGGCTGTCCTCTGCTGCTTTCACGGCTGTTTTAGCAGGGAGCTAGATTGGAAGTGGAGCAACCAGGACACAAACTGGTGTCCATGTAGGAGGCTGACGCTTTGAGGTGGGAGGATGAGCCTGTTGAGCCATAGCATGTCATTCAGACCCGGAGGTCTCCTTTAATCGCCCAAGTTGGGAATGTATAGGGGAGTTTGGAAATACCGCTGTCCTGAGCTTTGATCCTTTATGACACGCTCTGTCACGCACTGGGTGCATTTCTGTTTGGTGTAGCTGCGCCGAGGCTCTGTGGGAGGAGTGAGGCTGTGGTTGCAATGGCCCTGAGCAGGTGCCAGCAACACAGGGGTGGGGAGGGGGCAGAGGGCATCAGGCTGCATGCAGGAACAACATGGCTCCCGCAAGTGCATGGGTGGGTGGGTTTTCTACACCCTTCTCTATGCTGTCCTCATAGCCACTCCTTGGCAGTGCCGAGGCCACAGCTGGGACACAGCAGCTCTGAGACCTCATCAGGCCAGATGGAGCACCCCCCTTAGCAGGGAGGACAGAGCCAGGCTTGTCGCTTGGTGTTGGAGCGAGCATGTCTCAAGTCCTTCCCTTTCCACAGCTTCAGGTCAGAGGGCGAAGGTTATTGGCCTGTAAAGGGACAGGCACGAGTGCACAGTGTCACCCGTCAGCCTCACGTGGGTTCACATGTGGCGCCCTCTTGCTGTCTTGCAGCCTGCAACGTGTGGTACTTGAACTCGGTGGAGATGGAGTCTCTGACCGGGCACCAGGCTGTGCAGAAGGCCCTGAGCCTCACTCTGGTGCAGGAGCCGCCACCCGTGTCCACGGTCGTGCACTTCAAGGTGTCAGCCCAGGGCATCACCCTGACCGACAACCAGCGGAAGTGAGTGCGGGCTGGGGCCGGCATGGGGCCGCCTCCTGGCTCTGCCCGGGGGAGCGTCACTGGGGAATCCTCAACATCCTGGGTCCCACTAGGGACCGTCTCTGTCACGCCTTGCCTTTAGGTTACATAAGCCCAACAAATGCTGACATGCCCCAAGGCTGTTGTCCTAGGAATCTGTGAAGTACCAGGCATCCCATGCTTTGAGGCTGGCTCTCTCTCTCTGTCTCTCTCTGTCTCTCTCACATACACACACACAGAGTTCTTCATGAATGCTCCGAGTCTGTGACCAGCATCCATAGATTGAACGCTCCGAGTCTGTGACCAGCATCCATAGATTGAACGCTCCGAGTCTGTGACCAGCATCCATAGATTGAACGCTCCGAGTCTGTGACCAGCATCCATAGATTGAACGCTCCGAGTCTGTGACCAGCATCCATAGATTGAACGCTCCGAGTCTGTGACCAGCATCCATAGATTGAACGCTCCGAGTCTGTGACCAGCATCCATAGATTGAACGCTCCGAGTCTGTGACCAGCATCCATAGATTGAACGCTCCGAGTCTGTGACCAGCATCCATAGATTGAACGCTCCGAGTCTGTGACCAGCATCCATAGATTGAACGCTCCGAGTCTGTGACCAGCATCCATAGATTGAACGCTCCGAGTCTGTGACCAGCATCCATAGATTGAACGCTCCGAGTCTGTGACCAGCATCCATAGATTGAACGCTCCGAGTCTGTGACCAGCATCCATAGATGATTGAACGCTCCGAGTCTGTGACCAGCATCCATAGATTGAACGCTCCGAGTCTGTGACCAGCATCCATAGATTGAACGCTCCGAGTCTGTGACCAGCATCCATAGATTGAACGCTCCGAGTCTGTGACCAGCATCCATAGATTGAACGCTCCGAGTCTGTGACCAGCATCCATAGATTGAACGCTCCGAGTCTGTGACCAGCATCCATAGATTGAACGCTCCGAGTCTGTGACCAGCATCCATAGATTGAACGCTCCGAGTCTGTGACCAGCATCCATAGATTGAACGCTCCGAGTCTGTGACCAGCATCCATAGATATCAATTTCTGTGTTGTTACTTTTGAACTGTGGACCATTTCACCTAGGGGGACACAGCTGTGTCCTTTGTGTACGTGAATGAGGACTCTGGTCAGCCTCGGGGGCCTGGACCCCCACCTACCCTCGGCTCCTCCTTCTAGAGCAGAGTTCAGGGTTGTAGGTGTGGGCGCAGCCTGACGCCGCTGCCCAGAGCCTGAGACACAACCTAGCCTTGGGTGACGGGAGGTGGGCAGGTTTTGCTCATAGCTCTTCACCTGCCGCGCAGGAGGGCTGGGGAAGGCCATGGGTTGTGCCGCCCAGGTCTGAGCTCGGGGTGCTGTGCCCCTGCCCGGCTGGAAGGGCCCTGCTCACGTCCCTCTTCTAAGGGCTCCCCCAGGAGTTGTGGCAGAGAGTCAGTGCGAGGAGAGCTTCACATTCTGCAGGTTACCTACCGCTTGCTTGCCCTGCACTGCCCAGGATGGACAGAACTGGTCCCAGTCAATCGTGTCCCCGTGGCTACCAGGCCAGGAGAGTCCATCTCACCCCGTCCCAGTCTGGTCCACCACAGCCCACTTTGTCCTTGCTGGGGGTCCTTACTGGAGCCGCAGTCACACTGGCCTGCTGTCCCCACAGGCTGTTCTTCCGGCGCCACTACCCTGTGAGCAGCGTCATCTTCTGCGCTCTGGACCCACAGGACAGGAAGTAAGCCATGGGTGGCCCCGGGACCATGACAGCGCTTCATGGTACCGTGGACCCTGCATGCTAACATGGTTTTTCTCTCTTTCATTTGCAAGGTGGATCAAAGACAACCCCTCCTCCAAGTGAGTGCCCCAACTACTTTGTCCTCTCCAGGGGCTCCTCCTCAGAAAGCCACCGGATCACGGCCATGGGCGGGTATCCATGGGCACAGCTGGTGGCATGGATACACATACACTGGGGCTGGTGCCAGCCTCAGCATGAACACCCTTTGTGGTGCCAGGATGTGGAGAGCAGTTTGATCCCCGACAGGATCGTGGGCTGATGTGGCACTGGGGTCCCTGCGGGCAGCCTTGCAGTGGGGTTCAGCATGCCACCATGCAGCAGTGGGCAGTCCTACCGGCAGCAGCCAGAGCCTTGGTAGGGGGCATCCCTCAAGAGGTGGAGGGTCTTCCAGGTGCTCCGTGTGCCTGTGCCCTGCTCAGCCCGGCCCCCTTCAAGTCGGCATTGCCATTGAGGCTCTGTACCCCACTGGGCTGGCTTAGCCTGGTCTGGGGGTTGTAGCCACAAGTGTGCAGCATCGCCCCTCTTCCCTGGCACTACTTCCATGGCTCCTGGTGGGGCTCGTGGGCTGGGTACAGCCCCCTCTGCCCTGCAGTGGGGACCCTGGAGCCCTCGGGCAGTTATAGTTGGCTGCGCTGCGTGGCCCTTCCCTCCCTGTGGAACACAGACGAGACAAGAAGGCCTTCACGCTGGCCAGGGCTTGGGCGTGGACAATGGACATGATTGTGTTGTGTGGAAGATGGCGGCTCTGGGTCTTACAGCAACTTCCTTGCCTGTGCCCACTTGTAAGCCACTGCAGTGAGCCCTCTGTGGCTGCCCCCTGGCCGTGTGGGGATGCACGTGCTGAAGTGGGCACTCAGAGAGCAAGGAGCCCTGTCTCCACAGCGATGACTGGTTTGCCCTCCGGGATCTGGGGATCCTGCCCTGTGGAGGGCTACCTGGGGGCAGCCACACCTGTCATCGCCGCCAGCTCCCTGGCTGTATTGGGACTCAGGCGTGGCTGCAGGTCTGAAGGCTGGAGGTGCCAGACTGGTGCTTAGCAGGAAGTGGGCCCTTGGTGTGGGGAGGTTGCCACCCTCCCTGTGGCGCTGCTGCGGGGAGAGGAGGCCTGGGCTCCCGTGCCCAGTGGAAATCCTGACCTGCAGCTTCTTTTCGCAGAGTCTTCGGATTCGTGGCTCGGAAACAGGGCAGTGCCACAGACAACGTGTGCCACCTGTTCGCAGAGCATGACCCTGAGCAGCCAGCCAGCGCCATCGTCAACTTTGTGTCAAAGGTCATGATTGGCTCCCCAAAGAAGATCTGAGAGCCCCCTCGAAAGCAGCCCCACTGGCCGCCGCCCAGAGCCCGGGGCCAGCTGGTGCTACCGAGGCATGGCCCTCACCTTGTACCAGACTGATCATAACAACTTTCTTGGCCCTGGCAGGAGGGCCTTGTGGCTCCACAGACACAGTAAGTGTCCCCAGATTGGCCCTTCCCGCGAGTGGCTGCTCGACAGTACCTGCCTGTACTGGACCAAGTGCTTCTGGGTAGCAGGAGCCAGGCCCGCCTGCCCAGGGTCCACATGGAGGAGGGACATGCAAAGTGATGGTATGGAAGGCATGCCAGCCTGGGGTTCCTGGCACCCGGGCCTGTGAGGTGAGGTGTGTCCAGCCCCCGTGGCAGGTGCCGGGTGACTGTCAGACCTGGTCGTGCCCAGGCACACACACGCCCTCCTGTGTCTGGGCCTTGGATCTTCCAGGACAGAACTGGTGAAAGTGACGGGCGGATGCAGGTGTGAAGAAGGCTTGCGCAGGTCAGACCCTTCCGGAGCACGGCAGGGGGCACATGAGGGCCCGTTGTCATGGGCTGTGTGGCCCCTGGGCTGTGCAGGACTGTGTGATGTCGGAGCCCTGCTCCGTTCTGTGTGTAGGAACAGGGCCAGGGAGGGCCCAGAGAACTCTGAGAAGAAGGACAGGAGGGATACGACAATGGCGTTTCTGTGTAATTTATATTCTACTCATGCCAAATTATTTATGCTGATGGTTTGCCTCTGCTACACTGTACCAGTGTCAGCTGCTGCAGCCCGCCCAGCTGCGGGCAGAAGCTTGTCCCTGTGTGGGACACAGCCACGTGGTTCCAACACAGAGGGCAGTGCCTTACGGTCCTTCCATGGGCGGTGCCCCAGTTCTCGCCCCCACCTTGCCTGATGATGTCCTTTTGTGCACAACCAGCATCACCTGGGTGACGTCATGGCTCAGCTTTGGCTTCATGGCAAATCCTGAGTGTACACTGGCTACACCTGCGGGGCCTCTGTCACTGCTGGGACTGAAGGACCATGGCGAGGCCGAGGAGGAGCAGCAGGAATCTCGGGATGGACAGGCCATTTCCCATGCCCCAGTCCTGATCATGCTGGCCCCAGAGCCAGCTGTGTCACTTTCTGCTCAGATGCATGACCCAGGGCCAGGGTTTTCTCGCCTGGTGGTCTGTGGTCCAGGGTGTGAGAGAAGCCAGGGTCCCTAGAACTTTACCCAAGTGACAGGTAAGCTGGGGCCCGTGGAAGCCAAGCCCTGATCTCCCATGCCGGGTGCTCTGGGGCGCACGCACCGGCCCATCGCAGTCGTCCTAAACACTGTCCCCTGCATCCTCGCAGAGCTCAGGCCGGCTTCCTGGTGACAGGAGCCAAGCCGGCTTTGCACGTGGTTTTGTGAGTTCTGCGGTCTGCCACGAGGGCAGGTGGAGGAGCAGACCCAGTCACGGTGGGCTTGTCTGTGTGTGAGAGCGGGTGGGCCATTCTACTTTGTAGCTCCTATCAATTCACCAAACGCAAGTGCCTCATTTCTGTGCCAAATGTTTGCCTTGTTCCCAGACACAGCCAGACCCTCGGAGGCCCCAAGGCCTTCTGCAGTGGCGTCCGATGGGGACAAGGGTACAGGGGTCTGGGCTGTCCCCGAGGTGTCTCAACCTTGCTGGGTCCCAGAGCGCTGCAGGTCAGGCCCCCCTCGCCCCGCTGCTGCTCATGAGAGTGCAGCCGTGGTATGCAGCCGTCAGGGCCTCCAAGGAGGTCATCTTACATCCCCAGGAACTGGCTGCGTGCGAGCTCCCCAGGGAGCCCATCTCAGAGGAACTGCTACTTGTGTGTCATGTGCACAGTGAGCAGGAGAGGAGCCTGCTGCCCGACCGTACTTGTGCAGGTGACACACGACAGGCACGTTTCCAGGGCCTTTCTGTGGCTCCTTGGGCTGAGCCCGGAGCCAGGGCTGCGGGGCCCACTACCCCACACATGCGGTGTGTACTCCGTGTTAGGCTGTAACCGTAGTCAAGCCGCGCAGCATGGTGAGAGCCTCGCCATGGCTCCTGACCTGCCTGACCTGTCGGCGCGTGTTTTTACCTTTCTGGTACTGTAAAGAGTATAACCAGTATGTAAATGGTCTATAAAGCCTTTGTATAGTCATTTTCTCTGCTCCTTCAATGTCACCTCTAGGCGGAGTGTAATAAAACAATGAAATTGGTATGGCTCTGAGAGACAGGCGATGCGTCTGTGTGCCTGCTGTGTGGCTGTGTGCGTGGACACCTGTGCACTCCGTGGGGTGGAGACATGGCTGTGTGTGCGTGGACACCTGTGCACTCCGTGGGGTGGAGACGTGGCTGTGTGCGTGGACACCTGTGCACTCCGTGGGGTGGAGACGTGGCTGTGTGTGCGTGGACACCTGTGCACTCCGTGGGGTGGAGATGTGGCTGTGTGTGCATGTGCCTGAGTGTCTGGATTGTTACAAACTCACATACCTTTGACCCGAAGAATATTTTTACAGTTCTTTCCTAAGATCTTTGAAAAACTGTATTCACAGAACTAGAAATGTTGCTTAGTGGGCTCGGTGTGGGTAGACACTGATGCTCTGACTGTTATAAACACTGCTGACACACGTGTCCCTGCACACGCAAGCTGCAGAAGAGCCCACATGTGTGTAGTGGAGTATCAGAAGAAACACGGCAGGGGGCTCCCCACACCGAGCACACGGCTGGGGGCTCCCCACACCGAGCACACGGCTGGGGACGGACAGCAGCCAGATCCAAGCTAAGAAGTGTGAGGACTTGACTGGTTCAGCCAGGAGTCAGGTGGACAGAAACACACCTGGGCCTGGGAAGCGACACTGCGTTACTCTGAGCACTATGAGGAAGTGACAGTATTTTTCACACGACAGCATTTCTCAAGGGAGGTGAACTCTGACCTCAGTGCGAACACCTGTCAGGAATGAAGGTAGAGACAGCCTTGGGTGCGGGGCAAGAACCCTGGAGCCTGCGTTTCCGGAGAACCGGGCATGGCAGGAGACACAGGGCACGGCCAGCCTACCTTCCCCACGTGCTGGGCAAATCGCTGTGCCTGGTGGGCGCAAGAGCTGCCCCCTGCTGCTCTGACAGTGCTGTCCGCCAGAGAGTAAGAAGCTACACTGAAGTGAGAATGCCACACTCCCCCCAAGGAGTAAAACGGCACAAGCAGACAGGGTAGGTGTAGGGTTAAGTGCCGCAGACGGCACCAGCACCCACATGGTCACCGGTTTGAGTCCCGGATGCTCCACTTCAGAACCAACTCCCTGCTAGTGGCCTGGGAAAGGGTAGAGGAGGTTGAGTGCCTAGGCCCCTGCATCCATGAGAGACTGAGAAGAAGCTCCTGGCTCCTAGCTTCTGGCTGGCCCAGCTCTGGCTGTTTGGGACATTTGGGGAGTGAGTCAGTGGGCAGGTCTCTGTAACTCCGCCTTTCACATACGTAATTTTTTTTTAAAGCACACTAAAAGTCATGCTTTATTGCAATAGTGAGATTAACCGCATCAACCATTCAGAAGGTATTCCCAACAGACAGACACGGGAGACACAAGGAAACAGGACACGGCCCCCAGAAATGAAACCATAGTCTTCAGCCAAGTGTGGACTGTCGCCCTCGATGCAAACAGGCAATGGCAAGCAAGAGGCAGACAGCGGCAGGCAGTGGGGAGGGGATGGTTGTCTGCAAGGGCCTGCCCTTCACCGACGGATTTGAAAGAAAAGCATGTGTAAAGGCACAGCCTGCAAACACGCGTCAGAACAGCAGGTGTCGCTCTGGTAACGTCAAAGAGTTTCCTGGAGTGAATGGGTGACGTGGGCACAGAAGGGCTGGGGGAGTGGCCCAGTCACAGCCGAGACTGGACACTCCCCCGCTCTGTTCTGGACATCTGCTGGACAGCATGAAGACACTGTCTCCATTGTGGCTTTCTAGGCTGTAGAACTGTCCCAGTGGCTTACCGATGGAATTGTTTGTCACAAGAGGTGCAGACTGTAACACTTTGGAGTGTTCTGATCACGGCTGTGTACAAAAAGCACATTCAGGTGCGTGCCTCCGCGGCCCGCTGACAGATGGCAGATGTGGGGGCTGGCCGGAGCCGGGGTGGTCAGAGAGGAAAGCATGTGAGAGGAGGAGAGAGAGACCACCCATCCTCTGATTCACTCCCCCAGTGCCCACATCCTAAGTCAGCGGCCAGATAGAAGGGTGACCAGGCTGATGCTGGAGGCAGGGACTCAGTCCACCTCTCCCATGTGGGTAGCAGGAAGCCAGCTGCTGGAATCACCCCCCACTATCTCCCAGCAGAGTCGGGAATGGTGGCTGGGGAGGGAACCCAGGCCCTGGCCTTGGAGTGCAGGCATGCCAACCAGTGGGTTACAAAGCCTCCCTGGGTTCTGGATCCAACACGGAGGGTCGTGGTTGTAAGTGGGGCAGGCTTGTGCACGCCCCTGTGCAGTTGGGAACCAGGAGACAATGTCCCTGGCCGTTCTGTGTCGGTGGCTGCCCATTCCTTGTGTAGGGCAGGGCAGCGGCAGCTGGTGCTGGCCCCACTGAGGCACACGCCAGCTGCATGTTGCATGGCCCTATCCCAGCAAGCGCTGAGGGCTAGGGGAGGGGCTGCCCACAGGCTGGCTTCTGTTCTTCCCTCTGCCCTGAGGGGAACTTGCCTGTCCAGGGGAGCCCTGGGTCCACCGCCTAACAAGCAGGCCTTCCCAGATACAGCCGTGTTCTGGGGTTGGGTATGGCCCAGGCAGCACCTGGTCACTGCCTTCCTACCCCTGGGTGCGCATGTCTTCACCAAGCAGTGGGCATTGGGCTGGGAAGTATTGCATGCCATCTCTGCAGGTTAAGTCTCATTTTCATTCCTCATTGAGCCTTAAACAGACCTCTGCCCTTCGCTCAGCTCCACTGCAGTGGTGGTCCCATCTCAGCCGCCTGCAGGAGATGCGAGTGCCACTTCCCTCACGCCCATAGCCTTGGGAGTTGTTGGGGTCTTCACCCCCCAGGGAAGGGCAGCAGACCTCAGCACCTTTGCTTGCTGTCTGTTCGTCATCCTCTTCGTTAGGCATCTGCTTGGACCCTCGGCCCACCCTAGGCTTTCGCTGTTGTTGTCAGTATTGCTAGACCACAGGACACATCACTTGGAATTAGGAATTCCTCATCAGTGGCTTCAGTGAGAATTGGTGGTATCATGTGCCCAACCATTTTTGTTAACTTTTATAAAGTTCAGTATGTCATTTTTTTTTTAAAGATTTTATTATTATTGGAAAGCCGGATATACAGAGAGGAGGAGAGACAGAGAGGAAGATCTTCCATCCGATGTTTCATTCCCCAAGTGAGCCGCAACGGGCCGGTACGCGCCGATCCGAAGCCAGGAACCAGGAACCTCTTCCGGGTCTCCCACGCGGGTGCAGTGTCCCAAAGCTTTGGGCCGTCCTCGACTGCTTTCCCAGGCCACAAGCAGGGAGCTGGATGGGAAGTGGAGCTGCCGGGATTAGAACCGGCACCCATATGGGATCCCGGGGCTTTCAAGGCGAGGACTTTAGCCGCTAGGCCATGCCGCCGGGCCCAGTATGTCATTTTTTAAAAGAAGACACAGTTATTTGAAAGTCAGAGCTGGAGGAGGGAGAGAGATCCATCTTCCATCTGCTAGGTCACTCCCCCAAGTCACCACAGTAGCCAGAGATGAGTCACACAGGAGGCAGGAGCTTCATCCGTGTCTCCCATGCAGGTGCAGGGGTCTAAGCACTCTGTCCATCTTCTACTGCTTTCCCAGGCCATAAGCAGGGAGCTGGATCAAAAGTGGAGTGGCCGGGACATGAAGTGACACCTGTATGGGATGCTGGCTCCCTAGGTGGAGGCTTGGCACACTTCACTGGCGCTGGCCCCAGCTTTCCCTTTAAGTCTGTGAAGTCGGTGACTCACCGGGGTCATACAGATCCCGTCCCCTGTCCTCCTGGCACAGCGTGTCCAAGGCCTCTGACGGCTCGTGTGGTCGGACCCTGCCCTCTTGCACCCATCAGCTTCACTGCACATGCAGATTTCATTGCAAGGCCAGATGCCAGCAGGGACATGATACAGAGAAAGGAGTAGAACCCATGGCCCCGGAAACAGAGCGAAAACCCAGAGGACCGTGAGTGCCACAGGGCGAGAACCCAGGGGACCGTGAGTGCCACAGGGCGAGAACCCAGGGGACCGTGAGTGCCACAGGGCGAGAACCCAGGGGACCGTGAGTGCCACAGGGCGAGAACCCAGGGGACCGTGAGTGCCACAGGGCGAGAACCCAGGGGACCGTGAGTGCCACAGGGCGAGAACCCAGGGGACCGTGAGTGCCACAGGGCGAGAACCCAGGGGACCGTGAGTGCCACAGGGCGAGAACCCCAGCTCTGGGGGCTGGAGGAGAGGGCAGGGCTCTCCAGCCTCCAGCCTGCCTTGGCCTGTGAGCTGCTGCGGCCGCTTCATAGGACTTCACAGTCTGCAAGCACCCCCGCCCCCCGGGCTGTCCCTCAGCCACATCTAATTCTTATAGGTTCTGATTGGGTCTCCCGGTCCTGGACCTGTATGTGGTCCAAGGAATCCAGAACTGAGAATGGGGTGGTCACCGCTCACAGGAGCCTGGAGAAGGGCAGCGGGCATCAAGGCAGACCCACAGGGTCTCGTGGTCCCTGAAGGCAGCTGCCCTGTCGGAGGCGATCCCTGGAGGTTTACACCCTGCCGCTGTTCTTTCCCCAGGATGGTCACTATCAGCTGTCTAGTGGGCATCCTCTGAGGACTTCTGGAAGCTCGGCCATCTCCTTGCTTCAGCCAGGCGGTGCCCCAGAGCTGTCCCAGCGCAGGCCCAGCATGGACCCAGAGCCGGGCAGTGAGGACTCAAGGCTGCACCTTCGAGGGGTGCTGGAAACTGGGAGTGGGGAGCAGAACCCTGGCTCCCGGCAGCCTTGCACGGAGGTTGCAAAACACAAGGGCGTCCCTGGGAACACGGCCCCTCCACCTTCCCTCTTCTGTCAACAGAGAAGGCCAGTGTGGAGGCCACCCTGCCTGCTCTGTCCAGCGGGCAGGACCGGCCGATCGCTCACCCCCGCTTCGTGGGGGCGCAGCCCAGAAAGATGAGCCCCCCTCCCTCCTGGCCCTGCCCTGTTGTCCCCGTACACAGTTGGAGCTGGCCTCCGCGCGTGTTTATGCAACCTCATAATTAAAGAGGAATGTTAAGTGTGCTGCTCAGCTCTCTGCCAAACGCTCCAAGCTGGAACAGTGCAGCCCCGGGAGAGAATCTGCAAAGAACATGTTCGGAAAGAACGGGGCCTCTTAGCAGTGGATGCGTGTGTGCTTGCTAGGCTGTTTTTTCAAAGGAGACTGAAAATCAACCCAGAGGTCACCTGAGCTTGCAGGATAGCACGTGATGGCCTGAGAGTGGGTCCTGGCCCGGGTGCTCCTTTCCATCAAGGGAGGATACTCAGAAGCATGGCTGCCTGGAGGCCTGCAGGTGCCAGAGCGGGTGGGAACAGGTGTGTGCTGCTGTGTTCCGCGAGCTCAGAAGCAGCACTGTAGCTGGGATGAGGTGCTGTGTGGGGCTGCTGGGCTCACACATGCCTGTGAAGCGCCTGCTGACTGCTCCACAGGGCCTCTGGGACCGCCACAGCAGTGGGCAGAACTTTAGTCTCGGAGAGTTTTCTGTGAGCGAGTCACGTGTCTCTATTTAGCTATTGCGTTTCTTGTGATATTGTTTGACATTCGCAGCCTGCCCTGTGAAATTCACTGCTAAGCACATGAGTCCTTGGGTGCTAAATGCAAATCTAACTCACTGTGTATTTTTCAAATTAATATGGCTTTTTCTTAATTTCATATTTGTGGATAGAAAGGAAACTGAATTTTGCCTCTGGGTCTTACACCCACAGCCTTAGGAAGCTAGTTAGCTGTCCTTTCCCTTCTGTGGAGTTCTTAGGGATTTCATCTGCTTGGAATGCAAGGGGGTTAACTAAAGAATGGCTTTCATTAATAAACACAGAACCCCAAGAGTGGTTTTCCTCCGGGGTGGGCTTTGGTGGGTTTCATGGAAATGTCCCTCTCGTGGAAGTCACTGGCTGGCCAGGCAGCATGGACCCGGTGTCTGCCCGCCCTCTGCGTCATGCGCTGCTGATTCTGCTCATGGTCATTTGTGTCTTTCTTCTCTGTTGATCTGGATTTTACCGATAATCCAAAAAACTGGCTTTCAATCGATTTTCTCAATTGTTTCAACATTTTAATTGCATCAATTGTTCCTCTTATTTTATTATTTTCTTCCTTCTGCTTGATAAGGGGCCATTTGGCTCTTTTGCTTTTCCAGATTCTTCGGCTCGCCGTTGGGAGGACTGATACGGCGTTTGTGGTTTCCAGCGTCAGCATTTACTGCTTGAATTCTCCCTCTGAGGCATGCTGTCGCTGCATACAGCAAATATTTAGATGTTGCATTTTCATTTTTATTCAGTTTAAAGCGCTTTCTAATTCCCTCTGGCGACGTCTGAATTTTATTTAGAAGTGTGTTGTTTAATTTCTAAGAATTTGGGGATTTTTTTTTTTCATTTTAAATTTCCTGTTTCGAATTTCTAGCTACTCCCATCTTTGCTGGAGGGCATAACTTGGGCGATTCCAGCTTGTCGCAGTTATTGGCGATTGCACTGTGGGGTTGGCACTGCTGTGCTGTATGGGTACCGCCTATGCTCAGTGTGGCGAGGCACAGAGACCCGGGCAAGTCTGTCAGGTGCCTGTACAGAGTGCTGCACCTGCCCTGAGCCTCGGTGCTGCCTCAACGCAGACGAGAGCCAGGTGTTCACCAAGCTCAGGCGTGGGTTCCGGCGGTGCCTCCTGCTGGTGTTTGGAGCCCGCTGACAGGTGCAGATGCAATTAAGGATGCTGGATCTGGACCCATCCTTTCCGGATAAGCTCTGTCCCCGTTCACCCCGGTCCTCCTTGCTCTGAAATCTGCCTTTGCTAACCCTAACCAGGTCTGGAGAGCCGTCAGGTTCTTAGATGGAACCCTCTTGTTTGGAGTAACTGGAGGCCCGCTGGAGAGTTAAGTGTTGGAGTTTCACTGGCTTGACTGTGGACACGCTGTGGTCATTGTGTGCCACGAGCCCTTGGAGGTCATCTCTGCCTGGTGCCTGGATCCTGGCAACTTTTCAATCCGCCCCCTTCTTCCTCAGGCTGTGGCAGTGCAGGGCACTGACTGGGAGTTCTGGGCCTGCCCCTCAGGTGGAGTGTGGCATCTCCCTCATGAGCTGTGCAGCGCCAGGTCCCAATTTTCTTGTATTTTCTTTGTGTGGCCATGGACAGATGCTTGGTCCTTTCTAGAAGGGGGGTCCTGGGCATACATCGAGCTCCCGCAGGTTCACAGCCTGGGCATTGCCGCTGGCATGGCCTGTGCTTCGGCTAGCCTGCTCCCTCACTGTCCACTGCCAAGTGCAGGTGGCCAGCCTGGGTGGGGCCCTCTCTGCCTCACAGTTGGGGAGGCGAAGGCTTCCCTGCAATGCAGGGTCTGGATACACTGTGAGCCCTGCTCTCTGGGAGTGCCTGCGGGCTGGAGCACGGGACCCGGCCATGTTTGAATTCTGTCTGGCCTCCCAGGAGCCTGGCTATCTGGCATGCTGGTTTTGAAGCATGGCCCAACAGGCAGCAGGAACGGCCTCTTCTGGGGCTCATACCCTGAATTGGGTCTGGAGCTGTCCGGTGCACGAACCTCTATCTGCCTGCACCTGCCTTTTCACATCACACACAGGCACTTTGCACACACATCTGTGGGGACTGCAGTGCTGTGCAACCCCCGTGGAAGGTTGCAGTGGGGTTGGGCCCATCTACACCTGCCTAGGACCTGGAGGCCAAAATGATGTGGTAGGGGGAGAATGACTGCTCTGGCCTGTCCTCTGCACCCCTACTTCCTGCTGTGTCAGACAGTAGGCACGTCCTCACCTCGCCGGGCGTCGCCAGCCACGTTAACCGCTGTGTACAGAGCGCTTGGCATCCTTGCACAAAGACGCGCTTGGCACCTTTCCTCTGAGCACCTGCCTGGCCTGTTTGTTTCTCGGGAGACACACAGTTGCAGTCTGCACATTCAGTTCTCATTTTCAGGTCCTTTATCCTGGAGATAAAGGCCTCTCTTTGATGGGAAATCTCACGGGGGAATTTCTGGACCAAAGTTTAGGACGAGCTTGGACAAGTGGCTGCTGGCCACAGGGAGAAGGGCTCTAGCTCACTTGCTCCAGGACACGCCCTGGATGGCTCAGCAGAGGCTGGCGTGCGCCCAGAGCTCACTCTTTCTCAAAAGCTTGGCGCTGCCTGCTCCAAGCGTCAACACCTCCGACGATGGTCATCACGGGCCTTGTGCAAAAATACATCTCGCTGATTCCCTGGACAGTCCTTGCTTTGTTCTTTGGCCTCTCGGAGAAGTTTATCCATTCAGCTGGGAACAAAAGTCAGGTGGCTGTGCCAGTCCTTTCCCACTGGTGCCACTGGTGCCAGCAACTGAGTGCTGGGCCTGCTGAACCAGGTTAACAGAGAGAGGACCCGGCTCCCTCCCCGGGCTCTGCTGTTGCCCCTCTGGGCACAGGGGGCTGCCTGCTGAGCGCCCTGCTCTGTGGAGCATCACCAGCCCAGGGTAAATGTGATGTTTTGCCTCGTGGCTAAGAATGTTGCCAAGGAACCAGAATACATGTATAAAGATCCTAAGAATGGCATGTTCTCCATGAACATACAAAGCTTATTCATGCATGAATCAATAGCAGGCCTGTTTGCAGGTCGTTCATTTGGTTTAAACTTTTGGAGACTTTTTTTTTTTCAAAAGATGAACTATATTGATTTGAAAGCCATACATAATTAGAGAGAGAGAGAGAGAGAGAGTCCTCCAGCCACTAGTTCACTCCCCAAATGACCTCAATGGTCAGGGCTGGGCCAAGCTACAGCCAGGACGCAGGAGTTCTTCAGGTCTCCCTTACGGGTCCAGGACCATCTTCTGCTTTCCGAGGTATAGCAGCAGGGTACTAGATCGGAAGTGGATCAGCTGGGACTTGAACCAGTGCCCTTACGGGATGAGGGCACTACAGTTGGCAGCTCAACTGGCCATACCACAAGCCCGTTTTGTAGACTTGAATATCTGAGCCGTTGCCATCTGCACCTGCCAGCTGCTGCCACGGACAGAAGAGACGTTCACCGGCAGGCAGAAGCTTTCTCTGCCTCCTGACATCTGGGAGAGGCTGGCACATCCTGGCCCATGCGGGCCCTGGGGCAGGAGCAGCTGTGTGTCGCAGATGTGGCGGGAGTGGTGGCCTGAGCCCAAGCCTTTGGCAGGAAGGCTCCTGCACCTTCCACTCGGAGGGCCTTCGCACAGCTCGGCCTGGAGCGAGGTGTGGAGGCCAGGCAGGAAGCTGCAGGCCTCCCAGGACGATGTCCTGCTGAACTTTCCCGGAGAGACTGCCTGCATTTGTGCCCAGGCAAGCCAAGCAGATAAGGGCGCAGTGATGGGGCCCACACAGCATCCCAGTGTGTTTGTCACGGTCACTATTGACATGTTGCCAGGCCCTCTGCAGGGGAAGTTGTAGTGACCCGACTCTGCCCATCACTCTGGGGTGCCCTGAAGTAGGTTACGGTCCTTGGACCTGCATGCTGTGACTAAGCCCGGGCTCCCCCAGTCCTAGCGGTAAGGCCTGGTGGAGGTGGCGCCTTGGGCAGGCAGATACAAGAGCATCCTCTCTCCCTGTCGTCACAATCCTGAGTGGACACACAGACCAACGCGGGGTGGGGAGGGGGGAGGCAGTATGCGAGCCGAGAAGAAGCCCCCACCAGACCCTGACCTTGCCTGCCGGGGTGGGGGTGGAAAGATGGGTTTCGGAGGTTTAAGCTCCTGTCCACAGTGCCTGCCAACGCAGCTCATGCTGTCTGATACAAGGCTGGGTGACACAGTGGGACGGGCTGGGAGAACGGGCCAGTAGACGGGGTGCCCGGGGGAAGCAGGCAGTGACAGTGTCGCTGGCGTGGCCTCCTTCTTCCCGTGACCTGCAGGTGGAGCCCCCAGGCCAAGCGTCTGTGGGGCAAGCAGCCCCTTCCAAGCCCTCCTCTCCTTGGCTTGTAAACGTCGGACCCTTGAAGAATAAGCACCCCTCTCCCCGGCGATCCTGCAGGCGCGTCCACCGGAGCGCAGCTTCTTATCTTCCAGCTCCTGGAAATCCTCACAAGCCTGCAGGAGTGCGGCAGTGCTTCCCTGGCAGCTCTCCAGCGATTGCGGTTTGGCTTTCTCTTTTTTTTATATACATATTTATTAAAAATTTAAATACAGAAATAAAAGCACAATATCCCACCCAGTATACAGACAGCCCAAGAGGACTGATAATCAGATTTGTTGTGAATTTTCTGAATATTGAATGAATGAAGATAGAAATTGAAGATTAATATGTACATTTACATGATTTCATTTTTGTAAAAGGCAAAAGTGCATTTATGTGTGTTTATATATACTTGTATGTACAAAGGAAAATGTTTCAAAGGATATACTTTAACTTGTTCACAGTGATAACCTCTGGGGAATGGGATTAGAGGGAAGGGGATTTATGTGGCTGTCTGTGGTTTTCTCTTTACTGGAGATCTGTGCTAATGAAAGTGGGCAGGGCTCCACACCCTCCTGGAGCGGGTTAGGCCACCGCCTGCAGCGCCAGCGTCCCACATGAGTGCTCCACTTGCAGTCCAACTCCCTGCCCATGTGCCCGGGAAGCAGTGAGGACAGCCCTAATGCGTCACCTGGCTGAAGCTGCAGGCGCCTGGCGTGGCCTAACCCAGCCCTGGCTGCTCTCGCTCTCTGTAACTCTGCTTTTAGGTATATGATAGAAATCTCAAAAACAAACAAACAAACAAACAAACAAACAGAAAAAGCAGACACCATGGTGATCCAGTCTGAAGCTTTGAGTTCTCAGGTTCTAAATGTTGACCGTCTGCTGCGGCTTACACAGGACCCAGCTTCCCTGTCCGTGTTGGTGCTTAAACCCTGGAGTTCGGTGGCACCAAGAGGGTGGGAGTTGGCCCAGACACGTGTCTGGGGCCTGGGCTGTAGAGGAAAGAGGTGGGTTGGATGAGCTCCCTGCATGGAGTGCCATGGTCAATCCTGATGTGAAGACAGCCACCTCAGGGAGCATGCCCCTGCCCGTGTCCCCGTGGTGAGGGGACACAGAGCAGAAGGCGGGAGCAGGGGCGACATGGGGAGCTGCGGCCGTACTGCTGTGTCCAGGAACCTGCCCTCTGCCGCCTGACTCCAGCTGCTGACAGCTGCTCTTGGTGCCCCATTTTATGTCCCCTGGGTGAGGCCAGCAGGGATGAGTCAGTGGCCCCGAGGACCCTGGAAACACCCTCCTCCACGGTCTCCTGGGAGACGCCTCTTGTGGCGCCTCGTGTCC
The DNA here is from genome assembly GCF_030435755.1 of Ochotona princeps. NCBI lineage: Eukaryota > Metazoa > Chordata > Mammalia > Lagomorpha > Ochotonidae > Ochotona > Ochotona princeps. The sequence continues at coordinate 2,954,241 of NC_080851.1, forward strand.
CTCCCAGGAATGTGAGTGTCTGGCCGGGACGGTTGTGGCCGGTTTATTTACTGCTGTGTGCTGCCAGGCGCCAGGCTCTGGCCAGCTGCCACCAGGGGCTGCATGGCTGGAGGATGGGCTGTCCTGGTGTGGCCCGGGCTTGTTGGGGGCAAGTGCTGGGTCTGCACATGGGGATTTTTGCATATGCTGATCGCTGCGTCTTGCGAGAGTGAGGGGGCCGATGGACTGGCCTTCCGGAGGAGCAGGGTGCTGCCATGGGGCAGCGTGTCCTGCCCAGCCCTGCCCAGCCCTGCCCAGCCCTGCTCAGCCCTGCCCAGCCCTGCTCAGCCCTGCTCAGCCCTGCTCAGCCCTGCCCTGCTCAGCCCTGCCCTGCTCAGCCCTGCCCAGCCCTGCTCAGCCCTGCTCAGCCCTGCCCAGCCCTGCTCAGTCCTGCTCAGCCTTGCCCAGCCCTGCTCAGCCCTGCTCAGCCCTGCCCAGCCCTGCCCAGCCCTGCCCAGCCCTGCTCAGCCCTGCTCAGCCCTGCTCAGCACTGGTCATAGGAAGACCTGGGAGGGAAATAGACAGGGCATTGGCCGTAACACCCAAAGGGGAGCAACTAGAATATCCATCAGCTGTCAAATGGATTGTACAAAGAGTGGCACATGCTCGAAGTGGATTGCTATCCAGGCAGGCAAAGGGTGGGACACTGGCATGTGGTCTGATATAAACGAACAGGAAAGCCTTGAGCCAACCCCTGCTCGGCCACTGGCAGGGAGCTGGACTGGAAGTGGGGCAGCCAGTGAGCTGCTGGAACTTGGACTGGCACCCATGTGGGAGGCTGGTTCCTTAGGTGGAGGCTTCACCTGGCACACCACAGTGCCCTCTCCTCACCCAGCAATGGCATTTTCTACACATGTAAAAGAGAAGCTTTTGTTCAAGAAGCCACAGACTGCTTGGTGGCTGCGTTGTTCTGATTGGCTGTCACTCATGAGTCTCCTGAAAAGCAGGCTTCAGAGAAGAGCCACGACATGAGGGCTTGGTGCAGGGCTGCCCGTCCAGGGTGGGCCCTCGCTTGACGGCTGTCACACGGCAGTCCAGGTGGCAGCTGATGCTGTCACCCTCCGAAGCCTCACCTGGGCCGGGGGCCTGTCAGGCATGGTACCTGTGCAGGAGTGGGCGGGACAGCTGAGGGCTGGCCTGGCTCCTCTCCTGTGGGGTGCTCACTGCCTTGTGTACATTCCTCCTTGGATGGTCTGGCGTCCACTGTGGCAGCTGGGCCTCCCCCTGGAGCCCACACTGCAGGAGAAGGGGCCAGAACGGCCATGTCAACTTGCTCCCATGGTCTGATGCTTGCGAATGTGCCGAGTGAAGGGCGGCGACCTCGCCGTGTATTAAAGCAGCAGACACTCCTACCTGCTGTGTTCCGGGGTACACTGGGCAGTGGGGATCCTGGGGTCCCTGGATGAGGATGTGTCAGGTCTTTAGAGGGAGCCAACCACACAGGCGCCTGTGCACCCACTGGGCAATGCCCTCTGTGCCACGTGGGAGCACCATACCCATTGTGCCTCAGCAGGGGCGGACCCACTCAATGTGTCATCGTGGCCAAGGGCTGAGGCCTCCGCAGAGAGAGCACAGCCAGGAAGGGGGTGCGTGTGTGTGTGTGTGTGTGTGTGTGTGTTACTCTTGAACGTCAGGGTGTACCACATTTTAAGATTTCTCTATGTGTGTAATGCCTTCTTGATATATAGCTAGCAAATATTTCTCAAAATTGGTTGGCCTGGTAGTGGCGATGTGTTCCAGTCCTAACGACAGATCGAGCTGTCCTTTGGTCCCCTTGGGATGTGTTCCATTGCTTCCTGCTTAGCAGCCCCTTTGCCACCAGAAAACTATCACCTCTGTCACAATTGCTGATTGAATCCTTGGACCTATTGGAAATTCATCTTGGAAAATGATAGAACTTACTGTTTTGGAGGTTACAAATTACTAATCATTTTCTAAGCTGCATGTCTTTGGGGTGGCCCTTTATCACATAGGATGCAGAAAACATACAGGAAAACCTTACACACCCACTGGGATCTGCTCTGGCCCGTGGCTCAGCTCCAGCCTGCCAGCACAAACAGGCTCCGCAACTTATGTTATTTTTAGAATTTTTATTGCTGCATGATAATTGTAAGTATTTAAACTTTCTTTATGAGAAACCTCCAAAACTGGGATGTGCTCTGTGCTTCTCAGAAAGCCTCAGATCTGAGAGCTGGGGGACTGCCCTCCTGCAGGCCAGGCGGACTCCGGGCGTCTGCCTGAAGGTGGCCATGGGACCGATGTCTCAGCTGAGCTGCAGGCCTGCACTGCAGGGGATGCAGAATCTCACGCCCAACTTGAACTTGCAGGGCGTTCAGGGGGCGGGGGAGGGGTGGGGGAGGGGTGGGGGACGCTTACAGAGCTGGGCCCTGCCAGGGCACACTGCCCACGGCAGGGTGGCATCATCCCGGATCCCCTACACAGTTCTGTGGAATCCAGAAGGTGGTTCCTACAAGTCTGAGGTGTGGGGCCACTACACTTCTCGCTGCAGGTGGCTGTGGTGAAGCTGCCGTGAGGGTGTCAGGCAGAGGGACCTGCAGGGCTGGTAGGCTCAAGTCTAAAGGGCTGGTGCCGTGCCTGGAGCCCATGGGGTAAAGGCAGGCTCTGTACCCTGCCTGAATCTGTCTGTGGCTCCCTGCTCTGAGACATGGGCACCCAGAGGAGCAAGGGACCAACTGGAACAGGGGAAGGAGGGAGCATGCCGAACCCGTGAGAGCCAGCTCCTACTTGGGGACACAGCTGTGCCTCTTGTGGGGTGGGCAATGAGACAAGGGGTTCTTGAACAAGCAGAATACAGAGCTGGTCAGGGCCAGAGGTGTGCGTGCCTCCTCCCCACTCTGCTAGAACCTGGGAGGCATGGGCACCTCCGGGAGGTATGGGCACCATTCTCTCTGCGACTGAGGCAGCTGAGTCAGGGAGACTGCAGCCAGGGCCCTTGGACAGGGGTGGGGGAACCACCTCTGCAGGCCTGGGTTGCTCCAACCCTGGCAGCTGTCAGTGCCTGTCTTTGACCTGGGGCTTTGCTGTGGGATACAGGATTGACACCTGGGCTTGGCTGCGTGGTCTAGTCCTCACTGCTTTTCCACGGTGAGGTGTCCTTAGCATCCTCTGTGCCCGCCTGTGCAGGTGGGGTGGGCAGGGCCTGTAGCTAGGGGCTGCCAGCCAGAGAGCTCAGGCTTTCCACAGGCACACAGTACCCAAGAAAATCTCAGAGGATTCCATGGGGCTGCAGGAATAAGGCTGTCCCGCAGCCTTCCAGAGGAGCCCTGGCCAGGCCACTCTCGACCTGGTCCCTTCGACCGGCAGGGCCTTTATCCTCCTGCCCCAGGATTTAAGGAAAGTACAAGACACGAAATTCAAACCAATAAAATCCAGAACTAGAATGCTGCTGAGCTCCGTGCCCATGCCGGCATCCCCTCCTGGCTCTACTTGCGTTCAGGCCCTGGCTTGCACCAGTAGGAGGGGAAAATGGACCAGTGAAAATAAGTAGTCAGAAATTGCTGATGAAATCGTGAAGGCAAGAAAAGCCACTGAGCAAAAAGTGCCCTAAAACTGGGTGGAGAAAATGGAATCACTATCAAATGGTTCCCGGGAGGCAAAAGCAAAGGCAGCTTAGGGAGTAACTACTGCGGACCTGCCTGGAGGCAGGGAGCTGAGCGAGCAGGGCTGGGCGCCCAAGGGGAAGCACAGACAGGGCCGGTCAGAGCGTCCTTAAAACATCACAGAGGCAGCCTGGAGGTTAGGAAACAGAACAGAGAAGTTTGAGGAAAAACCCCTGAGTTGAGCGCCAGCAATGCCCGGGTGTCCTGGGCCGCTGCCCTGGGCTGGGGGGTTGTGCCCGAGTGCCTGGTGACCCTGCCTCAGGGAAGGAGGAGCCACCTGTCTGGGGACCGAGGGTTGGTGCTGGCTGCCCGATGCCTGCCCACCCTCTGGGCCTCAGTGGGGCTGTGATGAGCGGTTCCGTGCAGCTGACCGGCAGGGAGGTGGGTGGCTCATGAGGCTTGCACAGCGACTGCAGAACTGGGGGCTTTCCTCCTCTCTCCTGGGATGTGAACTGCATCCGGATTGGTGCTCCTCTTGGACAACTGGCTTCCGACATGGAGATTCAGCTGGGGGTTGAATACTTCCGGCATGTGGGCATGAGGTCAGGGCAGCCTGCAGTGGACGCTGGGCTGGGCTTCTCGGCGGCAGGTGGCTCCACCCTGGCCCAGGGAGCCCCACACGGGGAGAGCCCAAGTACCGCCTTTGCGGGTCCGCTCTGGCTGCAGAACCAAAGGTGTTGTCTGTGTGCTGCTGGCGGGAGTGCAGATAGCCACAGCCAAAGCAAGATTGTTTCTAGAACATCCACCAGCATTGGCTACTAAATCAACGCAATTAGTATTGTAAAATATCCCTGTTCTTCCTGGGGAATATTCAACAAAGATGCTCTGTAACCTAATTCCTTCAGTTGCAAAATCCATGAAAAGCATGATTTGTTCTGAAACAAGGGCCACAAATTAGACTTACAAGGGAAGAAGTGTTAGAGAACTGCTTGACCAGGAGAACCTAACTCCTTCTCGGTAGGGACCGACACCCGGGACACCCTGTCTGCAGCCCTCCCTGCCCTGGGGGAGGCAGGCAGTGCCCACCAGGTGTGGGTGGGGCCACCGGCATGACACAGCCTGTGTCAGGAAGAGCTGTCCCTACCTGGTGGGTGTGATAGACCAGGACTTGGGGAGCCACCTGGGCCTCTAAGCTGGTGCTCGGGATCCCCCTGGTACAGGTGCGAGTGCTGGCTGGAGCTCCACCGTGTCGGGCCCCAGAGGCCTGGGACCTGCGCCATGCAGCACAGGCTGGTCCACCTGAGCCAAGTGTGTGGTGATGCAGGCCACAGGTGCTCATCCCCCCGAGGGCTCAGTGCTCATAGACCTCATCCATCCTCTCCCCCACTGCTGGCTCCTCGGAGCTCGGCAAGCTCCTGACCCCAGCTCCTTCACCTGGCCCATCCATCTGCTGCTTTCTGGGCGTTGTCCCTGTCTTCCCCTCCCTGGCCAGTCTTCTGTGCAGGCTATCCCAAGTGTGGGGCTCTGGGACAACATGCTGTGTCCAGCCGGGGCTGTGCTCACTGCAAACACAGGCCTGTTCATCGCCTAGCTTAAAGGGGCACATGGAGGCTCCTGCTGTCCCAGCTTGGTGCTCCGCGAGCGCTGGGCCCCTGCTGACCCGGGGCTGGGCTCGTTACAAGCAAACAGAGTGAATCTATCTCATTGCTTCACAGCTTAACGGCTCAGGACTGGGCAAGCCCGTGCGCCTGGGCTGTGGTGAGAGCCAAGACTCGCCTGCTGAGACAGGTGGCCCCAGGGATCCAGGGCCAGGAAAGTTCTCTTCCAGGATTGCGGCCAGTCATGCCCCAGCCCAGAGCAGGTCAGTGCGGTTCTGTGGCTGGCTGTGACCTGGAGGTGGCCTGGGGTTAGAGCTTCTCTTTCCTTGAGTTCTTGGCAAGCTGGAGAAAAGTGACAGTCCTGGTTGTCAGTTATTTTCAGGCGTTACCCCTGTGCTCCAAGACCTGGAGCTGAAGCTCAGGCTGGGTGAGCTCCGAGCAGGCCGGCGACCATGAGCCTCAGCGGTGCAGACTCAGCAGGTAGCTAGCACTGCCCTCTGGGAGCTCAGGCTCAGGGTGGAGCAGACACGAGCACCAGGGGTGTGCTGAAACACGGTGCCTGCACCTGACCCTGAGCATTCTGCCTGAAGGCGTCTCGCCAGGGATCCCTGTGCTGGGTCGTGGGTGGCGAGGCTCCTTCAGCAGTGTCTCTGAGCAGCATTTGCATCCCAGCATCCCCATTCATCGTTACTTGGCTTAACGGAAGATGAGAGGCATCATGGTGCCCCCTCCGAGCCTCTCCCCAGGAGTTAGGGCCAAGCACGTCATGAAGACAGTGGAGAAATGGAACAGGTATGCTTGGTGGAGCTAGGACAGAACAGCAGTGTACCCCGACAGAGCCACGGCTGCCTGGGCCACACAGGCCTTTCCAGAGACCTGGTTGAGCGGAGGCAGGCATGCCCTGGCAGACAGAGCTCCTCCAACTGCCACCCTCCCAGTCACAGGTTGTGGGCTCCCATCCCAGGACTCCAAGAGGGCAGGTGGGAGGGTAAGGAGATGGACAGATGGCAAGAGGAGTGTTGGGTCGCTGGTGGTGACGTATTCCAGAAGTCGCACTTTCTCAGGATGTGTAGGCCACGTGTGTCCTCTGAGACTCACATGGGAGACCCCCGCCCATGTGGGAGAATCGGCGGTGGGGAGAGCCTCTGGCAGGGGCTTGTCTGAGATGAGGTCACGGGGCATGGAGCAGGACCTCCATGGTGGGATGACTGTCCTTGCCGGAAGGGAGGACAGACCAGAGTTCGTCCTCCGCCACGCGAGGTGCTGTGGGAAGGCAGCCACTTGTGCACAGTGGAAGTGTTGGCAGGAGGTGGCAGCTGCTGGCCCCAGGGAACCTCAGTGCTTATCTATGGGGTTCTGCTTCCGCAGCTTGCATTGACCGAGGAAGAAGCTTCCAGAATAGTAACAATGTGTGCTCAAATGTCAGTAAAGGGCGTTTGTGGAGCCCCCGGGCAGCAGATTTGTGGACAAGCACTTTGTGGGCTCACTCCTAGAGCCTTGGGGCACCATGGTTTGGTGGGTCTGGGCAGCAGCCCCAGACCTGCGACTCCCATGGGAGCAGCTGGCCGTCATGTCCTGCTTTGCTCCCGACCTCAGCTTCCTGTGAGCGTGCCTGCAGGGTGGCAGCAGCATGGCTCAGCAGTTAAATGCTGGCCACACACATGGAGACCCAGGATGAGTACCTAGCTTCCGGCTTTGCTGTGCCCAGCCCTGGCTCCTGTGGGTATCTGAGGAGTGACCAGCAGCGGGTACTCCCTCTGCCCGTCAGACAGATACAATAACAAACAGCAATGACAAACGGGCTCCCTAAGCCGACGCTGGGGGCGGGCTGCAGCTGCAGGCAGGTGGACGGCGACTTCTGGAAGATACCTGGGTTGGCTGGAGGGAAGCCGGGCCAGGCTGGGCCAGTTGGTGGGAAGGAGGGCAGAAGAATGTGGAAACCAAAAGCCACGGGGAGGAAGAATGCTACCCTGGGCGACAGCCAGTGTGATGGGAGGAGCCAGGGCCAGGGCCGCAGGACTAGGGGTCATCAGGATCCTGAGTCTGGGGGCGTGGTCCTGTGCTGGGCAGCGACAGTCTAACTGTATGTATGGGGGAAGGCACTACAGCAGAGGGGCACCCGACAGGAGCGATGGCCGCAGCCCCGGGGTGGGCACTGGACAGCATCAACAAAGATGTTTCAGCAGCCCCAGGTCTGGGTGCTCGCAACAGGCTGACTCTCCAGAGGCGTGGAGATGCTGAGGTTGTGTGGCCAGCCCTCCAAGGGGGCGGAGACTGAAGCTTCGCTCTGGATACAGGAGTTTCCCTGAAGGAGACGGTAGTTACTGGTGATTCTGGGGTCTCTTTCCCTCCTTCTGAAACCCCTGTCCCTGAGGGCCACCAGGCTGCCCTCCCTGCGGCTCCTCTGCCTCCAGCACGAGCCTGTTAGAGCAGACCAAGGGTCATGGCCCACCTGTCGTCATCCACTGTCCCTCTCGGCACTGGGCTCAGTCAGTGGCTGGGGGCAATGACACCTGCGCAGGTGCGTGAGGGCTCCCCCTCGCTCCGGGACAGGAGGGGAGACAGGAAGTGCATGCAGTAGGGGCAGGGATGTCAGCGGCAGCCACATGACGGTGGTTTCCTCCACGTGGGGGAGTTTTGCAAAGCGAATTGCCTCAGTACTGGGTGGACATCCCCTCCGTGGCCTGCTGCCACAGGCCCATAATCATGCATCATGCGTCCCCTGAGACGGGCTTCGAGGCGGGACATACCTGCCATGGACACGTTCTCTGCCCAGATTCCTCAGTAGGGGCTCGGAGCCAGCGCTGCTTGCCACCCGATGCCACAGGCCTCCGGGTCAGGTGCCTTCGGGAAGCACTGTGAGCGACGGCCTGGGTCTCCCACCAAAGCCCTGGGCCACAGTTCTCACAGCTGCTTCCTGCCCGTGCCTGACCTCAGGGTTAAGCTGGGCAGCTGGGCATGCGTGGGCACTTGCGCTGAGCTCCCCCGCTCCCTGCTGCACGGGTGGGAGGCCACTCCGCTCTCAGATCTGGAGACCTGTCTGTCATTGCAGCCACATCACTGAAGGCAGCAGGCTGCAGGTTGCTGGTCATCGGGGCTTGCTGCTGCTTGCTCTGGAAATTCACCAAGAGTCACTTCAGCTGCCTTGTGTGACTCCCGGAGGCTTTCGGATGCCACCTGCCAATGACGTCTCCCAAGACCAGGGCAGCTCCACATGTCCCCGGAAGACACAGGCTGCCTGTGAGAGACGCAGGCCTTGGTGCCCTGTTTCCTTAGGAGACGGCCTGGCTGAGCTTGCAAGCGGGCCTGGTGCTGCTCCGTCTGGCCAGAAGTGAGCGGACCCTGTGCCAAGGCCCAGGGTGTCAGTGGACACACGTGGGGTAGAGCAAGCTCATGCCGTATGTGGCATACCGTGCAAACTGATGGACATTCCCAGTTTCAGAGACACGAAGTTCTGGTGTCCCACAGGTGGCTCAGCCCTAGGGGGAGACAAGCGCCCTTTCGGAAGCTTGGGGGCGAAGCATATACTGGCGGGTGGTGACCAGTTCGCCAAAAAGGATGAGGAGAGCGGTGATGGAGCCAAACATGGCAGGAGCTGAGCCATGCGCCATGGCAACACCGGGAAGGGGTGTCTGGCCAAGAGGTGCCCACGCACTGGGAGGAGCCTGCATCTGGGTTGGGGCTGAGGCTGGGAGCTGCCAGATGCGTGAGCCCCACTGGCCTGCAGCAGCTCTGGGCGGGGACACACACAGACAACTGTCTTGCCTGCACCAGCACTTTGTGGTGGGTGCACAGCTAACGCTCTCCCTGCCCCAGGCATCCACACACAGGTGCTGAGACCCACATCCACCACAGGGCATCGCGTCCATCTCAGTGCACCCCACCTGCCAGCCCTAGGTCCTGTTTACACCTCACCTGGGGGTTCTGGGGTAACTGTGGCCATTGCTGCCCTGGGCCCTGGTGCTTGCAGAGCTTACCCACGGTGCCACGGGTGCCTGGTGGAAAGAAGCTGAGTTCTCTTTGGTTTTCGGTCTTTGGACAGGATCCCGACACCTGTGTGAGATGGGAATGTTCTCACTGCATGGTGGGCTGTGAAGGGGACAGAAACAGAACACTCATCCCAGATCAGACTCTCCAAGGATGGGACTGTGGAAGGACTTTGGGTACTGCAGTGGGGTGCAGCTGGCTCGGTGTGACTGGTCACTGAAGGGGCTGAAGGAGAGGAGGGATGGCTGGAGCAGGTGGCAGGAGGAAGCAGCCAGCCCTGGAGGGCTGATGCTCACAGCTAGAAAGAGGATCCCCTGGGTTTGGTTCTGGGGAAGGCAGTGTAGGTGTGGGCTGATTTCTACAGCATGCTGCCCTCCATCTACGGAGGGTGTGGGTGCCAGGAGGGATTTGGCAGGAGAAGGCAGAGGCTCCCATGGGGTTCCTTTCTGCCTGCCTCAGGGGGCTCCTCCCTGGGTGCTTCTCCAGCATCTTACGGTAGGTAGCACGCCCCATATTGGTCACATCTGCCATGGGAAGTTGTAGCCTGGACACTTCATTTTGTCCTGGGATGGAGCCGCATGGTGGGCTCAAGGGACCACATGGCTTTCCCGCCTCACGGTCCTTTCCCAACACCCTGAGCTGCAGGTGAACACTGCCTGGTCCTTAGTCTCTGGAGCCAGGCCCAGGGAGGAGCCTCTCTGATGTCACATCTGAGTCATGGCCCACCTTATGCCCTCTTGGTGGCAGCTGCCCTGTCACAGGGCTTCTGCAGACACCCTGAGCTGAGCTCCACGCTTTGGACCCAGAGCAGAAGCTAAAGCAGACAGTGCTGGCCTCTGCCCAGCAGGTGGCAGGCTTGGACCAGGAATCCCCAAGGCTGCACCTGGGCAGGAGGCTGCTGGATAGAAACACCCCAAGGAAGAGGCACCCGGTCTGTAGCCATAGCATCCAAGCCGTAGCCCCAGGATTGCTCTGCCGCCTCGCCCGGTCCCTACTCTGATGCAAGTCCACGTCTGGGGAGCACCCCACCAGAGGTCCCTCAGCGGTGTCCTCTGCCCTTCAGCCGCATCCTCATCTTGCCAGTTCTGCACAAGCACAGTCATAGAGCGGACCCTATCTTGTTATGGTGGCGACTGTGGTGAGGTCGGGCAGTGGGGGCTGAGTTGGCTCAGTTTCCACAGAAAGTACAGGAAATCCCGGGAGCATGCGCTCCTACCCTTGGTGCTCCTGCCTTCAGCTGATAGACAGGTGTGGGAGGGCAGGGGGCGGGGACTCCGTTGGAGCTGGAACGGGGAGAGAAAGGCCAAGCAAGGGGCTCGGCCTCTTGGGCCCTTCTGCTTCCTTCTCGACCGTGCGGCCATGGCCTGAGACAAGGGCTGCACTGTGCACGAGGCCCCATGCTGAGTGCTCTGTGGAGCCGCAGGCACCTGCTGGACAGCTACAGATCTTGACTCCGACAATGCTGTCACCTTGTTGAAGGACTGCCTCCCCCCAAAACCAGACCACCAAATGCCTGAGGGACCCAAATCTGAGATGTTCTCGGGAGACTGAAGCTTCCTGCCGAGATGGGCCGCCTTGCTGGCTAAGCGTGCCTGGAGAGGTGGGAGGCGTCGTTTCTTTTTTTAGTGACAGCGGCCTAAATGTATTTGGATACAAAGTTCTTTTCGATTCCTTTTCTAGTTGAATCTGTTTGTTTACTGGTATTGGTTCCTGTAACTCATGTTTACTTATCCTGTTGCCTGAGTCCTGGTGATTGTCTTCCAAATCCCTCATGATCTATGGTTAGAGTAGCTTGAGCTATTGCTTAACGAGTGACTTTCATCTGCCTACTTGTCCTGCAAAAATCATGGTACAAGTTGCCCAGTAAAATTCAGTCAAGTGTGCATTGGTTCACCTTGCCTATGCATCCCCTGTGTTCCAAATTCTTCTCAGCATGGTGGTCCCTCCTTGAGTCCTGGTCCCCACTAGAGGGACCCCCGAGACCACCTGACATGAGCCCAGTCTCCTCTGTCGCTGGGCTGGTGCAGCTCCCACAGGGAGCGGGCCGAGTGCCACCCCAGCGTTCCTGGGGAGGATGCCACGGGGCCCACTCGGGCACAGCAGTCACAGGAGAAACCCCGCCCTGTCCACGAGGAGACTTCAGGTGGCTCCTGGACACGCAAAGTCCAAGCTGAGCAAAACTGGCTGCCGCAATTTTGAAATCCTGCATGGCTTTCATTTTAAATCAGTTTTTTTTTAAAGATTTAGTTTTTATTATTTTTATTTGAAAGTTAGATATACAGAGAGGAGGAGAGACAGAGAGGAAGATTTTCCACCCATTGATTCACTTCCCAAGTGGCCGCAATGGCTGGAGCTGAGCCGATCCCAAGCCAGGAGCCAGCAGCTTCTTCCAGGTCTCCCATGCTGGTGCAGGGTCCCAAGGCTTTGGGCCGTCCTGGACTGCCTTCCCAGGCCACAGGCAGGGAGCTGGATGGGAAGCGGAGCCACTGGGATTAGAACCGGCGACCATATCAGATCCTGACGCATGCAAGGTGAGGACTTTAGCCATTAGGCTACCACACCGGGCCCTTAAATCCATTTTTGAAGACTCCTCATATGCATGGTTTTAAATATCTTCTTTTAAAATTATTTTTATTATTGCTCTATGATACAGTTCTACAGGCTCTGGAATTTCCAGTCCCCCTCCCCAGGTTCCTCCTCCCCATTGACTTCCCCTCTAGTATTGCAATGGGTGGTCCTTCATGACCTATCCATCTTTTGATTCTATATTTTTTTATGTACATCTCATTGGCTCTGCTTCTCTGGGGAAGCTGACGGACACCAGGGGGCCCTGGTGAGTCCTGGCCCAGGCGGCCTCGCCCCTTCCCTCAGGGCCTATGGAGCTGTGCGTCTCTCTTGCATTCTCACGGGGCTCTCTCTGCATCTGGGTGTTATTCCGGGAGCTGGGATTCACGCAGGTGAAACAGACAGAACTGCCTGTGCATTGCAAGGCTGTGTGTGGGTGAGAACAGAGACGCCAGGACCAGGGCATGCATCTCCCCCTCAGCTCCCAGGGTCTGTCACACGCAGCCAGACATGGACAGGACAGGTGACAGAGAGGAGAGCGTCCAGAGGCTGGCGTTCAAGAGGTCAGAATCTAAGGGAGTTGTGGGAACCTACCACCTTGGATTTCAGGACCCCTGTGGCTGACTGGCGCTGGCCACATGCAGTTAAAGGTGGTCTCAGGGAGTTCAAAGTCCTGTCCTCTAGGTTTGGGACCTGCAGAGTGGGTCAGCGGCCCAAGGCCCTGAGCGTGCGGAACGAAGGCCAGGGCACTCCAGGTGGGACTTCTGAGATTTTAGGTGCTCGGGATGCTGTTGTGCCAGTGAATCATTTGCTCCCCCTGACTCCTCTGAGGTCTTACAGGCACTCGCTGTGTGCATGGGACCAGTTACACAGAAAATGGTGAGCCACTGATCCCAGCACCTGCACCTAAGACCCTACTGGGGGTGGTCTCTGCCACAGATCCAGGGTCACCAAGATCCCCAGGACAGGCGTGGTTCGTACACACGGATGTCCTCCCGAGGGCTCAGACGCCGCCCGAGAGGACGGGCACCAAGCAGCCCGGGAAGCAGCCTCAGCAAAGCCTTCCTCAGATGCTCCTGATCAGCTGCATCTGTGCTGGCCTCCAGGACGGGGACACCTGGATGTGCACAGAGCAGGCATGCTCCCGGCTGCCCAGTGGGCAGCGACATGACGTGGGCCCCTGTGCAGGTGGGCGAGACCTGTCCTGGGCAGCCCTGCTGGGGGCAGGCTCTGGCCTCCAGCTGCAGGTCACGTGCCCAGCCAGCCGCCTGCCTCAGTCCCGCAGTCACACCCTGCCCAGGGGTAGCTCAGCTCTGTCGCTTCCACAGGCTCCGCGTTGCCTCCATGCAAGCACCAGGCTGTTTTAGCCGGGAGTCCTTCAGGGGGCACCTTGAAGCCAGGTGGGCTGAAGCCCCTAGCTGCGTGCTTTTCCTTATGACTGTGCCGCTTAGTGGGTTGTGTGGGATTCCACACAAAATTCAGGATAGTTTTCGTATTTGTGTGTGGAATGCTGCTGGTATACCCACACTAATGTCTTGAATTTATAGATCCATTTGGATTTTGTGGGCATTTTGACGATATTAATCTTTGCAATCCATGACCATGGGATATGTTTCCATTGACCTGTATGCATTGCAGCTTCCCGTGCCAATGTTTTGCAGCTTTAACTGCAGAAATCTTTCACTTCTGGGTTAATTTGCTTCCAAGAATTCATTTTTATAGCTCTAGTTGGTGTTTATCTTCTTGATTTCTTTTTCATCTGCCGATTTTTACTGCTGATTTTGTACCCTGCAGCTTTGCTGAATTGGTTCATTGGTTTTGACACTTTCTTGGTGGAGCCTGCGGGTCCAGTACAAAAGGTCAGGCCACCAACGAGCAGGGTGAGCAGGGCGATCTGACTTCCTCTTTTCCAGCACACGGCTTTTATTTCTCTCTCGTCTGCTTGTTCCAGTACTGTGACAGGTGGAAGTGGTGCCCGTCGGTGGTGTCATCATGGTAGCAGCCTCCACTCTTTGCTCTGCCATGTCGTCAAGATGAAACACACACACACACACACACACACACACACACACACACACACCCCAGATGTAAAGTGCACATGTGCATGAGTGGGTCCAGACGTTCAGAAAATGCCTCATGCCATGGCTCCAGACGCACGTTTAGCCCGCGGCACAGCCCCGCAGGATCGGTATACTGGAACACTGTGGCATCCCACCCGGCAGAATGAGACAACAGCAAGGGCTTGGGAAGAATTCCACAAACACCGACCTTCAACAATACACTCAACAATGAAGAGAGTAGCAGGGAAATTGAGAAGTGTTCTCCAGGCACTGTGCACATGAAGGAAGTGGAGCCCCCTTGGGGAGGGAGCAGGTGCCACTTCCTGTGAGCTGCTGGGTGTCTTGTATCTACTGGTCCCAGGCACCTGTTGCAGTGCTGCCTTGCTAACCTAAGCAGGTAGTTAGCTTTAGACCTCTAGGAATAAGGGACATGAGTGCTCAGCATCGCCCCTGTGGGACGACCCAGGCACCTGGCGGGCTTGTGCCTGTGCGTGGAGACCTACCGTGGAGGGCAGCTTTGCCCACTGAATGCGCCACTTCCCTGGTCCAAGGGTGTCTTTATTCCTTGTCCCCTTTAAAAGAAAATCTCACCCAACTGTAGGTCAGTGGTTTTGTTATTAACACTTAAAATTGTTCATTCTCTTCTTGCTTGCTGGTTTCCCTGTAAGCAAGGGGCTCTCCCCAGCCCCGACTGCTGGTTTCCAGCAGCCTGCACAGGGTGCACTCGGGTGCAGGGCACGGCTGTCTGCTCTTGCTGGCTGAGCTCCATGTGGCTGCTGTTCGCTCTTGCTCTGCCCTCAACAGGAGAGAAGGTTAAGAAATTCCCAACTTGTTACCTCAACATTGCCTCTCAGTGCGTTCCTCTGCTGGAGTTCCGGTTGTGTGTGTGCTGTGTTTCCTGAAGTTGTCCCCAATTTCTTGAATGTTCTGTGTTCTTTAGGTTTTTGTTTTGTTTTGTTTCTGTTTGCCATTTTTTTAGGAGGATTCCCAAACTGCTGACTGACTCCTGGCTGTGTTTGATCCCCTGTGAGAACATCAAAGCATTCCTAATTTGTGATAACACCATTACCCACCCCAAACTGCAGGCTCACTTCCTGATAATCACAAGCAAATCACCCGGGTGGGCGTTTGGCACATCTACCGCGAAGCCGCTCTGGACACCTGCAAACCCACGGACAGCCTGGCCGTGACTTCTGCCTCTGCTTCTAGCTCTAGATCCTGGGCGTGCACACCCTCGGAGGCACAGGATGCATTCGGGTGCGGGGCTTGGCTGTGATGGGTCCCTGCCACTCATGTGGGAGACTTGGATGCAATCTGCTCTGCTGTCCCAGGCAGCTAACGGGGAGCCAGTAGGCGCTAATCAGACTCCTCCTGGCTTCTCTCTCTCTCAAATACACAAAGAAACACAAATAAAAATTTGAAGAACCCAGTATTGTGGCAAGGTGGGTTAAGAGGCTTCACGCATGCTCCAGATGGTACTGTCTGATAGAGTCCTGGCTGCTCCGCTTCCATCCCAGCTCCCTGCTGATGCATCGGAAGTGCAGGGGCACCTGCCACTAATGTAAGAGGCCCACGTGGGGTTTACTGGGGCACATAATTCCCAAGCATCCCCAAAGTCATGACTCTCCAGGAAATGAACATTGGGGTGCGTGTAGGATCCCCAGCATACCCGTAGTTGCCACCCTTGCACTAGGGGTGCGCCCCCCAACTCCCCCCCAACCCCGCACAGAAACAGGCGCCGTCTGGCAACGTGTTTATGTGATAGCTGCTCTCAATGAAGTGGAGGGCAGCCCTTGTATACCACATGACCCATCTCGGATGACACCACCGGAGCGGGGGCCTGGGACAGCTGAGACCCCAAGGACCCAGCCTGACGGACACCAGAGCCAAGCCAGAAGCTCCATCCAGGTCTCTCGCATGGGTGCAGTGGCCCAAGCCCTTGGGTTGTCCTCCTCTGCTCTCCCAGGTGCGTTAGTAGGGAGCTAGATCAGAAGTGGAGCAGCTGGGCCTGATTTGGAACTCATTTGGGGTGGTAGTGTCACAGGCGGCAGTCTAACTGGCTGTGCCACAGTACTGACCCTGTTAGTTACTTTAAAAAGTTAAAGTTCTAGTTTTACGTTATTACGATATTACCCGCAGCTAATTCCCGCAGCCTGGTTCTATACCGTGAGCCAAAAACACCGGACGCAAGGAGGTATCTTAGGAGGTTTATTCCAGCGGGGTAGGAAGGGGGTGGAGGTGGTGGAGAGGGAGGGGGAAGGAGAAGAGAGAGACGGAGCCTCAGGGTGTTTTGTCGCTCAGGTGAGCCTGCAAGGTGTGGGGCGGGGATTGGGAGGGATTGAGGGCAGGCCTGAGGGGATTGGCGCCTGAGACTGTCACAGGTGATTGCCTAAGAATGATTGGTCAGCAGGCGGAGTTGGGGAAGGGGCTGGGAGATTGGGGGTGGGAGTCTCAGGTGAAATAGCTGATTGGTGGGCGGCTGGACTGGCGCGAATTTTGTGAGCTGAGAGGAAGAGGAAATGGCGCTGGGTCGAGATTCCAGTAACTCCTCACAGACCCCAGATACATTTTCTTTACAAAAAAGAAAAAGTAGCATTGGTGATGTGCTATTGGTTGGATACATAGACGCGGAACCTGGGAGGTCAATTGTTACTTCTGAACTTTGGGGATTTACAAAGCAAGAACTTGCGTTTGCACCCTGTGCTATCATGAAAGCCCTTCTGAGAAGAAAGAAAACGTGCCGCCTTCTGCTGTGACAACAGACGGCCCCGGGGCATCCTCAGGACGCAAACACCGGCTTGAAGCACGGGCTTGGACCACGACAGAACCCTGCTCCTGTGCGTCCACCAGGGCGGCCTTGAGCTCTGCAGGACGAGGAAGTGAAACACCCAGCTGGGAGGACCAAGAAGGCTGGCGGCCCTTGGCAGGCATGGCCGGAGGCAGCCATGGTCACGGTTCTTCATTCTTCCGGCCATTTGCTGGGACGCAGTGAGTGTATGGGGAATGTGGTTGAGAGATGTCTACACGGGTGGACAGGGAGACGTGAGGAGCGCGCCCCCTGGGTGGTTCGAATGCGAAGTGGACTGCGCCTCTTGGGCACCGCAGGGGCCCAGCCCTCCTGGCCCCTAAGGGCGGAGATGAGGAAATAACCCGCTTGAGGCCTTGCCCTGTGCTGCTTCAGCCAGGCTTGTCTGGGCTCAGGGTTAGAGGTGTCCTGGGTAGGGTGTGTGTGCGCGCTGGGGTCTGGGTTTGGGGGAGCGCTGAGCAAGTCTGGGCGTGCAGGAGGCAGAGGGCCCAGTGCTGTGTTTAGACTGTCCAGCTCGAGTAAACACTGCCCAACATGCGTGCTCAGAACCCCAGCGGATTGGCATGCTAGCTTTCCTCGTTGACCTTGGGAGGTGTGCGTTCAAGCAGAGCTTTTACACACTCCGGGGATGGCTTCCTGGGGTGGGAGAGGGTGTCCCAGCCGCTGCCGGTCAGCGCGGTCAGTGCTAGCCTCTGCCCTTTCAGTTTCCTTCATGCAGGTTCCTTCATTTCACTATTGAACGGGAAGCTGTTCTCGGTTGTCTCGTAGCATCATGAGGCTTTTCTCTCCAATCAAAACCTATTATCATATGTGAAACAAATTATACTTAGAATATATGTATATGCAATATGTCACACACACAAGGGGGAGAGAGAAGGTAAAGTTGGCAGTGACCTAAGCCCAGGACCCTGGGTTCCAGGTCTGGCAGTGCCCAGCTGTGCCGCCTTCGCCTGTTTACCCGCACCCCATGCACCTGACCCGGAAAGCGCCCTCCAGAGCCAGCCCTGCTCCGGGAGGGAGCATTGTCAGCTGAGTCGGCGGAGCAGCCTGTGCTCTGTGTGGAGTGTCGCTTTTGGAGCCTCGCGGGGGACATGTGGGTGCTGCATAGTGGGTCTCAGAAATCCGGGGACCTTGGGCTGTGGTTCTGTCCGGTACCATCTTGCTTCTCTACCCGCACCCAGGGGAGAGCAGTGAAGCGTGCCTCAGTCTCGGATGAAGGGCTGAGAGGAGGTGTGTTTTGAGAGAAATCACAGCCTCCAGGATGGACTCAGTGCTGACCAGATAACATAGCCGTACTTTCAAAATCTAAAACTGTAATAGGACTACAAATACAACTACACAGAGGGAAAATCCTCGTAATGACTTACTCCAGGAAAGACACAAAGGCGTTCGGCATTCCCGCAGCCCCATCCTTTGCAGCTGAGGCAGGGAGGACTAAACCGGGCTGGACCCGAGCAAGCCACCTCGCCGCCGCTGCTGCTAGCCTTGCCTGTAACTTTGGCAGAGAAGTCTTTCTGGCAGTGGAAATGCCAGGGCCATCTTCTCAAGGACAGCTGTGAAACGTGCTTTCTTGCTCTGGACATGAAATCTTCATTAACTGACATCTCAGCTCTAGCCTGTATGAAGCGCTTGCGTGTGGCTCTCAAGCCCCTTACCAGCGAGGCAGAGAGCTTGTCCCAGGAGTCATCCTTGATCCTATGGGCCTCTCAGCCCAACCTGGTGTGGCAGGAGAGCTGGTCCCGGGCAAGCCCAAGTCCGGCTCTCGACACATGAGCACCAAGGTGATATTTGCAGGATATTCTTGGGAGCAGCAAAGGGACAAGCAAGCCAACAGGGATGAATTGCTCGTAGGTGAGCACATCCAACTCACCCTGGCTGACCTGACACGGACCACCAGGGCCCCAGCAACAACTGCTGCCCAGGACCACTGGCGGAGTCCCTCTGCTGTGCCGATTCAGGACCCTGGGCGATTTCTGGAGCTATGAAAGTCTTCCGTTGAGTACAACTCTTTCTTGACTTTTTCAGCTGCTCCTGTGGGGAGAGCAGGAACACTGTTGGACAGTGGAGACAGGACGGACAATGACAGTACAAAGCTCCTTAACAGGAACATGTGACCCTGTTGTCAGCCAGTGCAGGTGGACACACAGCTCGTGCTGTTGATAGGATTCTAAATAGAAATAATTAGAGCCAGTTCTCCAAAGACTTGTTTCCCAAGGAATTCCCATTACTGCCATCCAGGTTTAGAAATCACAGAACAGGTTGATGGGAAGACAGGAGGAGCTTATCTTCCTTACTGAACAACAGTATGGGGACATGTAAAAGCCGGCACTTTGGCAGGTGCGGTGGACAGCCCCAGAGGCGGAGGGAGGACATGCAGGGAGGGCGGGACCAGGAGTGATGCTCTGCGCGCTGGGCTCCTGCCGGTCACCCCTACTCCATCCCTGCGTTGCTCCTGGCCCCCCAGGCTGCTAGCTGGGAAACAAGTGATGCTGTCAGCTAACTCTAACTTCTTTCAGCACGTTTCTAACCATGGCATCTTTAAGAGCTGCGGTACTGACTTTGAGTGGAATTGGAGGTTCATGAGCCACAGTCCGGTCTGTGGAGCTTCCCATGGGCGCTGCACTGGGGAGAACCTAGCCTTCTGGGAGCAGCGCTCTGACAGGTTGAGGCCAGAGAAGTGGGACTAGCACCCAGGAATGTTAACTCCAGTGGCTGGGAAATGGCAGGACCAGAAGAGCAGCTAGGAACGCTTCTTGCTTCCCCAACAGGAGGCACAGAATCGCTGCTTGCTGTTGTCTGAGGCAGATGATGGAATTGGGACTAAGGGATAAGAAGCTAAATCATGGGGGTGACTTTGCTAATCAGAAGCAACTGGAATTTTGTCCGACTCTGGCTTTTTGGTCTTTTCTGCACAGTCTTTCCCACTCGTGGTGACTCAGTGCAGACCAGGGAGGACAATGAAACGATCCCCACTCGTGGCAGAGTTGTGTTTGACTCATGCCTGAGGAAGCAAACACGATTTGATTTGGAAAAAAGGGAGCTCTCTCTTTTTTTTTTAAAGGCCAGAGATTGTAATAACTCCCAGGTGTTATTTCATTTGGCTTTGCACTGTCTGCTAAAGAAAACATCCTACTCCACATGGAATTGTCAGGTGTTTTTGAATGCTAGTTTTACCATGGGGTATTTTGATTGAAATTTTTATGAGGATATTGAGAATCCATTTTTGAAATGCCCTGAGTAATTTTTCTGTTAATGTCATTCCCAGTTTTACTTCCTTTCTCCCTGCCATTCAAAAAACCCAACATGCACGTGTTTCTAAAGCGGCACGTTGGGCGGACCCGCAGCGGAGTTTCAGTGTTCACTGAGTCCTATCAAGGGCAGGAGCCTCTGAGTGAGGAGACAGTGAGGGTCAGGATGCTGAGCACAGCTTTGTGGGCTTGGCCTTTCCACTCTCGAAACAAAATAACAAAATACAAAACATTACTAGCCAAGAACTGGAGATGCAGGGATGAGCCAGATGGACATTTTAGGACTGGAAGACACGATTACTGGAGACAGCTGTGTGGCTAGAAGCCCCAGCAGGATGGAAAGTCAGAGCCCTGGAAGCTCAGAGCCGGGCAGTAACGGCCCCTGAACAGAGACCCCATGCTTCTGGGACTTGAAGACAAGAGAAGGGGCTGGCAGTGCGCAGGTCAAATGCTGCCTGTATGTAGGCATCCATCCCATGTGGCTGCCGGTTTAGTCCCCGCCGTTCCACTTCCGATCCAGCTTCCTGCTTAATGCGCCTAGGAAGGCTGTGAAAAGACACCCATGTGGGAGACCTGGCTGAAGCTCCTGGCTCCTGGTTTCAGCCTGGTGCAGGCCTGGTGTATGCTGTCTTGGGGAAATGAGTCAGCAGATGGAAGATCTGTCTGCGTCTTCCCTGCAAACCTTTTTAAAATCCATCTTAAAAAGAGAAAAGGCGGGCCGGCGGCGTGGCCTAGAGGCTAAAGTCCTCGCCTTGAACACGCCGGGATCCCATATGGGCGCCGGTTCTAATCCCGGCAGCTCCACTTCCCATCCAGCTCCCTGCTTGTGGCCTGGGAAAGCATTCGAGGACGGCCCAATGCATTGGGACACTGCACCCGCGTGGGAGACCCGGAAGAGGTTCCAGGTTCCCGGCTTCGGATCGGCGCGCATCGGCCCGTTGCGGCTCACTTGGGGAGTGAATCATTGGACTGAAGATCTTTCTCTCTGCCTCGCCTCCTCTGTGTATATCTGGCTGTAATAAAATGAATAAATCTTAAAAAAAAAAAAAAAAAGAGAAAAGGCAAGTTAAAACCTGGGAGAAGATTTCTTGATGAATACAACTAGAAAAGTATTGAGAATAGATTAAAAATTCCAGCTATCGCTAGGGAAAGGCAGACTACTGAATCAGATGCGGCCAGGTCCAGAGCAGGCAGCGCAAGTGGGGGCTTCCGGGGGCTCTAACACAGGACCCAGTGCAGACAACAAGCCAAGGGCATGAGGGCCAGCGGAGAGCCAACGCCTCTTGCAGCTCGGGGTCTTCTGGGCACACCAGCTCCTATGTAATCCCAGGGACAGCTGGGCTGGGCCTCCTGGTGACTTTAAAAGAGTTTGCTGTAATGACTCAGATTTAGCCTTAGCTCATAACTAGGGATTCAGACTTTTAAAAGGTCATTTCATTCACTGTGGAAAATGAGGGCAGGGTAAGTCAACCTCTGTGACCTTATCATGGATCCAGTGGGGAAGAAAAGCCTTTGACACCAGTACACAGCAAGTGAGCAAAACACGTAACAGCGGTCACCACATGGGAGAATGTGGTATTGACCTGTGTGATGTTGGAATACAAGTCGGTCCTCAAGAGGAAGGATGTCCCATCGTGTAGCAGTTCAGGCGGGGCGGATCAGTGTGTGATGGGCAGGGGGCATGGCTCAGATTAACGGTTTGCGTATGAACTCAGTCAGCCATGGAGGCTGCAGCAGTGGCTCTCACAGAAGCTCAGGGCAGCGAGGGGCTTGGGCAGGAGTAGATGGAGACTGGGCGACAGGCTCTGCAGCATCACACGGCACCCGGGGGCCACAGACACTGGACAGTGTTGTCTGCAGCATTACACGGTACCCATGTGGCCATGGCCACTGGACAAGGGCTTTGCAGCATTACACGACACCCCGGGTGGCCACAACCCACAGCCATTTACTATAGAAACAACTGGAAGTGGGGTGTGCACAGGCTCCCAACACGAAGAAGGAGTGTATCAGGAGATGAAAGTGATGTCACTTTGATGTTAGCAGTACATGTTGTCTACACGCATGTAACACAACCTGAACTGCGTTGATTTAAGACTTAAACTATATTGATGTAAGCAGAGCCTTAAAAGGAAACCCAGGAAGTTGTCACCAAGGTGAGAGTCCTCGCGGTGCTCACTCTCCCCAAGCAATGGGCTTGAAGTTGCCGACATAGGTACCGCACAGTGTGCCAGCCGTGGTCCCACTGGAAACACTCAACGCAAAACAAAGAGCTGGTGACATGGCTTCTCCCTATAGGCATGAAAGCCAACAAGAGGTTGATACGTTAGACGGGCACTTGACAGTTTCCCTGAGCTGTCTCCGTGAACATAGGCGCTGTCGCTCATATGATGCTGTGGTCCCAGGGGCATGGTGCATCTGACGGAGACAGCTGAGTGCTCTTTGCTTGGAAAAATCCTTTTGTACAAGAGAGCTCTGGTATTGGGATGTCTCTTGTTTGCTAACAGGCCAAGGGCGAAAATCTAATTGCCAGGGTGAGCGTTATCCAGTGAGTGTTACCAACCAAGGCAGGTTGTCATGCTCAGTATTTGGAGTTCACATCTGTGAGTCAGTGAAGAGCAGCAGCAGGGAGTCTGACGGCCATCCATCCCAGCCCGACCAGGTGCCGATTTCAGCCTGTGCGAAGGAGGTTATTGTTGGACGGCTGTTTCACGAATTGGCTGCAAGTCAGTCAGACCTGTGTGTGCAGACATACCAAGGCCACACGTGTCAAGCTCGGCTCAGTCTAAAGCACTCTTGGATGTGCCTGGGCTGGGTTTCACGGAGTGCGGGGCTGGGAGAGGCGGGGGGGACGGGAAAGGCCTGAAGGTCCATCACCGTGGGAGAAGTAGGGGTCTGATGCCCGCTCAGACACCTCCTAACAGAACTAGGGAGGGAGTTTGTGCCCCAGATGTAGTGCTTAATCCAAGCGCAAAAACTCCGTATGTACTTTGTTTTGAAATGCAGCTTTTGCACTCAGTAATACATGCCTGGTTGCATGCAAAAATATTCTAGCATTGATGCCAATTAAAGCAATTGTAGTCTTCTACATCATCCCATAATAGTCACAATCATGGCTTCATTCAGAACGCGGAGAGGAAAGCTTGGGGAGAAACAACGTTTAAGGAGTGGGGCTGGAGGCTGGTGCCTGGGAGGGTGCCAAGCCAGACGTAAAGTAGGAAAGCCCTGAGATGTGGAGTTCTAGGGGATGGGACAGCATCTGCCAAGGTGCCGCTCTGTCAGGGCACTCGTGTCTGGCTTGGGGTCTGCTGGGTGCAAGAACACGCCCTGTGTTGAAAGCCTCACTCCTAAGTGCATGGGCGAGGAGGGGGGCTTCCGGCACAGACCAGCCCCTCTCCCTTCACCACCTGAGGCCAAGGTCTGAGGAACACATCAGGGTAACACGTCCCGGAGGGCTGTTGGCAGCTGGCAGGTGACGGGCAAAGCCCAAGTCTCCCGGCTGGGACCAGGCTGGAGCCGGAAAGAGCTGCAGAGCGAGGGCAGTGGCTCAGCAGGCCTGCGCCCCAGTGAGGGGGCAGCCCTGGGAGGGGAAGCGGCCCCGGTGGCAGTGAAAGGGGACTCGGCACCATGAGCTAGCTCGGGCCCAGGCTTCCACAGACCCACTCCCAGCTGGGCCTTTCTCCCCTGGGCCGCGCTGGGATCCTCCCCTCGACACAGTGCGCAGGCTTGCCCCCGGCCCCGCACATGCGCACTCCTCACTGTGGCCCAGAGCTTGTGGTCTGCAGCTCGGGGTCCAGGGTGGCTGGGATGGGTGCCTGGGAGAGGGTAGGTGGGGTTCAAGAGCATCAAAGGACATTGCTGCTCTTGTCCGTGGAAAGGCAAATGTGTTACACAACTTACAATGTGCTCAAGTGACAACAAAGAAAAAACAAACAAATGTTCTGGCGATCAGTAACTCAATTGGCTGGTGGGGTCACCGTTTGCATAAACACAACAGTTGTTTTGTTCCTTTGGATTTTGGGTTAAAATGCATTTTTCCTCTTTTAGGGGTTTTTAGGGATTTTCCAAGCCATTGCTGCCTAAGCGCCAATCCCAAGGCCGGTCTCCTGAGCACTCTGGGCCATCGCTACACAGAGACCCAAGGAGCAGCCGGCGCTGTAAGACAGCCGGCTCCTGTCAGATGGTTGCACGTGTCTTAAACTGGAGCAGACAGCTTTCGAGAGAAGAATGGCTGCACTATTGTGTGTATCCAAATAGTGACTTGGCTACGAAAGTTTCTTTGGGAAATTCATGGAAATGTTTTCTGCTCCAAAATAAACTTACACTTCAGTTCTATCTTCCATGAATTTTCAAAGTGCCCCTGGAATGCTCATGGGAAATAGTTCGATTGTGAATGGAAACTACCAAGGCTTTAGGCCAAGGTAATGTGGGCGGCTTCTTAGCACTTGGCTGTGCGTGATCACTGCATCGGACCAGGATCGAGTGGACTTGGGGACATGGAGAAGGAGGTGCCTGTCGGTGCTGATGGCGGCGGCTCCCGAGGGCCCGACACAGCACCCGCTCGTCTGCAGTGGGCTGATGTTGGATCTCACCAGGCCACACCTGTGGGGTTGTCTAGCTCTGAAATTTTCCATTGCATATTTTGAATCCTGGTTGACCACTGGTAACTGAGACCACTGCGTGCGAATGTGTAGGTAGAGGGGCTGCGCTGAACTGTTTTCAACATTAGCTTTGGTTTAATCCAAGTTTTAGAATACATTTATTTTTTAAAAAGATGTATTTATTTGAAAGTCAGAGAGTGAGCGAGCGAGAGAGAGAGAGAGAGAGAGATCTTCCATCTACTAGCTCACTCCCCAGGTGGCTACAACATTGTCTAGGTGGAAGCCAGGAGCCAGGAGCTTCTTTTGGGTCTCCCATGCAGGTGCTGGGTCTCAAGGACTTGGGCAAGCCTCTGCTGCTTTCCCAGACAGGAAGCTGGGAGCTGGATCAGAAGTGGAACACCTGGGACGTGGTGTTATGGAATGCTGACAGAGCAGACAGAAGCTTCAGCCATTTCACCACACACCGGCCACTAGAATGAATTTCTGATGATACTTATCAACACGCTTGTTTCTGGTGGGGAGAGGGGTTAATTTGTCCCGATTCGGTGGTTCCAGAGATCACATAAGCATGATGGCCTTGGCTTGAGCTAGATGTGGTTCAGCAGGATTTGAACCCTGAGGCTAATGGCTTCCCTTGGGCAGTGTGGGTGCTGGCACGCCCATCGCAGGGTGCTGTGCTGGTGGAACTCCTGACTGGTGACCCGGTGCGTCTCTCAGCCTCCCCAGGAAAGGCCAGAGCCCCCCACCCCTGTGCTGCACACAGCACGTCTCAGCTGCCAGCAGCCGCAGCAGAGCCTTCTCCTGCTGCCCCATGTCCTTCCATCTGGGAGGCCTGTAATAGGGCAGGGGAGAGAGTGTGTGGCTGCCAGGAGAGGACCTCGGAATACAGTGCAAAGCTATCATATCCAAACAGCATGGCACTGACACATGAACAGCCCAGTGGAGGATACTGGTTGCTGAGGCCAGGCTCAAGCTGTGGGCAGGCCCTGAAGCTATGGGCAGTGGAGTAGGGTGGGAGGACTAGATGTTGGAGTGGAACCAGCCAGGACTTAATCATGTGCTTGTTTTTTAAAAGCCTGGCTTCATTCTGGTTGAGGGAAATAGAAGTGAGAAGCGAATTATTCTCTGCTTTTTCTTTTTTTCTTCCCAGAAAGTAAATAGCTAAGAATGAGTGACTGAGTAGCTAAGTCAGGGGTCGGGGTGTTGGCGTGGTTTCCCTTCCACACACCCACACAACAAGTTCAGATGTCAATCTTCGCCCTGTGGAGGGACACGAGTACTGCCTGCTAATCAAAAGCTAGAAAGCAAAAGAAGGAGAAAGCCCACAAAATACTTGGTTTACCCTTTTGGTGGGTGGCTCCCCGCACCTCGGCTGTGCAGCGGGGTTCTGTGTACACAGCTGTGCGCGAAGGGTGTCTTCATGTGTGTATGCGTGTGAGTGATGGGTCTGATGGGAAGCCACACGGAAGCTCTGGGTGTATGTGTTTTCTCACGTGTTTAGTTGGTGTCCTTCTAATGTACCCATTGCGCCTGTGGCAGGCTGCCTCTGCCCACGGTCATGGGTGCCTGACACTGTCTGTGGCGCTGAGCACAGCACTCCTCCAGCCCTTCTGCCAAGCATTGCCATGGGTGTGAACTGCGACTCTTGGCAGTTTCCCTGGGCCTGCGGCTCCATTCTCCCAGAACCTTGGCCCCTGCTTTTCCTGGGCTTCCCTCATGCCCACGGGCACCAAGCCAGGGGCGCCCTCTCCCTGGTCCCAGGAAAAGAGAAACTTGGCACAGTGGATGCCCAGCAGCACCTGTTCAGCTGTGATCTGACCCTGGCCCAGGTGTGTCTCACCATGTTGTGAGCACCCCACCTGCTGGCCTGGCCTGTGTCACTGGGTGTATGGGGGGAGAACCCAGTGGAGTCCCCCTGTCCCCAGGGGCTGCTGCCTGTAGCCCTGAGCCAGACTGCCCTGAACACATGTTGACATGACATGGAACATGGCACAGGTGTGGTGGACTGCCAGGGCAGAGCTGGTGCCCACCATGACATGGGACACGGCACGGGTGTGGAGGACTGCCAGGGCAGAGCTGGCGCCCACCATGACACAGAACACGGCACGGGTGTGGCGGAATGCCAGGGCAGAGCCGGGGCCCACCATGACGTGGGATACGGCACGGGTGTGGCAGAATGCCAGGGCAGAGCCGGCGCCCACCATGACACGGAATACGGCACGGGTGTGGCAGAATGCCAGGGCAGAGCTGGTGCCCACCATGACGTGGGACATGGCACGGGTGTGGCAGAATGCCAGGGCAGAGCTGGTGCCCACCATGACGTGGGACATAGCACGGGTGTGGCGGAATGCCAGGGCAGAGCCGGCGCCCACCATGACGTGGGACATGGCACAGCAGCAAGCTTTTTCTGTATGTAGAGGATAGATGGGGCGGTGGGCCGTCAGGCAGCATTTGCCTGAGAAGCAGAAGGGCTTCACGCTGTCTTGTCTTTACTGCACACGGGGTCAAGTTCAGCCTTCAGTGGCTGGTGCGTTCTTTGCAGCCACCTGGTCTGCATAATCATGCCTCAAAGTGACTTGGGTCGTGTTCTTGAACTGCTTCCACCATCAGCTATTGCATGATGGCTGCCTCTCCCAGTGAGGTTGTGACTGCACACCGCTGGGCATGTCCTCGGGCCCCGGAAGCTCACGCACACTGGTGTTATGGGAGAAGATGTGTAGATTTCAGGATCCTTCACACACACCGCGTAGACCACATTCCTTCCCCTTGAGTCTGCACGGGGCTCTGTCACGTTGGCCACGTCCGACCCGTCCTTGGGCAGAACTGCCTCCAGCCACTGCCGTCTTGCTGACCATCATGCCCCGGCCCACTCCCCAGCCCTGCCCACTGTGCCTCTCCAGCTCGCCTCCTTGGCTGGGACCACTTCCTTTGCAGAACTAAGCATAGACCTTGGTGGTACAGAAGGCCGTCATGAAAGTAAAATTTTCAGTTCGGTTCTTGGCCACCCGTCAAAGAAACCTGTATGTCTTCCGTTTTCTATAAACAATCCTGAGATGTTAGTTTTATTTCATGCCCTTTAATTATTACAGCAGATTCTGTTGTAATTGTCACCAGGCTTTATGCAAAATACAACTGACATTTGCTGACGTACTAATGTTTCAGAAGAAAAAATAACTTCAGGACAAAATCCAAGTAGGAATGTGGCACATGGAAGGTGAGCGAGGCATGTCCCTTGGAAAGCTTGGAATTGTTTCAGAAACTTTGGTTTCAAAGGTTGCTGCAGGGACTTTCTGGAACTGCCCTGACTCCCCTGGCTGCATGGTGCTCCCACACAGCACACACAGAAGTACCAACCCTGCTCACACAGCTGCTTGTGGGGTGATCTGGGCACCCTCGTCTCGGGGCGAGCGGCCGTGGGCTGCGTGTTTGAGTGGCAGGCAAGGAACTGGGGCACTCGTGGCAAGCACAGGGCCCCACGACCCAGCAGGACACGAAGAGGGACTGAGACGTCAGTATTAAGGACCAGCCTGTGTCTGGGAGGGCCACCTCAGGCTGTCTTGTCACCCCCAACTGTTTGTGGGCCCTGCGCCCTGCCCTCTGTCCCAGCCTCCCCCTGTGTCAGGGAGCCCAGATCCTTTAGGGCCCAAGGCCTGAGTCCCTGTTACGGCAGCACAGACTCTGCCCTGTCCCTCTGAGAGCTGACCAGTGTTGGCCATGGGACAGGGGCTCCCATGGGTCCCTGGAGGCCCCACAGGCAAAGCTGAGGGGGAAGTGTGCCCACTGAGGGGCGGAGAGGGGGTGTGTTAGAAGGGGAACTTTGGGAGGCGCAGGCCCAGGGCCTTGCCAGGCCAGAGATGGATGAGGCACCCAGAGCACTGTGTTTGTATGTGAGTGCCCAGGAGAAGAAAGAGGAAGCATTGTTGCTTTTTAGCAAAAATCCCTAAAAGAAAATAATCAAGTCCCCTGTCTCTGCTGAAATGCTTCTGGTCACGGGAGTCAGTTGGACTCACTGTGAGACTGTGGCTTCGTGTCCCCACAGGTGAGAGCCGTGTAGAGTGGGGCAGTCCATGGGGAGGATCACACGCACGTTGGCCCAGCAGTGTTTTTACGGCCGTGTGCTAACTGAGGGCTGCAGGATGACCGCCGCCACGGCTGCTTCAAGCCCCTGGGACAGACACGCATCCCGGCAGGAGGCAGCCCTCGCTGCAGAGACACGGGTGGGAATGTGCCTACCTGGGGAAGTGCTCCCTGGTACCCCCCGGTCCAAGCCCCCATGGCCCCTCACTGCTGGCTTCCTGCCTCTGGGGCTGCCCCATGGCCTCACCCCTGCGTCTTCTGATCCAGGCTCATCCACACTCCACTCTACCCCATGCTGGGTGTGAGGGGCAGGGTTGAAATGTCACCTACAGTCCCAACATTCCACCAGGCAATTTGTCCAACGCAGGACCAAATGTGGGAGCCACTGTGTCCCTTCGCTGGGTAGCTGGCTGTTTCCCTTTGCCCGGTGAAATGACAAGGCTGGTGGCCCCGCAGGGCAGGGAAGCCTGACGCTCTGTGCCTTGTGCACCCATTCTCCTTGCTGCCCTCTATGTCCCTCTGTGAAGAGGACCCTCGCTTGGCATTGTGGGGTCATCCTTCTGAGTCTCTTGGGTTGGAGGGGCAGGTCTGCACCATCGCAAAAGGAATTATCATGTTCTCCCTGACAACAAAGGCCTGATTGTCCACCAAGCATAGAGCAGGTGTCCGTGGGTGGAGGACATATTTGTCAAAGTGGGGGCTCAAGTGTAGGACCCAAGGACCCTGGCTGAGGCTGGAGCTCACAGGCTGTTTTGTGTTCTTTTTAAGATTTATATATTTGAAAGCAGAGTTACAGAGTGGGGTGGTGGGGAGTGCTGGGGAGGGAAGAGAGAGAGATCCTCCATCCACTGAGTCACTGTCCAAATGGCTGCAATGGCCAGAGCTGGGCCAGGCTGAGGCCAGGAGCCAGGAGCGTCATTCGTGTGGGTGCAAGGGTCCCAGCGAGTGGGCCCTCTGCTGCTGTTTTCCCAGGCGCGTTGGCAGGGAGCTGGATGGGAAGTGGAGCTCCATGTTACAGGTGGAGGCATCACCGTGCGGGCTTCCATTCTCCAGTGTCTGCCTTGAGAAGGTCTCAGACCCACCCGGGGAACAAGGCCCTAGCTTCATCCTGGACGTGTCAGCGTCAGGGCTGCCAGCAGGTGGCGAGAGCTGCACAACACAAGTACGTGCAACCACAGTGCCTTCTCGCCAGGCTCTGCTGGGATGCAGCTCTCACTACTTTCTGCTCTTGGCGTCCTAGGTCACCAGGAGGCTGGGCAGTAGGGGGGGAGCGTGGCCTGAATGCAGACCCCCTCTGTGTCTCCCAGGGTGATTTGCACATTGGTCACTTTGCTAGGTGGCTGTGTGTGTCTGTGAAAACCCACTCGAGCAGAAATGAACTAGAATAAAGGGGCTTGGTGTTGCTGAAGCTGAACAAAGCCCGCGTGGCTACAAGGCTGGGTCGTGTACCAGCTGGAGGCCGCCACACAGGCTGGCTGGGGAGTGGACACACGAGGCTGGGCCGTGTACCAGCTGGAGGCCGCCGCACAGGCTGGCTGGGGAGTGGACACACGAGGCTGGGCCGTGTACCAGCTGGAGGCCACCGCACAGGCTGGCTGGGGAGTGGACTGCGTCCTCTGAGGAGGATGCAGCACCTGGTGTCCAGGAAAATCCTGGGAGGTTCGAGGGATGCGAGTGATATCACAGGCAGCTACAGCCGATGGGTGGAAAGATCCTACACAAAGGAGCTGAGAAAACTGTGAAATCTAAATTCTGCTGTAAGCTTGCCGGAGGGAGGAATCAGCATTTAGCCTAAGGTCTGTGGGAAGTTCCCATCTTTTGTAACTTGGTGATTTTGTACTGTCCGATGCTTTTCCCACAGGGATCCAGTATAGAAGATAGCAATGGGAAATGTTTTCAGGCTTTTGTGTTTTGCATGCGAAATATGTTCCCAAGCTGATATGTGTCTTTTCTCTTCTAAAGATTTATTGATTTTCATTAGAAAGACAGATCTACAGAGAGAAGGAGAGACAGAATCTTGCATCTGCTGCTCACTCCTCAAGTGGCTGCAAGGGCTGGAGCTAGGCTGATCCGAAGCCAGGAGCCAGCAGCTTCTGGGTCTCCCACGCAGGTGCAGGGTCCCAGGGCTTTGGGCCGTCCTCCACTGTTTTCCCAGGCCACAGGCAGGGAGCTGGAAGGGAAGTGGAGCAGCCAGACATGAACCAGCACCATATGGGTTCCAGGACTTGCAAGGTGAGGATTTAA
Source organism: Ochotona princeps (assembly GCF_030435755.1). Lineage (NCBI taxonomy): Eukaryota > Metazoa > Chordata > Mammalia > Lagomorpha > Ochotonidae > Ochotona > Ochotona princeps. The sequence continues at coordinate 2,985,026 of NC_080851.1, forward strand.
CCACTGAGCCATTGTGCTGGACCCAATATATTTTTAAAATTACATTTCATTTTATGACAGCGTTTCATAGGCTCTGAGGTTCCTCCAACCCCTCTGAGGCTTGTGTTCCTGCGAGACCCTGTACTGGACACGGTAGGGTTAAGGCACATGGTGTCCCACACTACAGACAAGGAAACTGAGTCACCGTCATCAGCTGTCACCAGCTGCTATGGCCAGCCCCGCCCTGAGGAGTGGCCACAGAGACTGCCCACCACACAGCCAGGAGACAGACCACAGGCGCCATGGAGCTGTGTGTCCCAGGAGCTGGACGAGCGCCTGCATCCTGCACAAGTTGTCGCTCGCTCACAGGATGTTCCTTCGGGAACTTGAGTCTCCTACCTGCCCACACGTGGAGCCCACTCTCATTTCCTTCATTCCGTCCACGCACCAGTTCCTCCACTGCTCATCTCTACAGAGCACACTTTAAAATCTTCTACTATTTCCGTTTTATGTAGAAAGGCAGAGAGAGAGAGAGAGAGAGAGAGAGAGAGAGAGAGAGAGAGAGAGAGAGGAGACACACCCTCCATCCGCTGGTTCACTCCCCAGATGCCTACAACAGCCAGAGCCGGTGAGCCAGCCAGGAACCTAGACCTTAATCTAGACCTTAGTGCTGAGTCCCCGGCTGGGGCAGGGGCTGGAGCCCTGAGCCCTCCCCGTGTGCAGCCGTAGGAAGCTGGGTGGGAGTGAGTAGCCAGGACTGAGTAAGGCTTCCCAGGGGACACCTGGCTGTTGCACCACACACACACACGCGCGCACACACACACACACACACACACACAACGCCCTCCTGTGCCAATGCAGCACAGTTGAGGGAACAGTGAGTAGAAATACAGTGTTCAACGATGGCAGGAGATGTGTCCTCTCTCGAATGTTCTTCAGTGTGCACGTGTGAGGTCCATTGCACCTCTGCAGTCTCCACAGCCCTGGGACACACCCTGAGCTCCATGGGGAGATGTCCTGGGCTCCAGGTGACCCCCAGCTGTGCCCTGTGTCCTCCAGAGACCAAGTGCCAGACTCGCTTGCACGTGCTTAGCTCCTGCCGTCTCAACCCTGGTCCTGCCTCACTGTCCCACCTTTCCTTTTTTTCTTCCTGAGACAACCCCTTCTCTTCTTCCCTGCTGGGTCTGTTGTGGGTCCAGCCTGGAGCCTCATGGGGCCTGGACAGTTGCTCGTCCTCTGCTCTGTGTTGTAAACACAGCCATCTCTACACACGACGCCATTTGCCATGTGTGCCATCTGTCTGTCCCCACAGAGGCTGATTCTGCAGCTTGTGGCCGCAGGGCAGTGTGGGCACCTGTGCTTGCTGAATGAACCAATCAGTCACACGAAAGGGCCTTTTTGGCACTAAGCCATGGAGGCCTGGACGGTGCTGCGGTCTTGTGGGTTATGTGGCCATCTCCGTGGAAGTCCACAGGCAACGGAACTCCCTCTGCCAGAGGATCGGGACCCACTTTCCTCCGGCGTCGGTCTGCCCTCCGCCCCCTGCACTGGAGTGGACAGCGGGCGGGCTCAGACCAGCTGCTCCCTCTCAGGCCCTCGGCGGCTGTCGCCAATGCTGTGAAACCAAACAAACACTGGTGGTGTCGGACCCTTGTCTAGCGGGGCTTGACCCGCCCCAGCCTGGGGCATGGCCCTCTCGTCTTGCTTATGTTCCTTCTGGTCTGGTCTGGGGCAGGGCTGAACGGCTCTGGCTCCAGCAGACTGGGAGAGACAGGAGCCGGGCCCCTCCAGATGGGACCGGGTGACCAGAACTGTGAAGGAAGCCTGAACTTGGGATTTGCTGAGTAAAGGAGAGAAATGCTGTTATGGGTCGTTGTGTCAACTAAGGTTACAAACACTGCCATTTCTATTCAGACACACGCCCGCAGCATGGGAGCTCTCGGCGAGTGCACCTCACCTGTGGTCCCTAGAGGCCCTTTCCCATGAGGGAACTGTGACAGTTGGCCGAAATACTGTGAGGTTAAAGATGGACAGTAACGGGGTAAGCATGGTGAGGAAGGGTTCAAGAATCATTCTTACTAACTTTCAGGTGCAACCAAGCCAGAGGAGCAAAAGCTGTGAGAGCTGTATATGCTGTGTGTCTGGGATCACACAAGTGCAATTATACTCTAAGAGTTGTCTTGCTCATAGGAACTAGTTTGATCTATCTCATTATTTGAGAAAACTAGATTAGCCGATCTTTTTTTTTTTAAAGATTTATTTTTATTACAAAGTCAGATATACAGAGAGGAGGAGAGACAGAGAGGAAGATCTTCTGTCCGATGATTCACTCCCCAAGTGAGCTGCAACGGGCTGATGCGCGCCAATCCGAGGCCGGGAACCAGGAACCTCTTCCGGGTCTCCCATGCGGGTGCAGGGTCCCAAAGCTTTGGGCCGTCCTCGACTGCTTTGCCAGGCCACAAGCAGGGAGCTGGATGGGAAGTAGAGCTGCCGGGATTAGAACCGGCGCCCATATGGGATCCCTGGGCGTTCAAGGCGAGGACTTTAGCCGCTAGGCCACGCTGCCGGGCCCGATTAGCCGATCTTTTAAAACAATGGAAATCAGCAGGCCAGACCCTCTCTTCCCAGAAAAGGAACTCACGGGCTGGCCCATGTCACTGCCACCCCTGAAGACGGGGCTTAGTCCTGACTTGGCAGTGTTGCACAGCCACTTGCAGGCCCACGTGCCCATCTATAGCCTCATCCAGCAGGGTTTGAATTTGGGGCTTTACAGAGACACTGCCAGAAAACTAAGCAAAGGATGGGACTCAACTCGCCTTGCCCGTGTGCCTCACGTGTTTGTATGCACATGCTGGCCCCTGTTCCCACCCTGAGCCCACACGCTGCACATGCTGGCCCCTGTTCCCACCCTGAGCCCACACGCTGCACGTGCTGGCCCCTGTTCCCACCCTGAGCCCACATGCTACATATGCTGGCCCTGTTCCCACCCTGAGCCCACACTGTGCTGTCTGCTGTCTTGGCCCCATTTGTCCTATAGGCTCCAGTAGGTGCCCCTCCCCCCCCCCCCGCCCCGCACCGTGTCCCTTGCCGCTACTCCATGGAGTTCCCTGGCCTCTGTCCTGCCTGCTCTTGGGCCTCCTCCTGTGCAGGGCTCGCCTGCAGGATCGTGGGTTCATGCTCTGGGCCCTTTGCACATGTTTAAGGAGGACTCTGAGATGTTCCCAAGCTACCTTGCACTGCCGCTATTCCCCAAGTGTTTTCAGTTCTTCTCTTTGGATTTTTATCCTCATAACCGAGTATATGGGTCAGTGATGGTTTTCTGGCCCTGCCCGTCCATGTGATGGTGACTGCAGTGACAGCACTGAGTTGACATACTGGCTTTCAGTGTCTTGGAGTTGTTGATGACCGTCTGGGCCCCCTGAGGCTATGCACTGGGCGATTGCCCTGTACTCTGGATCTTGACTTTTGACTTCTGTGAGTTTCACTGCCCTTTGAGCACCTCAGTCTGCGAGCTGTGTTCTGTAGCTTGGCTCCGTGAGGCATAGGGGCATCGCTTGCGTCATTTTTGTGTCATGTTCTCAGTTTCTGAAGTAGGCATAGGTTCGGTTCCTGGGATGCTGCGTGCCTGTGCACTCTTCATGTCAACGGAATGTCGGTCTTGATTTTGGTTGCTTCATCTTGATTTTTGAGGGTCATCAGACTCAGGTTATGAGAATGTGAAGAGAAACCAGGGAGCTGGTAGTGTTTCCACCCCTGTGGGGCATGGGGCCTGGCTGGCAGGTGTGTGCTGACATGCGACCAGGGGGCCAGGCTCCAAGCGTCCCCGGCCCAGTTCCGTTCACACGGAACTAGGGAGGCAACCTGCTGCTTGAAGCAGGACCTTCTGGCTGTCAGCCTTGTGTTCCAGCGTCCCCTGCACTTGGCCAAGTCTGCCGACTACTGTTTCTTTTCATTATTATTCCTTCCAAGCTGTTCAAGGAAATAGCTCACAGAACAGGACATTCTTGATTGTCGAGAGGTTTCCTTCCAAGCTGGCTCTCAGCCATGCAGAGTACTTCCCCGACGTGGCCACAAAGAAGTGTAGCTCCCGCTGTGGTCCCCGCCGTCAGCTCCTTCCCGTGTGAACAGTCTGGGGCTGCTCTCCCCACTGCTCCGCATCCTCCCAAGATATGTGTTGCGTCTGAGGTTTCCAAACCAAGCGGCCCATTTCCCAGACACGGGGTTGGCAAAGCACAGCATTTCCCTCACCCCCAGCCTGGCCCCACAGAGGTTCTGACTGTACCTTTCTGTGAGTTCAGACATCCTCTTGCTGGTTGCTGTCTGCCATGGAAAACTGCTGTGGCCAATCAGCTTCTCCCAGCCAGCCATGCCTGCGGCACAGCTATGCACAGGGTCGGCCTCCTCACAGTCCAGAGCTGCGTCCTGCGGGCCAGGCTGCAGGGAGCACTCACAGTCCAGAGCTGCATCCTGGTGGCCAGGCTGCAGGGAGCACTCACAGTCCAGAGCTGCATCCTGGTGGCTAGGCTGCAGGGAGCACTCACAGTCCAGAGCTGCGTCCCACGGGCCAGGCTGCAGGGAGGGAGGTAGGGGTTGCTGTGTGTAAAGTGAGATTGGTGTGATGCTTAATCCTGGTGGCCAGCACGGGACCCAGCCCAATGGGACCTCTGCAGGTGTTGCCCCCTGTGCCACTGCCCTCCTCTTGGCTGTCTAGCACATTTCAAGAGAGGCTAGAGTCTTCCACTGTGTCTTAGTTACCCGTTCCTGGATGCAATGAGATAGCTGAGGCCATCTGGGAACCGGTAGTGACAGTCCCCAGCTCAATGTGGACAGTGATGCTTGTTGGCCACAACCTGAAGAGCCTAGGGCCTGGGCCAGCTGGTTGGCACTAGAATCAAGCCCAGGATTGCCATGAGCGCTAGCATCTGTCACATCTGGGTCCGAGGTGCCCACAGGGCTGGGCTGCAAGTCCATGGCCATGGTGTCCGTAGGGCTGGGCTGGACATCCAGGGCTGTGCTGCCCACAGTGCAGCTCCACAGGAGACGGTGGGAGAGCCCCTGGAGGAGGCCCTGGGAGCTGTAGACCCCACTTTGCATACTGCCCCCAGTGCCTGGAGCGGACACACTCCTTTAGGCCTCCTGCTGCAGCAGCTGCAAGCCAGGGGCAGCAGTTCATGCTCCGGTGTGCCCTGCCTGGCATCCTGCTGGCCTGGCCTAGCCTAGCTGCTGGCGGACAGGGGCAACATAGTCCGCCTTGTGGAAGGCTCGGGGCAATTGCTGGGAGAGGCAGCTGCACCTGCTGGAGGGAAGAGCCTGGCCCTTGGAACGAAGGCGGCAGGGTGGGGTGAAGGGCTGTGGTGCCTCTGCCGCTTGACTGTGCTTCTCACATACACGGGCACGGGGCAGGCGGGCACCGTGCCTTCTGAAGTGTCCCTGAGAGCCCCTCCTTCCATAGCCCCCAGCACAGTGAGCCCCTTGCGCCCCAGTTGCCCGGTCCTCTTTGCTCATTGGGCAGGTGGAGGCGTGATGCCCCATATCTCAGCTGCACTGTGGATTTCAGCTGGTTTCTGAGAAGCAGTCAATCAATCAGATGACCGTGTGCATGCCCTTGGCAGAAAAACTCCAAGTGTGACCTCTGGGGATGACTGGCCAGGCTCAATATTTTTGTTTCTTTCTTTGGAAGTTCCTGTAATTTTAAGCATTTCAGAAACTTTGCCGCCGATTTCTTGTTATTTTGCTAGCTGTGTCCTGGATACCGTTTGTGTGTGGAGCGTGAACTCGGCAGCACACTCGAGTTACTGCTGAGTAAACAAAGCCTGGGTGCCGAAGGCGGTTTGTCCGGACTCCCGCGTGCCGTGAGCCAGGCTTCTTCCACCCCAGCTGACCCACTTGTGTGGTTTAGCCAGTTGCAGCTATGCCTGGGACAAAGAATTGTTGCGACTGTGTTCTCTTGTCTCACAGAAAGTGTAGGAAATAAAAGGAAAAGGGTTCCATTTCAACATATAACCGTAAGTAAAAAATCTGAGTGAAAATCAGTTGAAGAGATAGGTTTATTATGGTGCAAACAAATTGAAATTCAGGCATAATGTTTTTTCATAATGCACCTTCTTTCTTTTTTAAAAAAGATTTATTTATTTGAAAGGCAGAATTAGAGAGAGAGAAGGAGAGAGAGAATGGCCCACCTAAGTCTAGACGCACCACAGAGATGTTGTAGCCAGATTACAAATAGGAGAAGTTGTTTGCAAGGCGCGTGTTGAAGACAGGCGTAGAGGGAGGAGGCGTTCTGAGTCCACCCACCACTTTGGAGTGCCTGGCGTTGGTTCCTGGCTCCGGCCTGTGGCTCTGGCTCAAGTAAACGGGGCCCTGACATCCCCTCGGAGGGTCTGGACTGCATTCCCAGCTCCTGGCTCGGTGCTGCTCCTGGCCTTGGCTTGGCTGTCGGAAGCCCTTGGGGAGTGAACCAGTGGACAGGAGCCCGCTGTGTGTCTCTCCATTTCTTGCTTTCCATCTGTTTGCTTCTGAAATAAATTTAGAACAGTTTTTTTTAAAAGCCAGAGTAATATCTAGAATATGTAGGAACTCCTGAAAGTCAGCAATGCTGTTGTTAGACACCGGATGGGAGTCTGGAGGGGACAGCTCTCCAGCAGGGACCGCGGTTGCAAGCGAAGTATTTGATGTCGTGGATTACTGAGGACCCATGAGCTTAACCACAGGGGGGCCCTGTGCATCTGTCACGTTGATTCCTTTGAAACAGTGACAGCACCAAACATCAGAGAAGGTGCAAACAGCCTGTGCCACATCTGTCCCTGATGGCAAGGTATGGCAACACAACCCGACCCAGAAAACCGTCTAGCGTTTTCTTTTTTTTATTAATTACACTGCATTATGTGACACAGTCCCATAGGCACTGGGATCCCCCCCCCCACAAACCCTCCGCCCACCCCTCCCCAAACCCTCCCCCCACCCCTCCCCAAACCCTCCGCCCACCCCTCCACAAACCCTCCGCCCACCCCTCCACAAACCCTCCCCCCACCCCTCCACAAACCCTCCCCCCCCCTCCACAAACCCTCCGCCCACCCCTCCACAAACCCTCCGCCCACGGTGGATTCCTCCACCTTGCTAGCATTTGCTTATAAAAGTAGACATTCCACTACCAAACAACCCAAGATTTGCCCTCTGGGAAAGGGGGTTAGCTGATTCAAGACTTATACAGTACTTAACTTAGTGGCTAAGATGCCTGGATGCCACATGCAATATTCTGGCTTTGTTTTCCTGGCTCCAGCTTCCTGCACATAGAGGCCCTGCGAGGCAGTGGTGGTAGCTTGTGTCCTGGGTCCCTGCCGCCCATGTGGAAGGCCTGGCTCTGCTCTGCCCCTGATGCAGCCCTGGCCTCTGCGGGCATTTGAAGGGTGCACCAGTGAAGGGCAACTCTGACTCTATTTCTCTGCCTCTCCAAAATTATTTGAAATTCCATTCTTAGAATGGCACCTGACAGTAGGAGTTTCCATGTTTTGAGATGATCACACATGTCCATGTCCCACTCTTCAGCCTCAGCTGTTTCTGGGAACTATGAGTGAATGAACGAACTTGATCTAATCCATGGATCCTTTGACCTTTTGGATTTCTGACTGAAGTGGTTGAGGACGTGGAGGCTGTGCTTGGGCTCTGCCTGGACCATGTCACAATCTCCAGCTGTTAGGGAGCCTGGGCTCGCCTCCCTTTCAAGCTCTCCTTTTGTCCCGACATCTCACTCCTCACAAGCACAGCTTGCCCCACCCCATCCCTCACCCCTATGCAGTCTGTGCTGGGAATCCCGTCCCAGGGCACATCGCGGCTTCCTCGGGGGTCCCGTCCCAGGGCACATCGCGGCTTCCTCGGGGGTCCCGTCCCAGGGCACATCGCGGCTTCCTCGGGGGTCCCGTCCCAGGGCACATCGCGGCTTCCTCAGGGGTCCTGGCAGTACACTGGAGCAGCTCTCCCTCTGTCCAGTGTTCTGTGGCTGAGGGCAATGATGCTTTTCCCCGTGGCTGGTGTCTGTCCATATATTGATCTCTCATTCTGCTTCTTTCCTTCTCTCTGTCACTTTGTCTCTCAAACAAATCAGCACATCTTATTTAAAAAGGGGTGAGCCAGGCCTTGAACAAGGTCACATGATTGCTACTGGACCCGAGGCCTCTGCCAGAGCCGAGGCAGGCTGGTTGCCTGTGTGGGGCTTCCAGGACTGAGCCAAACTAGCCTCTTTGCTTCACACAGGACCCAGCCTTGAGTACTCCGTTACAGTGACGCAAGATGGGCTGAGTGGCTGGGTCTTCCTCAGGCTGCATCTGCACTCCTCCGGGCTAAGGGGACACACCTGCTGTCTCCTGGAGCTGCCTCTTACCGGTGCAGGCAGAACGAGGCGCTAACCAGGATGGCGCATGCACTGGCTGCTGCTGGACAAGGTGCCTTCTCCGTTCTGCCTTACTTAGCCGCCTGCAGCAGGAAGGCTCTTGAGGATGTCAGATAGCTGCAGATGGCAAGCTATCTGAAGCCCCAGGAAGACAGGACAGGGAGAGGAGCCAGGGCTGTGTGCCAGGAGCTGGGCCTGCCTGGATTGTGTTTCTGGTCCTATGAGTAACAACTGTGGGGCAGTTCTGAAGCTGCTGCAGCCAGGGCTGGTGGGAGCAGCAGCACCTGCTGACGCCCAGGACGGCCTGCCTGAAGTGTGCACTCTGGGTCCCGTCCTCCCGGGAGCAGCAGCACCTGCTGACGCCCAGGACGGCCTGCCCGAAGTGTGCACTCCGGGTTCCGTCCTCCCGGGAGCAGCAGCACCTGCTGACGCCCAGGACGGCCTGCCTGAAGTGTGCACTCTGGGTCCCGTCCTCCCGGGAGCAGCAGCACCTGCTGACGCCCAGGACGGCCTGCCTGAAGTGTGCACTCTGGGTCCCGTCCTCCCAGGAGCAGCAGCACCTGCTGACGCCCAGGACGGCCTGCCCCAAGTGTGCGCTCTGTGGCGAGCGGACATGGTGTGAGTTGCGCTCTTCGGCTCTCCCAGCTCTCCCATCGTCCAACGCGACTCTGAGGATGAGGGAGGCGATGCGGGGTGGCCAGGGCTTGGCAGTGAACCCAGCCCTGTTTGTTTTCTCAGATGTTCTTCCGTGACCTTGGGATCGGCTCTGCTTCCCAGGGTGGCTTCTGGGAACACCAGGCAGGGGACGCTGCCCGGGACAGGCCCGGCCCCCGTGTCAAAGGCCGAGCTGTTAGACCTCGGGCCCAGTCGTTAATTAGACAGATAGCACCCTGCCCTTGCCCAGAGCTTCATGCTGCTGATTTTCCCAAGAAAATGAGTCTGTAGATAAAGCAGCCTTCGTTCTGTCTCATATTTTGTTCTAGAGATTTCTTTTGGGAAGGGTTATTTCATTCTATGTTCATAAAAATAATGAACACAGGGCTTGATCCTTGTGTGTCCAACACTTGGGAGTCAGTGTGTGGGGGGCTGTTCAGGATTCTCCCACCATAGGACAATGGCAGCAACTGTTTTTGATCTCCGTGACAGGCAAGAGAAAGAAGACCCTCCCCCAGCCCTGTGGAGGTGGAGCTGTTCCAAGCAGGTGGTGTGAGCTGCACCCAGGGTGTCTCCTTGGGCCTTGGACCCGCCCTGAGTGGGGGATGGGGGTTTCAAGACAGACACCTCGAGGAAGCCCTGGAAAGTCCCTGGCTCTCTTTTCAGGGCGCTGGCAGGCCCAGCTGTGGTCAGCAGTTCCCCAACCCTCCCTGCTGGAACCCCTGACTTTTCCCTCCTGGTCACATGGTGCCCCAATCCCGGGTCCCTTTCCTAGGCACACCTCCATGTATTCCTTAAGTTTAAAGTGTGCTTGGTTTCTTTAGACATCAGAATCAACTGAGCTGAAGTGATGGCAAACCGTGGAAGAAATCATACATGCATGCACATGTGTGCAGATGGCAGGTGTGCAAGCCTGGCGTTCATGTGATTCTATGTTAGGAGGTCTGTATGTGTGTGCACACATTACATGCCTGTGATTCTGTGTGCACGAACATGCCAGTGCATTAGCACATATGTGTGGACGTGTGTTCACTTGCACCAGGTCCTGTTCTTTCTGTCTCCTGTCTTTCTGTCCTGTCCTGTCTCCCCATCATGCCAGGTCCCCGGTGCACTCCCTGCTCCTCCGTGCATCGGGCAAAGCCACCTAGACCAATTGCTGGATGCTACACGTGTCACTCTGTCAGCAGACTCACAAAGCCACTGGCCAGGGACATGCAGGCTGCCTGGCCTGGAGGGCATCTCGGTGGTCAGTCACAGCTGTCGTGCAAGGGCCCTGGGCGAGAACGTCTCCCAGCTCACATGGCTGCAGTGTTTCGGGCCAGCTGTGCGTCAGCACCAGCCATCTGCTCAGGAAGAGCACCTTCGTGTTCTGGGGCTCATCCCTAGCACGTTTCATGCTGCAGTGAGGCTGAGCGCTCCAGCACCCACAGCTTCTGGGTAACAGTGCCCTTGCCCTGAAGGGCCCTGCAGCAAGTGGAAACAGGTTGGACTTAGCTCAGGTCTGCCCAGCAGTGGCTCTCCCTGGCCATTCTCTACCCAGTAGGAGTCTCGGAGATGTCTGGGCAGCAGAGGTGGCCCACTTGACAGCTTCTGAGCCCTGGCTGCTCCCCCAGCCTGGTGGCTCTCCCAGACCCGAGTTAGCCAGCCTGGTTGCTCTCCCAGACCCAAGTTAGCCAGCCAGTGGCCAGCAGCTGTTCTTCACTGACTTGCGCACCTCTGGCTCGCCCAGCAGCTGCGGTGGTCACTTCCCTGAGCCGTGCCCAGCATCTTGGGTCACATTAGAGGGCATGGGGGAAGTATACTTTCATCCTTATTGCTGTGATTACATCAACCAGGCATCTGCAGAGGGGCAAAGAAAGGCAAGGACTTGCATTTGTCACCTTTTGGGCGATTCAAAACTTTGATTCACGGGCCCGGCAGCGTGGCCTAGCGGCTAAAGTCCTCGCCTTGAACACGCCGGGATCCCATATGGGCGCCGGTTCTAATCCCGGCAGCTCCACTTCCCATCCAGCTCCCTGCTTGTGGCCTGGCAAAGCAGTCGAGGACAGCCCAATGCATTGGGACCCTGCACCCGCATGGGAGACCCGGAAGAGGTTCCTGGTTCCCGGCATCGGATCGGCGCACACCGGCCCGTTGCAGCTCACTTGGGGAGTGAATCATCGGACAGAAGATCTTCCTCTCTGTCTCTCCTCCTCTGTGTATATCTTGCTGTAATAAAATGAATAAATCTTTAAAAAAAAAAAACTTTGATTCACACTCAGTGTCCCTGGTGATTAGGTGGCCTTGCACTGGGTTGCCCCAGTCCCTGGCACGTGGGCACATCGGGTGTCCTGCAGAAACCGAGGTCCCACTCCTAGGCTATGGGGCCACTGTTGTTCAGGGGCCCAAGCAGGTGCATCAGCCTAGGCCGGCGAGGAGAGCTGGTGCATGAGGGAAGAGAAGGCCGGTGAGCGCTCCACCTGCAGGGTCATGAGGATGCCCTTAGCTCGGGCTGTAAGGAAGACCACATGGTACTTGGGGAATGGACCTGCACCTGTGTTCTGATATCACCCGTGCTCACACTGGGACCCGGTGGGGCTGGACCCCTCATCTGTGTCTCTTGCCTTTGGTCCCCCGTGTTCTTCAGCAACCTTGTGGGTTCCCTGGATCTCTGCTGGGTGTGTGGGATCTGTGGCCCCTGGGGCAGTTTTGGTCACTGCTCTGTGTCTCCCGAGATTGCACCAAAGGGACTTGAAGGAAACAGGCTGCCATTCACTTGGCCCTGATGCATGTTCATCCTATAGAATGCATGTTCATACTGTAAATACAAAAGCATGCTTGTGTCAACCCGTGGTGTACACTGGTTGAGAGACTGCAGAAAAAGAAGGCCAGATTTCCCAGTGGGAAACCAATAACCAAGCCACACTAGACGCAGCACGGACAACGAAATATGTGCAGTACAAAGTACTTAGAACCTCTCAAAGTGGCCATGCTCTTTGATCCAACATGTGGTCCAGAAACAGGCCCTAGAGTGGATGTGATCGGCTAACGTTTTCTGCTAACAGTACGGCTCCTGCAGTCCTCCCTCACACAAACCTTGACTGGAAACAGCTCAAGCTGCAACGTGAGGACAGGGGCACCGCGATGCTGATTCCTTGGCCTGGGAGTTTTCTTTATTTCCTCTGTTATGGCACTTATCAAAGTACTAACTTGCATGAGAAACATGCAAGTTGTGAGGCCACACTTGTGCTCACCGGAGAAGCCAGCCTCATAGTAGGACACTCCTGTCTTGTCTCTGGAGCATTTGTGTTGTGTGTCCCTGTGGGCACACACACCGGACTGGCAAGCACACGTCCAGGCAGACAATGGAAGTTACTGGTGTGTAGATACGTGCCCACTTACTTGCATATGCAGACCCTGCGTACCCATATCTGATCTGTTTACTTGTGAATCCCGCATGGCTGGACTGAAAGAATTGGGTTTTGGAAGAGGCCTGTGTGGGGTCAGCTGGAGCTCTTAGGACTTCGGCCTCCAAAATGTGCTTTGCGGAACACAAATTGCTCTTCTCGGAGGAAACAGTGGTTTTCTGAAGTGCACTGTCCACCATGAAGCACGCACGGCCCCCAAGGTGCTCTGAAAGTCAGAATGCTGGGTTAATAAAAATAACCAGAGGCAAAACAATGGGCCCTTCCCTGCTCTGGCCAAGGCACAATGCGAATGTGCTTGACACATTGCCTGGAACATTCCAAGGCAGCTCCCAGCAGGAAACACTCTGCTGAGATCATTCAAAGCCACTGGCTGAGTTTGTCCCAAGTTTCAGACGTTAACCCGGTGAGGTGATTCGGCCACAGGAGAACATGAGCAAACCATGGCCGGCCAAGTCTTCCAGAGCTGAGCAGCATTCAAGGTCTGTGTTTGACTGATGGTGAGGGTGGGGCACGCTGGGGACAGCGACAGAGATGGCGGCAAGGAGGCGACTGTGACAGCAACGGTGAGGACAGCAGCGCTGGCATCCCCAGCAGCGTCCCTGAATGGAGACTGCAGACAGGTGAGGCGAGCTATTGACAGCACCTGCTCTGACAAGCAGCGTGCACGCCATGGCTGCTGTTGTATCCACTCGGGGGATCTTCCAACGGCAGCACATCCCCCAGTCCAGTCCCAATGGAAGTGGAATTGTAGCTTTTCTACATGATCGGTGAGGACATTGAGGCCCAGGGGTCTACCTTGCCAAGAACACCCTGTCGTCCCTGTTGGTGCCGCTGTGCCCCGACTCCTGACCACTCCTTATGCAGCAGCTGCTTAATGTCAAGTGCTTACCAATGTTCACCACAGTCCCCTGAGGTGTGTTGCATTATGCCTCGTCTGCAGCTGAGACAATAGAGGCTGAGGTTAGGCAACTTCCCCAGTCATGTTCAACAGGTGAGAGCCAGTGGCCACCGTCAGCTTCAAGGTCGTGCTTTGGAATCCATGTGTTTCACATGAGATTGTTGCCTTCCAAGCAAGGCCAGGGGAAAGTGTGGTCTCCTCTAAGAGTGTTCCGGCTCACCGCAGTAAACAAGGGAAGATGGAGGGATGTATGTGGTCCACAGAGGGAGGCGGCATAGGCAGCATCTGTGGTGCTGCCCGAGCTCACCCACTGCTCTCACACTCTCCATCAGCCTTGCATCCGTTGGGCTCTTTTGTTACACATAAGGAAAGGGCTTTCCAGGCAGAGCCACAGTACCTGTGAAGGCTTGGAGTTGGGAAAGCCAAAGCTGTGCTTGACACAGGCTCTGGTGGGCGGGGGGCAGAAGCCGAGAGAAGTTAGGACTGCAGACCCGGCTGGGAGCAGCAGCTTCATTGTACATGCAGGGGTCCCCAGTCTGGGAAACGGCTTGACCCAGTTTGTTTCCAAGCAAAAGACTCCCAAGAGCATGTGTAAGTATTGCCCCGGAAGTGAGCAGTCATGGAGCTGCGCCTACAGCTGTCACGGTCACGGGTGTGCAAGATGTAAACAGAATGGGGGAGTGTGAGAAGCCAGAGGAAAAGTGGGTCAGTGCCCTGGCCCAGCCAGTGTCTGTCTTCTGCCAACTGTGAGATTGGGGGCAAGGTCAAGGCCTGGCAAGCCCCCAGCAGGAAATCTCAGCTTTATCTTATCCAGAGAATGGACATGTGCTAATGACCTGGCCACTCAACGGGATGGAAAACACATTCTTTTTAAAGCCTACATTTCAATTTCACAAGTTAATGGCGTCCCTGGTGATGCATGGTTTTTGCAGGCAAAAGAAGACTGAGAAGTTCTTTTTCTTTCCCCTGGAAGTTGAGGAACTGGAACCAGACAGTTCTGTTGCCTAAACCCAGAGCGGGCAGCAGCCTTTGTGCTTGCGCGGTCCCACTCCCCGTCCTCGGCCACCTGGCATGATCAGCACAATCTCACGGTCCTGGGAATCCTCCCTCTGCCCTGGAGCTCCCAGATCCTGGCAGGAAAGGCCTTGGGATGGAGACAGCACTTGCAGAAGCATCCCTCCTCAGAGGCCCTGTGCGTGGCACAACCAACTCTGGGATGAGGAAGACCCGGGAGTCCAGTCAGTCCTCTCGCTGCATGGCTTTGTGACCTGAACATGCCCCTTGGTTCCTCTGATGTGCTCTCTGCCCACCCATAAGACAGGAGAAGTGAAGGGGCTCCCGAATGAAGCTGTGGCACACGGAGTGAATTCACACAAATGAGCATCAGCTCTGGGCAAGGTCTCTCTCGTAAAATTTAAGATGTAGTTTATTTTTATTTGAAAGGTAAAGCTACAGAGAGAGGAGAAACACAGAGATCTTCCAATTTCTGGTTGTCTCTGCAAACAGCGTCAAGGCTGCAGATGAACTGATCTGAAGCCAGGAGCCAGAGCTTTTTCTGGGTCGCCCATGTGGATACAGAGGCCCAAGCACTTGAGCCATCCTCTGCTGGTTTCCCAGGGCATGAGCAAGAAACTGAAACGGAAGTGGAGCAGCTGGAGCATGAGTAGTGCTCATGTGGGATTCTAGTGCCAAAGGCAGAGGCTTAGCCTGTTGCACATGGCGCCAGCACCATGGTCAGGTCTCTCAAAATAAGAACTTCCAGTTCTGCTCAACTTGGTGCAGATGTGCGAGACTCCCATGTTTCCCCCATGTGTGGACACTCTAAGAGGGTGTAACTGTCCTCTCTGAACTTAAGGTGGTTATTCCTCGAGGCTGGGAAGGAAGCGGGGAGGGAAGATGCCTGGCAGCAGGCAGCAAGGCACAGGCAGGAAGCAGCAGCCCGCTCCAGTGTCTCTCCTGCTGGGGGTGACTACTGTTCCCGGGAAGGTTTTGTGCAGTGCACAGGGAACCAGCAGGTTCCAAACACAGACAACGTACAGCAACCAACAAGCTGGTGGCCTGGTGTGAGTGGCTCATGTTGTATCTGAACGTGGAACACTGTCCACTTTTCGACCATGTACAAGTTTCACATTATAACCAGCGGCTTTGGGACACGGGCTGTCTGCCGCAGGGACACGGGCTGTCTGCCGCAGGGACACGGGCTGTCTGCCGCAGGGACACGGGCTGTCTGCAGCAGGGACACGGGCTGTCTGCCGCAGGGACACAGGCTGTCTGCTGCAGGGACACGGGCTGTCTGCAGCAGATTCAGGTGGGTATGAGTGCTGACTTGGTGTGTGATTGTGTCTGTTCTGTTCTTTGGGCGCCCACAAGGGGCACTCCTGCTTGGGACAGTGTTCATGCGGGGTGTGAACTGATGTAGTATCTTTTTTATTGATTTACTTTCAATTCATTTTAAAGACAGGCACAGAAACACAGAGAGCTCCCATTGGCTGCTGTATCCTAGATGCCTCCAAGAGCCAGAGATGGGCCAGGCCAAAGTCAGGATGCAGGAACTCCAACTAGGTCTTCCGTATGAGGCAGGGACCCGAGCACTTGGACTGTCACCTGCTACACCCCAGGGAACTGCAATTCAAAGGGGACCTGGCACTCACTCCCATCAGTTCTGATACAGGATGCTAGTGTCTCAAGTGGTGTCCCAACATGGCTCCAGATTCCCACCTGTGATCTTGTGGAAGGCAAAGCAATGTGCTGTGGTGCTATGGCGGTGTATGCCCAGGCTGGGGGTGCCCTGCAGCCAGGCACATGGGAGAAAGCAAGACTTCCTGATGCAGTGGAGTTCCTTCCACCCTGTTGCCAGGGTGCAACATCCTGGATACAGCAGTAAGAGAGGTGCCCTTGTCACAGTGAATGCTGAGTCCCAGCGAAAGCCGACACCGAGGACCCCCTGGGGTGCCAGGTGGCTGGACCGTGGGACCTCAGACCCACTGTCTTTGGGTTTCCTAATCTGAGAAGCCAGTCCACTAGGCAGCGGCCTTTCCAGGTGCCTGTAGACCTTTGGGTTGTACACAGCCCATCCAGAAGTGACGCAGGGATGCTGGGTGCTTGTGAGAAATCACTTCTCCCATCTTGGGGCTTTCCGTCAGTTACTTGCCTTCATTTTCTACCCAGAACGTCACTCACCTCGCACAAAGGAGGCTGGTCCTCCCTGGTGTTCTGTCTCTACCTTTTCTAACTTGAACTTCCATCTGGTGTCTTCTTGACTGTTCTCTCGAAGAGCCAAATGCAGTCAAGTATCAGAAACCACATTTTCTTGCTAGGCCATGGAGGCTTGGAGGAGAGCAAACCATAGCGCCGGCTTTGAGGGGCGCTGACCTCATCAGGCCCTGGCTGCTCTGTGGCCTGAAGCCCTCCTCCTGGGCCACTATGCCTTGCATTTTAAAGCAGAAAACCTCTCCCCACATTATTTTTCATGTCTCTTAGATACCAAAATTCTCTTAATAGCAACATACAGATTAGTTACTGAATAAAGATTCAGAGAGGAGTCTTTGTGGCACATTTGGAAGTGTTCTAAATGCCACCTTTTAAAAAAGGGAAGGAGATCACTTTCTAATTGGCCATCTATGGAAAAAATCTGTAAACATCCTAATATTTCAGAAGTGTTATGAACTACATTTATTATCAGAATTCTCTCCTGAGGTTTTTCCATTGCCGTTGAGTATGCCAATCTGTCTTTGAGATAGCTAGAACATTTCAGTAATTAATGTCAGATTTGGGGGGATCTACTTCTTCAAAAAGGAGTCTACTTATTCTTTAAGAACTTTTGATCACATATTTTTCTTGTAATAAATAAATTTGGGTCTGCGTGGACTCCATTATGTGTTGGTCATTAGGTTAGGTCAAAGGTTATTAGTCCTATTTTAAGACATTCTTGCTAATTTCCTCTCACTTTAACAAGTCTAGTGGAGTGTTGTGGTTGCCTTAAGAATTTAGCTCCTCCATTTCAAACACACTGAGCCTCAGCTGTATGGCTAGCTCTTCATGTCCCTAGCACTGTCCTACCTTTAGGGTGTGGGGCATGGGTACACCTGCCACCCTTACCTCCAGTGTGTGGCACAAGTCGGTTATCAGTCCCCTGAATTATACCTTCCTGTGTCTTGTGGCTGATATTTTACTGCTTTTTTTTGTGAGTGACTCCTCCCAAATCCTTTGGACACGGTCCCTGTGGGTGTTCTTCCAGAAATATCCACAGCCCTGGACTGTGCAAGCCTTGCAGCTGCCTGCTTGGCTGACTCCTTCCTAGTGGAGCTGTGCCCTAGCGCGCCTTGCAAAAGCCACACTCTCCCTCCCAACCAAGCGCAGCACAGTGGACGTTAGCACACGCAGGTCTATGCTTGGCTGTCTTCATTTCATAAACTTCGTCTTTCCACAGGGGTGGCTGATTTTGAAAGCACCCGCGTAACTGGGCTAGAACCCAGGTCTGTCATCCCAGTCTGCAGGCTCTTCCTCTTAGCACACCTCTTCCTCGCCAATGAGCACATCGGAGGTTGCCACAGAGGACGGGGTACTGGCTGGGTGATGCTTGTTCATGTAGCCTCTGGTATTCAGGTATGGGCAACAGCCTAGCAAACCATGGCGTTTATGTTTGTGAATGCACACACACTCACTCTCAATCAATGCTTTAGTGAGACACCTGAGAGCCAACTTGTCTTCTTGCTGTAGAATGAGAGATGTTTCTTTTGCCAGTCAGGTCGTTCTATCATGGCGTGCACACAGCCCGCTGTCCAGCTTCGTCTTGAGGAGTGATGTCACCGAGGGTCCCATGTCTCTGAATCAGGTTAGGATGCTGGGGCACGGCAGTGGGCACCCTGAGGCTGGAACTCGTGGGGACTGTGGTCCACGGCCCAGGTGCCAGCAGAGGGGTCCCTTCTGGGTCCTCGCTCTCCATCTGTAACCAGCTGCCTTCATCTTTCCCTTCTCCCCTCTGCCTGCAGCTTACCCCTTCTGTTGTAATTAGTGCACACCCTGATGTCCTCATTGCAACCTGACGACTTCTGGCAGGGCACTGTGTGGCCATACGGTCACAGCAGCTGTGCACCTAGAAGGCCGGCTGCACAGCCATGTCTACGTCTACTCTCAAACCACGAGGAGGCTGGCCTGGCTGCTTTCCTCCTGAACAGGGAAACTTAAATTACGTAGTATGAGGGGGTCCTGAAAATCCACGGAAAGCAGTGCTTTGAAAAACTTTGCTTTTTAGCACCAAAATAAACTTAGCTCTTCATCCCACACCTTGGTATATTTCAGCAACGGTAAGATGGTTTCATAGCAAGACATTTGGTGGCTAAGCAAGACAAGTTTGCTCTGCCAGGTCTGGGGTGGGAACTCTGCTGAGCTGGGGCTGACTAAGGTGAAGGTGTCCTCGGTAAATGAGACCCCTGGAGAGGGCAGCTCACGGGGGTCCTGGCGGCGTTAGCCATCCCTTCTTGCCTCTGGCTGGACATCTGGCTCTCATGCACTCAGCCTCCTGCTGCCCCTCTTGGTGCCCTGAGGTTCCCTGAACTCTTCTGAGGGAGGTGCAGGAGGGGTGTCTGTCAGGGAGAGTAGCTGCATCAGGAAACAGGAAACTGGGGTCCCTCATTTCTAGGCCCACATCCACTCAGGCCTGGGTGGCTCTCAGATCCCCAGGGAACTGCAGAGACCTGAAAACACATGGAGAGAGCTGAGCCTCTGCTTGGCTCGCTCAGGGTGAGCATGCCACCCCCACCTTCCTCCCTAGTGGGGCACCGGCTCCTGTGAGTGCCCCACTGCCTGCTCACCGCTGGGCAGCTCTGTGTGGGTTCAGCGGTGGGCACAGCCTGCCTTGCAGGGTGGGAGGGAGCTTTGGCCCCAAGAGGAAAGGACGTTTGGTCTTTCTGTCAAGGGGCCAGGCCAAGGTACGCCCTGAAGTGGGAGCCAGAGACCCAGGAGAGGGCTGGTACAGCCCATGCCCAAGATCCAGGGGCGGGGGTATATGTGGCTTTGACTGCTGTCCAGTCTGCTGGTGCCTTGGTTCCCACTGCATCCTACCCTGGGACCTCCACATAGACACCTTGAGCTCCATGCCTGTGCTGACGGCTCCCTGGAGGCGTATGGCTCCTCACCCGGTGCATCAGGTAGACCACCTGATCTTGTGTCTCCTGGGTTGTAGTCCTGCACTTGGCACGGTGAGCAAGTCATCTCTTCCCTGGACATTGCAACAAGCACAAAGCCAACGGCGCCTTTCCCCACGTCACTGCCCTCACCCAAACAAGCCTGGCTCAGGTTGTCCGTGGCTTCCAGTACTGGGGCCCTGTTGGTGGTGGCTCCTGCCTCAGGCAGGTAGGCAATGGGAAGGCCCAGAGAGTTCCCCTTCAAAGTGTGGCTGTGTGGACACAGACATGAAACCTCTGGACAAATGTCTTAGAAAACAGAACCAGAGAATTATTTGGCTGTAAATTTGCCAAAGCTTGACTTTGTTCCAGTTGATCAGACATCTTGAGGAGTGGATGAAGACTGACATTAGGTTGACCAACGGTCACGTAATTATCAGAGGTCGATTTGGTTGTGGTGATGTTTGGAGATTTAGTTACAACTTAACAAATGAAATAGATACATAATAGGCTGAGATATAGTAAGGCAATAGTTTGCCAGCCGTTTTCGTCTGGAGGAAATCGCTTCTCACTTCAGCCCCAAGTGCCATGCAGCGGAGACGCCCTGTGTCACCGGGAGGGCATCCTGCTGCGTGTCTTGCTTGCCTGCTTTGTTTCAGGCTTTGTTCCTCTTCCCTGGTCTCCCCTCCTGCTCAACTTTCTTTCCATTCTTCCACTTGGGTTTTTCTTCTTCTTCTTCTTTTTTTTTTTTTTTTGGCTTCCTATAGACTTGAAATCAAGTGGTAAACAGTGACATCTCTCTCATCCCTCAGTAACTCAAGAAGACATGGCATTGAAATCTTTGCCACCAATAATAGCATCAGATTCTTCCCAGGACAGACACTGGGTAATATGTTGGGGCGAAATCAGGCTAACATGCTCTTTACTTTCCTGTGGTTGTGCTACCACGGCAGAGGCAGGGTGGACGGTGGGCACTGTGGCTGGGATGGCACAAGAGATGGTGGTCCCCGTAGTGGGTGTGTGACAGCCACACCTCCCTGAATGTGACCTTGGTACCACAGGGAGTCACAGGGCCAGTGTGTCATTGTGCTGCCCTGGGGTTTGCGGGCCAGTCTCCTCTCTGGGGTCCTGCATGCCCCATGTCCCTTCTGTCGCAGGCAAGCCTGGTGCTGTGCAGGCCTCTCAGAGCACCCACAGCTCTGTAGGCTCCATATTTTGGGTTATTTCTTCGGCCATCTCCTAAAATGAGTAAAATGCATAAATTAGAAACAGGCTGTGGCCCTGTGCAGTGAGCACCGAAGATTTAAGCCGTTTGAAGGCGAGCTCTGAACTCTGGAGGGCATCAGCTGTTAGGAAACTCATCTGCTCTCATTTCAGTGCGTGGCCTCAAGAGCAAAAAAAAAAAAAAAAGACAATAAAGGATTTGAGCTTAAGTGATTTTCTGCAATTAAAGTCTTCTGGAATTTTAAAAAGCCCAATTATATTGGCATTTACCAGGCAGAAATGCATTTTCCATCAGCCCGGCCAAGAGTGGCTGGGCTGGCTGACAGCTTCCTCTGAAACCGACAGCCCTTGGGCAGTTCCCAGCCTGTGGCCCAGGTGCCAGAGGCTCCAGGAAGCATGGGCGAAGAGGTGGACTCCACCCTGCCCTGCCAAGCTCGCTACTTCATTTACTTCCAGATGTAGACCCTTCTGTAGTACACTCCGCGTTTTCCCAAGTGTCAGCGGTGGAACTGGTCGTGAACATGGCAGTCATGGCAGTCCGCAGGCTGAGCTGGGCAGGGGCGGCAACCAAGGGGCCTTGTTCCCTGGCCTGACAAAGCAGGCATCCCTGTGGTGTGTCCAGGGGGAATGGCACCTGCCACCTGAAGTTCAAGTTCCGTTCCCATAGTCTTTGCCTGGAAGGCCCTGAAGAACACTGAACAATCAGGTGGAGGGCAACTTTTTATGTGCAGCCCTTGAGCCCTACAGGAAGCAGGGCGTGTTCTGTGCCCTGGGACCTTCTGGGTTGGGCGGCCCCAGGCGAGTCTCAGGAGTAAGCCGATTCTCTCTCTGATGGGCCAGCTGTCTCAGCCTACAGGGTTCAGCATTCCTGTGGTCCTCCAGCCCCAGAAGCATTCCAGGCAGCTCTGACTTCTCACTTTTCGAGAGAGATTCAGTGAGTGACTCCGGGCATTAATGACCATGGATCATCAGACCGAATGCTTCCACACGGGCTGGTACTCTGGGGACAGGGACTGGCACCTACTCAAGTACAACAGGAATGCACTTCAGAAAGCTCATGGAAAATTGATTGAAAATAGGGTTCATTTTCTTTTTTTTTTTTTAAAGATTTATTTATTTTATTACAAAGCCAGATATACAGAGAGAAGGAGAGACAGAAAGGAAGATCTTCTGTCTGATGATTCACTCCCCAAGTGAGCCGCAACGCGCCGGTGCGTGCCGATCTGAAGCCAGGAACCAGGAACCTCTTCTGGGTCTCCCACGCTGGTGCAGTGTCCCAATGCATTGGGACTGTCCTCAACTGCTTTCCCAGGCCACAAGCAGGGAGCTGGATGAGAAGTGGAGCAGCCAGGATTAGAACCGGTGCCCATATGGGATCCCGGGGCGTTCAAGGCGAGGACTTTAGCCGCTAGACCATGCCGCCGGGCCCATAGGGTTCATTTTCATATTGCAACATTTTCCCAAACTTCTGAAGATGCCTTGTGTACATGGATTTCAATATAAATTCACCTACAGACCACGTGAAACTCGTTCTGGGAGAGCTGAGCAGGAGAGAAGGACAAGAAGCAGCTGGAAGCTCCTTTGCAGGGGCGCAAGGAAATGGCTCCTTCTGCAAGGTGCCCAGTGCGTTCACATAGATTCTCTCTTAAAATACCCCTCGGCATTAGATGTTTTTCTCCAGTTTTACTTGTGTAGGATCTGACATCCCAGAGACTAGACACAGGTTCCTGGCCAGATGGAGGGCGAATGTCAGTGCACTGGGGGCAGATCTGCCCTGAACTGTCCCGATGTATGTGTTTCCCATAATGGAAAAGGGGAAAACCCGCATGTAGGTCCAAAAGAGAAGAGATGAGTTCTGGGGTTTTCTATGGTGTGTCCTCTTGCAGAGACCCACGTTGAGGCTGCTGTGCCCCCTGTGGACCCAGTGACCTCGGACCACCTGTGTGTAACAGGAAGAAACGTGACGAGTGCTCCAGCTGCAGCCATGGTGCACAGCCAATCTCTGACCAGCAGGCATCACTGGCATCCTTGCGGCCCGGTCACAGCGGTGCCAAGAAGCTGGGTTCCCATGGGACGAGTCGGTGTCAGAGTTCTTGCATGCCGTAGGGCAGGTCAGCATGCGTCACACCTGCCTTGTTAGGGCGTGATGTGCCCATCAGTCTGGAAGGAAGCAGTCAGAACGTGTCACAGGGATCTGGAAAAGCAGCTGTGACGTTCTGTCTGGAGAGTGACTCGGCTGAGCTGCCCATGTGCCCCGCGTTGGGCTGGAGCCCCAGGTCTGCAGGGGGCCTAGTGGGGCGTTGCCAAGGATGGTGCGAACTCTCACAGCATTGTGCACCTTGGGCACGCCTAGGAAGCACAGCTTCCCCAGTCCTGGCTGTGACCCTGGTACCTCCTCGTGCCAACTTGGAATTAATGAAGCATCTGGCATTCTGAGGTCAATGTCCTGATTGTGGTTTAAGAATCTGTATCTCGAATTGAGATTTTTAGAAATTGTCACCTCCAGTGGAACATTGGCAGCCACCTGCCACCCCTCCGTGTGGTCAGGGCGCGGACAGAGGATCGGCTGCTACTCGGGACCAGACCCAGTTCCCTGAGGAATCCATAAAGCTATCGGACACTGTCTTCCTTCCCCTCAACTCATGGCTCCAACAGGACTCCTTTATTATAGAGTTTCTGTTTTCAATAAAAGTTTTCATGGACTGCTTGGCGCTCCAACGCCCTGCAAACCAGCAGTACAACATATGTGTGATTTGGATTTTTTTCCAATAAATGGGATTCAATCAATATAAATACCACAGAATGATAATAAATCTCATATTGTTACATTCAATGAAAGATAAAATGTCTCTTCTATCATATAATATGTATCCTCAAGCACTAATAACAAGAATACTTTATTAATTAATTTTTTCTGATAGTCCACTGATAGCAGAATTTGTGCTCTGTGAGTGCATCTTGGCTGTCAATGTATCATCAACTTTCTTTCATTCAAGATTTATTTTTTCTTGGAAGTCAGACTTACGAGGGGATGGTGAGAGATCTTTCAGCCATTTGTTCATTTCCCGAAGTAGTCACGTGGCCAGGATTGAGCCAGGACAAAGGCAGGAGCCAAGAGCTTCATCCGGGTCTTCGACATGGGTAGCAAGGGCCTAGCAGTGGGCTGTCTGTGGTGTTTTTCCCACGCCATTGGCTGGAAGGGGGGTCAGAAGTAAAGCAGCCGGAATATGAATCTGTGCTTAAATGGGAGCTGGCGTAGCAGGCAGCAGTTTTACTCACTATGCCAAAATGCTGGCATGGATTACCACTGTTTGTTAAGGTCTTTTTATCTTGATAAATGTAAATTTGCTGAGCCTTGTTACTCCTGTTCCAATAAAATTTAAAAGCCGTTAAGAGAAAAAACATTTCCATCAGTCTAGCTTGTGTCTGTAGGTTAACCTCACTCCTGTGACATAAAACATACATGAGAGTTCTGGAGAGTATGTTTGGAGCTGCAGCGAAGACAGCGTGGGGTACCTGCATCCCATACTGCAAGGCTTGGCTCGAGTCTCCCCTCTGTTGCTGACCCCAGCTTCCTGCTAATGTGTACCTGGGGGCAGCAGGTGTGGCTCAAGGACCTGTCCCTGCCACCCCTGGAGGAGGCATGGGCTGCATTGCTGACTTCTGGCTTCAACACCTGCGTTGTTGTGGCCATTTGAGTTGTGAGCCAATGCATCGAAAGTCTCTCTCTCTCTCTCTCTCTCTCTCTCTCTCGGCATGATGCTCAGAACTACTCCCAGCTGAGCAGCATTCATAGTTGTCAGCTGTGTATCCTGACCCAGGGCTCGCTGCATGGCTTATGTGTTGTGTTGTGCCTATGGGTACAGAGTGCCAGGCAGGGAAAAGGCAGAAGGGTTGACTGGCAGCCCACCAGGAGAGCCCACTCCCTCTTCTCTCATGTTTCATGGGTTCCCAGCTATGGCATTGTCTGGGAGGATGTTACATCCAACATGAGCCTCTTCCCAAGAAGTGCAGCCCAAGCAACTCTGCAAAGCTGCCAAGCTTATTGAGGAGGCAGGTAAACAGACCAACCGGCTGGGGTCAGCTCTCTTTTCCTTCAGTGAGTGACCCTACGGTGAGAGTTAGATGTTTTTTTTTTTTTAAAGATTTATTTTATTTTTATTGGGAAGGTGGATTTACAGAGAGGAGAGACAGAGAGGAAGATCTTCCGTCCGATGATTCACTCCCCAATGAGCCGCAATGGCCGGTGCTGCGCCAATCTGAAGCCAGGAACCTGGAACCTCTTCCAGGTCTCCCATGCGGGTGCAGGGTCCCAATGCATTGGGTCGTCCTCGACTGCTTTCCCAGGCCACAAGCAGGGAGCTGGATGGGAAGTGGAGCTGCCGGGATTAGAACCGGCGCCCATATGGGATCCCGGCGTGTTCAAGGCTAGGACTTTAGCCGCTAGGCCACGCTGCCGGGCCCGATTAGCCGATCTTTTAAAACAATGGAAATCAGCAGGCCAGACCCTCTCTTCCCAGAAAAGGAACTCACGGGCTGGCCCATGTCACTGCCACCCCAAGGCGAGGACTTTAGCTGGTAGGCCACGCCGCCAGGCCCAAGAGTTAGATGGGTTTTTATAAAGAGTGAGTTATACAGCCATGGGAACCAGGTGAGTTGGACAGCCACGGGAGGCTGCCATGGGCACAATGAGTGGGCTCAAGCAGCCACAGGAGGCAGCCGTAGGAACAATGAGTGAATAAATCACACAGTATTGATTCCTGGAACCAAGGGTTGCTGACAGGGCTTGTTACTTCTTGTGATCTGGCCCAAACAGCAGGAAACTGGCAAAGCATTTTGTAGGTTAACAAACTTATGCAGGCCTGAGCCCAAGTGACTCCATTTTGTGACTGGATTTTACACGGAGAGTATCTGCTATGCCCTCCTTGGGCAGGATCACGCACAAACGGGCACTCAGTTATATCTGCCTGGAGGGACCCTGGTTTGCAGAAGGAAACCCAAGATTTGGAGGAGACACAAAAATCCACAAGTCCACAAGGCACTACAGAGATGGACATACAGCCACGTGCTCTGACGCTGGACTACAGAACTCACAGGTTCTTCTGGAAGGCTTTCTACCCGCAGGATGCTTGGCTTGCCCAAGGTGGTCTGGCTGTAGCAGCCCCCACATTTCCCCATGGTAGAGGTTTGCTAACTCCCGCCCACCTAAGGTCAAGGCTCCAACCTTCAGATGATTTACAAAACAGTTTGCTTTCCTCGTGTGGCCCCTTTCCTAGCTACTGTGTAGGACTTGGCTGATTTTGTGTTTGCCGTTACTAATTGATAACCAAGTGAATGATTCTTAACATGGCAAGGATCATTGTTAAATCCAACTCGCCTAGCTCCCCTGGCTCCTCAGCTGGCTTCCAGGAACTGCTTATTTCAAGGTGCGTGAACTCGGCCTAGAACAGCAGCACGCCACCCCTGAGGCCCGTGGTGCCCCATGCCAACAGGCACTCAGAGCTGGATACTGGAGAGGGTTCTGTGATCATGGTAACTGAAAGGGCTTTGGGTCACTGTCCAGTGCCTTCCCCTGCCACCATCCGGGATTTGGATGGGAAGTGAAACAGCCGGGACACCCATTTCTGCCCACACGGGATGCTGGTTTTCCAGGTAATCTCCAAGTTGTATTACGCTGCCTTACCTACCTAGAGATCCACAGTATTTTCTGGAGTTAGGTTTTTTGCCATGTTTACTTTCAAGTTTGTTTCTGTCATGGCCAGGTGATATTTTCTGAATGATTTCAGATATTGGAGATTGTTCATGTTGCCTTCTAGCCCAGCACATAGTCACATGTTTGAGATTCCTTGAGGAAAAGCATGCGTTGTGCTCCTGCGGCGTGTACTGGATTGGAAGTAGAGCAGTGAGGACTCGAGCTGATGCTCAGATGCAGGATGCTGGCATTACAGGCAGTGGTCTAACCCACTGTGACACAATGTTCTGTCTTTATGTTCACCATTTATATTATTGTCCTTTCCACTATGGAGTCTATGGTATGGATTTCCCTTTAAATTTTTACTACTTTTTTATTTTCAAGATTTCTACTTGACTCTCCTTAAACATACACATTTTAGATGAAAGCTTCCATATTTTCGTTTGTTTTAAGGGATTAATTATTGATCTTTGCAGCCATTTTGTGATATTCTTTCCAGTTTGTTGTCAGATACATCGAGGTTGACTCATTTCACTCTTGGTGTCCCTTGATTGCCTTTTGCTAACTCGGATTGTGATGTCCTTGGTTCCTGATGTGGTGGCTGAGTTTCACTGAAGTCCTGGGAGACAGGTCTGTTAGGATGGGAGTCTGGATCCGCCTGGGTTGGGGGCAACACTCAGGTCATAGCATGCTCTGTGGCTGCTTCCGTCACAGTTGTCAGGGCCGCTCAGCATGCTGCCTTCATCTGTTCTGCTCATTTGGTGCTGTTGGGTCTGGGGTGTACGGGTGTTGTGGTGGTTGGCTGTCAGGGGCAGTTGAAGGAGTGATGGCTGGGTGAGGTGAGGGATGGTTGAGGAGAGGTGATTGGATGGGTAGCTGTGGTTGGGTGGGCGCTCATTTCCCCAGGCTGCGCTGGGCATCTTTAATGCGCAGAGCGAGGGAGGGATGAGGTCCCCCACTTCCACCCCTACAGGGATTCCTCAATTTCGGGTGGGTGAAGGAGTCTCAGGCCGTATGGGTCAACGGCTTCCCTGACCCAGCTGTTTTCGGGAACTCGGCACCTTTCTCCAGGCTCCCTGCCAGAGGACAAACAGCCTCAGAGCCTGTGGAGTGCTGCCACTGGATCCCTCTGCCCACTCAGCCAGTGGGTCTCTGGTGGAACAGGCTTGGCCTTTCAGGAACAGGGAAGTTTCCTAGTGTGGATCCTGCTTTGTGGCCTAGTCATTTGCTGTGTCTGCTGATCTGCCTCGGTGTTTCCATGGGGCAAAGGCTGGCTGGGAACCACAGACAGGAATCTTCCAGACCCAACTGTGGACTGTGGCTGCTGTTGGGTCTCGAGCTTCAGGTCCCGGGGATCAGCAGAGCAGTGCTCCTGTTTGCTGCCTGGCAGTGAGGCTGTCAGAGGGGCTCCCGTGGCCGCCAACAGACACAGGGAGTATACCTCGGGGTCCTTCCTATTGTGGGGAGGGGCTGTGGTCATCATGTCATGTTCTCAGTCCTGGAGACCCAAACCCCTTTGATTCTTACTTTGTCTCCCAAGTTTTCCTTTGGCTGCTGCTTGTCTGATTTCCAAGGTCAGCATCATGCTGAGAGGGAAGACGGGCTACAGACCCACTCCTGGGGTTCTACACCCCGATTCTGGACTCACGCAATTTAATAACTAAAACATTCTTCTGGGAAAAATGTTCTTGACTTCTCCACAAAATAGCCAGCAATTTGGTGTCGAGATTTTTTTCCCAGCATATTTATTGATTCATATGAAAAAGCACTGCAAAGATCTATGCTAGTTCTATATTCAATACATTGAATTTATCATATAGAATAAAATCACCTGGAATTGAAAATGCTTCAGCAGTGCCGGTCACACTTCTGGACAGTGAGGACACTTCCGTAACTGTAACTTGCAGGAGTGCCGCAGCAGTACAGAGGCTAGCAGCATGTCAAGTTGGCAAGAGATGATAAATGTGTTCCGGCCAGATGGCTTTTCTTCCACACGTACAGATTTTCCATAGCCTGAGTGCAGGATTTTTCCTTTGCACATCATGCAGTTTTGGATGATAGAATGAAGTGGAAACTTTATGAGTGCTTTATGTAGTTTATCATTTTTTCAGGAAAGATTTTTTTAAGTTACGTCAGTATTTTGTGATTTATCCATGGATCTGGCCCCAAGTGCTCAGAAGCTGGCTGGAGAGAGTGCCTGGTTAGCTCTGCAGGCCTCTTTGAGCACTGAGGCTTGCTGATGCTGGGATTGGCAGTTTCCAATCACCTATATTTGAAGATCATAGAGCTGCTCATTTTGCTGACTCCTAGAATAATTGGAGACAATCGTGGTGTGACAATTTATGGAAAATGTGCTGTGAAGTAAAACTGGACTTTTAATTCGTAGAAAAATCGAGCAAACCATTGCCCGGGAGTCTGGTGGACTTGGAATCCTGCTTGGAGTCATGTGATGTTGTAAATACTGCTTTGCCTTCTCAAGCTCTTGCCCACGGCTCCCACCCCGAGAGTCCATGTGTCCTGGCACAAGACGACAAGTCGAGGAAAGAAAAATAAAAAGATTTCAAAAGGAAAAGGGGGACTGTTAGTATTCTTGGTCAGCAATAATCACCATAATAAAACCTTCCCAATATTACGAACCACTGAATCAATGAATTTAGCAAGACCACTTGGTACCACATTGTCATATAGAATCAATTATATTTGCTGTGTGTGTCAGAAATAAACAAAAAGAAAAATGTTTAATTTGGCATAAAAAATCAAATACCTAAGAAGAAAACTGTCCACAGTGCCTAAAAAGTTGTTGAACCAAATGTTTTTAAAACATACATTTATTTCTCTGAAAGGCAGAATTAGAAAGAAAGGGGGAGAGACAGAGAAAGAGATCTTCCATCACCGGTTTGTTTCCCCAATGGCTCCAATGGCCAGGGCTGGGTCAGAGCCAGATGGCACTCCATCCATGCCTCCCGTGTGGTTGGTAGGGCCCGTGTACCGGAGCCATCCTGGGCTGCTTTCCAAGGTGCACTAACAGGAAGCAGTTATCAGAGGCAGAGCAGCCAGGACTGCCCCCTGCACTGACCAGAAACTGTTTAACTGCCGTATCACAGTGCCGGTTCCTGGAACACACATGTACGAGAAGCCAAAGTAAAGCTGAGCAGATAGACTATGTTCGCAGAGTGGAAGCCGTGGTGCAGGTGTTCCCTGACTCCGGTGCAGCACCAGGTCCAAGTGAAAAGGATCAAAACTGCTTCCAGTTCAGCCTGCACTGCCTTAAAGCAGTGAGGATGCTTACACTGACCTACCCTTGGGCAAAATCATCCAACACTGCGCACACCATCTCATGTGTGGGATGCTGTGCTGAGACGGAACAACTCAGTGGTTGTGTAAGTAGCCTTGCACATTGCTGTAAAGTTAAAGAAAAAGTGCTATTTGAACCATCATAACCTGAGTACAGTCTGTATCATAAACATGTTAATTCTCTTAAAACCATCGTAGAGTCAATGCAATACCAGCAGAAAGCTGGACAATTTTTGTTGTGTGGGAATGCACACAAGTTACTATACTGCTTCTGAAATCTATGAAAATGTAACAGTTGTCTATAGAGTAGTTTTGCAAGCATTTCATGTCCTTATGAGTCCGTTGTCTCTATAGCAGTTTTCTATGTTCTCACACCAAAGTACCCACTACAGCTTTGTTACTGGAACACCCACCAACACCTAGTTCTCTTGGGTGACTGTCACTGCACAGAAGTGGACCAGTCCCGCACTAATACTCTGCTAACATTGGCCGTGCTCGTGCTAGTGTCTGAAGGCCAGGTCAGAGGCTGGGCTCAGCTGCCTTGCCCTGCCTGGGCCAGTTCTCTGCATGGCCCACACTCTGCTGGCAGCGGCGGAAGCCCAAGATGCAAAGCCCCATCACACAGTTTTCCTGGAGGCCTGTAGCCGGTGCTGCCAGCGCCCCACTGGCCGGTCTGTCATCGGCCAAGTCCGCAGGCAGATGGGCTGGAGGATGACTCTGAAAATTAACCTACTTGACTACAGTTTGTAACAAAGCTTTAAAAATACATAAACTATCTTGTAGAACAGTCTATGTTCACAGCAGAACCGAGTGAACGGCACAAAGTGTTTACATGTAGTTTCATCTCCATCTCAGCTTTTCTCTGTTATTACCATCTTGAATTAATGAAGAGCATTTATAATGTTTGATACACCCATATTGATGCACACTGTAGGTTGCTGTCCCCAGTTTGTATTAGAATGCAAACTTTCAACTGTTCTGTCCCATGGTGCTGATCACAGTAAGGTGCCCAGTGTCCACCGTTAGAGTACCAGGCTGAGTAGTTCCGTTGCCCACAGCCCCCGAGCAGCCTTGCCCCACCCTCTGGAGGGAAGCCTGCTGGTGTGCAGTGAGGAGGGAGCAGGGTGCTTTACAGTGCCTTAGCTCAGACTCACTCCTGGCCCTTCAAGGCGTCCACCCTCCTGGGCTGGGACCTTCCTGGTCTTTTCGTCCTCTTCAGAAGTGCAAGAAGGCCAGAGGAGGCTGGAGCCGAGGAGGGCTTCTCCTCATGCTGGGACAAGCTTCCCTTTGCCCAAGTGTGCTCCACCTTGCCGAGCAGGTGGGGTCAGAGATGTGCCGGCACTGTGTCACAGGGAGTTCCCTCCCAGCCTGTTCTCCTGCTAGGGCCAAGGGGCCTCCTTCTTGTCCTCCCTGAATCTTCACTGTGATGGTGTCTTGTGGGGCTCCAAGCTAACGCCAACAGGGCCAGGAGGACCTCTTGGCTATAGCTCCCCGACCTGGCCTCTCTGGGCGTCCATAACTGGCATGTTCCGGCAGCACATGCTCCCTCCTGACCGGCGTCTCAGCCCTGCCTCTCTGTAGTCCCCCCCGGTCTCAGGCTTGGCAGGGCAGTTTGTCCTGTGGAGTTGTTTTCGGAGCCCTTCGATGCTGAACAGGTGCTGCTTGTGCGCTGGGAGGCTGCGGAGGGTGCGATCCAGTCTCTTGGTTCTCTCTCATGAAGTGCTCTGCCGGTTCCCCTGGAGAGGACACACTACATGGCATAGGGAGACCAGGTGGTGTTTTAGAAGGACAGATTTATTCCCTCTTGAATATGAACAAGTAGAGAAATTAACTTGAAGATGGGGTTGATTTGTCTTTTACTTGCAAAAATTTGCTAAAAGTCAAGAAGACATGTTCTTCTGGTTTTTTAATGCCAAAGAAGGAACATGATTTGGAATGAATTTTCCCTCCACACTTTTTGCCATCAGATCGTTTACTATAGATGCCTACTCTAGCTTCCAAACTTTCTCAATAATGTTGGCTTCAACTTTAAGCTTTAAATTTTAAATTTACATCATTTAAGTCACATGGAATATATCTAAAAGTATTTAACATCAATCAGAAGAATAAATATTATCACATATTCACCCTGAAACAGTTAAATATCTTCATTTTCCTCCAAAAGAAGCAAACAAAACGAATGAGCAAACAATGAAACAATTTTAGGGTAGAAACTAAAGATGGAAAATTGCAGCCAAAGGGGAATTATTCATATGATTCAAATGTCCGCAAATTAAAGCTTATAGTGGAAACTGTTTCACAATTCTAATTGTATTGGCCACTGTCCCCAGTGTTTGTAATGGGTCACAATACCTAAACTGGAGGAGAATAGCCAAGAACAGAATGTCAAGTCTAAAACCACATAAAGGCTCTTCCTAGTTTTGCTAATTTCTACTCCCCTGGGGACACAGGTTGTGAAATGGAGGCCTCTCCTACAAGCAACTGACACACCCATGTTCCCTCGGCCCCAGTGGGTTATGAGACATCACAGGAGTTAATGAAGAGGTTCTTGCCTTCCTAGTTGGAATAATGAAAGCACTGATTTCTCTTCATGGGCCTGGGCTGTGTTAGTGTCTTGGTCACAGACTTCCACTGTGATCTGTGCTGAGGTCTACAAATCAAAAGACCTTACCAGCCTGGAGCAGGCTTACTCCACACCTCCACAGCCTCCACGCCAACCAAGGCAGCCATGGGCACATGTCACACCCTCTCTGGTAGCATGGCATCGCTGGTTCCAGGACACCTCTCACAGGTCGCCGCGCTCCCTGACGCCATGGTGGTCTTGCTGTGGCCGTGGTGTTTGGCTAGATTCAGAGGACCTGGGGTATGGCAGCTTGCATTTCCTCTCCAACAAAGAGTCCTAGACAGGAAAGAAGACCCTTTCACCCGGATCTTCCCCCATGTTAGATGGCCGGACTCACGAGCAGCATTGCTGCAAGATTCAGGAAAAATCCCCTTCCTCCCACAGCCTGGATGCGCATGCTTTGAGGTTGTATCCCGCCACCTCCCGCCTGGTAGGGCAGCCCATTTTCCTCTTCCCGCTCTGCAGGCACGAAGGATGCTGTTTTTACCCATCATGCAGACCAGAGGCACTGGCCGCCCCCTCCCCACCACACCCTGCATCGAGAGATAAGCAGTGTAAACACTTCAGGGGTGACCCTGCTGTTGTGTGACCCTGACGGCCATCATGCTCCTTGATTCAGGAGGGAGGTTCACTTCTCCCGCCTCGGCTTTGAGCTGGGGTCACAATACTGGTTCAAGGATTCCAAAAATGTGGTTTATATGCATAGTGGAAAAACTAGCTGCCCTTGCAACTGGAAGCCCCAATGCTTAGTGAAACAGGTCAAACTCAAAAACACAAGTGGCAGATGTCTTCTCTGATCTGTAGCAGTTAGCATAGGATAGAAATACCGAGTGGGAATGAAGGGTCACTCTGGGCCAGGACTGTTGCACTTAGCCCGTGTTTGTGCTCTCAGGAAACTGCGAGCTTCCTACTTTTTACTTGTTGAAAATTATGGTTAACGTTGTTAACGTTGTAGTAAGTATTTGATTATAGAGAGGAAAAATGGCAAATGGCAAAAGATTCCAAATAAAGCTTTGCTCGACACTTGTTTCCATGTGTTGGCAGTTGCTCAGTCAGGGGAAATTAAGGCACAAAAGGAAATAAAAAAAGAATTATAAAAACTTACATGTTTCAGTAGAAAATATTTTCTGTAAGTGGATATAAAACTTGGCTTCAAGTATCATGGTCATCAAGAACAAAACAGGGCGTAACCACTGACATGTGATGATCTGGAAGAGGAGTTACGCCAACTCCTCAAGGATGATAAAGAGTTTTTAAAACAAATCTTCTAAAATGATTACGTGTTCATTCGGTTCTTTTCACCTGCTTGGGGAGAGAGAGAGAGAGAAAAGAGATATCTGATATCTTCCATTTGCTGCTTTATTCCCCAGGTGCCAGTAACAGATGAAACTGGGCAAAGCCAGGGGACACCAGCTGAGCCCCACCGCCCCCCTGTGTCGGGCAGTGGCCCAGGTCCTCACCTGTCTCCTCCCAGGATGCAATTACAGGAAGATGAATCAGAAGAAGAGGAGGCAGGCCTCCAATCAGGCACCCTGATACAGGATGCAAGCATCCCAAGTGTGGCTAAAGTCACTGCTCACAACACTTAACTGCTAAGGGATTTTTCGTGTTTATATGTGGCGGAGGATATGAGAAAAGCAAGACGATATGAGTAAATTTGGGTCTCGGGTGCTGGTTCTAGTCTTGGGGTGTTGGAAGGTAAAATGTGAGCAACCATTTGTACAAGCTCTTCCCAGACGTGGGAATGAGCCGGGTTGAGATCGAAAGAACACAGAAGTCAAACCCAGGGATGTGATTTCCAGTTGCGCAGCTGAGAATGTGTGGGGCTTTAATTCCACCAGCATCTCCCTGCCCTTCCAGCACCTGGAAAAGCCCC
This sequence comes from Ochotona princeps, assembly GCF_030435755.1. Taxonomy (NCBI): domain Eukaryota; kingdom Metazoa; phylum Chordata; class Mammalia; order Lagomorpha; family Ochotonidae; genus Ochotona; species Ochotona princeps. The sequence goes on from NC_080851.1 coordinate 3,019,184, forward strand.
TGCCATACAATAAATGCACACTGTTAAGGCATTGGCTAGATCTGCTTGGGTAGAATAGAATCATAGCTATAAAGCAAAAGCATTTGATCAGTATAAATACTCCACAGGTCTTGAGGGAGGAGTGGTTGGGTCGGGCCAGTGGCTGTCTTACTCCCGGGTGTCACAGCTCACTATGGCCATGATGGAATGCCACAGCCTTGGTCTAAGCGGCAGAATCCATGCTGCCATCGCTGCTGAAGGGCCCAAGATCCAGGTCCCTTCTGAGTCTGGCCAGGGTTGTCTTCCAGACCTCCAGGAAATCCTGCAATCCTTTGTCAGATCTCACTTGACCTTCATGGCTGCCTCTCAGGAAGTGTCACCAAGGAGTCACTTGGGGTGGTGGAAATTTAGTATGCATTTGAGGGGCACAAATTCAGTCCTCAGTACCAGATAATATCCAAGAGAACTGACTCACTGTATCCTGATAGCCTGGCAAATACAACAACTGTCCAAACTCATTGCTCATGTGAGGCAGGACAAAGAGGGTCTCTCTCTGTCTCTCTCTCTTTCTCTCTTGCAGCGTGTACACAAACACACACAGAGTTAGTTGCAGGGGATCTCAGCATATAAGAAGAAATTGAACTTCAACTAAAACTTCAATTAAACCCCAAATGGCTTATCATACAAAATTCTTTTCATCCCAGGTTTTATGCTACGTAATTAGAATTGAGATGCCACCATTGCAAGGTAATAAAACCTTTATGAGAACGAGAATATGTATAATCCTAGCTGTATTTTCTCATTTCTCAGTGTTGACATCCTTTAATGGTTAGCATATTTTGAGATTTAGAAAATGTTCTGAAAATTAAATGGGGCCATAAAGTCAAAACAGGAAAAGTTACCCAAGCCAAGTCCAAATATTTGGAAGCTATGAGCAGCATTAGAAAAAAATGAAAAATGATCCCAGTTCTTCCTGCCAATTAGCACAATTTTCCCAAGTTCATTGCAAATCATGTGACCTATCCAAACACTTGGTTGCTCCTGTTTCCTGCACCCTGACAATGGAGACACTCGCTTGCTCTCCTGATTTTTGCTTGGCGTGCAGGACACTGTGTTCACCGGCTTTCCCTCCTGTTGTCTTGTTTCCCTCCCAGGAATCCAAGGAGATTTCTTCCACTTAGGGATACGTAGTCCCAGCAGTTCATGATCGCTTCCCCAAAGCCCACCTGCTTTCCCTGGCCTAGGAAGCCCAGAACCATGTCCTTAATGATTGTGTGTGGCTCACTCTGTTTCTTCTACTTCCCAGCCTGGGCACCACAGCTCTGTTTCTTAAGTCCAACTTTCTAGACGCACATACAAGTGAACTCACAGGGTGTTGTTGATTCTGTGCCACCACGGCCTTCAGGCTGCTTTTGTTCACCTGGCAGCACGGCCTTGGCCTGAAGGCCTGGACACCCTGACAATGACCTCCTACCACAGGCCTGCTGGCCCTCCTGCCAGTGTCCTGCATGTGCCATTTGCAGTGTTCTCTCACTGTAGGAGGGAGTCAGATCAACACTGCTGGGTGCAAGAGGAAGTCAGGGGTGTGTGTCCTGGGCACAGGAACTCAGGTGTGTGTGTCCTGGGCACAGGAAGTCAGGTGTGTGTGTCCTGGGCACAGGAAGTCAGGAGTGTGTCCTGGGCACAGGAAGTCAGGAGTGTGTCCTGGGCACAGGAAGTCAGGTGTGTGTCATTGGGCGCAGGAAGTCAGGTGTGTGTCATTGGGCGCAGGAAGTCAGGAGTGTGTGTCCTGGGCACAGGAAGTCAGGTGTGTGTGTCCTGAGCACAGGAAGTCAGGTGTATGTGTCCTGAGCACAGGAAGTCAGGTGTATGTGTCCTGAGCACAGGAAGTCAGGTGTGTGTGTCCTGGGCACAGGAAGTCAGGGGTGTGTGTGTCCTGGGCACAGGAAGTCAGGTGTGTGTCCTGGGCACAGGAAGTCAGGGGTGTGTCCTGGGCACAGGAAGTCAGGGGTGTGTCCTGGGCACGGGAAATCAGATATATTTTGAACACAGCAGGAAGAGTCATTCATCTTCTTTTTTTTTTTTTTAAAGATTTATTCATTTTATTACAGCCAGATATACACAGAGGAGGAGAGACAGAGAGGAAGATCTTCCGTCCGATGATTCACTCCCCAAGTGAGCCGCAACGGGCCGCTGCGCGCCGATCCAAAGCCGGGAACCTGGAGTCTCTTCCGGGTCTCCCACATGGGTGCAGGGTCCCAATGCATTGGGCCGTCCTCGACTGCTTTCCCAGGCCACAAGCAGGGAGCTGGATGGGGAAGTGGAGCTGCCGGGACTAGAACCGGCGACCATATGGGATCCCGGGGCTTTCAAGGCGAGGACTTTAGCCGCTAGGCCACGCTGCCGGGCCCAGGAGTCTTCTAATGCAGCAGTGGAAGGCAGAATGACCTCCTGAAGTTGTGTGTGAGTCAGGACATGGAGCGTGGCCTGAGAGATGTATCTAAGGAGGTTTCTAAGCAGTGTGTGGAAGCTGTTCCCATTGCGTGTTTGCTGCCTGTGGGAAGACACGAGAGGAGAGGGAAGTGCAGGGAGGGACCGTGAAGCAACAGGGAATCGTGTCCATGTGGCTCCTGCAAGTGAGGAAAGCTGCTGAAAGCTGTCGTTGATTGAGCGAGTGTACAACCCTGGGCTGGCTCCTCAGCGTGATCACAAGATCACTGTGTTCACTTAACCAGAGACCTTGTCAAGAGAGTTGGCTGTGATAATCCAGGGGAGATTAACCAGCTCCCAAATCCTGCACCAGAGGCTGGCCTGGGCATGAGGCTCCTGCTTCACGGAACACAGTCCATGGAAAACTCGCCAGGTTCTGCAGCAGGTAGTCTCATTGGGAACAGCCAGCGTGGCCTAGGCGAGCAGAACACAGCAGTGGAGGTGCGTCTCTCACCACCACAGCGGGAAGCAGGGTAAGGAACTCTCCAGCACAGTGCTACGTTCACAGACAGGTGAAGACGTTCGACTAGCCGAGCAGGAACCCAGAGCATGGAACGGGGTCAAGGAGTGTTACCTGCAGGTCCTGAGCTCAGCCAAGAGCTGCCATTGCTGTGGCTGGATTGTAGAGCGGCCGCGTGCTGGGGCTCCCCTTTCCCCCTTCAAGTCACTCTCTCAGAGCTGGGACACGCTCAGCTCTTCCTTCTGTGCGTCCTGCTGATGAGTCGGCATGCTGAGTTCCACGGCCCAGCCTTCTTGTTCACAGCTGGAATGGATCCATTCTAGGAGCTGTGTCTGTGTCCCATGTAGATGCTGCAGGTGGCAAGGCCTTGGCGATGAGCTGAGATGAAGAGATGCAGTGTAGACAGGTTGTCATGGAATGCAGACACTCCCTGTCCTGACACCTGACCTCCAGACGGTGTGAGGTACTGAATCAGTGTTGTCTGAGGCAGAGTGGAGGAGCAGTTTGCTATGTTCCAGAGAAAGTTCATAAGAAACAGTACTGACGCATTCTGCCCCTGCTATATGGCTGGGTTTCAGCAGGGCACTGATGGGGACTCACCTTAGTTGATTTATTTATATATTTATATTTTCTGATTTTCTATACCTTTCCCCAAGAATTTCACCTTCCTTTTATTCCCTGCTACACTATCACCTAACATCCTGTCAGAGCCTGGCTGGCTGGGTCTAGGATACTCGTGTGGAAACGCAGGCGCTGGCGGAGGTCTCCTCCTGCCTCAGGGCTGCATGAAGCGGTCCCTGATCGGTAGCGTCTATGCTTGGACCAACGTTCTTGTTGCCTCGTGCACACTCCGCCGCGAACAGGCTGGCGGGTTGCTGGCATGTTGCTTCAGTCCAAAGAGGTGTGCAGGGACACATCGGCCGACTTGGTCGCTCAGAGCTTTATCTTACTAGCAGTTTTGATCCTTTATGTTAACATTTGTCTTCATCAATGCAGTTTTAGCAAACTTATAGTAAATACTGGTGAAAGTAATAGCAATAGTAATACCAGTAGCCTGTTATGGTGAGCCCTTCTTAAGCGAAGTAGCAAGCACAATACTTTGTGTAAATTATTTTTGTTCTGCCCAGCAGTGTTTTCACTTCATGAAAATGAATTACCTTCATCATTCTCTCTCTCTTTTCAAAGTTTTGCTTTATCTTATTTGAAAGGCAGAGTTAGAGACACAGAGAAGATCTCTTATCTGTGCTGGTCAGAGATGAACTGATCCAAACCCAGCAACCAGGAGCTCTTTCAGGTCTTCCACGTGGGGACAGGGGTCCAGGCACCTGGGTCATCCTGGGCTGCTTTCCCAGGCCACTAACAGGGAGCTGGACAGGAAGCAGAGCCGCTGCAGCATGAGCCGGTGCCCACGTGGGATGCCCCCTCTGCATGGTACCAGCCCCATTCCTCTCTTTTGAGGCTTTGTTAATGTTGACCAATGTCAAAACTCATTTTTGCACAAAATTCCGCAGAATTCTATTGGGGGGAGTCCCTCCCGCTCCTTCTTGTCCTCTTGTCCCCGGGATCACCTTTCTGTGCGAGCAGCAGGTGCTGCAGCCTTGCTGTGGGGCAGGCTCTGCACACAACCCTGGGCCAGCGCTTTGCGGGGAGGGCAGCTCTGAGAGCCTGCTGACCTCAGGCCTGAGGGTGCGTTGCAGGTTCTGAGCTCAGAGGAGAGCTGCTGTTGCCCCAGCCGACTTTCAGAACCACTGAGCACTCAGGGTCCCATGCTTGTTTTTAAAACTGTCCACTCTACAGGACCAGAGGGCCCTGGTTTTTTCTCCTGTGCCCTCGAAGACTGGCAGTTTTGTGGGCATGTGCTCTGCCCTTTTTTGTGGGTTCATGCCTGGAAGGACTTGACTTTCAGGAACTGGGTCAATGGCTCACACCCGGAAGCACCTTGCATCTACTTTAGACAGTGTCATAGGTGGTTCAACTTTTCCAGTCTGAAAGCCAGTCTGCAGCAGCAGTCGGCAGGGGGATTCAGCTTAGAATGAAGGTTTTCTGGCACTTCGCGGCCTGTTCGTCGCCATTGCATAAGCCTGTGTGTGACTGATCTTACGGGTTTGGCCCTGCTTTGCGTGGATGGGAAGCGTCACCCAGGGCTGTGTCAGTTACGGCAGGGAGGTGCAGGTCGGGGCAGGAAGACCACTTTCCCTGCCCCATGGCCACGGGGCACACCTTCCGGGAAGTGGACACTGTCGGCCTGTGGTGTGTGACCTCGCGGCACCTGACTTCCTGGCTTGGTTGGCCAACGCTCCACTGGCTGACTGAGGATATGGCAAGTAACGCATCTGCCCAGTCGGCCCTTGGGTCCTATCAACCCGAATTATATTCAGTTTTGGAGTAGAGAAATGTTTGATTAGGCCGAGTTCAGCACCTCCTCGTCCTTTGTACATTCCACTCCCTGCTTGCTGTGCCCAGAGCTTTCTGTCAAAAACGCTTTCTCAGCAGTTCATTCGTCTGGGTCAAGGCCTTCCATGCCTCGCACTCAGCCTCTGTTCCCGTTCACTAAGACACCAGAGCCTGTTTGTAACAAAGCACTTTTTGTCCTCTCCCTGCTTCTGCACAATGGCTTGAGCGAGGCGAAGCTGTGTCCTGAAGACACTTGCTCCACTGCCTGCCTGGAAGATGGGTGGGACCCACACCGTGTTTGCTGTTCCCCTTGACGAAAGCTTGCTTGCTCGCTGCTGGAAAGTGACCCCGCAGGCAGGGAGGCCTCGCTCCTGGCTTGTGAAGGAGCCACGCTGTGCGTTCTGAACCAACTCCAAGCCCAGCTGCCCTGGCGCTGACCACAGCTCCTGGGTCCATGGTCTGATTCCATATCCATGTCTCGGTTATGCTCTGGCAAATTGGCTCCCCCCGAACTCCTCCTCCACTCATCAGGGAGCAGGCTGAGTGGAAAAGATGAGATATTTTAGTCCTAAGTAAACCACGAGAAGGGTCATGATTGAGCAAGGCCACAGCGATCATGGTTGCTGGCTTTGATCTTGGCACGGCCAGAGCAGCTTCAGCTCAGTACTTTTTTCCGCTCTGAAACTTTGCCCTTGAACTTGCATGCTAGAACAACACTTCAACAGTTTTCTAAAGACTGCTGCTGTCATGTCAGTGTAGGCTTCCTAGTAACTGCAGAGTTCCTCTAGTGGAGATTGAACAATCTGAGGTTTGATGCTATGATACATTATGGCATCCACTTTGCTCCCTGTGCACATGTCTGGGGAGGCAGTGCAGGGGGGCCTGAGTGCTTCCGTCCCCGCCTGTCACGTGGGAGACCAAGATGGAGTTACAGGATCCTGGTTTCAGACTGGACCAACCCTGGCCAATGAGGCCATTAGGGGTAAAGAGATGGAAGATGGAAAATATTTTTTCTCTCTCTCCCTCCCTACCCCCTGCCCATTCCAGCACACCCCATGTTGCTCTGCCTTTAGAACAGTGAACCAATGTTTAATGAAAACGCCTCACTCAACAGTGAGAACACATTCAGTCACCTTGGTTCCTCAGGGTGAGAGTCAGGGAGGACTGAGCCATGGAAGCAGCCGAGGGAGCAGGTGGCATCAAGGGCTGGCGAAGAAGGTGCACTCGGCAGGCAAGGGCAGTGGTACCAGCAGGGGTCCATCCAGGGCCAGCGCGTTTCCTGCTCTTATGAGTTCTCTGGCCCTTGTGCTCCCTCCACCTTGTGAGGCTGTCTGCCCACATCCACCATGGAGAGGCCCAGGGGACCCACAAGGGCACTGCGGGTGACCCAGATTTCTACGAGATGCCATCATTTCGGACTTCCCCTCTCATGTTCCAGACATGTCTCAAGGACAAGGCTTGGATGGTCCTGAGACCTTGCCTTCTGTGTCCCCAAAGTGTCTGTTTCGCAAACATCTTCGTGTCTTGGGAGGGAATCCAGGGATGGTACCAGCTGCACACCAAGTCCGAAGGTAGTGATGCTAACATCGTTTGGGGCACTCTAGTCAGCAGCATCGGTAACTGCATGTGTCACACGTGAGCAGCTTCTGTTGTAAGAACAGGCTCTCTGACATCACAAGAACCAACCAGCCCTTGACAGCTGCCCGGAGCCATCCCTGCAGGGCAGTGCCCAGAACTCAGGGTGCAGAGGGGTGTCCTGTTGCCCCTGTGGCCTCAGACCCCAGGAGGACCCCAGCACTGCTGTCCCCTCGGTGGAGTCCCGAGCCAGGCCCCATGGGGAAGCAGTGTGTTCTCACTGACGCTGTGGTGGGGGAGCAAGGCTGTGCCGTGGCAGGAGGTAGGGACACTACCCAGAGGAAAGGCTGGCAGGTAAATTCTGACTCCCAAGTCCATAAGAGCTGTGCTTGGGCATGTTTGCTCAGAAAATAAAATTGCACAGTGCCAGTGTTTCACTGCAGTAAGTAAGGCTGCGGCCTAAGGCGCCAGCACCCCATGTGCGTGCTGCTTCTAATTCCAGCTGCTCCACTTTTATCAAACTGCCTGCTAGTGGCCGGGGAGAAGGGCATGGTGATGGGGTTCTACCGTCAGAGACAAGGGGGGAGAGCTTAAGAAAACCAAGATGAAAGATGAAATGAAGAGTTTTATTCATTTTTTATATTTGAAATGCAGAAGGTCAGAGAAGAGGAGGAAGGGAGAGAGCAGCTCACCTGGCGGCGGGGGTGGGGGAGCGTCTTCTATCCCTAGGCCGCCGGCATCGAGTCCATCGGAAGGCAGACCTGGAACTCGGTTTTTCCCGTGGCTGTCAGAGACCCAAGGGCGTCAGGCACCCACCCCCTGCTGCCCCCCAGGATGGCGCAGAGACAAGCAGTGGATGGGAAGCGGGTGGCGAGCTGAATGCAGGTGTCTGTGTTGGATGCTGCCATCCTCCTCAGCTGCTTTTTGACGTGTTTCGTCTCAGAGCCATTGAGGCATGTTGAATGCAGTTGTCGAGCAGAGGCATGCTTGGAGGCTTCCGCAGGCCAAGAGAGAGGCTTGGGGAAGGCGATGTGCCTTAGGGACTGGTCGCTGCTGGAGAGGCGGTGAAGGAGAGCTGGTTGCTGTAGCCTTAGAACACATGGGACCAGGATGGGAAAAAGCCTTGGACTCAGACGCAGTGAGACTTCAGTCAGAGCAAGGAGCCGTCCCTTGGGCTCAGGAGCCTTGGCTAATCGTTTCAGTAAGATGGAGCTGCCAGCAGCGGCAGCTGCATGGAGTGACACATTTATCACGGCGGAGGTCACAGGGTTGTTTGTGGCTGTGGTGACTGAAGAACAGGCGCAGAAAGTGGGTTAGAGAGCTGGGAGAGGCGAGCGGAGCTGAGCTGGTGGAGGCGGCGGGTGGAGGCACCTCCCCGTTGATCTCTGCAGTCCATCTTTCTATGTAGCTTTTCGGGTGGGGTCTTTGGGGACTCTCTTCATCCCCCTAGATTTGGAATTTCCTCCAGTTCATGTCACAATGGCCTAGGGATGGGGAGATGCTTTGGAAACAGGTAGAATGCTTGTTGCAAACCTGCTGTGTGCCAGCCACTGGGGACAGATGCTCGCTACGGCTGTCTGACTCTCGCAGCAGAAGGGGCTGCTGGCTTTCTGCCCTCTCACCAGGAGTGAGCCATTGCCTGGACAGGCCACTCAGTCCGGCTCCCAGCTCCTCTTCCTGCTGTGGCCCGACACCGGGGGCCTTCAGAGGCTCACCTCGAGGTCTGAACTGAGCAGGAGCTGCCAGGTTCTGGGTCAGAGCTAGAATTCTGGCCCCAGACTGGAGTTCCAAAGGTCCCTCAGGCTTGGCCCCCTGGACCGTTTTCAGGGCCAGCTGCACGCAGTGGTAAGTACTACCACAAAGTTCATGTCTAGGCGAGTGCTCAAGACACGGTGTTTTTCCTGAGAATGCTGTTGTCAGAATGGGACAAGGCACGGGGATCAAGGACACAGAATGAGTGTGACTTTCCAAACGTGTAGATAATGGAGTAAATGAACCCTGCCTTGGGCAGCCAGCACTTCAACACTGGTGGCCCCAGGGATGGGTGGTCCCTCGGGGGACGGCAGCTGGGCCTCCTCACATTATCTGCGCAGTTGGATTAAATTTCTCTGGTAGCTTCAGCGTCTGAGTTGAGCAGACAGTGAGCAGAGGGCTCTGGCAGCTGTTGAGAACGCTCCAAAGCCTTCCTGGCGCAGACAGGCCTGTCGGCCATGCTCATCCCTGGGCATCAGGCACTCAGGCTTGCCAGGTAGTTGAATTTCAGTTTCAGTCACAAGGGAAAGAAAACACGCTTCTGGAAGCTGTTGTGGAAGGCTGAAGAAGTGTTACTTCTGGATTTACAGATAGTAACAAGATTCATTTTTGTTTTTGTAAACTAGTGACTAAAAGTCGCTGTTTTGAAAACCAAACCTTAGGACCAGCTGAACATGTATTTTGCAAGTTATATCTCACCCTCAGTAGCTTGGGAAAAATTTGACACCTCTTCACGTGTAAGACACTAGTGAGTAAAAGGACAGCCACCAGTGAGGCTCACAGTCGGCAGGACGGGCGCGTGCGTCGGCCCACATCAGCGCCAGGGTGCACACCCATCCCTGTGTGTCCTCAGCGCAACGAGGGGCCTTGCTTGAGGGAGAGCACTCGTCCCACAGTTACAGCACGTGTGTGTTCAACACCACACGGGATGGTGACACTTGGCCTAGGGTCCTCCTCCCCGCTTGCATACTGTGTCTTTGGGGTGCAATGGAAATACCCCAACACCAGCCCACACTCACAGGAAGGCTAACTCCCCCTCTGGAGTGCAGAGCCCCCGGACAAGCAGCCTTGAAATCAACCCACAGACACATGTTCTTTCCCAGCCTTATTGCTTCCTGACAGTAAACCTGATATCCACACGATGGCGGCAAAGTCATCACTTTAACACTTTCAGCCATGCCGGGCATCCTGGGCACACATTCCTGGCTGCAATGTCACCCTGAGAGGCACAGCTCTACCACCCACGCAGAGCAACACTGAAAGTTAAAACATGGCAGTCAAAAGAATGACATTTTCCTCCTGGGAAGATTTGGCTTTTTCTTAAACCAAATTATTACTGTGTTTTCGAGTTATTTTTACTAAGTTCCCTTCTTATTTTGGTAATAAGTATATTGGGGCATTAAGTTGATACTTACATTAAACTGTGGGCCGATTATAGGATCTTGAATAGCAATATAAATGCAAAAGGTTAAATATTTATGTTTCCTCTTTTAAGAGTATTTCAATCTTTGTATCAAAATTTCTGACCCAGGATATTTTGTCCTTAAAATATTTAAGTTTTGAAAAAATGTTAACATGTAAATTTTTTTAAGTATCAGAAGGAGCTTTGTTTTGAAACTTGGAATGGATGGATGTGATAATTCTTTATTTCCTGTGTAATATCTTGAGCCACTTCACGAAGAGTTAAATTAATAATAGACTATTGTGTTTTAAAATAGTTTATTCTGTAGAATACTAGGGCCTTAAAATGCTCCAAGAAAAACAGTTTCCATTGTCTGAAGCTGAGACTTTTGCCTCTCCAAGACTCATTCATATGTGAAAGAAGCTGAGAACTGCTGGGAGACAAGCCTATTCAACTTTGCAACACTGTTTCCCAAAGCCTCTGGACAATGGGGCAGCTAAGAATAGCATCCTAACTGTTATAACGTGTTGCAGAAACCGTGTCCTTGAAACTTCAAATCTTAATTCATTTTTACTATTTTCTCAGTAATTCGAGTTGTTTGTGTGCCTTTTCTAAAAATAGTTCTTAAGTAGGTGACACCAGGGCTGAGTTACAATTATATTCTCTGCTAGGAAGCAGTGTGCATTGAAGTAACTTGTCCAAGCTCCTTGAGTCTCAATGTACTCATTTATAAAAGAAAACATCTTATAAAACATAGACTTGCGGGTCTGTCCATCTCCCAAATGCTGCTGGAGTGTGATGTATGTGCTGGCTTGCTGTGCACAGTCAGGGCCTTTCCCAGGCTGCCTCAGCTCAGCAGATGCCATGAGACAGGACCCAGCATTTGCAAAACGTCCATCACCCCCATGCCCCTTTGGCCTGGCAGTGGGGTGCTGGCTGGGACTGAGTGCTGATTCTGCTCCTGGTCTCACCTCCCTGCTGGTGTGCACCCCGGGAGGGAGCAGGGGATTGCTCAAGTGCTGGGTCCTTGCCGCCTGTCTGGGAGCCCTGGATTCAGTTCCTAGTGTTAGCTTGGCTCCGTTCTAGCCACTGGGAGCACTGGGGGAACCAGCACTTAGGGCTCTCTATCTCTTGGTCCATCTACTTCTCATAGAAAACAAATACATTAATTAAAAATTAAATCCTCCTAAAATAACACTGAAGAAGATCAGTTCCAGAATTTGTTGTGCTGCTGTTAACGCACGCTGACACAGTCACGGCTCCCAACGAGGGATTGGTCGTTTTCTTCTTGGCGATGTGCAGCTCACGCTGGCTGATGGCAAGATGGCTGCTGCAGTGCCAGCCGTGACATCCCCTCCCAGCAAGTAAAGAAAACACCGCAGCTAGGAGGAGGGCTTGCCCGTGACAAGGAAGCAGCAGCTTGCCAATAGCCCAGTAGCACTCAGCTTTGCTGATCCAGCTTGGTGAGTTCTGTGTTAGCCTGTGTTTTGTTACCATCATCCAATACGTGAGGCTGGCTCAGCACATAAGAAAGGGGTGTATTTAGGGCAAAGTTCTGGGGACTGAAGGTCCCGCAGCCACGGACCCTCTGTGCTGCGTGATGATGACAGATGGCAAAGGTGGGAAGGCACGTGGGATCATGTGGCCAGACGGGAAGCCAGCACTGCGGATGGTGGACAACGGGGATTTTTTGGCTTTCTAATTTGATAGAGAATTCTTCAGTGTGAATGTTGCTGGAGAGTGGGCAGGTGCAGGGCGCTCCTCAGCAAGGAGCCCGGAATCGCCCAGGAGAGGAAACAGCCCACGAGCGCTGGTGAGCAGTGGAATCGCCAGCTGCAAGTGGACGGCTCGTATTGTGAAGGTCAAAACGTGAGGCTCTTTTGATTCCGTCTTGACAAAGAAAAGACTCCATCCCTCTTGTGAAGGGGGACTGTGATTTCCCCTGGACCCCCAAGTTCCCAAGTGCAAGGAGTTGCATTTGCTAGGGAGTCCCATGGCTAACTCAAGTGCGGATGGCACGCCATCAGGCAGAACCTCCATTCTCTGGTCGTCAAAGCTTTCTGCTCAGACTTGTCCTGCAGGGAGAGTGCAGGGCTGTGCCTCTGTCCAGGAAGCACCACGTGGCTCACTCACAGGAAGCTGCTCTGCCTGGTGTTTGTCTGTGGCTCTTGCACGCATCACAGTGTATCAGAAGGAAGTACAGGTTTACCTCTTGACCTCTGCCCCCTTTCCTAAGTCACACAAGGCAGGGATTGTGGTTAAATAACACAGACCTAAAAACCCCTCGTTCCGCTAATCATATGGAAACTGCTCTGTTAAATGCTAATCAGCCATAAACGCAAAACACTGTGGTGTTTCAGCCTGTGCAGGCTGTAGGACAAGGGCCTCTTGTCAGCTGAACTGCCCTGAGCAGGGCTGACCTTGGTGTATCAGGTTGGAGTGCAATAACTATGTCTTGGAAGGAAGAATCAAGAGAACACAGCTAATGAGGTGAGGCAGTCTTTAGAGAAATCGCAACAATACGGGAAGAGATTTAGAAAAACAATCACGGCCAATAAACAGATTAGCAACTTAAACCTTGGACTATCTTGCAACTTTTAGTTCTATAAACTAATCCAAATTATGTGTCAGGATTTTGTTACTCTAAGGAAAAACCGAATTTTATGAAGGAAAGAGTTTCAAGGGTTCACAGCTTCAGAGGTTCAAGTCCAAAACTGGGTAGTTCATGAGTCTGACCTCTGTGAGGGTGGTAGGTGGTGATAGTGTGGTGTGGGCAGTCCCAAGGAAGCACTCAGAAACTGTGGCCCCAGGGCACTGCTCCAGGGACCCGCGGTGTCACCAAGCTGCACCGCACCCCATGATCAGACACCTCGCACTGTCATCAGACACCACGCACCATGACCAGGCACCACGCACTGCCATCAGACACCACGCACTGCCATCAGGCACCACGCACTGCCATCAGACACCACGCACTGCCATCAGACACCACGCACCATGATCAGACACCTCGCACTGCCATCACACACCACGCACCGCCATCAGATTACATCATCACCCTTCTTCTAGCCACACCTTATGACTTTAGCGTTCCAAGTACTGAATGGGTTTAGAGACTAAGTCATACTCAAACCCCAGCAAATTGTAATGTCAACTTTATTTCAGCTTTTCTCCTAATTTAAGTTGAAATATTTCTAAGTCAAATAATATTTTCAATCTCATTGTTATGAAATTGAACTTCTTGTAATTTAGTTAGCATTCATTTTGTACATCTGTGCGCCTGGAGTCATCTGTGAACTGCTCGTCTTTGTTCTGTCTTGGGAGAATTTCTTGTCACTGTTCTTTGCTGAAGATGTCTGTACTGGAGAAAGTAGTTAGGGATTCTTACTGACATTAGTAGGTGTATAAATACATGTATGCTTAAACGTATAGACATATAAAGCCCATAGAGAAATACAAATGTAAAATATGTATTATGGGGTATAAAGTTCATTGCTTTGTCTACAGATCTGTAGCCTTGCTTTTAACTATTTATGATTTGATTAGTTGTGTCATTTGAATGAACCCTTTTTGCTATTTTTGGAGTCCTGTTTAATATATCTAACATAACTGGCCGGTTAGCTCAGTTGGTTAGAGTGTGGTGCTAATACATCCAGTATAGCGCTCCTTATTTTGCACAGCTATTCTATATATTCTTCTGAATGTTTACAACTTTTTAAAATTTGTTCTTTGTTGACTCATCTGGAACCTATTTGGATGTATGGTGTTGTTGTTGTAGTTTTATTGTTTTCATTGTGTGAAGTTAATTGTCCCAGCACCATTTAATAGATGAATTCCTCTCTCTGTGTGACTTGCTTCAATGCCTTTGCTATGGTGACCAAGGGCCCTTTCTTTTCCATGGCTGTTTGTTTATCCCCACACCATTTCATGCTGCCTTAATCAACATAGTTTAAGGAACTGGCAGATTTAAGAGCATGTGAAGCAGTCTTCGTGTTTGCTTTTGCAGTTTTCACTGGCTGCTGGAGTCCAGGTGTTCTCTCCATGCAAGTGCGCAGCTGGGGTAAGGTTTTCTGAGGGTTTATCCTTTAGACCATTGTGAAGCACACCATCTGCTGTTCTCAGTACGTTCACAGTTTGTTAAAGCTCTCACACAGCCCGATGGCACATCACTCCGCAAAGAAACTCGTGACCGCGTTCCCAACCCTTGGGAGCAGCAAACCGCTTCCTGTCGCTGGATCTTGTCTGTCTGGAATATTCAGTGCAAATGGGATCATTCCATCAATGCCATTAGTGCAAACATGCTTTCACTTAGCATAAACATCTCCAGGTTCTCTGACAGTGCAGTAGACATAAGTACTTCACTCCTTCTTACGGTTGAATAGTACTCCATTAGCTGTTGATCTCTCGGCCTGTTTCTGTTGACCTAAAATCTATACAGATGTGTTCCCTTCCCTTCACCTCCCTGTCTCGTGCCCTCCTGTGTCCTTCCCCTTACCTCCCCACCGCCTCTCCTCCTTTCCTTCGGCTTCTCTTCCTTTTCCTCCTCTCATCTTCTCTTTTTCTCTCTCATTATTCTTCAAATACATTTGGCAAATACCCTTGAATAACTAACAGCTTTATCCTGGGTGAATTCTGAATTAGGCAACATAATGTCAAGCTTTTGTGGCTAGTTCTTCAAGGCACAGCTTGAAGTAAGTCAGCTTGGTTCTTTGTGAATGAAGCCCACTGCTCGCTCTCTGGTATTAATTCCAGTCCTTTGCTCTCAGTGATTTTGCTGTGGTTTCTGTCTTGTGAGCACAGTGATGGAGATAAGCTGTGAACGTTCGTATTTCATGGCCATCGCTATGGTTGGGCGTGGTTTGGATCTTGGGCATCAGTGCAACTGCTGAGACATAGTGGGAGCGTTAGCAGGTGCAGCTGGGGCAGTTGGAACGCTGCGGGAACTCCACGCTCATCATGGATCTCTGTCCTTCTCAAAAGACTGGTGTGAGCCCCGGCTCGCAGGCCTGAACTAGAGCCCTGAGTGGGCCCATCACCAGTGGCCCAGCTCCTCTCTCGCCTCCTCCCTCACACATGCTTCTTTCACTTCCTGATATGAGTTAAAGGGCCAAGAGGCCACCACCATTCCTGGGACTTCCAGAAGAATAAGCTCAATAAATCTCTCCCTCTCTTTTTTTTTTATGAGTTGCCCAGTCTCAGGTGATTTTGTCTAGCAATTAAAGATGGGCCAAGTTCAATAACTCCTGCTGCACAGTGCAGTCCGTTCTGATGCATGCTGGGATGTTAGCTGAAGACATTTCTCAAGTTAATAATGCCCTTGACCGTGCCTTGTTTATGAACGTTTTCAATCATGGGGAAGAAGCATGATGGAGTTTTTGTGGAAAGGTCTTGAGCCACACTTGGCATGAATTTTGTCTGCCGTTATATGTGGATCAAGTGGAGTGGGTACACAAGCTGGGTGGGGAGTACCCTTTCCTGTCTGCCGTTACGTGGGTCAGGTGGAGTGGGTACACAAGCTCTCTGTGGAGTGCCCTTTCCTGTGCTGTGGTCCACTCCCGGAAGCAAGTCAGCAGGTGTAGCTCACGTCACGGGAGGTGGTGCCGACACAGGGTCTGTGCAGGGAGGAGGCGGCACTGGGCTCCATCTTACAGCATGCCTCCCACACTTAGCTAGAAGTTCTCACCACATCCCATATCTTAATATTTAATATTAAAATATTTAATATTTAATATTTAATATTTATTTTGTGTGTTTTTCTCTCTGTCCTTTTGACTGGGTACCCTGCTTCCTGGACATTTTCAGACTGCAATTAAATACAACTTTGTTGTTGCTATGTCCTGCTGTGAAACCTCTTAAAACTTCTTAATTTTGGATAGCATGTTCACTTCTTTTCTTTCCCGAAAGTATCATTTGGCCATTTTGAGAGGTTATAATCCTCATTTTAGGTTTTTGCTTTTATCTTCTCAAACTCATTAAGGACAAGTTTTTAAAAGAAGTGTCCAGCTATCTTCCTCATCTGTGTATACTGGCGAATCTGCGTGTACCCTGCTTCTTCAGTGATGTTCATGTGGTCCTAACTTTCAGGTAAAGCGCATTTCTGAATGGAACCAGTGTGTGTATGAGAAACTGCGACACCCTTAGGGAGCGTGTTGCTCTGAAGAGCATGTCCCATCCCCTGCCAGGAGAGGAAACTCATCTGAAACCAGTTGGAGATGAGGTCTGCCAGAAGAGGGCTTGTGTCAAGGCCACGGTCAGCACTGGCCTTGGCTGGTGAGGAAGAGTCTGGACTCCGTGGGGCCACTCTCTGAGCCCATTTGAGTAGCAATGCTGGTCTTGCTCCGCTGCCCCCAAACTCTCCTAATACTTGCCCACTGCTTAGAGTTTCTTCTGAAGTGCCTGAGTTTCCACTTCACATAACCCGTCGTTTTATTTCCTCAATTGAAAGGATTGTACAACTGTAACACAAGACTGCGAATAGAAGTAGATAAGTGTGATAGCCAGTGAATGACCACATGTCATTTTAATTATCTAAATAATATTTATTTCTTTATTTGAAACGCAAAGTTAGAGGGAGAGACAGAGAGGCAGAGAGGCAGAGAGGCAGAGAGGCAGAGAGACAGAGAGATTTTCCCTCCCTGGTTCACTCCCACAGTGGCCGCAATGGCCAGTTTTGGGACAGGCTGACTCAAGGAACCTAAAATTCCATCTGGTTCTCCTACATGGCTGGCAGGGGCCCAAGCACTTTAGGCCATCTTCTTCTGTATTCCCAGGCACATTAGTAGGGAACTGGGTCAGAAATAGAGCACCTGGGGCTTGAATCTGTGCTCCTATGGGATGCTGGCATTGTAGGTAGCAGCTTAAACTACTGCATGGCAACACTGCCTCCGTGAGTGACCCTGTTGGTGTGCCAGAAGCATTTGCTAGGGAATGCTAATTTCTCCTCGATCCTCTAAAATGGTTGAGAGGGAAACCTGAAGTCCTGATGATGAACTCAGGGAGCCTGTGGGGTTAGGCCATCGACCCTACTTGGCGGGGCCTGAACTCAGTACTCCAGGGTGTGATGTGCCTGAGCCTCCTGTGAGTCCTGAGACATACAGGAACAGGAGCCTTCCAGAGGCACCTGTCGCTTCCAGAGGACTGTAGGTGACTGGGACTGGACTCATGGGGTGGGGCTCCACGGGGAAGAACCTGCATCTCCCACAGAGTCCGGTGGAACTAAGCTGGGCAGAGCTTACACTGAGTCAGGACCGACTCAGACCCATGTGCAACCAAATGCTGTCTCACTCCTACAGGGCTACTGGCAGAGCTAGAGAGAGACCTAGAGGAGCCTCCGTAATGGAGCCTGATCTCGCTTCTCCAGGTGCATGCTCAGCGAGCTGGGTGGGCTCCTACAGGATCCGTGTAACTGCACCTGGGTGCACGCTTGCTCTGCCCCACCTCGTCTAGTCAGGCCACCTTGCTCCAGGAGTCTGCCTTCCTGACAGTCTGTGACTCACTTACCCAGTGGAGTGTGGACAGTTTCCTTCAGGGCCTTGAACTCATGCCAAGCGGAGCCAATCTGACCAAATCTGATCTCTCCCAAAGGCTCCCGTAAGATTGACCCTGGACACAGTCCTTTTGGGCCTTATGTGATCTAGCCTGGATTCTTCCAAGGACCCTGCAGAGTAAGCTCCCAGAAGTCCTGAAGCCTATGGTTGCTCCCACAGGACCCCCAGGACGCACAGCACAGCGGGTGCTCTGATCCTGCACATGGGGTCTGGATTCCTCTGCAACTCTCCCTCCTCCTTCAGCCCCAGCCCGCTTGTCTCTTGCTCTTTCTCAGGGGTCACCTCAGGAACGTACCTTTTGCTTCTCTCTTCCCCCAGGACCACGGTCGCAGAGGATCTCTGCTGGAGACCCCTTCTTCCCTGTCCTCTGGCAGTGTGAAGCCATCCATTTCCCCCTTGGGCCATCGCGGTTTGCCCATGGGTCTCGTGCAGCCACCCTACCTGCCAGCTCCCTGGCTAAGCATGAACTCTGGGGTGGCTCCAGGTGATGGGGACGTGTTAGTGAGTGTGGCATTAGTGAAAAGCTCCCATTGCCACCGTAACGTCACAGCTGTCTGAGGAAGGTGCTGGGCACAATAGTTCAGAGGCTCCTTGGGACATTCACATCCATGTCTGGCTGGAGTCGCACTCCCCAGGCAGCTTCCTGTGAGTGTAGACTCCACGGGCGGCAGCAATGCCGCTGAGAGCAGTGTCTTGGATGAAGTGCCAACCCCCTGGCCTCTGCTCTGTCCTCCGCTCGCCACTGAGGAATGAAAACACATCATCTCTTGCTCTTTCTCTCTCTCTCCTGCCATTCAAATAAAAATAAGTGAGTAAATACACCTTTCAAAGGCTCAAGCCGTCTTCAATGACTGTAGGACCCTGATTTTGCCTGAGACAATCGAGGGAAGAGGAAGTCACGATGCAGCTCTCAAAGTTGATTTGCGAGGGCCGAGGCAGGAAAGAGAATTCCAGACAAAGGGAAAAAAAGCTGTTAAAAGACCCAGATACAACAAAGAATTCACTATTCTCTTACAGTTCCTATGAACCCAGCTAAAATGCTGTAACCAAGGGATATGAGCAAATTGCTTCCTGGCCAACTGAAAATAAGATTCTGAAACAGGGCACAGTTTTGAAAAGAAATCTCTCCAAGTTTAGTTCCAAGGTCATTTCAAAATCTCTCAACATTTTTATTCCTGATTTTTAAGAGGGAAAAGTGTTTTTAATTTGTGGGTGATTGTAATTTACAGGAGTTTGAGCTATCAGTGAGGATCCAAAGTCCCAGGCCTGGAAGAATCTGGAAGGTGGCAGATGGTAACACGTCTGAAAAGCTGTGTGGAAACGGTCCTTTGCTTGTCCAGGAAACACAGCCGTGGGAGCAGAGTGCCGTGCTGCAGGGCCGGCCGCGACCCTGGCCCTGCCACGGCGAAGGTCGGTACGCACTCCGGGGCCGTGATGGCTGAAGACCCGCCATAGCCACTACATTTAGAAGAAACCTCGTGATTCAGAACATGATGTTTATCAAAGTTAAAACTTAACAGACATTCACAAAACCCTGTGAGATCTAACTGGAAGGTAGCTGTGCTTTCCCCTGGCCCACACAGCACCCCGTGGGTGCACATGCACGTTCCAGCATGACACAGTGACTCAGTCAATTTACTTCATGGTGTTTATTCTTGCAACTTTCAAGGAAGACAAATGGTGAGCTGTTTGCTTTGCAGTTCCTGGGGGTTGGTGTGGAGGGAATCGGGAAGTTAAGAGCCAGGCCAAGCATGCAGTCCTGCTTGCGCCTTGTGCTCCGGACACATGTCCGTAACTAGAATTTCTTTTTTAGACTTCTTTGCTCTCGCACCACAGGCCACATAGTTATGTTGTTTCTGTGAGTAATTTAGGTAGCGATAACCTCAACTCTTGAAAACGAGCACAGGGAAAAGTCCTATCTCCATAGTTTTGCACAATGGCGACCAAAGACACTGATTGAAGTCTGGCCCATGTCCTGGTGGAAGGTCCCCATGTTAAAATGAATTTGGAATTAATTACAAGCACGGTGGAAAGAAAACAGGATTTTCAGATAGTGACTTCCTGAGTCTTTGCTGTGGCACGTGTTTGATGGTTTGCAGCAACTGTAGCTGGTCTCTCTCGCCTCAGATCGTTGTCGTCTGTACAATGGCAGGGCTGTGACAGCTGCCGGGTCGTTGTCATTGGTATCAACAGCAGTGTGTGCTTGGATGTTGCAAGCTTTCTTCACTACAGAACTCTTAGCTATGGTCATCAGTGCAGTTTGGGTCATTGGTCACAAGTTTAGCTGTTCAACCACCAGACAATGAAGTTCAATATTCCGCCATGGTGTTTCAGGGTTTGCTTCCGCATTACTCACAGATGAACTTAACGCCTGTCAGGACCGCTGCCAGTTTGCTCGGAACAGGGACGAAGCCAACAGGAACCTGGGTACATGTGGCCTCGCTTACGCTTCCTTGAATTTCTTGTCTAGTAAATGTATGCCTGCTGCTGGGAGGTGGTATGACAGCAGCCACTGGCATGCAACCACTTGGAAAACCCTGGAATTGGATGGAGTGACAAGCCAGTGGGCTTCACAGGATGAGCACATGGCATTCGTTCTCGGTTGGAGACAATTGAGCTGATGAGGGAGCTTTCCGGTTACTACGATAGCTCAGTGGTTTTGCCAAGGGGACTCTGGGGCCCGAGAAGGGAGTTGATGCCATGGCGAGGGCATCACATCCCCTTCTCACCACCCCTGTGCCTCTGTCTCTATGGGGCCTTTCTTCTGCCCCACACAGCCGGCAGGGTCCTGGCAGGCAGCAGCAGCCCTTTCAGGGCTTCTTCGGTCAGACACTGGCTTACAGTGCGTGGGGAGCTCATCCTTCACCCAGGGGGTCTGGGACCCCATGGGGAAGATTCAGCAGTGAGGAGAAACTCAGCCTTCCTGGAGTCAGAGCTGTCTGGCAGAATCCTTCCCTGTCTCCCCACATCAGGGCTGGAGGCATCAAAGGGTCTATGCGGGGAACTCCTCCGCGCCTGGCTGGCCTTCAGCATAGCGTCTCTGCAGAGTGGGATCCTGGTGGCGTGGGTCATGTCCCAAGGGCCCATGCCATACTGGGCAAGGCAGCACCTGCTCGGCCTACAGTGATAGGACCTCTGTAGTCACAGCCTGACCCTTCTACTGTGCCCAGCAGGCACGCAGCCACCCACTCAGGTTCAAATAGAGAAGACAGACTGCACCCCTCATGAGAAAAGCGCCCTGCAATGAAGTGGCTGGAAGTGGCATTCACTGAGACATTTCCTACGTCATGCAAGATGGTGTTCTTCGAGAGAGAGGAGGCTGGGTTCTGCATTGGAGTGCTGCCCGCTTGTGAAGGACGAAGCAGACACTGCCCAGGCTGCTCCAAGATGCCTAGAAGTGACTTGGTTCATTTCTGCCAGAGGGTAGGCGGGCACATCCCGACATGAGCAGCCCGTGGAAACACTAAAGACGCCTCGAAGCTTGGACGATGGCGATGTCATGGCAGGTCACCGGCCAGAGGGGGTTATGTAATATATAGGGCGAAGAAAATGCTTTTCTACATGGAGCTAATTACACAGATTTGTACCTCCCACCATAGAAAAATCAAGTCCAGATGAATTGAGAACTTCAATGTCAGAAGCAAAGCCTTAATGCTGGGAGAAGCAACATCGTTAAAAAATCACTCTGACCTTGGGTTTAGGAAGGATTTCTTAAGTGAGAGACCAAGAATGCTAATCGCAACAGATGTGACTGATGGAGCACACTGCGGCAAGGTGGAAAACATCTGGTTACTGCGGTCTATCTCAGATAAAGCAGGCCACAAAGCATAATGCGTTTGAAAAGCCAAAACTCCAGAGAACACGTTCGCAGCACATGCAGCTGGAGCAGAAGCTGTTTCTGTTCGTCCACCTGCCTGCTTCCCAATGTGTGCAAACAACCGGAGGAAAGACCAACTGCCTGAGAGAAAAATGGGAAAAGCTAGAAAACTCGCTTTAGTGGCATAAAAACACAAAGAAGCTGTGAAAATGAGGAGAGCCGCTGCCCGTGCGGGGGGTGGGTGAATTAGACCCCCCTGAGGTTACACCCGGCTCAGTCAGCAGCACTCAGCCATGCTGGCAGGCAGCAGAGGGACTTCCATGGGGAGAAGAAACTCTGCAAGACCTCATGCCAGTGGACTCGAGACCCTGCACAACAGCTCATGTGTACAGCTGCTACAGGGTGCAGGCACGCAGCGACTGACCATCAAGGGCTGGGCGTCAGTGGAGAAATCCTGCCTAAATCACCTCTATACTAAAATCCTCTTTCCAGCTACTTTTGTTTTTCTTGCAAACAAAGCCAAATACAAAAGGTTGTGTTTAACTTCAGTTCTCCTCCCACCCCTAAACCCCTTCAACCCCCAGACTAGGATGAGGTGAAAGTGAAGGCAGACACCATGGGGAGCATCCTGTCTCTGGAGTTGGAGGCGGAGGAACATGTATAAGAGGCTCCAGGTGCATGTCTGTGGAGCACACCCAGGCTGCCTGATGCCGGCTCTGCTCAGGCCCAGGTCCCAGGCTGCAGGTGTAGGTCCTTGAAGCACACCGAGGCTGCCTGATGCCGGCTCTGCTCAGGCCCAGGTCCCGGGCTGCAGGTGTAGGTCCTTGAAGCACACCCAGGCTGCCTGATGCCGGCTCTGCTCAGGCCCAGGTCCCAGGCCGTAGGTGTAGGTCCTTGAAGCACACCGAGGCTGCCTGATGCCGGCTCTGCTCAGGCCCAGGTCCCGGGCTGCAGGTGTAGGTCCTTGAAGCACACCCAGGCTGCCTGATGCCGGCTCTGCTCAGGCCCAGGTCCCAGGCCGTAGGTGTAGGTCCTTGAAGCACACCGAGGCTGCCTGATGCCGGCTCTGCTCAGGCCCAGGTCCTGGGCTGCAGGTGTAGGTCCTTGAAGCACACCCAGGCTGCCTGATGCCGGCTCTGCTCAGGCCCAGGTCCCGGGCCATAGGTGTAGGTCCTTGAAGTACACCGAGGCTATGTGATGCTGGCTCTGCCCAGTCCTCAGGAAATGAGCCCAGGGGAGGATTTTGGACCATGAATTTGACCTCGGGTGGCTCTGGATATGAGGATTCTTCGGATGCTTACAGGCCCCAGGGAGCATGCCTTCTCCTTGGCCCTCCTTATCTTCTTTCCCATCTTACTGTCCCTGCACTGCTATCTCCTCTGCATCTCAAAACCTGTCTTTGTTTGGTAGATCTCTAGGACCCCGCTATTGTCTCTTGCGCTCCGGCCATGCCGTGAGCTGTAGCACTGTTTGGCAGATACCAGTGTTTGGATGGTCACCCTTGCTCTTTGTAAACACACAAGGGGCACTGTGTTGGAAGCTTCAAGTTTGACCTTCTCGCAGCAGCGCTGAGCAAGAAAGGCCTGGGAATGTTCCAAGACCGGGGCTCGCTGGAGACCTGAACGGGCAGGGGACCTGAGGACTCCTACACTAGGGTGGGTGGCCAGCCACATCAGGGCCCTCCGGTGGCTCAACGCATGTCTACTGGTGCCTGTTTGTTGCTCCAGAGAGCAGCGGAGACCCCTGGGGGATGTCGTGGGGTGGAGTGAGCAGAGGGTGGAGAGCCTCCCCAGTGGGCAGTCACTCCAGAGGGCCTGGAGGTCACCAGGTTGTCCAAGTGAAGTTTGCCGCGGGCGCAGGCCTGCCTCACCAGTGTGGACACTGGGCCCCAGGAGCCACGTCCCTTACCTGAAGTTGTTGGGCTCTGGTCTTTTAATCTGTTCCCCCATTTTGTGAGTCAGAGTAAGTTGTTTTTAGAGACATTTTAACTTCCCTTTAATTTATTTGAAAGGCTGAGTGACAGAGACAGAGTGAGATGGAGAAGAGGCATTCTCCATCCTTTGCTTCTTTCCCCAGATGCCCACAGCAGCTGAGGCTGGGCCGGGCCCGAGACAGGAGGCAGAAGCCAGGCAGGTAGATTGCCATCCTGCCTGCCGGGCACACTAGCAGAAGGAAGAACTCCATTCTAGCACGATGGTGTCCCAAGTCATGGCCCTGAGTTCTTACAGGGGATCTAGTGCAGGAGTGACTACCCTTTCCAAGGCCACACTCCTCCTTTCTCATCCCTTAACTTTCTAATTTGTCCTCAACAGCTTCCGTGGCTGATCCCACAGAGCACACATTAGCAAGACTTGCATGTGATGAGAGAGAGGGAGATATAGAGAAAGATCTTCCATCTGCTGGTTCACTCCCAGTGGTCTCAATGGCTGGAGATAGACTGATCTGAAGCCAGGAGCTTCTTCCGGGTCTCCCCACTCAGTGTGGATGCAGGATCCCAAGGCCTTGGGCCGTCCTCTGCTGCTTTCCCAGGCCACAAGCAGGGAGCTGGATGGGAAGCAGAGACACCAGGACATGAACCGGCACCCATATGGGATCCAGGGCATGCAAGGCAAGAACTTTAGCTGCTGAGCTATTGTGGCGGGCCCTCTCCTGGCTTCTGGTGAGTCCTTTGGCCTGGGCCACATGGGTATGTCCTGCCGTTAGCTTCTGCAGGTGTGACGCCAAGGTGCTGCTTCATCGACACAGAGGTGTGTCCCAGCAGTCGCCTGTTTTTTCTGGTGGCTGAGGCCAGACAGAGAATGCAAGCAGCGATGTACTATGAGGCTCGGCACGTATTGACAGAGTAGCTCTCCACAGCCAGCCGTGGCGGGCACCCAGGAGGGGAAGAGATTCGCGAGGACTCCCAGCCCCAGTCTCACGGGGCAGGTGTGCTAGGAGCTGAGTTGGAAGGCATTTCAGTCACCTTATGGGCAGATGATTCACCATGCCGGAAATCCAGCCCAGGAGCAGACTTGACCTGCCTCCAGCCCTGCTGCCAATGCCTCGGAGCCAGGGGCCTCTAGAAATGTGTTGTTGTAGAAATTCCCTTCCTCCCAGGCAACATCACATGCAGAGTGCTACCCCAAACTTGCGTATTGCGAGGGAGGGCTCGGGTCAGACCATAGCGTCACAAGGTCTCAGTTCAGTGGGCCACGGAACTGATCGTGAGCGGGCTGGTTTTCCCAGGACGCAACAGACAAAATCACGTGCTTTTCAGATAACTCGTGAAAGATGTCCTCAGACATGGCTAAGCAAGGTGTGTGCAGTGTGTTCAGCAGCTGCTACAGCACTACGAGTGATTTATTACAAAGTTAGACAAAAAGAAGGATGCCTTGGTTAGCAGGGCAGGTCCAATAAAGGCCTTCTCTGCTTGGACTTCCAGCATTTCGGACTACCAAGCCATCCAAATATTTATTTCCTGGGTTCCTGTGACCCAGCACCTGCGTGGTCTATGTGCAACAGCAGAGAGCTGAGCACTTGTCAAAATGAAGCGCTGTACCCCCACAGTGCCCAGATTCAATGACAACTGGGGATTCCTGGCTAGCTAAGGGGACTTGTCAGGTTGAATGGCAGCTTCTGGCTCCAGCAAGTGCTTGTGTTGTCATCTGTGGTATGGAGAGCATCATACTGTTTTTATTATTTTTAAAATTCAATTTAAAAATTGAGAGGGATAGACAGACAATAGTCACATCTGCTGACTCCCTCCCCCGTGCTCAGGACGGCCAAGGCTGAGCTGGGCAGATGCCAGGTGCTGGGAATTCAATCTTGATCTCCCACATGTGCTGGGCCAACTGCTGTGCACGGAAGGGTTGACATCCTTGAGGCTCCCTCTTCTGCAGACTGCAAGACACACCCAGCAAACGCATGTGCCACGTGAGTGGGCTCACACAGGCTGCACTGGACACAAGGGAGCCCTGCTGGTAGATGCCGTGGCTGCGCTGCGGCTTTGGCATCCTGTGGCTGACCCTCACAAGGTCAATGGCCTGAATGTGCTCTTGGAAGGAGACAGACCACGTGGCTGGGGGACAAGGGGAGGAGACTTTCCTTGACCGGATCCATCTGGACTCTGGCAGCTGGGCGGACCCTGGAGAGGGACCAGCAGGGCATGGAGGTTGAGCGTTCTAAAGCCCCATGCCTGCAAGCAAGGTGGATATCACACCACAGTTACTGCTTCCTGAGTTGGACCCAGGGAAAGAAATCAATCGTAAGCCATCCCCTGAGTACCTCTCCACACTTTTTCTTTCTGGTTTGTTTCAATTACTGTTACATAGTCAATGACCTGTGGGTAGTGCTGCTATGATGGTAATTATAATACTCCGGTGCTGTAGGACAGAACGTCAAAATACGCACGAAGAGGCAGGTGTTCAACCTTTCACCTCAGAGTGCTGGACCAGCTGCCTGAGCACACGTCCCAGAGGCAGCTGCGAAGGCTCCAGCAGCTGGACCTCTGCCACCTGGGAGGGAGACCTGGAGTGCATTCCCAGACCTGGTCCTGCCCAGCTGTTGTGGCATGTGGAGAGCAAGCCAGACGATAAGAGCTCTCTCTCTGTCTCCCTCTCTCTCCTTCCCTGCCTCTCTGTGCCTCTCCAGCAAAATGCTTACAATTTTAAAGTTGGTAGAAATTGCAATAAAATTAAATTCCAAGTTTATTTTGGTGCAAAAAAGAGAAGGAAATTGTGAGCATTTTTTGGTAATATGCAATTACCATAAATATTTGAAGACTTTGCACGCATGAATTTCAAGGCTTTTTGTAACAAAACGAACTTACTTCCATGTCCGTGGCCCGGCTGAGTTAGCCCTTCTTCTTGTCTATCTGTGATTGCATCATTTTATTATCCACGTTGTGTGTCTGGTCTTACCTTCGACTCAACTCTCAGGGCTCTGGCTTGCGATTTGTAAAGTGCGTGAGTTTCATCTACAAATATCTAAAAAGCATCTGATGCCATAAAAATGTCCACTTGACTGATGACTCAGCCTGGCCTGCAGATGCACGGTGACAAGTATTGAGTTTTCTTTGCAGTAACTGCTCCGTTCTGTCCCCTAAGTTCTCTCTGCTTGCTTGCGCTGGTGTGTAATCATAGCAGGGAACTTTTATTTCGACTCTCGGTATTCAGGAAGAAATTACTGCTAATAATACCCGGAGACTGGTGCCAGGGCGTTCGGCCTTGGGTTGCAAGGGCCACTCTCTCTTTCCAGCTCTCTTATCTTGGAGCCCGTTCTTGTATGGGCTCCACGGTTATAAATGTTTTCAGGAAGTGTTTTCTGAAACAACAAATGCCTCTCTGCCCCATTCTCAAGAAATTCCCTGCATTTCATGCCTACGTTGAATTTTGCTGCACTTGGAGAGAAACAGAAAGGGAACCTTTGTTGGTCAGGTTTGTAAATTAAATGTTGGAACTTGAGAACTTAAAAAGAGAGAGAGAACTACTTGACAAGTGCTTTTTATAACCCCCTTCAGATTATTGAGTTCCAGCTCTTACTTTGGTGGAATCTGTCATTTTAAGGAAGAATAACTATGTATCCTTAAGACTAAGAATAGGTGTACTTGAAAGACAGGGACAGGGAAGGAGAGAGAGATTTCCCCTCCTCTGGCCCACTCCACAAATGACCAGCAGAGCCAGGACTGCACCAGGCGCAATCAGGAGCCAGGAGCCCTGCACATGTCAGGACCACAGCCACCTGCCAGGGTGTGCATTAGCAAAGAGCTGGTCGGAAGTGAGTGGAGCTGCTAGTGCGGGTCCTCCGACGGGGGACACGCCATCCCAGCAGCGTCCCCAGCTCTGACCGTGCTTGCCCTGTGAAGTGCTCTAGCTCACGTGCGTGTCGTGGAAGGGGGAGAGCTCCTGCCCCCATTTTCCAAGGCAGAAATGGAGCCAGCCCCAGCGACCTGTGTCTGCTATCCCAGGGTATCCCAAGGTGCTTCTTGTTGTCCTGCAATACAGAGCCCACCTTTCTGGCATTAAAACAAACAACATCAACAAAGATACAAAACTCCACCTCTGGACCGCAGTCAGAGCCATGTTTTGCCTGGGTACATTGAGCAATCCAAGTTGACTTCTTGCTTCCACACTGGAGATAAACCACAACTTCTTATAACAAAACTGGTCCTCCACTTGCCAGAGCCTGGCGTCAGCTGTATCTCGGTGTGCTTGTCCAGCACAACCAAGGGTGTGCTTCCTGATAAGTAGGCTAATTAGGCAGAGCAGCTAATGACAGGCTGCTTGTCCCTGGCTCCGCGGCTCGGCATGCACAGGCAGGGCGCTGCCTGCAGCCCCCCACTCACGTGTGCCAACGGGAAGATGCTGGCAGCCTGCCAGCACTGAGAAGCCCGTTAATTAAAACCACATCGCATGTTATCAGAAAAGATGGCTTTTTCTAGGAAGGATTACCCTTTGGCATTTATGATGAGCCTGAAGCACAGATTATATGATCATAGACGATGCTTTATCTTAATTTAGGACGGCAAATATTTGGGATTAGGATTAAGACAGCAGGAGAAATATTTGGGCCTGTTGTCTTCATTTTGTTTAGGCTGGCCCTGGGGTGGTAAACATTAGCTCAGGCTTGCTGGGTCTCTGTGATTTCACAGGCTACAGGGCCTGAAGGCTAAAGAATGCATTTGAGTACTTCACCCTTTAGTGCTTAAAAATAAAACAATACAAAATAAACAACGAATGGACTATTAAAAAGTTTACAGTGCTGTCAAGTCCAGAAAGGAGTCTAGTAAGCCCAAGCTGTCCTCCTGCAGCTGCCAGCTTTCAGACAGGAGGGCGGCGGGTGAGGGCTCCAGGACACGCTGGTGGAATCGGAATGCCTGCCTGCCTGCTGGCGCAGGACGGAGCGTCTGTGATCCAAATCACGCAAGAGGCCGTCCCGGGAGGGCCTCCTCAGGCCCCACGGAGCTCTCCATAGGTCCTGCTTGGATTGCCTTTCAGACACCACTAGCGTGGAGTCAGCAACTTTCCCAGCCAGGAGCTGCACTAGGCAGGAAGCCCTCCTTCTGCCACCCGGGCACAGTCACCTCTGTGGCGGCACTGCCGTCTGTTCCCCACACCAGGTTTCCAGGGTGGTATCTGCACCCAGTCCCTGAGGCACCAGGCCCTCCCTCCCGGGCCAGCGTGGCCGTCCAGCGACAAGTGCAGTGCTGGAGTCCAGCTCCAGCTGAGTTCAGAACTCGAGAAGGGTGCGTGGATGAGGCGCAAAGAGAGAGAGAGACGAACCACTACAATTCCATGATCATCGTGGACAATGCGAGAAAGCTGTCCACTTTATTTATACAGAACCAGTCAAACTCTGACTCAGACTTTTTACATCATGGTCAAGTGGGTGTTTCTAAGGATAATTTTGCCATGTGTTTCACCTTAAAGCAGGATGTTATCCATCCTGACCCTGTGGCCAGGAAGTTCTCAATTGATGGTGCATGTCAATCAGTAACACATTGCTACTACAATCCTCACTCTGCAACTTAGTCTTGAATCAGCTAAGGGGGGAAGTGTATCACAGGAGGCAGGACCTAAAGATCAAAGAAAGAGGGAAAGAATGGGTTTCCCCTCCACCTGGGGACGGAACACCCTTGATTAGCATATGGTCAATGGGGGCAGCCGTGACAGCAATAATGAAAGGCTTTTTTGGCTAAAAACGGTATCAGCAGCATCAACTTCCAAGTTCACATTGATACTAGACATTAACTCCGCAGAGGCAGACAATGCCTAAAGA
Organism: Ochotona princeps; assembly: GCF_030435755.1. Lineage (NCBI taxonomy): Eukaryota > Metazoa > Chordata > Mammalia > Lagomorpha > Ochotonidae > Ochotona > Ochotona princeps. The sequence continues at coordinate 3,048,355 of NC_080851.1, forward strand.
GATCACAGAAATAGTGGGGTTGTCCGGTGTCCACGCAACGAGAGGCGGAGCTGCATTCAGGTGGTCATAGAGACATCCGCAGGGCCCTGCCAAACAGCGGGAAGTTCCTTGCGGCCCTGCCTGCAAAGGAACAATACTCTTCACACCTTCCTGTCTTCCACACCCATCACACGGACCCCAGCAGTGCAACACTTAACCCTTGGGCAGCTGGTACAAACGCTCCTGCCCAGGCTGCCCGAGTTCAGAGCTGGGGTTCCCTGGTTGGCTGCTGACGGGCACCACAGAGGCCCTCTGCCTAGGAGCTAGTATCTAGGCTCCTTCCCCCTGCTGTGGTCAGACTGAACAGAGAGGCCCGGCCGCAGGTGGAAACACCACCTCATTGGCTTCAGCTCTTCCTTCCAGCACACCCGACTTTCTGATCCTTTACCTGAATGCCTGGTAAAGGATCACACACTGGCAGACTACTGTCCCCACAGGTCATGCACAGAGTAAAGACAAGGAACTAAAAATGTATGACTTGCTCTCTTTTACATTTTTTCCACTTTTACTATAGTTTGTATAGGTTGGAGGGAGGCACAGCCTCGTGGGCCTCTGGTTAGGGTGACGAGGTGCAGATAAGGAGGAAGGTGAGGGACGTATTTTTCAGTTTTTTGTTTTTTCTCCTGTGTCCTCAGGGGAAGGGGAGGCATGCCTTGTTGTCAAACTACATCAGCACCAGGGGATGGGGGTGGTCATTTCATGGCACCTTAGAGAGGGGAAGAATGTTGCAAGGTGTTGCTTGAGTAGTTTTGATAGCTCTGAGAAGTCATTGGTTGAGAAAATCTTCCCAAGGTCTGTGGGTTGACGAATTTACCTTAGGTATCCGCAGACACAGGGACATGCTACAAAGCTTGGCTAGAATTGTCCATACTGTTCCACTTTCCATCCTCTGACAAGACAGCCAGTGTCCCATGGTGGCCCAGTAGAACTGGCCGTCATGTCTCCCATGTGTATCTGGGCATGTTGCCCACTGTTGAGGCGTGAGTAACTGAGGAAGTGGCAGGGGTGGAAGGAGCATCTGTCACTGTAGCCTCCAGTCACAGACCTGGCTCCCAGCAAGGGCTCCTGCGGGCCTGGGGATCTGCAGAGACAGAGCTGTGTTCTGGGAGTGGATGCACTCAGGATAGAGTTAGGACTGGGAGAGTGGACAGATGAACCAGCCGTGGGGTCAGAGGCCCACACCATGCAGCCTCCAGACATGACCTCTGGGGATAAGGGTGGAACTGGAGCTCAGCCCCTACAGTTGGGACGTCATGAGTGTGTCTCCACAATGCAAAACCCCTGGGACGGTGTTGGGAACACTAGGGCTGCTGAACATGGTGGAGGGAGGGTGCCCTGTAGCAGCAGGGGCTCTGAGCTCCTGCCCACACACCTCATCCCACGGGTCATTCTCCCTTGACTCTCCCAGAGTTGCATCCTCCATCGCTGATGAGTAGCGGTAAGGAAAGCTCCCCTTGGGTTCTGTGGGCTGGGGTAGGAGGTTATCAAACAGGACATGCCTTAACTCTGCGTCAAACAGACATCTTCCTGGCTAGAGAAACACCAAACCTCTTAATAAAGCTTCCCTTCTTTTGGGTCCCAGTCAAACAGCAGTTGGCAGCTGCCCGGCTGTGTAGGGAATGCCACTAATCACTGGACAGTACGCCTTCCCCTTGGCAAGGTTTTACTTGTGTACCCAGATGTCAGCTCACAGACTGTTTGGAGCTGAGCAGAGGAAAACAGTCGGGTGGGCATTGAAGCACAGCACGTTAAGCTGCCACTTTGCACTTGGGGGATGGTGAAACAGTAAGAAAAAAAAAGCCATATATTCACCACAGGAGCGAAGCGAAAGTCACCCTCACGGCAAGTGAGGCCAACCGCAGAGGAGCAGCCACACTAATTCAGTTTGCAGATGCATGCAGCTAACCGGGTTGGAAATGGTTGCCTTCAGAGGAGGGTCCCGAGGCCACAGGACCAGGTGGGGGCTGGCTATGTTTATCTGTGCTCTGCACTCAGCACCATGAGGAAACCAGGGCACATTTGTTTGACTTAATCTGTGCTGTCAATGATGAAATAGTACCTTTCGTTAAGAACCTTTAAACCACTGGCTTGCTGGGGATTCTACTATGCATTACCTTCCTGGTCCAGAAAATGTCCGATTAGGATAACACAGCACCACCACATGATGGGCCAGGATGTCCCAGGGGCCCAGCAGAAACAGGTTTTATTTCATTCTGCCTGTGAGTGCTTCACTAATTTACTAGAGGGAGTAGACCTGCTGATGTGTCTTTAAACAAGCCATGGCAACCAGCCACCAGGCCCTGGTGAGAACATCCATCCTTCAGTTCTGCTTGCAAAGAGAAACCAGAGCTTTAAGAACAGAGCGGAAGAATCATTTTGATGCAGCAATGGCACGTGTGTGGCTTTAAGACACAAATCTAATTTTCAAACTTGTTCTTGGAAAAGGACCTCTAGTTTGCTATTGCCCATCCGTTGCTTGATAATGAGGCCGGACTGTTCTAGTTTTATCATACCATCTCCAACATACGGTAGCACTTTAAATAAAGGTGGGGTGGTGGCCGTGAGCCGACTCATAAAACAAGACCGTCTTTTCTCAGACTCCGTGGCACCAATTCGGTACAGTGTGAAGTCCTGTGACTCCGGCAGGAACTGTGATTGGCGCCAGCCAGCACAATCTGTGTTTGAACCAATTTCCTGGCTTGCATGATAAACTTTGTGGATTTCTGAACAAGCAATTTTGGACAAGCAAGCACTAATTACATGACCCAGGAATGGAAATAGTCCTCCCCCGTCTTGAAGGGCCCCTAAGCCCACTGCAACCTCTCAGCTCGACGGGATCTGGCCCTGCATGGCCACACCTGGACAGTCCATTTTCTGCCCTCACACTGGATACGTGCTAGCCTGTTTCCTACCCTTGGCGTTCATTCCAAACCACTGCAGAGTACAGTTCTTATGGATCCCACCCTCCTGCCTTACCAACACTGGCTTTGTTTTTATATTCTCTTTCTGATCCTACATGGAGGAAAACAGAACTTGAGAACTGTTTAATGTTACGGTAGACACAACTCCTGAAGATTTGTAGGCACATGATTATAGAGGCAGAAGGTCTGGGCAGCCAGAAAGGAACTGTTTTCAGATTTACTCATTTATTTGAAAGGCAGAATGACAGAGAGAGTCTCTCTCTCTCTCTCACACGCGCACACACACACACACACATGCACACACACACGCGCACACACACACGCACCCACCCAGGGTAGGGGAGAGAGCTTCTGTTCCTTACCCAAGTGGCTGCGATAGGCTGTTCTGGGTGAGGCCAAAGCCAGGAAGCAGGAACCCCATCCTGGCCTCTGCCATGCGTGGCGAGGACTCGAGCACTTGGGTCATCATCTATTGCCTTTCCAGGAGTGTCAGCGGAACCCGATCGGAAGTTGAGCAGCTGGCACTTAATATGGGAAGCCAGTGTTGGAAGTGGCAGGTCCCAGTGGCAGAACAATGCACTCCTTGGGCAACATTGTAACAATTTTTTCTTGTTACTATGTCTCTGAAAATAGGTCAAGCACATTAATCTGCTACCAGAAACCCAAGTCTGTTAATATGATGACATCTCGCCAGCATTTAAGTACAATCATTTTTGTTATTAGTGCTTATGAAGTTTACAAGATTTATTAAAACTAAAACTTACAGACGTGAAATATGATGCTATTACTGCTACTAAGCCAAATAGACTGAGGCTGCTTGCTGATTTGGTATCTTTACATAGTACACATTTCAATTGCAATTTAGAAACCACAGGAATTTATTTGTTGTATTTGATATAAACATTTCTATCTAATTGTATTTTGTACATGCCACTCCATTTAAAAATTAGCTTATTTAATTTCATTTCATTTGAAAGATACAGAGATATTAAAAAGACAGAACCCTCACCTCTGCTGGTTTACTCTCCAGATGTTTGCAACAGGCGAGGCCGGGCCAGGCTCAGGTCAGGGCCCTGGGCTCCCTCGGGTCTTCCACATGTGTGCCAGTGGCCCCATTGCTTGAGTAAGGCCAAAGCCAGAAGCTTTTCCCAGGTTTGCGCCCACGCAGGATATGGCATTGCAGGAAGTGGCTCTACCAACTATACCACAATGCAAATCCTTTTTTTTTTTTTTTTACTATTTCATTGCTTTCTATTTTTCACGTTATCTATTTTTTATTGGAAAGGCAGATTTTACATAGAGAAGGAGAGACAGAGTGGCCACAATGGCCAGAGCTGAGCCAATCTGAAGCCAGGAGCCAGCAGCCTCTTCCAGGTGTCCCAGGTGGAGCAGGGTCCTCCACTGCTTTCCCAGGCCACAAGCAGGGAGCTGGATGGGAGGGGCCAGAACACGAACTGTGCCCGTATGGGATCCCGGTGCATGGGTGATGACGATGTAGCCACTGAGCTATCGCTCCAGGCCCTATTTTTTATCTTTTAATTGATGAACAATGTATGTACTTATGATGGACATGTAATTTGTTTTGAAATAGGATATGCTATGGAGTGACTGAGCGACCCCATGTGCTTATTGCTTTGGGGTGAGGGAACCTACAGTCAGCTTTTGGTTGTTCTCAGTACTGTGCCTTTAGCTGTAGTCACCACCTGGTCGGCAGGAAAAGAAGCTGTTGATCTGGCACCTGCCACAAGCACAGGAGGCTGGACCTGAAGCGGGGCAGTTGGTGCACACCTGGGGGCTGTGCCTTGGCATGATGGCATTCTGAGGGCACCCAAGGCCCACCCTGAGCTCCAGGGTTTCACACCCCACACATAAAAGACTTAAAGTGGTATTTGTGCCTGAGCCTGGCTTAGTTCATATCCCACAAAGCACCCCAGGCTTATTTGTGCTGCCCCACTGGGTATGGATGACAGTACATTTATTATTTTGTCAGAAATGAGATTTCCGCATGGCAGTCTGAAACCAGCATCTCACCTACTGCCAGGGGAAAAACACATTTTCAAAAATTTTGCGATTTTCAAAAGCTTAAAAGGAGGCTGGCATTGTGGCATACTAGGTAAAGCGGCTGCCTGCAGCACAGAAATCCCATAATCCCTCTGGTTCATGTCCCAGCTGTGTCTCTTCTGAGTCAGCTCTCTGCTAATGCACCTAGCGAAACAGCAAAGACGGCCCTGGGCTTGAGGTGCTGCACCCATGTGGGAGACCCAGGCTTCAGCCTGGCCCAGCTTCCGTCACTGCAGTAGTTTGGAGAATGAATTAACAGATGGGAGCTTTCTCTCTCTTTCAATTTCTCCTCTCCCTCTCTGTAACTGTCTTTCGAGTGAACAAATAAATCACCATTCAGACATGATTTCAGTAAAACATTGAATCACCAGGTTCCAGTTATAACCCTAGCACAGTCTGAAAATTTTTCCTAATCTTTCAATCTCTTGTTAGTTGAGAGCCACCTGCTCTTGACTTCCTGTTTTCAGCCCTGGGACCCTATCATGACTCTGCGTTTCTCTCCTCCACGTCCGTCAGGTGCTGGGATCTGGGCTCTGCCTTCCCTCCTCCGCTCACCTGGGACCGCCACACTCTTGTGCTTCCTGGGAAGCTTTGCGGGCAGTGAAGGACTGGACCTCCGGGGGTCCTTGCTGCTTTGGGTGCTGTCTTGAGTCCCTTGGGCTTCCTGCCTCTGAGGAAAGGGTCACTCAGGAAGATTCCTCCAGAACATTCACGCAGGGAGCTCCGTGGATTGAAGACCGTCCACTCGGGGTGGGCACTTGAACTCCTGCAGCCCAATGGCCACTGCAGCCTGAGTCGTTCACGTCGACTCAACATCTGGCAGAATGAGCGGGAGAACCCAGAGATAAGGAGAAACATCCCAGGCCGAGGCAACATGAGCAGTAAGTTCAAGAGGGTACTTGCTGTGCCCGTGGAGCAGGTTATCATGTTTGCTGCTTGTAACAGGCCCTGGGAGGAGAACAGACAAGATCTGGAGCCCTGCTCTGGGGAATGGGAGGTGGGGTCTCCCGCTGCAAAGATGGAGCACTACCCAGAGCTGTGGGCTAACAAACATGACTCCCCACCCACCCCAACCCCAGTCCATCGGGCTCACAGGGCTGTGCCCTTTTCCAGAAGAATCCACACCCAAGGCCCTCCAGAAAACGAATGTCTCGAGGGTAAGGTCTTCCTGTGTCCTGAGGTCAGCCATGAAGACAGATGACATGCACTCAGTTGAAGTCTGTGATCTATTTTTCAATTCGCACATTGCTCTGGTTTCTCGTTGGCAGCCAGAGGGCCTGGGTCAGTGTAGTTTGTTCAACATTCTGTATGGTTCTGTCTGTGCCTGCAGACGGACTGGACCCTGGCTGTGAGCTCGTCTGAAGTGGCTTGGATTTTATGATTGAAACATGTGGAATCATGAGTTACTTGCAAACCCAGTAAAGCTCATTGTTCTTTGCTCAGTTTCCATGTTCTGTAGTTTGGTACATGCTGTCCCCCCCTGGGGTGGTCTGTGCTCTTCTTCGGAGGCATTCCCCTGGGGGAGTATGGGACAGAAGTATGCACAAACAGCAGCGAGTTAGGAAATGTAGAAATACCCAGAACATTCTGTATTCCTACACGTTGGATCAAGAAGGCGTCCTCCTCGGCTCCTGCACAAGAGGGTGGATGGATGGCCCGGGAAGCAAGCGTGGCAGCGCACTTACGGGATGAGCCGAGTCTGGCAGCACTTGTCTGGACTCAGCCTTTGCCAGCCCCGCGTGTGAGGGGAAGGCGAACGCTGCTCCAAAAGAAAACAGGATTGTTTCACCGAGTCTCAGTCCTTGTCCCATCTGTAACATAATCACGAAATGCTGCGAAGCTAGAATAACCAGCGAAACACAGAAGGAGACACCAGGGGGAGAGGACTGACGTTATCTGACCTCTCACACACACAAAGCCACAGCTAAAAGCCCAGCGTGGATTGGGTGGAAGAACAGACCTCAGCTCAGAAGGCCCAGAACCAGGCCCCCTTTTGTCAACAGATCTTTGTCACAGACGCACGGGCGCCAGAGTGGAGCAAAGTCAGTGTTTTCAGCAAATGCACTGGAACAACTGGACATGCAGGGTCCAAAACAAACCTAGACACGGACCTCTCATCCTTCACTTACTCGAAATAACAGCTATAAAACTTCTTGAAGGCAGCAGGAGAAGCATCCGGCTCCTCTGGTAGCTACACCAGAGGCGAGACTCGTCAAAGGAAGAGTTCCCGAGTTAAGCTTTATCAGAACCAATAGCTTCTGCTCTGTGACAGACATCGGCAGCAGTTTGAGAAGGTAGACCTGTGGGACCGCAGGGGTGAGGGCAGCTGTGGCTCTCTTGTGAAGATGCCTGGGCAACTCCATGCAGCTGTGGAGTCAGCTGGCTCTACCAGCCCAAGCTGCTGTGTTTGCTTCCGGATGGGAGAGGTGGAACCAGACCCGGACAGGAACCGCTTCCAGAGATCCAGCTGTCCCCAAGTTGCAGTAACTGCAGTGGTTGCAGAGAAGGACACAACATGAGCCGAGAGCCTGCCCTGAAGTGGGGAGCTCTTTCAGCTCTATGGGGCTGGGCAACACACACTGGATTCCACTCCGTTTACTCTGGAGGAAGAAGTTACGCCCAGGACATAAACCAGACAGGGCTGCAGGCAGTACAGGAGACAGGGGTGTGAGCCCCAGGGGCCAACCTCCCACTAAAAAACCCCTCGTCCCTCAGGACCCCTAGGCTTTGGGCAGAGGCTGGCTTCTGGGTTGCCGTGGGAAAACCAGAGCTTGTCAATTCTCTGCAGCCCCACTAGTCCACACGCTCAGATCTCCCAGGCCCGTCACAAGCCTCCCTGTGAGTCATGCTGGCTAGGTCCCTTCCAGCCCCTCTGGCTGCACCACGTCCTTCCTTAGAAGCCTGTCGGCTTCTCCCAAGGCTCTCAGATGCTCCCCACCCTTCAGACCCACAACCTCCCTCTGCTGCCTCTCACTTGTTCCTTCTCAGCCAGAAGATCACCCACAGAGGCACCGGACAAACACCAGCACCCCATCCCGCTGCACCTGCCTGGGAAAGAAGGAGTAGAGCCGGACCACTTGCAGGGGCTCCAGCTTAGGCAGGACCCTTCCCACGTACCCTGCCAATTCTCCTCCCTCCTCTGGAGTGAACAGCTAGAAACCTGCTGTCTGACTCCAGCTGAGCACCTGTGCCGCTGCTGCTCACACAGCACTTTAGGAAAAGGAGGAACAGACTGGCGTGGCATGGCGGACTGGTGCTTGTCCTGAGGAGTCAGGAGCAGTGATGAGGGGAGCCCCTGGTCTCCCACACAGGAAGCCAGGATGCAGGCAACTACATGCCTCGTGTAGCATGCGAATGTTTGTGAGCCTCCCCAGACAGGCTGGGCTGAGCAGCTGGGTTCCAGGAAAGCCAGGATAACAAAGGCATGTCTTAGGCATGTTCCTTTGGTGTGTGCAAAGAAGGGAGGCAGGAGGGTGAGTTAGGGGAGAGAGGAAGGGGTGGAAGAGAGCTGGCTAGGAGCAGAGGAGCAGGGAATGAGCTCCCTGCAGCCCACATTTGACGGCACATGCCGGAGCAGGAGGCATGGGGGATGAAGCTGCTGCTTCCTGGCCATGGGCTGGGCCTGGTACCCCGCTGCCTGCCTCGACCAATGCGGAACTAGAGGCTTTGCTGCGGAATGAAAACCACAGAAGCACTGTGGCCTGTGGTCCTGAGGTTTAGGCAAGGTGACCGAGGGAAAAGGCTTGGCTCAAGTCCAGAGTGCCATGAGGCTCTGTCAACATGGGATGCAAGAAAAGTGGGATGCAGCGAAATCACCCCGAGAAGCCACCAGTAGAAAGAGATGAGCATGGACAAGGAGGAAGGGAGGAGGGGAAGGAGGCAGGCAGCAGAGGTATGGAGGAGGGTGGCCACTGGCCTGGGCACACAGGTGGGAGACGCAGGGCAGCCAGGCCACAGCAGAGTGCAGCTGCGAGGGGCGTGCCGGTAGCAGGTGGGAGGGAGACAGGAGAGCCCAGATCGCAGAGGGCAGCGAACACCACATACCAATCCAGATAAGACTCACTGTGGATGTGAGCTGCAGGCTCGGCTGGAGGGTATGCCAGAGCTGAGTGGCGATGGACAGAGATGGCATTGATGGGAAGAGTGCTGGGCAAGGGGGCAGCTGGGCAGCTGGAAGAGTGGGGACAGGGAAGGGGTGCAGGAAAGGATATGGGCGGGCGGCTGGCAGGGCTGGAGCTGAGCTCAGGTTTCGCGGTGGGAAGGCGAGCTTCCCCAAGGGAAGTAAGTCCAGCTGAGAGCTGGCCTCTTCTCCAGAAACAATGAGCTGGGCCTCCCCGTGGACCCTCCTCTGATTGGCAATGCATAATAAATATTCCTTCTCAACTCTGCGCCTCCAAAAGCAAATAGCTGTTAAGAGAATTCCCCATTCTCCCAGTCCTATGTAGGAAGCTGCAGATTCATCAGAGAGATGCCAGGGTGGGTTGCAAAGGTGGGAGTCAGTTTGGGTGGGAGTGGGCTGGGCCTGGGGACCCAGGGGGATGCTGTGACATTTAGGGCCACATGTGTGAAAGTCCCAGTGCAGATGCCTTTCTAAAAGCTGCAGGGCCTGGAAGGCAGCTCTTGTCACCCGGGAATGGGCAAGGGTTAGGCAAGTGGGAACTGTTTTCCCGGAGGTAGAGGAGGGAAAGGAGCTGCCCAGGAAAGACTCAACACGGTTCAAATGCACACTGCTGGCGTAGAGCCTTTTCGGGTACCGGGGCTGTTTCTGCGTCGTCTTCGGACAGAGGTCTCTTCATATCCTTGGTCCACTTTGATCTAGATTATCTATTTGCTTCTTTGTTATTGCTTTGCTACTGAATTCCAAGCCTCCCCTTGACGCTCATTACTTACAAGACATTTTGTTTGCAAAATTTCCTCTTTCTGTGGGTTGCCTGATCACTCTGTTCATTGTTTCCTTCACTGAGCAGAGGCTCTTTTAGTTTGATGTAATCTCATTTGTCTGTGTTTGCGATTGCATCTGTGATTTTCACAGACCCATGATGTCACTGCTGAGGCCAAAGTTATGAAGCTCCCCCACCGCCCGGCCGCTGTTTTCTTCTGGGAAAAAGCAAACATGAGTCCAATTTTCTTCCTTGGCCCTCGGATGTGAATTTTCCTGGCACTGCTCGCTGAGGAGCTGTTCCCCCTTGTCGTGCGCTCCTGCCACCTTGGCAGAAGGTCGTTGGCCACCTGTGGACGCAGCCGTGACGACTTACCTTCACTGCTGCTTTACTCACTGTGGTTTTGCGACATAGTGACCGCAGGAAGGGTGGTACTCCGGCTTTGCTCTCCGCTGAGGTCACTCCGGCTTTGCTCTCCGCTGAGGTCACTCCGGCTTTGCTCTCCGCTGAGGTCATCTGCTGCTCAGGGTCTTTTTGGGTTTCATATGCATTGTGAAATTACCTCCCTTATTTCTGTAAAATGTGTCACTGAGGTTTTAACCACAAGTGCTCTTACTGTACATCGGTGACATGCAGCTGAGCACAGGGAGCTGCCATGCGGCCCGGTGAGGACAGCCGCTGCGTGCCGCGAGCGAGGGCGCGTGCTGCCAAGGCTGCAGATGAGTCCCTTACTGACACTTGACGGGAACGGAGAACAGAGCGACCATTAGGGAAAACACCGCTGCAAACCCTCCAGAAATTAAAGATACAACTACTACAGGACCCAGAAATCCCATTTCTGGTTATTTTTCCAAAAATAATCAAAGTCAGCATCTAGAAGAGATGTATCTTCACTCCCATATTCATAATGCTGCTCACCGGAGCCCACTTAAATGTGCAGCGCAGCTGAGCATAAGAGGAAAGTGCGGTCCATAACATGACAGTGCGTCGTGGCGCCTTAAAAAGGAGAAATTCTGCGACCACGGCAGCCCAAATGAACCTGTAGGACGCCATGCTAAGCCGACAAGGCCAGTCCTAGGGGAAGACACTTGCACCAGCATGGAGTGTCTAAAACAGCCAATCTCAGTGAGAGAGACAGAGAGGCAGAGAGAGAGGCTGCCAGGGCCGGAAGGGATGAGGAAATTGAGAGTTGCTGCTCGGTGGGTATGAGGTCTTGTACGAGCTGCACAAATTCTGGGGACCTGCGGCCACAGTACCAGCCCTGAACTGTGTGCTCACAGTTGGGTTGGGAGGGGAATGCTCAAGCTATATTGACTTCTTTCTGTAGAGTTAGGAGCCTGATGTCTAAATAGGAGTAGTTTAACTAATGTAAGATCAAGGCTAAATTTGTTTTGCTGGCCTAAAGGGTAAGGTAACCTGCTTATTCCAGCTACCACTGCCTGGACCCCTGAGCTGTTCCCACGCGGAAGGAAGGAGTGGCCCTTGGTTCTGTTTCGTTCCATGGTGCTGCAGCACCATCTCTGAGTCATCCAACCAGCAAAGAGCTTCTCTGGCAAAGCAAGCGTAGTGGCCTTGGAAGCACCTTGCGGAGGGACTGGGCTTGGAGCTGTCCAGTGCGTGGGGAAGCCACGTTAGAGTCTCAGCGTCAGAGCCTGTGCGGACAGGAGTGCTGTAACCCAGCCAACCTGCAGCCTCTTCTTTTAGCAAGTCTCTTTGTCCTATAAATAGAAGTTGGCTCTTCTTGCAGAAGGAGGGACTGTTTGCTGAAATCGTTCTTTGGAAACGGTCCACATCCAAAGCCTGACCTATATTCTCTGCCGTCCAGGATGTAGCTGGGAGTGCGTACCTCCCCGAGATCCTGGACGAGGGAGAGCGGCCTGAGCTGAAGGGCCCCTAGGGCCTGAGACCTTCAGAGCAGCGTGGACGCAGCACGGGCCACACTTGCAGGCACCACTCTTGCCTGTTGCATGGAAACTAGCTTTATTTTGGAAGTTTGGAATTTTGGGTTCTTTCTTCAAGTGAAAATGCAATGACGTTTTTGTTTTGTTGTTGTTGTTTTGGGTGGAAAAATTATTTTCTCTCCACTTGCTTTCATTTCCTTCACTGACGCTCCCCCGCCTCTTACCCCCTCCGTCATGTAAAGTTTAAGGACATGTTAAACATATCGCAGTGTTTCAGAACCTAAAGGAAGGCTCCTTGGGAAGGACTGAACGTGGTTTGCAGGCCTACGGGTTTTGTTCGACAAAACCAGCTTGTGTTATTTCGGTCCTATTCAGACCACCGTTGACTACTGTGTCACAGTGTAAAAGCAAAAGTGAAGCAGGAATAGTAAACACATATTGTTTTCAAGAGGCACCAAGCTGTAGGAGCTGAAGCCTTCTGGGCAGGTGCTGCCTGCTGGATGTGACTGCTGGTCAGCTGGGAGCCAGGTGCCCACACTGCAGGTCAGGACTGCTCAGCATCAGGTAGGCCCAGGAGGACCCGAGCCAGTCTCCGGGGATGCCTCTCATTCCATTGTGAAAAAGAACACAAGATTTTTAAAAGTTAGAATGCACCAATTTAACTTATCTTCCAATACATTTTCTGTGGACTCTTGGAGCACCTCTGTATTTTGGCTGCACTGATGTAACATTTTACACAGGGCAGACTCATCTACATTGATAACATTCAGAAGATGGGGATGGTCTGGGGTCTGAGCTGGCAGAGGGATGAACTGCAAATGGGGCCCAGAATCTCCTCAGTGCCAAGACAGTGTCTGTAGCTTGGTCCTAGCTGCCGCATCACCAAAAGAGACTCATACACCTGCCCGTGTCCCATGGGTGTGTTGGGACAATGTCCAAATCACACCTTAGGAAAGTAGGTGTTGTCAGGCACTCAACAGCACATCAGTAAGTGCTAGACTGAGAACAGCAAACACACGACTGAGCCCCCCAGGACATCCAGAGTGGACACGGAGCCTGCACGATGTTGGCAGGGACCTGGGCTGCTCTCTTCCCCTACACAGGCAGGCATGTCTGCATTTCTCTATGCAGGCACCAGTGCAGCTGTCGTCAGCGCACGCGTACTACAGGGTGCTGCGGGAGCGTGGATGAGCCCTGGGCAGTCAGCCTTGCAGCATGGCCTGTCTGTGCCATCCTCCTCCCCAGCCTGGCGCAGGGCACTGACCACCTGTGAGAGAGACTGAGCAGCTGAGTTGCAATTTCAGCTGGAAACGGAGCTGCATTTTCAAAGCAAGAGGAGACGCAATCTGTGCAAATAGCCGCCGCAGGCCACAGCTAAACTGTGTGGTTTCCAGTTTACTGGCCGCTTCACCAGGATGCCGGGAAAACTGGGTATTCACATGCAAGGGATAGGGCTAGACTTTTATCTCACGCAAGAACTAACTCCAGACAGATCAAAGGCCCCAAACAACCGAGGTCTTCAAGGACAACAGAGGAACTAAGTGCCATGGCCTTGCATCCCGCAATGGTTTCTTTAATTCCACCAGAAAGCAGAGACAACAACAACCACCACCACACACGCACGCCAAACAACCACAGTATCAATTAGGCTTCACGCCAATGAAAGGTTTTATGCAGCAGAGGGCGCTATGCATAGCGAAAAGGCAACCTGCCCAGGTGAGGGAATGTTTGTCCACCACATGTCAAATAAAGGCATCATTATCTGCAATGTATAAAGACCCCCTGCAACATGCCAACAAAAACCAGGCCCGATCAAAAGTGGGCAAAAACTGAAATGGACATCCCTCCCAAGAAGACGTATGTAGTAGCAGACAGGGTAAGCTGCTCACAGGCTCCGTTAGGAAGATGCAGACCGGAAGCGTGCTGGGGCAGCTCCAAGAGGCTGGTGAGGACATTGGAAAGTGGGGGGCCCTGAGCTGTTCGTGGGAAAGTAAACCCCACAGCCAAGGCAGGAAATGCTGCTGTGCTTCCTCAGAATGCAACAGAATTCCCCGCATCTAGGAATCCCACTCTGGGAACACTCCAACGGATGCAAAGCCAGACTTCCCATTCCTTGGCTTCTGACCCGCTTCCTCCTAGCTTGTACCTGGGAGGCAGCCGAGGCTGGGTCAAGCACCTGGGACCCTGGCAGCCCTGGGGCAGGTCTGCGTGGGCACATGGGGCATGAACCTGCGGGCAGAGACCTTCATTGTGTGTGTGTTTCTCCCTTTGTGTATCTTTCTTTCTGCATTTGTCTGCCTTTCAGATAAAATAAAAAGAAATATATAGCTTTCAAAAGACTTATTTCTGAAGACTGACTTGACTTAAATTTGGGTGTGTGCAATTTCCCCTGCTCCTTAAGGAGGACTGTGTGTAGTGTAGACAGAACTTTAAGCACCGTGCCTTAGTTACGCAGCTGTGAGATGGGCAGTGCAGTTTCTAACATTAAAGCGTTTCGGGAAGTGAGCACAAGCTGCAGCCCCAAGGTCACCGTGCCAGGCTCAGTGCGCGCTGGTCGCCGAATGTGGTACATTTGTGATTAGATTGTCAAAGTCATTTATGGTGGAAAGCGTTACAAGCGTACTGAAAGGAAACTTTCAAATCAATTAAATTTAGTTGAGTTTGTCTGAGTAAACAAAAAAGTGAAAAGAAAATGATTCTTAAACCAGGCAGCTCCCAAAGCCAGCGTCAGTTTTGAGAAATGCAGCCGACAACACAATCAGACGGCACTTAGGGGAAAAACAAGAGCCGTGAGAAACATCTGAGTAGGCCTTAGTCAATCAGCTGCCGGTCGGGCCCAGCTTGGTGAGCTGGCTCTCGGGCCTTCTGCCAGCAACAGGGTTCTGCCACAGTGACTCAGCTCATGTCGGTTGGATCTCTTGGGCCCAGCACGGGCACCCAGGCCAGAGCCGTGGCCTTCCACCAATTTGACTTAACCATGTCTCATTCCGGGGGTGAATGGGCCATCAAGAGCATCGGGCACGAGCGTCACTCACCCCACACAACAGGAAACAGGGAGAGATAAGCAGGCTTTCCGAGTACAGAATGAGGAGCAGCAAGGAAGAGGCCGTGGCCTGCGGGCTGGAACCGTCCCAGCTCACCCTCTGCCGGCTGCGTGAGGTGCGTGGGTGTGTCCTGTTCAGAGAGCTCCTTCCCACACAAATGAGAGGGCTGTCGGGACGCAGAGCTGACGCTTCTGGAAGGGAGGATTCGCTTCAGTGTAAACTAAGGCCATCGTGCTTCTGCTTATCCCAGGCGAGACGGAATAAAGAGGAAGTTTACAATTTCCTTGCAAGAGTTATAAACTTCCTGCAGCCGCCTGGCCTCTAATTGCAGGATTTTGCAGGCATGGCCACACGCCGGAGAGGCTCAGCTCAAGGCAGCTTCCTCTGTGACACGGAGCGTGGGAAACCCTGCATATTTTGGCAATCGTTTGCCAAACTTGCATTTGAAGCTCAATAAAGAGTCTTGAGAGCTCACTGTAATTACCAGCACACAGTGGCACAGTCAGGGGCACATCTGCTTCCAATTTCTCCTGCATGGCCCATAATTCAGAGGGCGCCAAATGGTCCGCGGAGCTCCAGGCGCCAACCCTCACGCACCTCGGCCGCCCTGGGATCCTCTGCAGGAGATGGCCCCGGAGGACGCCCAGGCGTGGGCATCTTGTCCTAATCAGGTAGCGCTGCCAAATCTGGCCAAGAGAAATGCAGACTCCCCCCTAACTCTAGATTCCACTAGGACAAACAATTCTTAGTGTAGTTGTGTTCCATGCAACGTTGGAGCATAGTTCTACCTACCCACCCCCCCACCACCATTTTTAAAAGTCTTGATCAGAAACTCAAATTTATCCAAGTGTCCCATGTTGCCTCTGCCCACCCTGTTTTTCTGGGCGAGATGGCCAGGCCCAGGTCTGAGCAGGCAGCCTGGGTTCTGCAGGGGAGGGTCACCTGCAGGAGTTGGCAGGGCACCCTTGGATGGGGTCATGCATGGCCCTAGTGGAGAGCTGCCCATCCATGCATGGTGTGTACTTACATGGCAATCTGGTGGGCATCAGCCAACACAAATCACAGCAGAGCCAGGCAGGGAAGGAGCCCTGGAAGTACTCCACTGCAATGCAGCTTGCAGTGGCAGCGCCCCATGGCTTGGGCATTGCCTAAGGCCCATGGCACAGGAGTCAGACTACTTCTGCAATGGGGACTTGATGACCACAGCAGAGAAGTGGACAGTGAGGAAAGCTACCTTCTGGTCTCCTAAGGGAATCAGCTGTTGGCTACAAGAAGTCCACACAAGCATGTATGCATCCAACATATGCCCAAATGGTGAGAGTGATTCCAGCCTGTGCGCAATCCACAGGGAGCCCCCGGCTTTGTGCTTCTCCCGAGAGGAGCTGTGGGTGCCCTGCCAGGGGACCTGCTCTCTGCATGCACAGGCTTCTGGGTCCAGGCAGCTCATGCCCCATGCTGTGGTTTGCACCTTGCGGTCTAGTAAAGGTGACAGATGCAGTCAGTGCCTGGAGTGGTGCACTACCTGCACACAGGGCTCCATTCTGCCATCTGAGCTCTGTCATGGCCATGCTGAAGGAATCTGTGCTTGGGGACTGATGTCTGTCCCAGTTCTTAGAACAAGATCTGCTTTTGACACACAGTGAGCGGGACACTGGCTGTGCGGCGGTCAGGTCCGGCAGCTGGGTGACGCACACATGCAGTTTCCCTCTGATCCGAATTCTCTGCGTCTGAGCAGGTCACTGGTGCTGCAAATGCCCCTGAGCAGGTCACTGGTGCTGCAAATGCCCCTGAGCAGGTCGCTGGTGCTGCAAATGCCCCTGAGCAATTTTGACTGCAGTCTTAGGGGGCCCAGACTACACATGTTTTAAACATTCTGCAGGTAATCTCACTGCCCAATAAGATTGAAAAGCACAGGGAACAGGATATTGTGGGCTTGCAGGAGAGACCTAATCTCACTGAGACAGATGTGGGTCACGTTGCAATCACGAGAGGGGTCTCTGCGGGGCTCGCTTGCTCCACTCCTGTCTGTGTTCCTGGGTCTGCCGCATCAGGGATGTGATGCGACTTGGAACACAGGTGAAGGGAAGCAAGGCCAAAGCGCCCTTCCGGCTGCTGTTTGCCCACACGACTGCCCAGGTGCCATTCTTCGAGGTATCCCATCCCCAGGCATGGTTGCTTTCATCCACGAGGAAGCTCCAAAGCCCCCAGTCTCAGAAGGGTGAGTGGGGACGGGGAGGGAGGAAGGCGGGGCACAGAGGCTGCGGGCAGCAGTGATGGCATGCCTTCCTGCACTGCACAGAGGAGATGGCGCAGCTGACTCATGGGCAGCTCTTTGTACGGAGCTGATGGTCTCGGACAGGGTTTCACACCTGCACAGGCCCCATGGTAGGGAGGACCCCATGATGCCTGAGAGTCTGAAACTCACACAGAGATGCTTTCCTCCATCGGTGGCCTTCAACATGGGCAATGCAAGACTTGATGTATTTGAGACAGTTCCAAAGAAACTACACTTAACAAGACTGTGGCTTATCAAACGCGCGTCTCCACAAACAAAAAAACTTCTTAGGAACAAATACTGCATTTGCCTATTTTTAGACCAGTCTCACCAACCCCTGTTGACATCAATTCAAGAGAGTCTCTTACAACTGCAAGAAAATGTGCTGGCTGCTGCCCTAGGGGAGCAGGAGGGGTGGGGGCCAGTAAGGATCAGATGGGGCGTTCCCCACGGATGGCCTCGGTGGGGGTCCCAGCCCTTGAAGGGCAACTCCAGCCTCATGCCCAGGCCCCAAGGGTTACAGGTCGCCCCGAGTTCACCCCCACACCTTGCTGTGCTGGAAAAGGCACCAGCACAGTGCTCACAGCAGTACGAGCAAGCAAACATTTCTGTGGGCAAGTCAGGCTCCTGGTCCCCAATTCCCTTTCTGAGATAAAGTCAGCATCACCACCACCCCGTTTGCTCCTGCCCCATTCCAGGGCCACATTCTTCTTAGGACCCAAGAGGTGGCTCACATCCTTTTGTCACCCCACAGTGAGCTGCTCGGAGTGGCACAGCTTTGCCCAAGAGCCCAGCACAGGCTGCTCACCCTACACACTTTGGACAAGTCTCCAAAACTTCAGCAGGGTCTTGGCTTCCCATGATGGGGCCATTAAGCTTCTCAATTCTTTCTCATCACCTACCATAGGCACTGGGTCTCACCATGAGGGGGTCCCCAGGGTGAGGTCCTGGGGGAGAAGGGCGTGGTGTGCACTCATTCTTGGCTTGCTCTGCCACGTGAAGAAAGGGCCAGCCTGAGAGGGACGACACAGCTGTGTCCTCGAGGGCCACTACAGAAACACAGCAGCTGTAAGGCACCACTCAGCCTGGACAGGATACTGTGGGGCTCTTAGCTGCCCCCGGGCATGGGCAGCTGACTCTCTGCCCTGGAGACTGGGTGGAGTCTCTTGCTGCATTCGCTTCACGCGTTTAGAATGTGCCAGCTTGTCTGTAGCCTTCTCTGTGCCACACATGTTAACAGCCTGCTGGTGCTGAGGGGGAGTGAAGGCTACGGCCAAAGCTCTGGCCCCTGGCATCTGACTCCTACACGGATGGAATGAAGCTGGGCTCCTGGGTGGGTGTTAGCAGTGGCTTCTGAGACCGCAACCCCAGGCCCTCTGGTAAAAACCCGTGTTGTTCTTGAGATAATCAGCTCAACGACTGGCCTGCCGTCTCGCGCCCAGGTTCTCCTTGGGACAGAATGTCTGGCGACAGGACACACACCAGGAAGCCTGGGCCACCATCTGCCCTCTTTCTGTGACTTTGCTGTGACTTTCAAAGTTGCCTTCCCTTTCTGGAATGATGTTTTTCCAAATACAATAGGTTAGGGATTGCAGGTGTGGAGGGAGATCACAGAAATTATAGAATTTTCTTTCTCCAAAAGACTTTCAAAGTACCACATACCTTTCTAAAGTGTCAACTGTAAACTGTTCTTCATTTTTCCAAACAAACGCACCTCCTCCTGCATGTATCTATACTACCTTTCAGTCTTACTTATTGAGCCTTGGTATGCACTGACCGAAATGCTAAGTGTATTTTTAAACCACTAAATATTTGCCACACCTCATGAATGTAGTATTAAATCCTTAAAAGTCACCAAATACAATCATGGATCCTGGGATGTCTTCAAAATGGCTTTTGACAAACGGTTTGCTCAAGTCCAAACCCCTCCCTCTTCCTCTTGCATTCCTGCCATGAGCTGGCTGGAGGATTCCATCCCAAGTCCTGCTCTGGCTAGCGGCTGCCTGCTGGCTCCCTCCCTGGCTCCCTCTCTCTCACTCTGTTGCCTGGAAGTGGTGTGTCCAGTGTCTCAAGCATGAGCTGACTCCTGGGCTTCCCCGGAGTGTGACGTGATGACCTGTCTGTGCGCTGCCCTGCTGGACTCCTGTCCGTGGCCTGCAGGAGGGAGGGTGACCTTGCCCTTTCTCCTGGGACCTCCAGTAGTGCCCTGTGCACTGCCCTAATTCTTAGCTTGGATTCTTAGATCCTCAGTGCATTTTAATCATTTCTGTGCCATGTTCTCCGAATTCCTCCAAAGATCCCATGTGGAACACCAGAGTCAGTCCAAGCTGACTCCTTTGTTTTCTGTGTCTTATAGGCTGGACAGTTTGCTGGTCTTCCACCAGTGACATCATAAAATGATCAAGACTTAGGATCTGGGCCCCAGCATGGTAGCCTAATGGCTAAAGTCCTCGCCTTGCAGGCACCAGAATCCCATAAGGGCACCAGTTTTTGTCCTGACAGCCCTGCTTCCCATCCAGCTCCCTGCTTGTGGCCTGGGAAAGCAGTGGAGGACGGCCCAAAGCCTTGGGACCATGCATCCACATGGGAGACCTGGAAGAGTCTCCTGTCTCCTGGCTTCAGATCCGCTCAGCTCTGGACTTTGCGGCCACTTGGGCTGTGAATTATCAGATGGAAGATCTTCCTCCCTGTCTCTCCTTTTTTCACTGTATATCTGACTTTCCAATAATAATAAAAAAAAAAATCTTAAAAAAAAAAAGATTCAGGGTCTGGTTCGAACTTTCTGAAGTTCCAGAAAGTCACTTTGATTGTCTTAACTTGCCTTTCCTTAGTCATTGCTAACTTTGAGCCTCTTTTTAAAACAAATTTTGCTTTTATTTGAGGAGCAGAAGCAATAAGAGGTGGAGAGACCGAACCAGAGCGAGCTCGCCCACTGCCGCTGGGGCTGGGCCAGGCTGCTGCCGTGACCCGAGGACTCAGTCTGGGTCTGTCATGGGGGTGGTGGGAATCCAGCTAGTCCAGCTGTCACTTGATGCGCCCAGGAAGCTGGGTGCAAAGCAGAAGCTGCGACTCCATCTCTGCCACTTGGGGTGAGTGCAGCCCAGCCAGTGCCCACTCCGAATGGCACTTAGTTCCCCACCTGTGGGACTCGTGCGCCTGTGTTTTGCATGGATATTCCTCTGCTTTTTTGTTGTAGAAATTGGAGGGTTTTTATTCCCCAGGTCTGATACGCTTGTCAGACATTGGCTTATAGGCATTTCCTGCCTGCCTATAGCCTGTCTTCTCAAAACTTTCAAACATTTTAGACTTGCAAATAAATTACCAAGATAGCAAAGTCTTCATGGAGCCACTTGCATATCTCCAACGTGGTTAATGTTTAGGGCAGTCTGGTGCACTTGTCACAGTTAATAAATCATTATTAGACCAAATCCATTACACTGAAGAGAACAGAGTGCCCCGCCCCCGTTGCGGTCCCCTCCCTGGCTTCCACACCGTGCCCTTGGCATTGTCACTGGCTTGCCCCAGGGAGCCCCACAGCTGTGGCAGGTCTGCACAACTGCCATGCTTCTGCTGTGCGCCTTGCCTTCCCTGCCACACTCAGCTGCTCATTCACGTATGTCAATGTGAGCTCACGGGTATTTACTTAATGCTTTGGGTTATAATCCAATGCTATCTTCTTTACTTTGTGGTCTAATTCTTTCTGTTTGGGCCACTGGGAGCTCTTTCTGTTGGCTCCTGCGTCCCTTGGGCGCACGTAGCCCTATCACTGTGGAATTTGGGGGAAGAGGGCCATCCTTTTCTAGAGATACAAGATGCTCTAGGCTGCTCAGTACACTTCCCGTGTTCTCTGATGCCTGCTGTCAGACACGACTGCTAGCACAGACGGGCAGCTGGGTGTGATGCCTGCTGTGTGGTGTTCTCATCCTAGTCCTGTGGCTCATGGAGTGAGCTTACGGTTCCCTAAACGTTCCTGTCTATGACCCACCACGTGTATGCTAAGCTAGCATGGACTCAGTGGGGTCTCCAGCTCTAATCTCTTGATGCTCTCCAGTCACCCGCCCTTGCTTAGTTGTGTGTTCATGATAGAGGCCAAGGAGCCCAGTCCTGCAGTCCCTTCACGTAACGGTTCAACTCAAGTTTACGTATGGAGAAGTGAGCACGTGGCCCGGCTATGTGCCTGTGGGAACAGAAGCTGGAGAAGAGAGCAGCGACATGTGGGTCTTCCACCACGGGTCTCCCTGACTCCCTGCACTGCCCGGGCTGCTTAGCTCTCTTACTTACACTTCACCCCAGCCCCTTTGGTGCAGCAGGTCTTCCACACATTCGCAAGCATTTACATGAGTTGTGGGAGCCTGTTGCTGGATGGTATAGAAAGACTGGACTATTGCCTCCTCTTGTTGAGTGTTGCTGGTTGTTGCATTCATTTGTTCTAATGGTTTTCCAGGAATGTCTCATGACCTTGCAGTTGGAAATTCCCTGCTGGCAAATGTTCGGCATCTTCTCAATCTTCAGGGCATCTTTTACAGGACAATTTCAGTTCTAACCTTTGCCTATTCTTAAACCGGGTATAGCCTGGCATCTTCCATGGCTTTTCATCGGGAAGGCTTGGTGGGGTTCCTACACCTCTTCCTTCATCTTCTTGGCTTATGATGAGAAGCATGCTGCAGTTTCAACCATGGGTACCGGGATCCTCTTGAGTCCCTGCTCAGGTGAGAGGGGATCCGCTTTCCTGCCAGACATACAGGCAGGGCCTCAACTTGCTCCGAATCAAATGTGAGCAGAAGTGACCCAGTCCCACCGGCCCTTCCTCCTGCCCCTTCTGCGGAGTGTAGGCTCCCAGCCATGGTGCGGTCCCAGGATTAAGACTGCAGGAACCCGAGTTACAGCTCTGTGGAGGAAGCAGCTGCTGACCCAACACTTTTAGCTTGACCTCTGTGTCCATAGACAGGGAAATCTTATCTATTGGCCAAACTCTGTTGAACTGAAGCCATCAGGTGTTTTTCAAGCCTGTTGGATACAAAAGGCAACATCATATTAATCACTGTACTTTTAATCTTTGGCAATCCCCTTACCTGACAAATCTGTTTATGCTCAAGAAACGCAGACTGTATTTGATGGGAATCTAACCTAATTCTGATTCTGTGTTCAGGAGTAAAAATCAGAAAACAAAATCTCGTAAACTACATGAAATGCCGCACTATGCTCAGTGTGTGTGTGTGTGTGTGTGTGTGTGTGTGTATTACTATGTGTCAGCTACATTTTTTGGAACCAGAACTGGCACTTTGGCCTAGCAGCTCACACACCGGTTGGGATCACATTCTACATCCTACACCCTCTGGCTCCTGGCCCCAGCTTCCTGCTGAGGTGCACCCCGGGAGGCAGTGGCGGCAACTGCAGCTCAGGCAGGTGCGTGATCTGGGTTCACTTCCCAGCTCTGGCTTCAGCCCCACCACCAAGCTGAGTGTGTCTTGGGAGCGAACAAGAGAAGAGCTTTCTTTCTAGCTGTCTCTGTGTGTGTCTCTCTCTGTGTCTTTGTTTCTTGAATACATTTTTAAAAATGAAAAAATAAGACAAAATAAACTAAACCATAAACATTTCCAATGGTTTCAGAGTAATTTTTTAATTAGTTGGCGTTTGGCACATTCTGGCTCCTGCACGGCGGGCTGAGTTGGGCTCATTAGTTGGGACCTGGTAAAACATGGCTTTGTCAATGCTGCTTACATTTCTTCCCACACTGGTCCCGGGGAGAACCAGGATGCTGCAGAAACATTAGAACACCCAAGTTGAAGTCGAGACTGTAGCTGGGGGCCAGGCTCATGTGGAGAGTGAAAGCACCACGCAGTGGTTCAGGGCTGAGCTCTGTGCCTCACGGAGGGGAGCACCAGCTGCTCCTGGCACCCACTTAGGAGTGGGCCCTAGGAGCTCTGCCACGCTCTTAACAGTGGTATATCCCCACACCTTACATCACCTACCTCCAGACTCAGCGCACTGAGCCCCAGGGCTGGCATAACCATGTTCTGGTCATTTTCCCATTTCCGCTTTCTGCTCCTGGGGGTCTGTCCCTCAGCTTGGGGTGCTGACTCTGAGGACTGGGGACCCAACCATCTCCGCACTCCTGGATCTGTGCCTTGCACAGCTTGTTCTCCACAGGCATGTGGGCTTCTCAATGTCTTTAAACAGATTTTCTAGAAACACCATTCCTTGCATTCCTCAGGGAGAGGGTTTCTAGGAAGCACGCACATTTTCACTATCCAAGGCGCATTCCCATTTTATCGGTCCTATTTATTGAATGTCTGCCATATTTCAGGCAAGAACAACAAACAACCCAAACCCAGACGAGTCTGTTAGGATCTGAAGAGGATTTGGATTCCTGAATTCACGTAGACGTTTAAGCCTCAAAGTCTCATGTGAGCGGATTAATAGATGAACATTAATGATTGGTGGAGTAAGGGTGGAAACTTGGCCTGACCACTTGCGGCCATGAGGAGATGGTGTCACACCGACCTTCCTGACACTCAAGTTCTGCAGGCGAGGCAGGCAGCCAGTTAGAGTAAGACGTGCATGAGGTTCGGGGCCGTGTGAAGAGCTGGGGGAACCTCGTTCCCACAGAGAGCTCAGTCACTCTGGTCAGAGTTAGCAGAGGCAACCAGTCAAGCCATCTGAAGAATGACAAAGAGTCTTTGCAGACAGTCTGTAGAAACCTAAGAAGATAAGGGAGTACAAGGCAGAGACGGTGACACTCGGCCCAGGGACACCCCTGTCCCCTGCCATCTGGGGGAACTGTCCCTGGACGCTCAGTGGTGACTACCAGCTGGACTTGGTAGGCCATGAATATTGATTGCATATTTTCCATGGTCCCTTGCTGGAGAAAGCCAGATTGTGGTAGAGGGGCAGGCAGTGGGCTTTCCCCCACTTGCAACTCCCACTTACAGAAGGCATCTGGGTGGGACCCGGCGGAGGCGGCACCCCATCACACCATGCTCTGGGGGTGCACCATGGCTGCTGTGATGGCCTTGGCAGTGGAGGTCCGGAGACTGCTTCCTGAGGACTCATTGAGTTAGAGCACTTTGCTGCGTAGGTTCTGCAGCAAGTGAACACCAGCAAATCTCACTCCTCTCTTGCTCTGAGCTGTGGACATGCATTACTGAGTGGTGGTGGCCACGAGGCAAGGACATGTCCCTCCAACAAAGCCTCTGCTCCATCAACAGAGATCCTGGTAAGACAGTGAGGAGAGTCACCTCCCGTAATTGCTGGGCATTGAACGTGGCCTCCAACCCACACAGCCAGAGTGGAAGCCTACAGTCCAGGGGGTAAAACAAATCCCAGGCCATTCAGTGGCTGACCACTAAGCCATTCTGACCCCCGAGCAACCCATGGAAAGGCAGGAAGACAAATACAAGGACATAGAACTCAAAGAGTCTGAATACTGCAGGAAGAAGACTTGACTCAGTTAATGTACTCAATAACTGGAGAAGCAACGCCGAACAAAGCCACCATGGAGACTGGCAAGGGATTGTGGTGCTGTTGTAATGCTAGCTTGGGTTATCCAGTCCTTTAATCATCATGATTTTGATGGCAGAGAGATGCAGAAAGAGAGACTGGCAGACTCAGGGAGAGAGAAAGAGAACCTGTTATCTGGTTCACTCCCCACATGCCTGCCAAGGCAAGACAGGAGATGCCAGTTCAAGCCTGGGTCTGCCACACGAGTTGCAGGACCCCAGGCACTTGACCCATCACCTGCTGCCTATCAGGGTGGCCTTGGGAGGTGGGACTGAGCAGGACTCGGACCCAGCTCTCCAAGATGGCCGCAGTGTCCCAGAGGAACCTCAGCCACTACCAAACACGTGCTCCCAGTGTCTGGCTTTGAAAACCAGTGTGTGGGGCCCGGCGGCGTGGCCTGGTGGCTAAAGTCCTCGCCTTGAACGCCCCGGGATCCCATGTGGTGCAGCTCTACTCCCCATCCAGCTCCCTGCTTGTGGCCTGGGAAAGCAGTCGAGGACGGCCCAATGCATTGGGACCCTGCATCTACGTGGGAGACCTGGAAGAGGTTCCAGGTTCCCAGCTTCGGATCGGCACGCACCGGCTGTTGTGCTCATTTGGGGAGTGAATCATCGGATGGAAGATCTTCCTCTCTGTCTCTCCTCCTCTCCGTGTATCTGACTTTGTAATAAAAATAAATAAATCTTAAAAAAAAAAAAAAAAACCAGTGTGTGAGATTTCCAGGCCCTCCACAACCAGGAACACTCAGGTAACCTGCAGCAGGCCAGGATGGAACCAGACTGCAGAGAGCCACTTCAGAGCAGCTCTGATAAGCACATTGAAATCCAAGAAAATCACTTCTGAATAAGTGAAGATGATGGGGTCATAACGGTTCACCGAAGGGCATATACTGACAGAGAGAGAGAGAGAGAGAGAGAGAGAGAGAGAGAGAGAGACTTCTGGGGTAGGAAAGTAAAATACTTCACTTAAACAATTAACTGGAGGAGTCCCAAAGTAGACCTGACCTGGAAGAAAAGCAAGGCAGTGAGGAAGGCAAGCCCGAGCCACACCCGGAGGTCACTCCTCCCCCTGTAGGGAGCCAGGCTCTGCCAAGCACCTGGCCCCGAAGGGCTCATGACGCCCTACCTTCCCTTCCCGTCCCTAGGGCCCCTCTGCAACAACGTCATGAAAGCGGAATTACAGCCTGGGCAGCTGCCAGGAGCTGGGAGGCCACTTCAGGCAGAGTTCTCAAGGAAATATAAAAATACAGTAGAGCAGATGGGCTGCTTGACAACACTGCAGCCTCCGGCGCTGGAGCAAACACCGGGGAGCCCCACTCCCGACTCCGGCACAGCCACACCAAACCTCACATCGATTGACGTCACATCCGGTTACCCAATCTACCGCCTTGGTTTCAGCAAGTGACGGCAAGGCAGGCAGAAAGCAGGAAAAAACAGCCGAAAAGGTAGGGGCAGTGAAAGAACCAAATTCTGAGCCACAGCCGCCAAAGGAAGCGCTATTCCGGGAATTCCAAGGAACTGAAGAAAGCAGCAGGCAGCAACGGAAAAAGGAGACCGCGTCAGGAATGAATGGAAATAAAACCGAAGGCCAGAGAGGGAAACGAGGCATCAAAGGAGCCGAGAGAAGCAGCGATCTTAAAGCAAAGTGGACAGAGAAAACAATAAAAGTTCAAATAAACTAGAACAGCATATTCAAGAATAATGTGACAATTGCAAAGATGAAACATTTGTGCAAGTGGAATAAAGAGATGAAACAAAATATAAAGAAGTGATTTAGATATGTAGTGACCAAGAACTTCCAAAACTAATGATAAATTCCGAACTACAGATCAAAAAGTTCAGCTTTAGGGCCCAGCACAGTAGCCTAGTGGCTAAAGGCCTTGCGTTGAATGCATCTGGATCCCCTATGGGTGCCGGTTCCAATACCAGCAGCCCCACTTCCCATCCAACTCCCTGCTTGTGGCCTGGGAAAGCAGTTGAGGACGGCTCAAATCTTTGAGACCTTGCACCCATGTAGGCGACCCGGAAGAGTCTCCTGGCTCCTGGCTTCGGATCGGCTTAGCTCCAGCCGTTGCAGCCACTTGGAGAATGAACCAATAGACTGAAGATCTTCCTCTCTGTCTCTCCTCCTCTCTGTATATCTGACTTTTAAATAAAAATAAATTTTTTTAAAAGTTCAACTTTAACACCCCAACTTCCACACCTAAGAATAGCACCTTACTAAACAGAAGCGGAGGGGCTTGCTTTGGGTTGAGCCCCTCTTGTAGATGCCAGCAGAGCAGTCAACGCCCTCTCGTGGATGCAGGGCCGCGGACTAGCACATTTACACAGTTACACAGAAAGAACAGATTAGTCAAGACAGTCTTGAGGAGGAGATTTTTCTGGATGAATGTGACCCAGCTTCAAGGCTTCTAGAGTGGGCTCCGCCGGCCCGGACACAGTGCAGACTCCTGGGTGGAAGGTGGCACAGAGGCTAGGACGAGCAGGGACCCAGCTCCTGCTCTCAGAAGAGGTGCCCTCCGGTGCCAAGCGCTCATGCTGGGTGTCAGAGTGCCCTCCGGTGCCAAGCGCCCATGCTGGGTGTCAGTGCCTGCAATGCGCACGGCGCGGCAGGTGTCTGCGCTCACCAGGGCCTCCTCAACAGCCGACCCTGAGCTGTTCGTGTCCCCTTTGCGCTGCCTTCCTGCCTTCTGCCCGCTTCATGCCTGCTCTGCCCCGCGGGTGCCCGCTCAAGCACCACGTCCTTTGCTGTCCTCCGCTCTCTGTCCATGTGCAGCTGGACTTTCTGGCAGTCCCATGGGCACATCAGGTCTTCCCGTGGCTGTCCCACAGGTCCCTGGAGTCATGACACTTTATTGTATCCTTCTGATGCAAGAAGGCTTGGGAGACAGCAAAAGCACATACTCACGGTGAAGACCATGTGCCGAAACGCATGGCACGTGCAAGAAGTGCTTTGTGTCTCAGTAATGAACATTACTTGTTCTGGGCCAGGCACGGTGTCAGAAAGCTGCCAGACACGATTTGTGCCCTCATGGAGCCTGGTGGGAGGTGAGCCAGGCTTCACCCCCTCCCACAAGTGCCCTAGGATGCAGCCATCGAGTCAGGGCATGCAGCGCCCTGTGGTTTAAGTTGTCTTGACTGGCACCCATTTGGCACCTTGTACGTGTTGAAGTTAGGAGACTTTTCTTTCTCCACTGTTTGTTTTGTTTGTTTTAGATTCAGAATGAATGGAGGCGGGGTTTAGGATGGCATGGCCAAACAATGAGAACTGTGACCAGCAAGCCCTTGTCTCAGGGGAGACTGGGAAGGGCCGGAGAGTTGGGCCAAGCTCGTCACGAGTGTCAGAAAAGAAGGGCAGTTGGCCTAAACTTGATCGTGGGCCATCAGAGCTGTGCACTCCCTGAACCCAGATGTGCCGTGGTGAGGCAGTTCCTGCAGGACGCCGGCCGGGCTTCGCCGAGTGGCTCCACGTGACCCAGAGCCGTGGTGTTTCTGAATGCCCTGATTACCGCAGTCACTTTCGCCTGAGCTTATTACACAGCAACCTGTGAAAAATGTAGGTAACTTCAGGAAATACTGTGATAGCCAATATTTGGTGGAAGTTTGCCATGGCTCATTAGGAATCACAGCATAAAAAGAAAAAACATCCGAGAATAGAACATGTTGTTCCATTCTGCTTGCTTCTCTTACATCAGCGAGCAAATCTAAGCGGAGAGCAGCAGCTTGCTAACAATGCAAGGGCAGCGTGTTGTGCAATGGGCAATGACAGTGCAAATCAGTGCTCACCCCCGTAGACCACAGCCACCTGCTGCCACCTGCCGCCACCTGCCGCCACCTGCCGCCACAGCCAAGTTCCTACAAGCCAAGGTTGACATAAAGACGCGGTAAAAGACAATGGCCAGGGTTCGGCAATGTGGCCTAGTGGCTAAGGTCCTCGCCTTGATCCCATATGGCTGCTGGTTCTAATCCCGGCAGCTCCACTTCCTCTCTGTCTCTCCTCCTCTCAGTATATCTGACTTTGTAATAAAAATAAAATAAATCTTAAAAAAAAAAAAAAGACAATGGCCAGTACATGACTGTCTAACATGAGGAAGGGTCTTGTTACAGGACGGGGTAGGTTTGACAAATCATACACTTCATTTTTTGGATGAGTTCATCCTGAGGGCAGACCCAATGAAATACAAGAGGAAACAGCTGAAGGAATCCTGTTTCTGTTAAGCTACTGAGCAAAGCGCAGGCTATGTTAAGGAGATTCTGTGTGCAGCCCTGACAGTGTGAACTTCGGTGTGAGGCCCGACGGACCCAGAGGCCAGGCATGCTGCCCCCAGCCGCCCCCTTGGGTGCGGGCTACCTCCTGCTCGCGCACCTGGGAAGGCAGCAGCTTTGCCAGGCGCTCCGTGGGATACCTGGCTGGCCTGGTATCCACCAGGGGATCCACCTAGCTGGCCACTGCAGTCATTTGGGGGTGAACACCCAAACGGAAGATCTCTCTCTATTTCTCTGATGCTCTTTCAAATAAATTTAAAAATCAAGTACATAAATACATCTTGAGAAATGACAGTTTCCTAATGTCTGTAAGCACTTCATTTGTCAATTTTAGACAAACTCAGCACTGCTGTGTGGGCAACTGTGTCCAGTCATATACCCTTGTCGGGCTTCCTGGAAGCCGCAGTCTCTTGGGAAATGCGATTCCAAGTGCATTGGTCCCACCATTTCATGACCTTAGAGACTAGCAATTTGTTGCAGGCGGATTCTGAAACACGTGTCTGAGCAGCTGTGCAGCAGGCTGACTGACCTGCTGAGTCTGGTGGGACATGCTTCCCCTCCCTGGCACAAGGCTGTTTCTGCGGTCGGGTAGAAGGGACGCCAGTGCCCAGGTATTCACTGGGGTTCACACACCTGCCACTGGCCGCCAGCTGCAGGTGTCCCACTCAGTGCACCTCAAGGCCATGGGGCTCACAGAGCTAAAACGGGGCAGGGATGGGCAAGGATGGGCAGGGGAGGTCTGGGGTATAGCTTGGTAGTTCTCACAATTATTCTTGAGATCCCTTGGCAGGAAGCAAGAGATCAGGGGGTTGGTTGGAACAAGGTGCCCAGGGATGTGCCCTGCACCAACCAGAGCTTGTTAAGCTATTAGGCCTCCGTATTTGGAGTAGGTTACCTGTGAGCTTATGTGGCCCTGGGCCCCAAGCTTCCTGATTTTATAGCCTGCCCTTCTTCCTTCTGTGACGGTGACATGCCACTTTCATGCTTACAAACCTGTTTCCCTCTAAAATATGAACAAGAACCTGACCTTGTAGTGTGATGGGCAAAGCTGCCACCTTCACCCCCAGCAGCCCATGTGCTGCCGGTGAGTCCCACTGCTCCACTTCCAAACCAGCTGCCTGGGAAAGCAGAGGAGGATGGCCTACATGCTCCGGCCCCTGCGCCCACATGGGAGTCCCAGACGCAGCTCCTGGCTCCTGGCTTTGGCCTGGGCTAGTCCTTTTGTGGGCATCTGGGGAGCGCAGCAGCAGATGGAGGATCTCTGTCTCTCTCTCTCTCTCTCTCTCCTTGTTTCTCTGTAACTCTGCCTTTCAAGTAAATAAACAAATGTTTCAAAAAAGAAAAAGATGGAATTCTTGTTAATCTTGGAGTGATGACACAGAGAAAATTCGGATGTACATATCCCCAAATAAAGCTCAATGTATGGAAAAATCATCACAGAGCAACCCCTTCCACAGGGTCTGGCAGTCAGAACCTGTGAGGTCCCCGAGTCACTGCCTTCCCAGTCTTAGTGCCATCCCGGTAGCGCATGGCTCTCTGTGTGTTTGTTTTTAGACTTCACTTCCGTTGAGTAATGTAGACTGCAGTATTTATGTCATGTCTCGCAGTCTCATCTCAAGGAACCCACATCAAGGACTTGCACTCCCTTTATGAGGAGGGACCCTCCCATTGCATAACCACATGCATTTACCCCTATAAACGTCTACACACACTTGGCCCAGTGCCAGCCGCGCTGTTACCAGTACCATCTCAAGCCACTTTCTGACGTGTTTCTCTTGGGAACTTGCCTCCCAGAAGAGGAGTTGCAGGTCTCTTGAAATGTGGACATTCATGTCTAGCTCTTTCCTATAGATGCTCTACAATCATTTGGATGGTCTCCAACGTTCATCAACGCACTCAACATCAGCGTGTGCGTCACGACGGACGTTAGCCGCTCTGGCGTCGTGCCCTGCTCAGAGTGACTGAGTACAATCACTCCAGTGGGTCG
Source organism: Ochotona princeps (assembly GCF_030435755.1). NCBI lineage: Eukaryota > Metazoa > Chordata > Mammalia > Lagomorpha > Ochotonidae > Ochotona > Ochotona princeps. The sequence continues at coordinate 3,079,228 of NC_080851.1, forward strand.
GAACTTTTATCCTGGATGCTGGGCATGGTCAGATAGGAGCAGGTTTTGAGTTACTCTGGGTCCTCTTCCCCTCCCTCGGTGTTGGTGCGCAGTCAAAATTGAGCAGATGGTGTGGAGTAGAAAACAGAAGTAATTTCCTCTGTAGGGTTGGGAGCCCACAAGGTCCTCCTGGTTAGAAACCAGACAGAAGTTCGCATGTCTTCCTTGGGTCTCTGCCTGTGTGCTCCTGCTTGCCGACGTCCTCCGTATCACGCAGCTCGAGTTGCTTCTCCGTGATTACGCCTGGCTTTCTGGGAGGCTGTTTCCCTGTCGCCTACTCCTGCCTTGCCCTCCAGGGTGAAGAACTCCAGCTGTGGGAGAGCGACTGGGCCCCTTCTCTATGGATTTGTTTCTCCATGTTATGCAGTGATGTCTGCTTTGGAAAATCAATAAAATGAAAACTTTAAAAAGTGGTTTCAGGATCTATTCCAATTATACTGGTTGAAATGTGGTTTCAATGCTGAGAAAAATCTTACTATAAGGACAGTTAAACTCTACTTAAAACCCAAACCAACTTTAGATTTTATTTTTGTGTTAAAATTAGATCTTGTGAAAAAAAGCTTTTAAGGTTGCAAGGGCAGCTATTTGGAAAGATTGGATTTTTATTGTTGGCTTTTGATGGCACATCACTTGGCTCATGGTCTGTTAGAATTTTTGCTCTCTGATTTAAAGACAGCCATCACTGACCCACTGAAGCATCAAGGTTGCCCAGTGATCCCCACGTTGGAGCCTGGGCAGAGATGAACAGTGATTCACACCGAAGACATCTTCCTTGGAAGTCAGCAAAACCATACATGGGCATGTAAACAGGAACTCTGATCCATCAACTGAGACGGACTCACGGTCTCACGGTCAAGTCTCAAGGTGAAGGGTGCAGGGAAAGCTCCTCCCACGGATAAGCTAGCTGCCAGGAAAGGCAGAGCAGTCTCCAGAGCAAGGGCCACCCTGCAGGTGCGAAGGCTTGATCAAGAGGAGCCCGCACGGGTTGAGGGGGAGGACACAGCCCGGCCTCTTCTTGTGTTCCCCACGGGCTGGAAACATCATGAACATGGATTTATTCTGCAGACTCCAGACTGCTGTTCCTCCCCCTCAGAAAAAGAGAAAGTTCCAAACATTTCCTCCTTGAGGAAAGAAAGGGGTACATTCCACCAAGAGGCATCACGAGCCTCAAAGCCAAGAGGATCAGCTCTGTGGCATAAACACTGCAGCCAGTCCCTGAGGGGTTGGGTAAGCCACACCTCTGAGGACAGCATCACGCTGAACAGCACCAAAACCAACATGTAGAGCACTCCACCTGACAGTGGATAGCACATGCGCTCCCCACGCTCCCAGGGCACCTTCACCTCAGAGCTATGTCTAGGAGCCAAGGCACACCTTGACAAGTACGAGTCAGAGCCAGCTCAAGTTCCAGTGCACCACCGGGCTTGACTAGGGATCAGGAACAGAAAAATAATGGGAGGATGTTCACATGCCTGGGGGTTCCACAATGTATTTCACATGGGCCAAAAACATTTTTTGAACTAAAACAAAGTCAAGAAAGCACTTTATCAAAGTTGAAGGAATTCAATGAAAGAAATGCTTAGAGGAAACTGCTTACAGCTTTAAGTGTATAAATAATGACATTTGCAATTTAGAAAACAAGGAAGTTATGATCAGTCATCAAGTTTTTCACCACTATGAAACCAGTTCAAGAACAGTAATTTCAAATTAAAGCAGCAGAGGAAGTGACAGTAGAAAATCAGAGACCAATGGAACTGAAAAAAGGCAATCAAGCGGGAATATTCGCGAAATCATACCTGAAGGGTTGAAAGATCAGTGAAATTGGTCCATCCATAACCGGACTAGCCAGGGAAACAGACGACTCAAACGACCATCATCGCAAATGAAAGAGGAGCCATCAGTACTGTTCCCATGGACGTGAGTCTAACAGACATGGACGCCCACAGTCTGACATCTCTAAAGGAAAACTCGCCTAAGGAAAAAAAATATCCTGAATAGGTTAATGCCTATTAAATGAACTGAATCATTAATAAACTTCTGGTAAAAAAGCATCCACCGGTGTGTTCTTAACTTCTACCAAGCATCTCGGGAATGAATGGCACTCATTAATCTGACAAAGCACAGGGGACGGAATGCTTGGTGACACACTACACGAAATCCTCATTGCCCTGGCAGCTAAACCAGATAAAGACCATTGATGTACATCCACTGATACCTTTCCAGCTGGAGGCCCTTGTTTTGGAGCAGCGCTTGCATCCCATGCAGATGCTTCACACCCATTCCAGCTCCCTGCTGATGTGCCTGGGAAAGCAGCAGAGGCTGGGGGAGGCCTTCGGTCTCTCTGTCCCTGTGGCAGATTGGATGAAACCCCTGGACCCTGATGCTGGCCTACCTACCTCAGCCCTGACGTTGTGGAAATCTGGGGAGTGAGCCAACGGATCAAAAGTTGTCTTTCTTTGTCTCTCAGTCTTTCTCTGTAACTCTGCCTTTCAAATAAGTAACACAAAAATTAGGCATTTGACTCTTTTAAAGTGTCAAAAGAATCATACACCACACTAAATGGGATGTATTGCTGACTTACAAGTTTAGCTTGACTTAAAACATGAACTTCTATAACTCACAAACTATCAACAGAGAAAAAATATCATGCAGCATACCAAATGAGGCATTAAAGGCATTTGACAAAATCTACCAGTTATTCGTGATATTGTAATAGTAACTCTTGACCACCTAGGGCTGGAAGAAGACCCTTAACTCAACAAAGAACATCTGTAAAGAATCCTAAAGCTGGCATTATACTGTATTTTGAGATACTGGACAATGTGCCTTAAGGTAAGAGTTGTAGCTCTGTAAGACAAGGGTGCCTGTGTACACACCGCCTTTCCGAGCTGTACACGAGGTACAATCGTGCAAAAATCAAGAAGGGCAGGTGACAAGTACAGAGACTGGATGACAGAAATAACAACTATTTCCACGGATGAGCTGGATCTCTGTGTAGAGTACACAAAAGAATCAACGAGAGTTATTCTGGAGTTAGTAAGAAGGTTAACACACAAGAGTTGTTTTCCTATCTACCAGAAATGTGTAAGTGGACTTGAACTTAAAACAGAACAGCAGAGTGGGCTTACCCTGGTGGTCAAGACTTTCACATTCCACCCTAGCGTGCCTCAGTGTGGTGTCCAGGTCTAGCTCCTGAGTGCAGCTTCCAACTACCCAGTGACAGACCAAGTACTGGAGCTCTTGCGCCCTGTGGATGACCCAGAGGGCTCTCCGGCTCCTAGCTCCGGCCCCAGCCCAGACCCAGTCATCTTTGGGCATCTGGGGAGTGAACTGGTGGAATGAAGCCCAAGGTCCCCTCTCTGTCTCTCCTTCTCTCTCGCTCCCTCTCTCGCTCTCCCTCCTTAAGTAAATACATAAAACCAAGTGCAAGATCCCTGAACAATGGAGGGAAGCTCTGTGTTCGTCGCGGGAAATGTCACTATGGTTGAGGTTCAGCTCTGCTGTGACTTTTAGATTCAATGTATTTCCAACTGAAATTCTGTTTTGTAGATATTGGTAAATGGATCTTAGATGCTTTGTGAAAAGTCGCGAGTCCTGGAATAGCCAACATCATTCTGAAGGGAACAAGAAATGTGTATGGCTCACATCCTCCTATTCTGTCTTACTCTAATGCTGTACTATTTAGCACATAGTTAGGTCAACAGAACAAAAGGGGAACCTTGAAACAGGACCACGCCAGGCAGGCCAACTGACAGCCGACACCGGAGCAGGGGCCAAGCCACTGACAACGGGGCTCCCGCCACACGGCCTTCTGCCACATGGGCCTTCTGCGGGGAACAGGCATCCAGGCATGACTCTGCCTTTGACGCAAAGGAACTCGAAGCTGAGGGTCAAACTATCTTCTCAAAACAATGAGATTTCCTGAAGAATTTCTAAGAAATCTAGATGACCCTGCGTTAGGCAATGGGTTTAAAATAGAATAGCAGAACTAAAATCTATGAATTAAAAGTGTTGAGCTTAATTAAATTTAAATCAGCTGAAAAAAGATAATGTCAAATAGAATGGAAGCAACAAAAAGAGTGAAAACTTTCAGCAAATACATTGGATTCAAAAAATTGTATCCGAGTACACCAGAGCTCCCAAACCAACAAGAGAACATTTGCCAAACACTCAGGGGTCTGAGCAGCCACCTTACCCACCCAGCTACAGCACTGACGGCCGCTTCACCCACCCAGCTACAGCACTCAGCGGCCGCCTCACCCACCCAGCTACAGCACTGACGGCCGCCTCACCCACCCAGCTACAGCACTCAGCGGCCGCCTCGCCCACCCAGCTACAGCACTCAGTGGCCGCCTCACCCACCCAGCTACAGCACTCAGCGGCCGCCTCACCCACCCAGCTACAGCACTGACGGCCGCCTCACCCACCCAGCTACAGCACTGACGGCCGCCTCACCCACCCAGCTACAGCACTCAGCGGCCGCCTCATCCACCCATCTATACAAGCAGTGAAGAATCACGTGAGGGATGTATGGTTCTACTCATCTCTCTTCATCTCTCGGGATGACATGAACAGCTGTCACCCCTGCTCATCACCCACCGACACTAGCCACACCTCTCACTGACACTAGTATCAATTGGCAAGCTTGCAGAACAATAAGAACTGTCATTCCCTGTGGGTACGAGTGAAGAATGGTCCAGTTCCCCGGGCCTCTTTCCTTAAGACAATGAGTACATGTTGCCTTCACTCATTCCTCCTGGACTTACTTCCTGAGGGAATGTGGGGCGTTCACTGGTGCTGCAGTGCAGGTCCAGTCAAGGACGAGGAAGCCAAGTGCAGCAAGGTCAGCTTTAAGGAAGGGATCCTCCTGCAGGCCTGCCTGGGTGTCGGTGGATGGAGGACTCCGGGGGTTCTGCAGGATCAGCAATGACAGACCTGTGTGTCTGTCCCAAGCCCACTGGGTCATGTCCACCCACACAGCCTTTGCAGCGCCTCTCCAAGTCTCTGACAGTCACTGACTGTGGTCACCTCTGCCCCTCACAAGGTCTTCAAGTGGTGGCTGTGCGAAAACTCAGTGTTGGGGGCAGCACGATCCAGGTCAAATGAACAAACTGGCTTAGCCATAAACACCTCCTAATGGTGAAGTCTTTCAGTTTTATGAAACCATATGCATTCATTCTGTTTAACAAACACTCCCGCTTGCTACCATGATCATACACAGTAGTCATGGAAGTCTTGACTTCTTTGCTTGACAGTATGTCAGATACAAATGGGAGAAGTTTCCAGAAAGCCTAGAGCCTCCTGAGAAATTAGATCATGCAACTGCCCAAGGTTGTAGTGTATGAGCCTCTGTCGCTGAACAATGGCTCAGCCTGGTAGAAGGGTGCCACAGGGCCACCTGGCAGCTGGAGACCCCTGCTGTGCCATGGCCAGCTACACTTTGGGAAGGAAGGCAGCCTTGGTGTTCCGATCCCGTGCGAACAGTCTGAACTTCTGATTGGGCTGGATCTTCTGCCTGTGGGGCTGAGGGGCCGCTGGCCTGGGGCTGCCCCGGGAGACCAGAGTGAGAGACGCGGATTCTTGAAAGGCTTCACGCCTTCTTCTAGGCAGCTGGAGATCTTGTCTACCTCTTCCCTTGGAGTCCAGAAGTTTCTCTTGCTTAGCAATGAGCTGTTGCTACTTTCCCTCCAAATTAGATTCAATGGGCCCTACACAGGTGGTCCTGCTTAGTGAGAGACCAGGGAAAGGCATTAGGACGTGGCCGAGCTATACCTGCTGAGGGCCTCCTAGGACAGCTGGAGGGGTCAGAGCTGACTCTGTGCCAAGCCTGTCTCCCACTTCATCTCCCAGTAGACCCTCGCTTGGGATGGGCCGTGGTTCTTTCACCCAGTTGGTGGCCTCCTTGCTGTCATCCCAATGCAGCCATTGGCCAGGGTGCTGCTCCTTGGTCTTCCCTTCTTTGGCCACCTACAGCCAACCCTTCAACGTCAAGCCAGGGCTCTTTTCAGTGGACCCTCAGTGGAAAACCTAAGTCAACTCTCACCAATGACACTCAGCCTGTTATGGGGTGCAGCCAGTGATAGCCAGCACCCATTGACAGTGGGCTAAGGAGTTGATTAGCACTTATTGAGCTGGGCAGGAACAGGAGCTGGGCTTGAGGCTAAAAACACCTAGGCTAATTGGACTCATCTGTACCCAATATCCTGGCTAAATTAGGACGTGGGAGGGAAGAGTATATAAAGAGAGGTGAAGGAGCAATAAAGGAGACTTCGCAGAGACTTCTACCATCACTGGTCTCCTGTCGGTGCTTCACCCCCACTCTCTCCCTGTCCATGTTGCTGGCTCTGCTGGTCGGAGCAATCATGGTCCCTGTGTACTGCTTAGATGGGACAGTGGATATAGTAATATTGCTTCTGGTTTGTGTGCTATCAGGAGTTCCAGGAGAGGTGAAGCCTAGCAGTGATGGAGTGTGGGCAGAGAAGCCAGGGAAAGGTGAATGTCTACAGCTTTGTAAATGTGTCCAGGTTATTCATTGCATGTCTCTTAGGATAACTTACATTGTTGGGGAAGCTAGGACATAGGTCCTCAGCTTAACGGATAGATTAAGGGTAATGACCATTTTTTCCCCTTTTGGATTATGTTTGGTTGGATTATGGTTGGATAGCTATATGAATTTGTGATTTGCTATTTCTAGTATGCTCTATTATCACCAAGCTTGGTTAATAAGGACTCCTTAATAAACCTTAGACATGTCTGGAGTGATCTCGCTTGTACCCCGTAACAAGCCCACCCTCCCATTTCCCCTCATGGCTCCTGCTTCCCCAGGACCCTTCCCAGGGGGCCCTTCTTTTGGCTAATCAGCATTCCCTGCATGCATTTGCCTCAAAGCAGTCCTCTCTGATTATCTGGAATAGCAGCTGTCTAATATCACCTGCAGCATGCCCTGCCATAGCCCCTGAGCAGTGTGGTGGGGTAGAAGGCAAGAGGCTGCATCCACTCCATGGCCCAGAAGTGTGGGGTCCTCACTGCCCTTCACTCTACCTCCCCCACTCATCGTGGTGGGTCAGATTCTGTTATGTCTCCACCCCAAGGGGAAATGGTCAGTGACCCCAGGATCTTGCTAGGCTAGCAGCAAAAACGAGAAGGTGGAGTAAGCGATGAAGGAGGCTCCAGAGTCCATGAGTGGTGGTCTGAACAGGGTGGGCCTCAAGCTGCTCTCAGCCAGGGTCCTGCTCTGGCCCGCTGGGGTGCTTGGAGGCCTGCCGTCTTGTGCATGCCCGGTTAAGCCCTGACAGGCAGCGAGGGTTGCAAGGATCGTGAAGATGAGAGCAGGCTGCAAGGCTGGCATTTGACAGAGACTGGCTGGCAAGCAGGCTAGTGCGGAGCTTGGCAGTGGTAAGCTTTCCTGGGGTTTGAGTAGACGCCAACGGCTCAGGTGCAGGACGCCCCTGGACATTGGGCTGGAAGGGAGCATATGCTGCTTCCTCTGATGGAACCTGAGTTAGCAGTGAGAACTGTCAGCTGTCAATCCAGATTGCATCCTTTGGGATCAGTCCTTCTGGGGGCTGCTGCTTGGCCTCTGCGTCAGCGGCTACCAAGAGCCATGTGCCTGACTATGGATGGCATGCCGCACGCGTCCTGGCTGCTTGCTGCACACTGCAGGTCAGTGGTCTGTTGGCCAGCATTCAGTTGTATATCCACTCACTCATATGTTTGCATACCAGCATGGGTAGACCGCAGAGGGATGGAGGGACTGAAATGGGGAGAGGAGAAAGGTGGGAGGATTGGAGAGTGAGAGTGAAGGGCTGGAACGCAACAGAGCATTTTCCTAGAGGCCACGGGGAACACCTTCAGGCACAGGGTTGTCCTGAATCACGTTTGGAGAGGACTGGGTTGACTTGCTCAACTGCCTTGCCTAGAGCTGTTGTCGGCACACAGCTGTGTAGGGGAGAAGCAGTTGGCTGGAACAGATTTCATTGGAAGCAGAAAGGAAATGGCAGTGATGGTTTGTCTCACGGGTACCTCTCTAATGTGTACACATGAAATATCGCCTCTTTGAATCGGTCATGTTGTGCCTCCCACCCCCCGGCCCGCAAGGTTGGCCGAGGAGAAGGAATCTTGTCCTGTCCAGTCACAGCGGAAGCCCCTGAGCTGTGGGCCACATGGAAGCGGTCAGTCTCTAAATATAGTGCGTTATTAGCTACACATGGCCTGGCCCAGGGGACTGCCGGGGCAGGGAGTTCTTGTGAAACAGAAGAGCTTGCCTAAGGCTCCTGAACTGCATCCACGTTGGTTTGGCTGTGGCAAAATGAGGGGGGAAACCTGCAGATCATCACAGTCCTTGCAAAATGCGCTGGCCGCTTCGGGGCAGTTGGTGAATTTGTGCTGCAGAATTTAAGACACTTACCGTAAGGGAATATCGGTGCTAATGTTTTTATGTTTTCAATAAAATCTTTATTTTCTGTTTTTATTTCTGATTTTAAGATTTGTTTGAAAGTAAGAGTTAGTGAGAGACAGAGAAAGGAAGAGAGAGGGAAAGATCTTCTACCTGCTGGTTCACTTCCCAAATGGCTGCCACCACCATGGCTGAGCCAGGCTGAGCCAGGAGCTGGGAACCTCCAAGTCTCCCACATGGGCACAGGAATTCAATTGTTTGTGTCATCCTGCACTGCCTTCCCGGGCCATTAGCCAGGTTAGAAGTCCCCACAGGCAAAGGGGCAGCTCAGGTATTGGCTTACCCCTCAGTCAAGGTCTTTCAATGAGTAAGTCCAATATTTTCCAACTCATTTGTGTATTTACTTGCTACCTTAAAAATCTGGCTATTGGACAATGACAATAAGCTGCATTGTTTTCTCTTTAACACTCGGAACATCTAATGGAAAACAAAAGACCCTGGAGAGCGACTGGAAAATGCCTGCAGGTTGGCCTGTCCATGACAGCTTGCAGACAAGTTCAGGGGCTTCCTGGCAGCTTGCCTGGGGGTGAGGTGACTGCACTGTGATTAGGAAGAGAGTAGGGAGCAGGTACACTGGGGTATCCTGCATCCTCACCCATGTCTCAGCACTCAATGGAATATTCCCTTCCTGTGGTCTCCTCGGGCCATAGGGATCAGCCATTCCAGCCAGAGGTCACAGTGATACTGGGCCAGGTTCAGAGCCACCCAGGAAGAGCGTGGAGTCCCAGCCTGGAGGCATAGAGTCTTGCCAGGGGCCCCAGCAGACTGACCCAGTCAGCCGTAGAAGACTGGATACCCAAGACCTGTGTCAGACCCAGGAGGAGTAATGGGAAGCGGGTGGAAGGAGATCGGGCAGCTGATAGGTGGGCAGGATTCTTGACTGGAAGAGCGTTTGTCTCAAAACACCCAGATGAACAAAACAGGACCTGAGACATCGGTTCAAAATGGAGAGTTGTGTTCACGCGACTGGAAGAACTAGTGGCTTGGTCACTGTGTGTCTGAATACTTCAATTCCATTGTTCTCTCTCAGCTACTGAACGTCCACTCTGTCCTGCTTGCTCTTGCACAAGTGCTCTTGCTCTTGCAGCCAGAAAATGCATGGTTTAGAGTAAAACTATCAAATGGCTTTCTGTTGTTACTCTGCTCATTCACAGAAAAGAGGAACTAGGAGAAATGAAAACCTATTTGATTATAGGCATGTTCCGTGACCAAAAAAATCACACCTTTATGACATATTTGTGTTTCAGATCATATTCAGAATACACTTCTGACTTCACTGTAGAAGAAGTTAAGCTAAGTCGCAGAGAGCTGCATTTATCTAGACACCATTAAATGAAAACAAAAGCTAAGCCGTATGAACAATAAGCCGTGCAACGTCACTGTGCACTAGTGAGAAACGTTGGGAAACCAAGGAGTGGCCATGACAGGGTTCACAATGAACACAAAACCATCAGCTAACCCAGGAACTGAGGTGACAGGTGCCCCCCAAGACCTTGCAGAGAGTCAGTGGAACTTCAGTGACGTAGTAGCTCATTTTTTGTTGTTGTGAAAGTTGGCCACGAAGATGTTACTGATGGTCAAATTGTCCCATGGAAACAAAACATTTCCCAGTGATCCATGGAGATTTGACAGAATTCCATTGTGGTATATCAACTAGAGCAGGAAGTTAAAGTTTATGGAAAAGGTGATAATGGAAGTGCATTGGCCTGGTAGATACCACCTTTATGTTTATATGTGCTTTAAACATTGGTTCATTTTTATTGGAAATGCAGATTTTATACAGAGAAGAAGAGACTGAAAGATCCTCCATCCACTGGTTCACTCCCCAAATGGCCACAGCAGCCAGAGCTGAGCTGATCCAAAGCCAGGAGCCAGGAGCTTCTTTCAGGTCTTCCACATGGGTTCAGGGTCCCAAGGGCTTGGGCCATCCTCTGCTGCTTTCCCAGGCCGCAAGCAGGGAGTTGGATTGGAAGTGAAGTAGCCAGGACACAAACCAGCACTCATGAGAACCCACATGGGATGCTGGCACTAACAGGCAGAGGCTCAGCCAGTTGAGCCACTGCACCGTCTACATCCTTATATTTTGTTAAATTTACTTATTTTCATTTCATTTGGAAAGCAAGAGTGACATGATAGAGTTGATAGATGATAGAGAGACAGACAATAGTTAGAGACTGAGAAATTATTTATCCCGTAGACCCCACTTACTGCCCAAATGGCCACAACATGGAGGACCGGGCCAGGCACAAGTCAGGAGTCCAGAAATCAACCCTTGCTTTGTTGGGGATGGCAGGAATTTGCCTCTTCCCTCACCTGCTGCTGCCCGGGGTGCACTCTAGGGACAGCTGGAATGGGAAGTTCAGCTGGGACTTGAACCCAGCTCTCAAGTGTCTTAAGCACTGTGCCAAAAACTAGCCCCATCATGTTCATGTTCAAGTTTACTATGATTAATGTAGATATGTAAATATTAGTGACACAGAACAAAGACTCTACATGCCTCAAACTAACGTGATTTCTAGACCAATCAGAGATACGACCTCCTATAAAGGAAAGCATAGCTCAGATAAAATATGAAAATAATTACTCATTGAGAAAGAGTGAAAAATTAATCTAAACAAATCGAAGACTTTATTTTGAAAATGAACTACCATAAGGAGAACTGAAGAGAGGACATTTCAGGGGAAGTATTTACAACATATATAATCAATCAATATCCAGGATATTAAAGTGATTTAGAAATGAGAAAGCAAAGCAAACAATTTAATTGGTACATTGTCCAGATACGAGCCAGAGATTCACCCAGGAGGAATTCCAAGGGCCTCCTAAGCTCTGAAGTCCACCCAGCACCGAGCGTGCTCACACACCGTGCCGGTGAAGACCCTCAGTGTTTTCTGCTTGTGTGATTTCCGCCTTGCTTGCTTGGCTGGGGGCTGCGTGGGCTCCAGGCCTGACAGTCTATGTGACACCCGGCAGGTCAGGCAGGTCACGTGTGCAGAGCACTCAGGAAGGAGGCCCCTGGTGTGCTCGTTAGATAGTTGCTCACTGCCCTCTAGCCCACCAGTGTGTACTTTGTACAAACTGTTTCTACTTTGGGCTCTGTACCCTACAGCCCACCAATAGAAGCCTGCCAATTTGTGCTTTCTAAAGTTAACAGTTAAACTGACTGATCATAACTGTATAATTGTGTAGAATTGGTACACGATGTATAAAAATCCTGTACTGTTCTACCTCGGTCCCTTTTTTCTGCCCTTCTGCTGCAGCTTTTCCTGCTCCAGCCATGGTGGCAGCGGTGGCGGCTGCTGCTCCCCCAGTCCTGCTGGGCTGGGGCGGTGGCTGGGAGCCTAACCAAGTCTGAATAAGCCACCCTTAGGCGTTTGCATTGACTTCAGACTCCTAATGATTTTCTGGGGATCTCAAAATCTGGGCACAACATTTGCAAGAGCAGCAGCTGCGCTGTGACCCCCAAGGCCACCCAAGATGTGGACGGAGATGGCGCTGGCCCGACAGTGCGAGCTGGCCACGGCCTGCAGAGAGGAAGAACTGTGTCCTCACACTGATGCCGCTGCACGCAGACACGGGCACCCCGGATCTGAAATCTAGCGTTGGAGCTTCTGTGATGTCGCCCATGAACATGCCAACCCCACGGCCATGGTGGGGCTGGCGATGGCAAGCAGCAGGAAGCCCCCAGACCCCTGCGAGTTGGTTCCTTGTGCTTGCCTCTGAGGCAGTACCTGCATGACCCCAGTAAGTACCACCTTTCTCACAGCATTTCTTTCTGAGAACTGGACGTCTTGCAGTCAATAGCTCCCTCTCAAAGGGAAAACTGGCTAGAACCATTGATACCCCAAATGGCTACCTGAGCCATGTTCAGAAGACCTCCAAATTCATTATAGTCGTATTTCCTTGCTAAGTGACACTCCCACCAGCACCCGAAAGGGCCCTTGGGCACACAAAGACGAAAGGCAGACTGCTTTCTGATTTGGAAAGTGAATGACCCCTTTCCCAAAAATGCTACTCTCCTGAGTGAGCACACCCCCCTTGCTCCCCAATCTATGGCCTCCCCATCCCCAACAAGTGAAGTTAATTTTCAGACAGGCTCTTGCTCCTCTGTTCTCCGGCCTTGAAGACAGCTTGTGATCCCCGTCAGCTCCAGGAGCCCAGCTCACATGGGCTCACGTGGGCAGGCTAGGGCTGGAAAGAGACGACATTGGACATGACTGGGGACACACTGCTCTTGGTAGACTCATGTATCTCGGGGCATTGCCAATGGGTAGCTCCAATGAAGCCATACAGGTGTTCGAGCGCTGGTCCCTTAGTGTTTTATGCGATGGGGTGGGGGTTGATCTAATCGTCACATGAAGAAGAGGATCTAGTGGGAGGTTGTTGGGTCGCAGGGGAGATCCTGTTGGTGAGTGGTTCTCACAAGAGGATTGATCATGGTTTCAAGTTTGAACTAGCTGTTGTCTGCTCCATGGTTCACCACAGAGTCACTCTTCTGTGCCCACGAGGATGAACCTTCTGGACACGGAAGTTGGGTTGCCTGACCCAGACTGTGAGTGGAGATCAACCTTTCCTCTCCTAAGAAGTGCCTTTCGGGTGTTTGGTTAAGGTCACAACACTAGCTGTGGTCTGTGGGCTCCCCAGAAGGCCCACCGCAGAAGCTCACCTTGGCATCTGGTGCACAGGGTGACTGGGTGGCTGCTGGTGAGCATCAGCTTGGCAAGCACTGAGCTCTTAAGCCCGGCCTCACTGCTACCTGACCAGGTGTCTGTTTTGGGTATTGGTGGTTTGTCATCAGTCCCTCTGATTGATGAGAACAAGGGCTTGCGCTGTGTGGGTGGAAAGGGCTGCATCTTGATGGTCTTGTCTGACTTCCTGCTTTCCAGCCAGTAGTGATGAGTTTGCCATAGAGGATGAGAATTCAACTGAACTGTGGGCTGAGCACTGTAGGGAATGCACAGGTTTGCTCTTGCTCTCTGTCTTAAGAGCAGAGAAGTAGCTGACTTTGGTGCACACCTGCTGGGCTCACTGATGGGCAGAGGCAGCGTAAATGCCAGCTGTCTGATTCCAGACTGATCTATCTGAGGATGGCAAAGACAAGCAGGTGGTGTGGCTGCCCCACCCTTCCTGCTGTCCCAGGAATCAGGAGACATGTCATCCAGGGTGAATGACACGGGTGCTTTTGAACTCTTCATGTTTTAAAGCTTTGTTGAGAAGTAATTGCTATGAAAAATGTTGCACATGTTTAATGTCTGTGTTGTGATGGGTTGGGCACTTGCGAGCCACCACTGTCACCACAGTCAAGGTAGAAGCCATCCTCTTGTGTGGGTTTTCTTGCGGTAAGATGGACTCTTCCCTGCTGCTCTGTGTTAAGGTACAAAACTCAGGCATGAACCTGGAGCACATTATACAGAACTGTCCAAGTTCACTTGTACTAAAGCAATAAAGACTTTAGTCTCGGGGAAAGCTTGTCCAGCCCCCACCTCCGGTGGTACAGTGGCAGCAGGCACACTGGGCACGTGCTGGGGCCTCAGCTGGAGCCCTTGCCCTGTTGGTGGACAGACACACTGTGCACCCAGCTTGTGCACTTTCGTGACAAGGCCCAGGATAGATCCCAAGGAGTTGTGCTGCTGCTGGAGTTGGACCTTTGCACATGATTGGCCAATGCATGTGTTGGACCAGTCAGTGCACCTGTCTCTGTGTGTCTATTTACACGTATGGAGGACTGTTTGGTGACTCGTCCTACTGAAATGGTCTCTGAATTCACTTCAGACTTAAAGGAAGTGAATCCAAATAAGGTGTGCCAGGAGGTGGGGCTGCCCAGCCATGCAGCACACGATCTTCATGCTTGAGGTTCAAGCTGAGTGAGTGCAGGGGCTGCTGTGTGGGAGACTTGGAGGCAGGCTTCAGCAATGTCATCCCTCACTCCCCCACCACGTGCATGCAACATTTTTGCTCCTTCTGAGGAAGATAAATGCTCAGGCAAAACTCCCAGATGTACACAGAATGCCTAGCTACGTCACAATTCCATACAAATCCTGGAGCATTGATTTATGTCAGAATGTCCCCTGCAATACTGTGGATATACTTAACTGAAATGTTGCTCATTGCTTGCTGGGTGTCTGGAATTTTCCCTGGCAGTCTTCAGGTCGCACTTCCCTTCACCTGGCTTATTTCCATAAAAAAGCAAAACAAAGTGAAAGAGGATATGGCCTGCACCTGTCTGAATCTGAAGCCCCTTTGCAAGGTCTCGCCAGCTTGCACTGCTCTAAGCATGACAGCAGTCGACGCAGACAGGACCAGGTGGATGAAGGGAGCCTGGCCTCTGCAGAACGTTCCTTCTTTGCCCCCTGGGTGGCAGACACCAGCTGAAGTGTCTGTCTCAGGCCTTGACATCGGAAACTGCCTGGGAGCCTTGCTCCCTTGTTTTATTTGTGCTGTCTATGAGGTCAGCATCTTTCTCAAAGTTAATTCCAGATGTCCCTGTCTCTTCCCTTAAACTACGAAATAACATTTTTTTTATAAGCCTTTGATGCTTACATCAAAACGGAAAAATTTCTGAAAACGAGGGATTCAGAACAAGGGGTGGGTTAGTGTTGGCCCCACCAGAATTTGCCCTGGAAATGTTTGTGCTGGAGGGTGCCTGGGAGGCCCCTGCGGCGAGTCTCTGAGCTCAGCATCCCCTGCGTTCCACGCAATGAAGTCACATGGTGCAGCTGCTTGGCAGGTGGCTGTAGCTCCAACTTCTGGGCAAGAGAATCAGCCACGCTACATAGCTTACCTTCCAGACTGAACTTTGCTTTATTTCAGGGTCATCTTGTTTAGCACAACAAGGCCCTTTCAACTTAGGTCTTTATTTTAATAGTTTTCCCCCATGGCCAGCATGGACTAGAGGGGATTCTCAGAATCTCTCTGGGCCCAGGACAGGCTGGGGTGACCCAGGGATTTTACCACACATGTTTTGCACCTCCCTGCTTTTTGAGCTGGCCTGGAGCACACCCAGCACAAACCATTCATTGTCAGGCTCTTTGCCCAACCATCTTAGCCTTAGATTAAGTCTCTGTTTCAAGGCCAAGTAGGTGGGCTTTCTGTTTGCTCGGTTTATTCATGCTTCTGGTGCAACACACGTGTAATACACCTCTCTTTGCTCCCATGGCTATGGCTGATGGTGGCTTAATTCTCCCATTCCCATCTCAGGGCACAGGTATCTTTAAAAACATCTGAGTGATGCGGACTGAGTCATTTACCCTTCCTAACGAGGCAAACGGAGCTCAGTGTCGGCATCCCTCTGAGCAGGTGTCAAAGCTGAGGTCTCCAGACTGGGCTCCTCCAATTCCTGCTGAACTGAAGGAGCCCACAGACAGAGGGCCAGACACCAAACAATGTTCCAGGAAGGAGGGGAAGAAAAATAAAACATCAAAGGAGGAACAATTGCTGTAATTCCTTTTTATCTTTCCATCCAAGTCATCCCGGACAGGGGCCGAGAGGAAGGAGGGGGTGGAGAGAAGAATTTGCCGGGTCTTGCTCCCTGGCAGCCAGGCTCCCTGTGCAAGTCCTCGCAGGGGAGAGTGCAGCAGGAGCTGGTGAGGCCAAGAGCGCCAGCAGGCCTCTGCTTGTCCCCGCCTGGCACGTGCTCTCCAAGCTCTGAAATTCCACTCTGCCTTTCCCCCAGTTCAGCCTAGCAATGAACGTCTTCCTTCCCCAGCACCCTGGGGGGTAGCATCTGCCTGCCCCTAGCAGCACCTGTGTTGGCCCCAGGCCAGAGCAATGGCTGGACTCTGAAACCTGCAGCGCTACTGTCACTGCCAGCACTGGTCACCTCTGGGCTTCCATGGAGTTCTTTTCTCTTCTGCTGCTGCTGCTGGATAGTTTTTGGTGCCAAGTCAATCTCTAACAGCACTCAACAAAGAATAAGAAGTCATTTCGGTGAGGTCATATCGTTGCATGCCAAATACCAGATAAAATCTCCTGCAAGAATTTTTGTATCAGAGATGCCTTATCCCCACAGGGTTCAGTGTATTATATCCCCTTCATTACTGTATTTAATGCTCTAAGTTCATGATGTAATCCCTAGTTTTCAGGTGTTGAAATTGGGACTTAGAGAAAATGAGCAATACAAGGGAGACAAAATTTGATTCCAAGTTATCTGATTTCAGAACTACAAGAGAAAGACCTTGGGTCTCCATCCCGGAAGTCTGAACTCTGGCAAGGGTTTGGAAATTCTAGAAGCACCTGTCATTTCCTTCCCCCACACCGCGACAACCTGTCATGGTGGGTCCGACTCAAAGCTTGGATGGAATCCAGGACCTGCAGGCTCCTCTGAGTTGAGAGAAACGACGGGAAAGTGCTGTGGCCATGACTCTGGGTGGAGCCGCACGTCTGCACATCAGCCATGCGGTTATGAAAACAGCGGTGATTTCAGCCCGCTCGGCCACTGTGAGGGCTGATGGGGTAGGAGATAGACAAGTGAAGTGTCGGGCCGTGCGCTTCCTCCTGACCGCTACGAACCCATCCTGCTTCTATCTGTGCGGACGGTCCAGCTGCGCGTCAGTCACAAATCACTCTGGAGTTTGGCAGGAAGGGTGGCTGGGCAGGGAGCGCTTGGCATGTTTCCCCTCACCTGGGCCCCTCTCACTTCCACGAGGGCCCCTCGCCTATACACTGGCTGGAACACTGAGATGTTCCTGACTTGCTCCTGGCACAAGGCCTCTCATCTGAAACTCCAGAAAGCGGTAACGTCAGCATGTTCTTGAGGCTGAACAAGTGCGAGTTACAGGACGTCACACCAGAGGACGTGATAGCTTCAGCTTTCCGTTTACCTTTTGCCGTCTGACTTGCCTTTAAAGTGTTCTCATTATAACCAGCGTCATCCCTCGGTGCCTCTAGGAGACAGGCTCCAGGATCCCCTATGGAAACCGAGTCCGTGAGTCGTTTCCCTAGCACCTACACACACTGTGTATCTGAAATCACTCCTGGGTAACTTACAACGTGTAATGCAATGGAAATTCCCTGTGAAGAGTTGTGATGCCTCATTACTACAGAATAGTAGTGAGAAAAAAAATCTGCACGTGTTTAATGCAAACACCAATTCATTTTCCTAATATTTTGTGTGCAGCTGGCTGACTGAATTGCAGAGCCTGCAGCTAGGAAAGAGGCTGTTTCAACGAGGATGTGCAGGGATCTGCCTACATCAGGTGCATCTGCAGCCATGACAGCATCAGAGAGACCCTGAGCGACACACGGAGTCATTCTGCAGGTGCACTCACAGGTCACTGTGCGATGACAGGGTCACATTGCCATCTTCCGCTGCAGTCCTTTCCAACCCCTTCTGGCCAGTGTGTCCTGCCTCTGTAGGGTCTGCACCTGTGCCCTCCCACTCTCCGTCAGCCTTCCTGCTCTTGTTCTTGCCAGACGCCTTCCTGGGCATCTCTGGAAGTGGACCAGGGACCTGGGAGGTGGTGCAGATGAAGAAATCATGGAAGAAAGCATGGGAAGCTTCACTCAGCAGAATGACACTCCGAGAGGGCTGGCCCTCAGGGTAAAGCAGGGTGAGATGCGCCGTGTGCAGCTGAAGTCCTCTCAGCAGCCGTGCACAAGGCCACAGGGAGCACAGGGGAGTCCTTGGTGGGACAGGACAGCGGGCGGCAGGACCCGGGCTTGGGAAGGCTCCCTGGGAATACACTCCATGTGCCGTTGGGTTGGACACAGACTTGAGCTGTACAGGGTGCCTTAGCTCAGCTGAAAGTGGGGGCGTGGGGCGCTCCCAATCATTTCTGCCTGGGAGGCGTTTCTCACCTGGGAGGCAGAGCGGACCACCAGAGGGATGTCCTCCCACTTCTGCTTGGTCTGTCCTGGGTTGCCTGCCCAGTGGGATTGGTAGAGTCACCCTTGTCTATCAAAGAGGTACGAGACAAGAGTGGGGTCCCCCAAAGGTGGGCTCACCTTCCCTTGTTTCATCCTGTGGGTCACCTGGCCACGGCCTCTGCCATTTCCTGCTTCAGTGAAATCACAAGTGGGTGAAAGGGTTTGAGGCACAGAGGCTCCCTGGGGCTCAAGGTACTGAGAACTCCAAGGTGGCCACATGCAGTCTTTCACAATATACTCATCTAATGCCAGCAACACTCCAAGGACAGTCCCTGGGGGTTGAGACCACAAGGAACAAGAGAGGTGGACAGTACATTCTAAAGATGGAGGCAGTGTTTGTTTCTGTCCAGGCAACAGGAAAGGCTTTGCCAAAAAGCAGACTTGACGTGTGTGAGAGCTGGGATGAGGGGCACCCGCAGCGGGGCTTGCGGTGAAGCTGACTTGTGGACAGTCATCTGAGGGGAAGAACAGAGGGTGCTGGGGAGAAGGCCCAGGGGAGCCCAGGAGCTGAGGGAGCTTGCCCACCCCAGCGCTGCTCTGAGCAGGCAGGTGCGAGCCTGCAGAGGGCAGCAGAGGGGCAGCTGGCTGGCTGGGCTCCTCCAGCATCCCCAGAGATCCCCAGGCTGTCCCAGCACTCCTACACACCTCACCACGAGGACAGCAGCATGGCACCTTTGGACACTTACGCAGAGTTCCCTTGGGTCACCAGGTAGACCCCAGTTCCCAGGCCCCGCAGTGGGTGTGAAGGAGCAAAGCTTTCTTTAATGGGAAAGAATGTTATGCAGACATAAATTTTCCATGCAAATTCTCCAAGGCAGATTTGACATTTAATCCTCCAAACCGCAGTCATCTAACCCCGTTTTATTCACTTTTTCCACAGAGACCATACAAAATTGTACACAAATACTCCTAGTCCAGATGAAGGTGCTCTGTAATAAACTCTGGCAATGCTGGAAGAATCAAGAAATATTTACAAGAAAAAGATAAGAGGAGGGTGGGCTTCTGGGTGAAATCGAACCTCCCCGGCGATGTTTTGTTTTTCACTCGGTGTGTGGGTGCCCAGTGTGGTTCCGATCTTTCGGGAAACATTTCTCTCAAATGAGATGTGATTGGAAAAGGTAGAATTCCAGAAAGCCTCAGAGGGTACCGCTAAGTCACCTTGCCCTTGTCAACAGGGAAACAAGTACTTCTGCAAGAACGGGCAGGTTGACAACATCTCCAGTGTTGTCCAGACACCTGCAGCCTTGGAGCGAGTCTCATTGTGAATGGCTGCTCCACAGTCCTAAGGTAGGCGGGCTGGCTTCCTCCCCTTCTCCTTGGGGCAGGAATCCTTCTATCGACTCGGACTCGCGTTTGTTGTGATCTTTCAGGGGGCGATCAGAGACCACAGGGCCCCACGCTGCCAGGCAGCTGGCTGGGAACACCCACCGTGCTGTACTCTCTGAGGCCCCCAGGATCCTGTGAACCTTGAAGAGCCCAGGCCTTCAGCAACTGCTTGCTCTGCACTCTCGCCCGCAGCAGCACAGTAGTCTACAGGTGTTTCTCCCTGCACCTGTTCCAGTCGCTGTAGCCTAAACAGCACAGCGATCCTGCCAGCCAGGAGCACCACGTCTGATGGGCAGTGCAGCAGTCCGCCTGTCTGTCAGAGGCGGCAGCGCTAGCTGCAGGAACAACAAACTCAGGAGCCGCGGAGGGATCCTGCCCTGGCCAGATGCACAGATGCCCACTGGAACCCTCCACTGCTACCACAGTGTGACCAGGCTGCACAGCTGCAAGGCTTCCTCGCTGTCCCTCCGCGTACCAGCCCTGACCCTGCGGTTTTTCTTGCTTTTCTGTTTGGTACCATGTCCAGGGACCTGGGGAAGCCTCCCATCTGTCTGCCAAAGCGGGTGACTTGGTTGGTCATCGAGGCAAAGTGTGGTGCAGACCCGCAGGCAGGGAGGGGGCAGCTGATGTCCGGGAAGTCCCGGGCCTGGTGCTGGCTCCTTCCGGTCACAGCGTGCCCTTTGCCTGCAACACTGGCAGTGCTCCCACAGGCCCCCTCAGCCTGCCGGCCCGAGAACCCTCTATGGGCCTCCCCCAGGTCCAGCTTCCCCATGGGGCCTACACAGCTCCCCCGTGGCCCTCTCTGTTAGGATGGCCCTTCAAGTATCTTAAAAACTAAAATCACTCAGGGCTTTGCCTAGCCCTGCCTCTCCTCCTGCAAGTCCACATGATTGTCTGAATCGACCAAGTGAGCCAGGAGCAACCGTGTCAGACCTTCATTTTTAGGATGCCCTGGTTTGTTCAAACACAAAGCACTTGCAGACCCAGGCTGTTTCAGGTCTGTTTCCAGAGACTTCTTTCTAAGCATAGGAATGTAGCCTGTCCGTGACCTTCTGCTTGCAGCCCAGCACCCGGTCTCAGCCGCCCCCACTTTCGGCTACTGCAGCATGACCTTGGGCCCCCACCGCCTAGTCGAGTCATACTGCTTCTGTCCTTGTTGTGTTGAATGAAAAATACACATTGAAGATATCATGCTCCCATCTTCTCATTTTACAAATGAGAAACACAAATTCAGGGAAGGTTAATGTAAGAATCTCAAAATAGCTAAGAACAGGCTTTGTTCATAATTCACTACCCAAACAGGAGCGCTATCTGCCCGTCTCGCTACTGCCTTCCACGAAACGCACGAATCACTTCCAGTCAGGCTGCGTCTGCACGCTTCCAAGACGGCAAAAGGTCATCCTTAGCATGCTGCCCTTGGCACCTTGGGAATGCTGAGTCAGGACTGCGAAGCAGCGCAAGCTAGACAAGCGATGTGATCTGGAAGGTTTGCCAAGGCTGCCGCCCTCCCACCCTGGGCACGGCCGGCTTCGGTCCAGCTGCACCGGCTCAAGGCTGCCTCCTCGCACCAAGGGAAGGAGTGTGGCCCTTGATTAGTCCGTGCCTTGGACTTGCTTTGTCCCAGTTTATCAGGATTTTTGTTTTGTTTGTTTTTGCTTTTAAAATCAGGATTAGCTATCCTGTGACTACCTTTAAAATTCAAACCAGGCTTGCGTTTTCAGGATACAATTTGCACCCAAGTGAAAGATGTTGAAACTGAAAATCATGCTGACGAGTACAGCGACAGTGACGGGGGCCAGCTGGCGCCCAGAGCCCCATGCTCACTGCCTCGCCGGTGACCGAGGGCCTCCCCTCGTCCAGCGACAGTGACGGGGGCCAGCTGGCGCCCAGAGCCCCATGCTCACTGCCTCGCCGGTGACCGAGGGCCTCCCCTCGTCCAGCGACAGTGACGGGCAATCAACTCCCTTGCATACAGCTTGTCTCGCAGAGTGAAAGAAGCTGCGTTCATTTTATTTGTTTACGTATTTATGCATTAATTTCTTTTTGGCTCTGTGTGTTGTGGCAGTTTGGGGACTGACTGCAACTACTGAGTCCCCAGAGAATGAACTCCTACCCCAGCCCAGGGGCCATCTGAAGTCATTGACATTTCCTGCTTAGATGGAATGTCTGTGTCCCCCGCCCCTCATCACACATGCGCACATTGAAATCCACAAGGTAAGGTGTTGGAAGTGGGACCTCTAGGAGGTGGCCTGGCCTTGAGGATCCTACCTCGTGAATCACTGTCCTTGTCAAGCAGACCCCAAAGAGCTGCACTGGCCATGTCCAGTGTGTGAGGACATCAGCAGAGAGAGCAGCGACAAGTCAGGAGACAGCCCTCAGGGTCACAGTTACAACACTGTGGCTGGGAACATGCTGGAAATGGAAGGAGACAGCTCAGTAGCTGGGACAAGGTTTTTAGAGAGTAAACCTGAGAGATAGCGTCAGTTAGGGAGACGAAGATACACCCCATCCCGGACACAGACTGGGAGGGTCCTAAGGGGTGCCCCTTACCCCGGGCATAGGCTGAGAGGGTCCTAAGGGGTGCCCCTTACCCCGGGCATAGGCTGAGAGGGTCCTAAGGGTTGTCCCTCAGCCCGTGTACAGGCTGGGAGGGTCCTAAGCAGTGGAGTCAGCATCCCAGCGTGCTTTGCAGGTCTGCACTTTGCAGCCTGGTAGTCTTCCACCTTCTCCTTTGGTTGCTCAGCTTCTGAAAGTGTAAGCTAACCATAATGCTTATAAGCCATGTAGCCTGCAGTACAGCCACGAGCCATCCATACACTCCCACCTCTCTTCCCCGCCTCCCTCCATTCCACACCGATACCTGCCCCTGCCCTGCCCGTTCCAGGCCTTGGTGGGTCATGTCTGCAGGGTGGCTCCACAAGCCTATAGTGGGACCGGGCAGTTGCCATGGCCTGGGAGGCTGCGGCTGTCCTAATTCTTCACAACACATTCCTCCACCGTCGGAGAGCAGGTGCAGTAAGCAGAGCTGCTGCACGGCCAGCTGCATGGAGACCCAGTGCATGTCATGTGTGGAGCAGACCACACACAGCCTTAGCAAGCAATTGTCAATAAAGCTAGCTAACTGTAAAACAGCCTCAACCCAGTCCCCTGGAGGAGTCCAGAGTTACTGCTGTCGTGGGAGGTGATGGCTCCCAGTGTGTTGTTGACCCTGGAAGCCACCACTGGGAAAGGCTGTGGTCTGGAAGACACAGCTTGATGACCTTGGGCGTGTGTGGATCGGTGGGTTCTTTCCTCAGCTTACAGTAGAAATAAAAAGCTGGGAGTCAGTTGCAGACAGTTTTATTTGCAAAGTGACCAGGTGAACTGGAAAGAAAGAGGGAAGGGAAAAGAAGCTCCTGGGAGAGAGGAGAGAGGGAGAGACATTGGAATTTTAAGCATTCCTTGACCTCTCCTTGTTGAGCAGGAACAGGTTAAAGGCTCCCCATCAGTAGACTTACCAGTTAGGAAATGGCTGGGCAGTTTTTGTCCATTCACTTGAAGGAGTGGCCAGTATTTCAGCAGGCTTGGACAGTCTCTCTAGCTAATGTGTGTCTTAGGTTTAGTTCTCCTACAGTGTTTTTATTTGAGAAACAAAGAGAAAAATGGACTATTCCTCTCAGGCCAGTATCACCTGGACACCAACCCGTATGTGGCTGTCACCGAAGACACATGACACAGAGCCAAATAAAAATCTATCGGCCAATGTATTTCTATGACAATAGAGAAAAAGTTCTCAACAAAACGCTGAAAAAAACTCATTGAAAAGTATATATACATGGTTATAATAGTGGGATTTATCCTAGGAACACAGTTTTCACTACAAATCTGAAAACTGATTAGTGTAAAATATCATATCTAAACCGGAGGGAACAAAATCCACTTGGTTATCCAGCAGGTGCTAACAGAACTTTTCCCCACCCTCACCTTGCTAAGATAACACCCTCCTCAGTCTGTGTTAGTGTGTGAAATCTTAGCTGGTATCCAAACGGAATGCTGATGTCAGAAACACATCCATTTAATAATGTACCAGAGTTTCTCTGAGTCGGGGGAAAAAAAAGAAAAGAGTGCCCATATTCGAACTGAAGAAGTAAACCTCTCTGGAGGTGACATTATCTTACACAACCCCAAGGATTTGGCTAAAGTCTGTCAGAGCTAATAAATGATTCAGTCAAGTTGGAGGATAAAAAAAGTATTACAAAAAATCTCGTTTTCTGGATGCTTGGAATGAATGAAATTAAGAAAATGGCCTTTCCAATAGCATCAAAAGGGATGAAATATTTGGGAGTCACTTAGTAAAATGTGTAGAAAGTGCACAAACTTTGGCAAATGATATAAAAGTGTTGAGAGAAATTCAAGCCCATGTGAGAAGGTAAGCCTCCTGTGTCCGTGGGAAGTGTCCCACGGACACCCCTGTGACACCGAGGGAAGTGTCTGATCACACAGGAATGCATTCACCCATGGTGTCTGGTGAGTAGATCTGTAGGTCAGGAAGCAGCCCATGGTTGTGAACATAAATTGACATTCTTTGATTGAAGTGCTGGGTTTTGTGGTATTTGCATGTCTAGTTTTATTGGAAGCTACCAAACAGTTTTCCAGAGTTTTTAAAGAGCTGATTCTTCCAAAGTTGTATAGGACTCTTCAGTTGTTCACGTAAGATTGGGGGTCCGTCTAGCTGCTATGGGGTCTTCAGGGTCCATCCAGCTGCTGTGAGATCTGCAGGGTCTGTCCAGCTGCTGTGGGAAGTCACAGTGCACTTGCAGCTGCTGTGGGGTCTGTGGGGTCCATCCAGCTACTGTGGGGTCTGTGGGGACTATGGGGTCTGTCCAACTGCTGTGGGATCTGTGGGGTCTGTCCAGCTGCTGTGGGGTCTGTGGGGTCCACCCAGTTGCTGTGGGGTCTGTGGGGTCCACCCAGTTGCTGTGGGGTCTGTGCGGTCCATCCAGCTACTGTGGGGACTGTGGGGTCCACCCAGTTGCTGTGGGGTCTGTGGGATCCGTCTAGCTACTGTGGGGTCTGTCTAACTGCTGTGGAATCTGTGGGGTCTGTCCAGCTGCTGTGGGATCTGTGGGGACTGTGGGGTCCACCCAGTTGCTGTGGGGTCCACCCAGTTGCTGTGGGGTCTGTGGGATCCATCTAGCTACTGTGGGGTCTGTAGAGTCTGTGGGGTCTGTCTAGCTGCTGTGGAATCTGTGGGTCTGTCCAGCTGCTGTGGGATCTGTGGGGACTGTGGGGTCCACCCAGTTGCTGAGGGGTCTCTGGGGTCCACCTAGTTGCTGTGGGGTTTGTGGGGTCCATCCAGTTGCTGTGGGGTTTGTGGGGTCCACCCAGCTACTGTGGGGTCTGTGGGGTGTGTCCAGTTGCTGTGGAGTCTGTGGGTTCTGTGTGGCCCATCCAGTTGCTGTGGGGTGTGTGGGGTCTGTCCAGTTGCTGTGGGGTCCACCCAGTTGCTGTGGGGTCTGTCCAGTTACTGTGGGGTCTGTGGGGACTGTGGGGTCTGTCCATTTGCTGTGGGGTTTGTGGGGTCTGTGGGGACTGTGGGGTCCACCCAGTTGCTGTGGGGATTGTGGGGTCCACCCAGGTGCTGTGGGGACTGTGGGGTCCATCCAGTTGCTGAGGGGTCTGTGGGGTCTGTGGGGACTGTGGGGTCTGTCCAGTTGCTGAGGGGTCTGTGGGGACTGTGGGGTCTGTCCAGTTGCTGAGGGGTCTGTGGGGTCTGCGGGGTGCACCAGTTGCTGTGGGGTCTGCAGTGATGGCTCCTTTTCTCTCTTGCTGCTGGTGGTTTGTGGTTCCTTTGATTATGTTCCGTATTTCTATGGGTGTGCCAATTAACTGATTTTTTTCTTTCACTCACTGCTTCTGCTTATGTCTGCTTTCAATTTTATTAATTTCTCTCTCATTCCTAAAATTCTAATTGATTGAGTTTCTTCTTTTAGAAACCAACAGTCAGATGTGGATTACTTTTTCATTCCCAATGTAAGCATTTATCAACAGTCATTTGCCTCTCCAGTACCCTCTCTGTGGCACAGGTTAGTCCCCTATGCTGTGCGTTCATTTTTGTTCAGTTGTATGCATTTCTAATCCTTGGAGACATAGTGTTTGATCTGTAGTTTGTCCAGAAGTGTGTTGCTGGGGTTATTGGTGTTTTTGATATTTTCCCATTATCTTGACATTGCTGAGCTTCAGTTTAAATCCATAGTCATCAGAGTACACATTCTGAGTTGTTTACGTTCATTTTTATAGGCTTTAAAATTTATTTTTATTTTTTTATTTACATAAGGTGAGCCAGTTTCCTGTATTTCACATTACAGATGTAGGAGCAAGGCAATGCTTCCTGTCCCGCCCCACTTTCCGAGCTCATCCCCACCCTCCCTCCTCCTTCCTTGCACTTCTTTGTTGTTGTTAATTTTTACAGTGACATACTTTCAGCTCACTTCACAAGCACGGCCGTAACCCTCCGTTAGGTAAAGAAGTCAGCAAACAGCAAGTAGGAAATGAAGTCGCTGTTCTCTGAGAGTACACACAAGGGCTGCAAGCAACACACAGATTTCAAAATGTCAATTTCACTCACAGATCCAATTTTTTTTATACTTTGCACATTAACTTGAATTCTTGTACATGTGCTAAGGCCTGTGATAGACGCAGGATATGGACTTGGTGACTGTTCCACATTAACTTGAATTCTTGTACATGTGCTAAGGCCTGTGATAGACTCAGGATATGGACTTGGTGACTGTTCCACATTAACTTGAATTCTTGTACATGTGCTAAGGCCTGTGATGGACTCAGGATATGGACTTGGTGACTGTTCCAGGACATTTTGGGGCAGAATGTGGCCCTGTGTTCCGCTTGTGTTGGTTGACTTGCGTTGTTGAGCTGTTGTCCAGATCTGGTGTGAATTCTGTGTCTGACATTGGGCAGGAGGTGTCGCAGTGCCCATCTATGATGTGGATTGGTCTGTCGTTCTTCAAGGGCAGCTTCCCCAGGAGCTGAACCTGTGTGACTGACAGTTTTGCTCTTGCCTTCCTGGTTTCACTGAGATGCTCTCTGTCCGCAAGATTAGTGTCCCTGACGGGTAATTCACGAGTCCCTGCGACTCCTCTCATGATCTTTCCCTTTGTTTCCAGTTTCCAGACCTTCAATATGATGTGTCCTGACAGGCTTTGCTTTTGCTTTATCCTGCTTAGGGTTCGCTCAGCACCTTGGACCTGTCGGCTATGCCTCCTGCCAAGCTGGGAGTTGCCAGCCCCAATGTCTTCGCATGCTTCCTCAGCCTCTTTTTATTTCTCTTGGACTCACTCTGGGACTTCACAGAATGAACGCCAAGTCCTGTGTTGTTCTCTGTGCCATTTCTAGGTCAGGCAGACCGGTCTAGAAGGGGGTACAGCAAGCACTGAGCCCCCCATCATTTAGAGGGCAGGCCCCTCCTCCTACAAATTCCCTGTGATTTACACGCATTTGCATTCCATTTCAGAGATTAAAAAATGTTTCCTTTTTCATTGACCCTTGAGAACTGCTTGCTCATGAGGCCCAATGAGACAGACACATGCTCCAGGAATATCCAGGACAATGGTCAAACCCAGACGGCTTTGCCATCACTTCCAACACCAAGCTCCTCTCCACTGGGAGAACATCAGATGCCTTTTTCTCTAGATGTTTCTTCAACATGGCATCATGATTCACTGGTTGACGTCCTGTGACGTTAGCAGGGGGCCTAAGCACTCTGCCTTGACCAGCCTCTGCTCATCCACTCACCTCCCAGCCTCTCATGACCGCTGTGTCACCTTGTAACTGCATAGCCAAGTACAGAATCAACCAAGTGCACGCCAATAGGTTAAGAATGTTGGGCCCAGCACGATAGCCTAGTGGCTAAATCCTTGCCTTGCATGTGCCAGGATCCCATATGAGCACCGATTTGTATCTTGAATGCTCCACTTCCCATCCAGCTCCCTGCTTGTGGCCTGGGGAAGTAATAGAGAGTGGTGCAAAGCCTTGGGACCCTGCACCTGTGTGGGAGACTCAGAAGAAGCTCTTGACTTTGGATCAGTTCAGCTTTGGCTATTGTGGCCACTTGGGGAGTGAACCAGAAGATGGAAGATCTTTCTTCTTCTTTCTGTAAATCTGACTTCCCAGGAAAAATAAATAAATAAATCTTAAAAAAATGCTGGCACACACACATGCCCAGAAACACACACACACACACACAGGAACACTATTGTACTACAGAAAATAACAAATCCTGTCACTTGTGATACACAGATGAATTGGCAAACCCAATGGCATATGGAATAAGCCAGGCACAGAGAATAAATCTCTCTCTCTGCTTTCGAAACAAGTAAATATATAAATCTTTAAAGAGAAATAAACTATGAGAGGCTCCTGGAACCTGAGGGTGGCTCCTTAGATGAGGAGTTGGGCGCCTCCTCTAGGGAGAGGACCTGGGGCTGTGAGCTGAGGCTGCTCAGGGCCATCAGACCAGAACCCAGAGGAAGCAGGAAGGCGAGCACTGCAGGGGGAAGCTGACCCTGGGGCTCAGATGGAAGCTTGGGGCCTCCTTCCCTGCAAGGGAGTGAAGTGTTGGTGGCCGATGCATTTGAGCAGCGGCTTCCAGCCCGGGCTCTCCTTGTTCTGTGTTCTCCTCAGCTTTCTTACTGAATTCCAGCTTCGGAGTCAGGACCAGAGTGGAGAAAACCCTTTTATAAGCTTCCCTGCACCCAAAATTTGGGACCTTTCACTGTGGTAAGATGGGGCTTCCCAACCAGGGTTTGTGGGTAGAATTTTCTCTGGGGAGAAAATTGGTTGGGGAAAGATGACATCATGTAGCTCACTAACTTCAACCTGACATCCAGCTTTTAATTCCATCTAAATCTGGACAAGATAGAAAGTAGTAACAGTGATGCCTAAGTTTTCCACAACTAAATGTCCTGCAGTATCCCATCTCCCTGGTGTGTGTATGTGTGTGAGATGTGGTTCAAACCGGCCCTGGCCTTTAGCCAGTCTATGGGTGCAGG
The DNA here is from genome assembly GCF_030435755.1 of Ochotona princeps. NCBI lineage: Eukaryota > Metazoa > Chordata > Mammalia > Lagomorpha > Ochotonidae > Ochotona > Ochotona princeps. The sequence goes on from NC_080851.1 coordinate 3,107,959, forward strand.
CAGTACAGAGGGCAGAGACAGACCCACTGCAGGCCCAGGGCCCTGTGAGCTTCCCAGTGGATCGTTGGAGGCCACACCTCTTAGCTGGGTCTTGGAGGCGCCTGTCACAGAGAAGCCAGCGAAATCAGCTTGCCCTGGTCTGCACCTAAGGGGAGCAGCGTTCGCAGCGGCACTGCCTGCTTTGCTGGGTCACTTCTCCCCTCCATGGCTCCTCAGCCTTTTGAGCTCCAGGATCCCAGAGAGAAGTCACACCTGCGAGTTGCGGAGAGTCAGCGAGTGAGTGCAGGAGAGACTTGAGGCAGTTGCTGACTCAGAGGGAAGCTACCTGGTCACACATGAATCTGCCTCTCGCTTGAACAGGCAGGGCGGCAGGGGACTGTGTGGCCAGGGTCAGCCTCTAAGGCAGCCTGGCGAGAGACAAGTTCATTGTGAACAAACTTGAAACCCAAGCATACAATAGTGCCTCCAAAAGTTTGTGGAAAGTGCTTCTCAGCAAAAAGAAATCCTGTGTGAATTTCATGTGTGAATTTCTTTGTACCCAAATAAAGTGACCTTTCGGGTCCATTGTTCAGGAATACAGACCTTGAACGAGGACACTGAGCAGCACCACACAGCTGCTGTCGGTGACTGGGACGGGCCAGCAGCTGCATGGGGACGGCCGCATGGTGTCAGCCCCACTCACGAACTCAGGATGGGATCAGAAGTCTGGCTTCTCAGGCCCCCCATATCAGCGGGTCTGCAGAAAGCTTTTTGGGTTGACCTTGGCATCTGTGCTTCCAGGGCCAGGAAGAAACAAACATGGAGAGATAAGATTCCTAGAAACTTCAGATTAAGCCACTCAGCCAAGAGTGCTGGCCAAAGGACGCTGGGCCTTAGCTCTGAGCTGGACGCTTGCAGCTTACGGGAAAACAGCACAGCAAACCCAGCGTGCCCTGGGAGCGTCTGCCTGCCGCAGTCAGGCTTGGCCGCAGAACCAGGGCTGAGGGTTAACTGGTAGAGAAGACAGGACCTACTCACCGGACTCATGCCCAGGGTTAGCAGGATGCTGGAATATTGGGTTGGACACGAAGTAACAATAGGAGCCGCCCATTGCCCAGACACGGTGAAGGGCGCCTGCCCGCTGGATGGCTTTCACCGACTCTGACAATGCCTAACCACAGCAGGGGCTGGCGCAGCAGGGGCTGAGCTGAACGCTGGGCAGAGGGCACAGCTCCTCATGGCCTCCTTTAGACAAGCCGAGGTTCTGGGGAGGACCAGCGCAGCGTGCAGGCAGTGCAGGGCCCCCGGAGGCTCCGCAGCAGAGATGCCAGGGCAGCACTGCGTGAGACCCACAGGAGAGTCTCGCCGCCCTACCGCTTCCCTGCAGGATTTCAGCAAGTTACTGGGCATTGCGGGGTCGCTAGGCTATTGTTTCTTGTTGCATCCACTTGCCTTCTGAGACAGATGTAAAAAGATGTAAAGTACCTCGATACACACTGCAATGGATTTATTGAGAGGCAAGGAAAACCGACCCGCCGGCACCAAAGCCCTTTACCAGAATGCAGCCCCGAGGTAATTTTAACAGAGGTTTTATACTTTTCATACAACATTGTCATACATATTTCATCTCTTAGAGCACAAATCCCAGCAGGTGGACCACCAGTGGTGACCACAGTAGTGACAACACTGTATCATATATCCCAGCAGGTGGTATCTCCTGGCTGGTATCTCTCACACTTACCTAGTCCCATCCTTGTCCCAGAAGTCCAGCAAGAGCAAGCAAGCATATTAACAGAAGCAGAAATCAGCTATTAGCACAATCTTTAAGTATGAATTTCTGTCCTTGCACTCCGATCCGAGATTTACGGTGATGAATCTGTGGCTGTCAAGAGAATGGCAGGGCACCTGAGAAGCAGGGACTGCAGAAACTCCTTGACAGCCACAGTCATCGCTGTAAACCTCTCCTTCCATCTGTAAAACTGTCTTTCCAATAAAAATAAATGAATCTTAAAAAAAAAAGCTTATGTCAATCTGGGGCTGGCATCACAGCACAGCAGGTTAAGCCTCCACCTGGGGTGTTCGCATCCCATATGGACAACAGTTTGTGTTCAGCAGATCTGCTTCTGCTGCTGGCCTGGGAAAGCAGCAGAGGATGATTCAAGTTCTTGGGCCCTTAAATCCACACATGAGACCTGGAAGAAGCTCCAGGCTCCTGGCTTTGGCTAGCCCCTGCTGTGGCCTTGGTGGCCATTTGGGGAGTAAGCTTGAGGATGGAAGGTCTTTCTCTGTATATGTGTTTCTCCTTTTCTCCCTGAGGCTCTGTGTTTCAAATGAAAATAAAATAAATAAAATGTTTGAGACGTGTGTGTCCATCTCTTGCTGGTTGCACGTTGTAGTCCACTAGCATGAGTGACCGGTGAGCAAAGCCCAGTCCAGGATACTGAGTGTCATCATGCTGCCCTCCAACATTCTCTTGATTTGGGACAGTTGCTGGCCCAGCCAGGGGCCAGGGATTTGTTGTCAGTCCACTGTATTGAAAAATGTCTGAATAAAAGAACGGCCTGAAACATATTAGGGGGTTTATTTTCTTTTTCTTTGATGTTCAAAACTGTAGCTGAAAGAATGCTGAATCATGAGTGTTTGAGAATGGTTTTAGAACAATTATGGGAGTTGTCAGGATCCAAACTTACGGCTCTTCCAAGCAGGCCTTTAATTCAACAACACGATCTTGCTTCCTGTTTCTGTTTTGCAGCCCTTTATGCTTGGGAACCATAAATTCACAGTCCTGGCCATGCACTCCGAATTGTGCAACCAGGCAGGGTGCAGCCTGGCAGGGAGCCGTCGCTAGCCCAGGCCGCTGGCTCAGCAGAGAGCAACTCCCTCCCTTGAGTGCCAGTCAGGGCTAGGTGGCAGCTCTGCCAGACCCCACACCCAGGGGTCTCTTCTTCAGAGCCACAACTGATGGACATTTGAGCCTGGAGTGGACACACGGAAAAATCTATAGGAATTCGCAGGAGTAGTAATTGCTATCCTAGAAAAAGATCAAGGTCTGATTAAAGCCGGGGGCCTGGGGGAGAGACGCCGCTCCTGGTGCTCAGGGTACCTCACATGCTTGCTCTCCCAAGGGTACCACGAACAAAGCCCTCCCATGGGGACGGCCAGGGCACAGAGGGTCTGGGCTCAGCGGCCAGTCTTACTCCAGGGACACCAAGAGTCACCCTCTCCACCCGTGATACTTGAGGTGCTTGTGGGATGCTGACCCGCAGGCAGGCTTCCTCTGCGTGCTCTACTTGAGGCACAGCTCAATGGACGCATGGAGACAAGCCCACACACCCTGGGACACCTTGCCCAGCAGTCCTGGGTGCAACTGCCCACATCACCCCAGGGCACTGAGCCACCCCCACTCAGAACTGCTTACAAGAAGAAATAAATGCTTAGAGTGTCCAGCATCCCAGCAGCTTCTGGAAGGAGACACACAGAGCCAGCAGTTCTAGAGGTCCAGCTCAATCTTTTAGAATGAACTTCCCATGTCGGTGCTTTTATCGAAAACCAGAGATTTAGCACATTTAGCCGGGAATTAAGATTGGGTGCTCAACTGTGGACATGGGGTGTGGAGAGTGTATGGGTGGGCAGGCTTAACGTGCTGCCAGCTACGCATGGGGCCACTTCAAAGTGGACGAGGTAAGAGGCAGCCAGGGAACCCCAGGCAGAGGCAGACTGCCCAAGCCCTGACACACCAGATAAAATCTGGCATAAAGAGATTTTCTCCAAGAATCTACTATACCCCATCTGGCTGTACTGTGGTACAACCATTTGCCTATCACTACAACAGTTGTGTGTGTGTGAGAGAGAGAGAGAGAGAGAGAGAGAGTGCTCACATGTATGCACATGTGTGTGTATGCAAACACAGGCAGAAACTCTGTTGTTCTCCACCAACCGCTCCTGACGATGGCCGTTTAGTGTCATCCATTGGAACATGTGGCGACAATGTCACTGAAATGAGATTATCAGAGTAGAGCTTGAGGAAGAGAGCGTAGGTCCAGGCTTGCCTCTCTGTCGCATTGAGGTGGTTGTTAACACCCAGCATTAACATGTAGACTACATTTCAGGGGCTACTGGTCTGTGGGATTCTGGTTACCCAGAAAGCCTTTGGGCATCCAGGCCTGCTGGACACCTGCTAGAACGTCGGAGAGCCTGAGGTCCTGACCTGAGGGACGCTTGGTCCTGGGAACGCCCTTCTGGATTACTGTCACACCCCACTTCACACCCGGGCAGGCGCTCTGAACCAAATGAACCCAAGGGATACATTAAGCAAGTTCCCTCTAGGAAAAGAGGGTGGAACAGCCAGATGGCCAGGGTCGGGCCCCTTCCCAGCCAAGGCCAAACATAGAACAGAGCAGGGAGTCGGCCTGGTCATGAATCCCGGGAACTTTGTAACTCTTCCAGGTTTACGGGAAGTTCGAGGTGCACTTGCCAGCCTTGAATGCCTCTGGAAAGAATGCTAGTAAGATACACTTGAAATGGGTCAGATGGCCAGCTCTCCAAGGTTCTTGGGGATTTATTTTTGCATGTCTGTCTGGGGTGTTCTTTCCCCAAGTCTTTCTCTCTGCAAAGCTTGTATCAATGCCCTGATGAAGCTAGGTGCTCTTGGTACTGGGCTTTCCATGCTCGGCAGCCTCCCCAGGCACCACATCCACCCTGTTTAAACTCATCGTGAGACTCACGTGTGGGTCAAAGCTCCACTTCAGCCCCTTCCTGGGGCACAGGGTTGCCAAGGTCTACATACGAGCGGTTGACTGAGGCAACTGTCCCCTGCACCCACAGGGACAGGCACGCCCTGAGGGAGACACCACAGTGAGTGTCGATGAAGGCGTAACAACTTAGTGGGAAACAGAAATAGGCCCAAGGCACAAGCTTGGCAAAGGCTGTCGGCTGGCCTCACAGCGCCATGTGGGCATGCCTGTAGCCAGGCAGGGCTCACCAGGGTCTCCTGTGACATGGCAACTCTCCATGCATCCTTACCAGGGCACCAGATGCCTCTGTGGGGACAGCTGAGGTTGGCTGAGGGTGCAGCCTGCACCTGGCTTTGGTTCCCTGCACAGACACTGCCATCCCAGCTTTGAAAGCCATGGGGTTCCCATGCAGATGGACGGGCTACAGAGTGGGCATTTCAGTGGTCTTCCCTGAGCCCCACTTCTGCCCTCCTGCTGTATCTGTCCTCTGTGCAGAAGGTGACACCTGCAGTGTGAGGGAACCACGCATAGTCTGTGCACAAATGAAAAAGCCCCTCTTGTAAGCACATTTGTGACAAACTTGGTGTCCCCCACAACAGTCAGAGCAGAGTACATCATTACTACTGCTCCACTCAAAATTAAAAGTGTCTTACACACTCGTAGGCTTCCTCCCACTTGTTCTGTTTTTCCAGCCATGGATTATTCTTACAGCTGGGCACAAGCTGCGCCTCAAATGCTCCCTGGAGCTAATCCAAGGGTTTGAAGAGCCCCACAGAGCCACTGCTGACCCCACACTGGAAAAGGAACAGGTTCAGCAGGAGACACGACTGCAAAATACTGTACATTCGCTTAGCAATAGTCACAACAGTAAATATCACTTGCATTTAAGCATTTTGGGGAAAACAGTCCCAGATATTAGTTGGTGGCTGGGTCGGGCCGAGATCTCCAAATCCCTTGTGAGAAAGTTGGGGGAAAATCACACCAGCACCGTGGGAAGGCTGTGCCCCTGTGTGCCACTGTCCCTGTGTGCCACGCCCCTGTGTGTCATGCCCCTGTGTGCCACATCCCTGTATGCCATGCCCCTGTGTGTCATGCCCCTGTGTGCCACGCCCCTGTGTGCCATGCCCCACCCCACCCCAACCTACGCACGTCTCACAGCATTCTCATGAACTCTGTGAGACTCACCCGTCTGGGCGCACTACGTCTCAGCCTGTGTTCTCATTTTTCCTATCAATGAGGTTACACCTGTGCGGCCCTTTGCTTCTCTTTAAGGAAAATGTTTATTTTGTATTTGCTCTTGAGTGATGCCCTTATTCATCGGTAGCCAGTTGCTTTCTTCTCAGCTCCGTTGAAAGAAGGCCTCTGTTGTCCGAAGGCTATTATTTCTGCTCAAAGAGAAGTCCACCGCCACCTTCGTGGTCATTTCTGGGCAGGAAGAAGTGGCAAGGCTCTGCCTACTGTCTCCCCAGTTTCTGCGTTGGCTCTGAAGTCTTCCTGTAGTCAAGCTTGCATGTACACAAATGCATGATGCACAGGCTACCAACCACGCACACACACGCGTGCAACACGCACAGCCATGCAATGAAGCATGCACAGGCTGTGGACCTGGAACACTTGCACTTGTTTCTAGCTGTGGTGACGTATTCAGTCTCTCACACTTGCAAGGGTCTAATACGTATTAGGTCTGATTCCTTGTGAAATGCACTTAAGAATGTGAAAATAGGTATCTTACAGAAAATTCTCTGCAGTTTGCACTTTTCTTGTTTTTGCTTCCTTATCCCTTGTTCTTTCTCATATCCCCTGTCGTTTCATCACATGTTTTAAGTTTTTTTTAATGTTAGAATTTTTATTTATTTGAAAAGCAGAGTTACAAAGAGAGAGAGAGAGAGAGAGAGAGAGAGAGAGAGAGAGAGAGAAACAGAGGTCTTCCATGCACTGGTTCACTCCCCAGATGGCCACCATGGCTAGAGTTGGGCCATGACCTAGCCAAGGGCAGTCAGCTTCTTCCACGTCTTCCACATGGATCAGAGACCCAGGGGTTTGGGCCACCCTCCAATGGCCCAGCCCAAGTGGAGAAGCCGCAGCAGAAGCCGTCTGAGGGCTGTCGGTGGCTCCTTCAGCTCTCCTGCGGGGGCTCTACACGTGGGCGCCTCACGCTCCTACCAGCGCTGTTGTCTCCACCTCCCTCATGACGGCCTGTAGTCCCACCTTTCATCTCCCTGCACATTTTCAAAGGTTTGTTACTTCAGTCTGTCGGTTCACTCAGCCTCTGCTCACTCATGCCGCATGTGTTCAGCAACTCTTTTATAGGGTTTTTGCTCCTGTGTTTTTAGTTCTAAAATCTTTATTGTAATTAAAATCTGCTCCCATCTTGTTTTTTATTTCAAAGAAAAGATTTATTTATTTTTATTGGAAAGGCAGAGAGAAGGAAGGAAAGATCTTCCATCCGCTGGTTCACTCTGCAAGTGCAGCAAGGGCCGGAGCTGAGCCCACGCCGTTGGCTGGCCCATCATCTTATTCATTTAGCTTCTATCTCCTCTCCTCTCTCTCGTTCTCCGAATTTCTCCATCTTGTACACACACACACACACACACACTCAGGTTTTCACGTGTGCTCTAGGAGTGTGTGAGTCAGCAGGGAGCAAGAGGGACTAGAATCAGCACCCAGTGGGATGGCGGTGCCACTGAGGACTAACTAGCTACCTCAGCCACTTTATAACCTTACAGTCTTTAAGGTGACATAGAAATTGACCCCTTCATTTAATCTACTCTGAAATCTGTATCTGCTGTTGGTATATGGTGATGATACAGCTGGATTCATATCTACTATCAGACAAGAGTTGCAGCTGGAGCTCTGCTGGGCTAGCTTTGTTCTGTCTTCCACTTTTTCTGTCTTCTCAGGTTTATCAGTCATTTTTCCAATATCCCATTACCCACATTCACTGAGCATAGCCATTGTAATTTTGCTTTATGTTTTTCATAATTTTAATTTTTTTCTTGGTGATTGCTCTGGCATTTGCAGCACAGGTCTGCGGGTAATCTTCGGCCTCCTCCAAGCATGCCCTGCTCTGGCATGAGGTGGAGATCTGGCACGGAGAGCAGTGCTGTGGCCCTCCCGCTGGCACTGCTGGCACTGAGGGCACTGAGCAGTGAGCTAGAATTGGCTTGTGTTTCTGCTCTTACTATTTTGAAAAAAAAAAAAACACCCTATTCTCCGTTAGGCTGACTAATATCAGAAAAGCGCTGGACGGTGTTCGTTCTCACAGACCTCTGGCCACGAGGCGACATCCTTTAAGAAGGAGTTCTGGTAAGGACCAATGGTCAAGTTCATTGGTGACAAAGTCCTTCCATGTTTGTTTCTTAACTTTTGATGACCCACTGGACTGGATCCAGAACTCTAGGTGTGTATCTTTCCTTTTAGCACTTGAGATATTTCACTCCACTGTGTTTTCAGTTCTACAGCTCTGAGAGCCCCAAGTGCAATCCACACCCTGGCTCTGAAGTCCCGGTGTCTGCAAGTCTCCTCTTCATCCTTGGGCTCTGTGGTCTGAACAGGAAGTGCTCTCCTAGCCTCTAGTCTGCTTGGTGCTGTCTGGGATTCTGAGATCTGTAGGTTGGTGCCCGTAACCCCCTCTGGAATATTCTTGGCCATTTGGCATTTACTATTCTCTCTGTCCTCCGGTCTTCCTCTCTTGTTCCCACTATGCACAGATTACACTTCGGGTAATTGCAGGCAGCTATTGCTCGTTCTGTTCTGTCTTTTCATTCATGTTTGCTTTGCAATTCCCTGGCCATGTTTAGTCTGCAGACTGGCCCGTGCAAGGCGTCTTCTGCGGCTGCCGTGGCTGTTTTGTTCTCCAGCACACAGTCCTGATCCTTCCAGTGTTTCCGATTCTGCTGACCGGGACCAGCTGCTATTGCTTGTTGGTGGCTTTTCCAGCCGATCTGTTACATGACCTGCCTGAGGATTTCCGAACTCTCGCCGGAGCTGAGTCTGGTCCTGATGGGTCCTTTAAGTCTTCAGATCTTGGCCCCCACAGCCAGCTGCTCCTTCTTCTGACTGGCAGTTTGGAGGGAGGGAATGGAGATGATTAGTATCTGAAAATAACTCGTCTCTCTCCACTGCAGCAGCTTAGAAAGGTCCCGGAGCAGGGTGGATTCAGACAGCCTGGCCCCACTGCCTCTGGCTCCTGCCTCCCACCTCCGCAGGCCAGAGCAAGCACAGAGAGTCTGTTTGGGTTCTGGGTGCTCTGGAGCAGCAGAGCTGCCATTGTGAACTGAATGAGGTGCTCGTGGGTGCAGTGAGAGAGCTGGCCCTCAGTATCATGTGTGTCCTCCCTGATGGTGGCCGCCCTAGACTCACTCACGATGGAGGGAAGTTATGAACAATTGCATGCCTGGAGTTTCATTCCACTGGGCCATGCCCAATTTCCTGGATCCCCAGACCATGTCTGGCTTATTTCACTTTGTGTCATTTCTTCCATGTTCATCTGCTTTGTCACAAATGGCAAGATAGCTCTGTTTCAAAAGACATTTATTTGGTTATCTAGTTCATTTTAAAGGGTGGAGAGGGAGAGGCGGGCAGAAAGCTGCTGTTGACTGCTTCATTCTCCTGAAACCTCCACTGGCCAGGGCTGGCCCAGGCAGAGGCCAGAAGCCAGCAGCTCAATCCAGGTCACCACATGAGTGCCAGGGACTCGGCCACTTGAGTCAGCAGTTGCTGCCTTCCGTGGTGAGCGTTAGCAAGCAGCTGGGCCCACAGCCCGGAAGGGAACCCAAGCATTCCATGACAGATGCAGCTCCCCCAGGGAGTGTTGGCCACCGTACTCAGTGCCCACTCAACAGTCGTCTTTGAAGACTGAATAACATTGAACAAGACATATTCTGCACATTTGCTTTGCTCTTTCCCTGTGAGGGACACTTTGATTGTTTGCATTCACTGGCCACTGTGAACGGAGCTGCAGTGAACACAGAAGAGGTGTCCCTGCAAGAGCCTCGCTTCAGCTTTCTCAGACACACACCCAGAGTGGGAATCCGGATCCTAGGGCTGTTCCCTTTTTAATTTTCTGAGGAATGTCTGGACCATTTTCCACAGCTGGTATGCAAGAGTTCCTTTCCCAGCACATGTTGCTACTTTAATGGAGCGATGTGACATCTCACTGGGGTTTGGGTCTGCATTTCTCTGATGGTTTATCATGTAAAGCACTTTCCATGCACCTGCTGACCAACTGTGTGTCTTCTCTGACGAAATGCATATTCATGTTCTACACCCATTTTAACGTGACAGTTTGATTTGTGCTGTTGAATTGTATGGTTTCTTGTATATTTATATATTAGCCCTTTACCAAAGATATGGTTTGCAAATGTTTTCTTCCAGTGCCTGGGTTGTCCTTTCATTTTGTGGATTATTTCCTTCTTTATAGAAATATTTACTCTAATACAATCCCATGTGCCTAATTTTGCTTTTGGTTTCATTGCCAAATCAAGACTAACATCTTAGCGCTTTTCTCATTTTATAGATGCAAGTCTTCTTTTTTTGAAAGTCTACATTGGACAAAGTGTTGGTGGGCTGTGCCAAGCAGAGACATTTCACAGCACAGACTAGGGGCAGAGAATGGGTAAACTGTACACAAATAACAGCAGAAAATGTATGCGATACATCTACACGAGGAGGCAAGGGTCAGGCCGTCACTCAGGGCAGGAGGCATGGACTTTGCACTAAACACTCCTGTCCCTGGGACCCTGCCCTTGGAGGAGAGGTGGGGCCACACCAGTGTAGCTGCGACCTTGTATGGTGGTGCACTCAGAGCAGCCACGTGGACAGAGGAACAGCCTGTCACAGGCATCCCACCAACTGGGAGGCCCACGGCCAGGGCAGTTCCACTCTTACCCAGGTTTTTCGTGGCCCAGGAAATTCTACCGAGTAACGCATCCCCCAGTGTGCAGGGCCATGGGTGCCTTTCATCAGAAGAGCAAAGCAATAATTGATTTTTTAATTTTCTAAAGGCAGCACACAAAGCCTGTCCTGATTGTTTTTGTTTATTCCCTATAATAAGCTGGAAAAAAATCAACCACAATAGAATTGCTCATAACCCAGCTTGGTGTGTGAATGTCTCTAACCAAAACAAACAAAAACCAGGGGAAAAAAAGGAAGAAGAAGAAATGGAGTTGCATTGCCTTATTGTGTTTTCATGTTGGAATTCTGGCCACGGAAACAGCCATCAGCGACTGTGGCCTTTCTGTCCGTGACCCTGAGAACAGGGGGTGTTCTACTGCAGAGAGAGGAGTGATTTTATGGGAAATCTTGCACACACTGGCCTGTCTGACCCTTGGGTGAGACCAAACGACCTCCAATGGCAATTCCCACGCCGGCCTCTGCCTTCATCTGCACTCCCCAGGGATAGCTGGATCCCTGAGCACATGTCGAGCTGGAACCTTTCCGATAGCCTGCGAGTAGGTGTCTGGGTCTGTGACACTCAAGATGTAGCAGGTTCCGAAAAGAGATGCTTTTGTCCTCTCCATTAGATCACAACCAGGACACACATTCAGACAACGCGATGGGTTATTGCCCTGGCTCCTGGCTATAAACGTGACGGAGGTGCTCAGTGCTGGAAGTGCTGATGGGACACGGTACACAGGTGCAGAGGAAATGTGGATTGAGACTCTTAGGGCTGTAACCGGGAGAGACCAAGCAAGGAGTCGTTCCCTGGTCCCTTGTCTCTGGAGCCCAGGCTGCATGGTCACCTCCTCAGTCCACCAGTCATGATAGCTTGGGCTGCTTTCAGCGAGTCTCTAAGCTTTGTTTAACCTTTTGGAGTGAGCTAGTAATGACTCCTGGTTTGTAAGGAAACAGCAAGTTTCTCCCACAGTGACACAAAAGTAGACTTTAGCCACCAAGAGGAGATCCAATTTTCTCCTGTTTTGCAGAACCTTGTTAGCAATGAGCCAAGCTTGTAGTTGAGGTGGTTGATAGAGAGTAAAGACAGCCTGTGCCGGTGCCAAAGGCTTCTGTCATTTGGGTGATACCTAATTCCTCCTGAAATAAGGCAGTTGTGCTCAGAGCTGCAATTCCAGCTGGTCCCAAACCCACTCGTACAGGAAAACCTACAGGAGCAGCTCTCTTTACCCTAGTGGGCGCAGAGAGTGGAGACAGTCCCCTGCGTCTCATTACAGGCATGGACTCAGAGCTGAGTTACAGGACTATAACAGTAACAGCTTGAGCAGGTGGGATCCAGATGTGTGATAAGCCATTTCTGCTCTGGACTCTCAACAGCTTTCACGTGGGAGTGATGGATCCGAGCACACGTGCTGTTGGAGCAGTGAGGATGACGGTGTAGAGTCCCTTCCAGGCCAGGGGTCCTTCTCTCTGGAACCACATCTCCAGGTTGGAAATGACAATGTGGTGGGGTAGACAAAGCTGGCAGTGTCTCTTGGACGCAGGAGTGTACTGTGCCCTGGATCTGTGGAAGAGACTGAAGGTACTCTAAAAGGAGTAAATTCACCCTGACCAACCTAACCCTAACAGGATGAGTGACTTTCTCTGTGAGCTGATGGATTCATTCAGGAGGAAGGGAAGATGTGAAGCTTCTTGTGGGAGAAAGCCTGTGGCCTCCATCATGTGGCTGGACTAGGAGCAGATCTGGTCTGAACAGGCTAGCACAGAACGGGCAGCCACGGAGACAGAAGCCCAGCGGTCACCCGCAGTGTCTGACCCCGGGCCACCCCCTCACAGCGATGGCTGTGTCGGAAGTTAGTTGGAAGGGCTCTGTAACTTGACACAGTCTCTGACACAGGAGTCCAACTCCGCTGAGGGCAGTCCGTCTTTTTGCAGAACTGACAGCCTTCTTTGGGAGTTGGCTTCTGTCATGGGCAGCTGTTTGTCCAATCCTAACATGTGCTTCTCACATAGCAGACAAATGTTATTTTAGCATGGACTGGCCTTGTTGGGTCTATTTGACAGCAGATCACTACATCAAGCCACAATTTTTAAAATAAAATATTTATTTATTTTTGTTGGAAAGTCAGACTTACAGGTAAAAGGAGAGACAGAGAGAGAGAGAGAGAGAGAGAGAGAGAGAGAGAGAGAGATCTTCCACCCACTGGTTCACTCCCCAAATGGCCACATCAGCCAGATGCTGAGCTGATCCGAAGCCAGGAGTCAGGAGTTTCTTCTGGCTCTCCTATAAAAGTGCAGGGTCCCAAAGCTCTGGGCTGTCCTTGACTGCTTTATCAGGCCACAAGCAGGGAGCTGGATGGGAAATGGAGCAGGTGGGACACTAATTGCCGTTTGCAAGGCGAGGATTGAGCCTCTGAGCCATCATGCTGGGCCCTGCATAACGCCACATGAACAGATCGGCTGCTCACTCCTCTTCCTCTTGGTATTCGGTAAAGTCAACCACAGAGGCAGCCTTCAGGATGTCAAGGGGATATTCAGTTCCAGTTTCCATGGTCTGACCTAGAGATCTGTAGGCACAGGTATGTTCTGACACTGTGAGTATGGCATACCCATGAGGAGAATTGTGTCTTTCAGGTAAGAGGCATGATAACCATAGTATAATTTTATCTCTTCCTTAGTATGGTTTGAAAAAGAGGCTACTTGTTTACTGTGTGCATGACAAAATAAATCTAGCTGTGAAGTTGCAGTGTCATTTAAGCTCTTAATTTTGGTCTTGCAAATGTGGCCAGGCACTATTACAGAAACAGGTCACCCGTTCCGTTCATGAGGTCTGGGTATCTAAGCGTACATCCTAAAACGCCTTCAGAGTGGGATTAGTTTTTCATCTTAGAACAGATGGGCCTGTCGATTTTTACTCTCATTATATTAAGTGGAAACTCAGCAATTTAACTGTCCAAGATCAACAATTAGGAAAAAGTTTACTAAAATGTTCAATGTGGCCTATAGATTTTTCAGACAAGAGCACATGTATGGAAAACATTTATCGTTGATATTCACCCACCTCAATTATATAACTCACATAAGAAATTAAGCTACTAGAGAAACATGGTTCATATATGAGATTAAGGTATTAGAAAAGCATGAGTTTTCTTTGTTTGTTTGTTTTTTGAGTTCTGCATTTTCCCAAACAGCCATAGAAGTTAATCTGGGCTTTAGGGAGCAATGAGCAACTAATCCAAGTGTAAATTTTTGACCAGCAAATTCAGGCACAAATGTAGCGATGACTTAAAAGCATTTTCATTTCTTTCTACCAACAAATTTAAAACAGCCTGGAAGTCATACGAACCAGAAAGATACTATGTTAATGTAGCAGTATTAATTTGAGTGTTATCCATTAGCCAATTAAAACGATTTTTAATATTTTTTCACATAGACATACAGTATGGACACACATAACACAAATTATAACACAGGACAGTAAAAATCAGTTCTTTTTAAATCTTTAGATCTTTCTTTGTTTTAAAATTATCATTAATTGATTTTACTCTTAGTAATCTGAACTAAGCATTATTTTTGATGGCAGATAAGTATGAGGTCAAAACTGTGGATGACAAACATTTTGAACAGCCACAGCTGTAATTATAAACTCGTTAGCCATCAGCAGGAGTTAGCTGTTTATTCCATGGTATTCTCAAAGCACAGTAGGATTTTATAAACTTTTTAGCCTCTGTGTCTTTGAGTCTTGTTTTTTTTCATTGAGACACCAGTTAAAACTGACCACAGTACAACAAGGTCTCCAGGCTTTTTAAATGCTTACACACTTGTAGTGGTCGTGTCTCGTGCCACTGAGTGTGGCCTCGGGGCAGGGCCCTGACCGACCCGACAGCCTCGCCAGTTGTCGCTGTGGGTGAGAGGTCTGTCCCTGAGTATCTTCCGAAAGCCTTAACTGCAAATAGCAAAGAAGAAATACTTGCACCTTTGAGTTTTTGAATGTCTAGCGAGGATGCCAAGAGGTTTAAAATATCGGGCTAAAAGAGGATTTTTTTAAACACCGTGACAAAGTATGGATTAAATGTAATCATTGTCACAAAGTGAACATTTAAAACTTTAAAAACGAGTACATATTTAGACAAATTACAACCTTTAAAACTCAGTTGTTTTTAAACAATGGGAAATTAATGAGAGACAGAGAACACAAGATTATTTCAATAGAATACAAAATCTGTCCCTTTGGTTGGTCACAAAATGGAAATAAAACCTTGCAGACAAGCAAGCTTGTCGAATAACTGGCTAACCTTCCCCTGTCCAGCTCCGGGACCCAAGATCACACAGAGGCTGGCTCTTGTCCCAGTCACTCCACTTCCCATCCAACTCTCTGATTATGACTTGGGAAAACAACGGAGCATGGCCCAAAGCCATAGGGCCCGGCACCCCTGTGGGAGACCCAGAAGAAGCTCCTGGCTTCTGGTTTGAGATGGACTCAGCTCTGGCCATTACAACCATTTGGGGAGTGAACCAGCAGATGGAAGATCTTTCTCAATGTCTTTCCTTCTGTGTGCAAAACTGCCTTTCCAATAAAAATAGATAAATCTTTTAAAAAAACCCTCTAGATTCAGGTATTATCTAAATAAAAGAACACATCAAATTTTAACCATAGTTACTTTCGAATAGTCTGAATTAGTGTTTATATATGCACAATTTATGGAAACATTTAACTAATCCAAATATAACATCTAAGCGACTAAGAGTACTACACTGCAGGGCCCATTGGAGAGGTCTATAATGACGCAAGTGATTGATAACCCACTGCCTTTCAGAGGCAACAGAGTCTGTTAAACCACCTCACAAAACCAGGTTGGCAAATTGCACCTTCATTTTTTGTCTTTTTTTCAAGACCTGGCTAAGGGGTGGACTCACACACAGAAAAATGTAAACTGTATTTTTAGAAAATTGCAGCCATGGAGGCAGGTGCAGTGTAGCTCCTTGGGCCTCAGGTTCCTGGAGCTACAAGGAGAAAGAGCAGACAGGACACACAGCAGGTGCCGCCTCTCAGCCTGTGCAGCTGGGACATCTCCACCCTTGCCAAGGGAGAGATGGTCACCTGGCTTAGCTTAAGGCAGAGTCTCCAGTGGTGGACAGCAGGAGACGTGAGGGGCCAGCTGGGCAGCCAGCGAGAGCAGGGGCCAGCGGGGAGGCCAGCGGGGAGGCTGGGGAGAGTGGAGGACAGTGAGGGGCCAGTGGGGCAGCTGGAGAGAGTGGGGGACAGTGAGGGGCCAGTGGGGGTGGCTGGGGAGAAGAGGGCACGGCAAGAGGCTAGAGGGGCAGCCAGGGAGAGCAGGGGACAGCGAGAGGCCAGTGGGGCTGAAGGATAAAAAGAAGCACACGGGGTCCCCAGGGCCAGGGTCTAGGACCCAAGGTTTTGTGGGTTTTTTCTTTTTTTTTTTTTCCAAGATTTATTTTATATTTTTTATTGGAAATTCAGATATACAGAGAGGAGGAGAGACAGAGAGGAAAATCCTCCATCTGTTGATTTACTCCCCAAGCAGTCGGAATGGATGGAGCTGCACCAATCCAAAGCCAGGAGCCAGGAGCTTCTTCCAGGTCTCCCACACGGGTGCAGTGTCCCAAGGCTTTGGGCCATCCTCCACTGCCCTCCCAGGCCACAAGCAGGGAGCTGGATGGGAAGTGGGGCTTCCAGGATTAGAACTGGCGCCCATATGGGATCCCAGTGAGGACTTTAGCCACTACGCTGCCGCACTGGCCCTGTATTGTTTTTCTTAAGCATTTTGATCTCAGGGACAGTGAGTCTAGTCCTTGTGCCGGAGGGCCAGGGCAGCAGGTCACTAACACTGCAGAGTCAGGGAGTGTACTCAGCTCCGTAGTTTCCATTAAATCCTTTCTTGAATTCTAACACACATGGAAGGGCAGAACAGATTAAACTGTGATATCAGGACTGGAAACGGGACAACACAGACCCCACCACGACACAGATAACAAAGAGAAGACAAAACCAACAGGAAAAACGAAAGACCCTTCCTTACCCAGGTGTGGGCCCAGAAGACCCTTCCCAACCAAACCAGTGTCCCCTGTCCTCGTTGGTGCCTCCTCCAACACAGTGGCTACTCAATCAGAAAGCCGGAAAAGTGACTATCCAGAGGCTTTGCAGCCAAGTGCACAGTACAGGAGTGGATCCGGGACTCTGGGGGTGGACACAACAGGGCTGCGCCCCTCTTGGTCAGAACACCAATCCAGGGAGAACCAGAGGCTATCCGTCCGAGGGTGGGCCCTGATCTCACTGGGGTTTCCAAATGCTGTACCCCAGTGAGCTGATGCAGAGGAGCGCCACGCGGATTCATTTTGAAAGTCCTTTCTGCCAGTGGTGAAGAGGGGCTCAGGCCCTGGAGACCTGTTAATCCCACAGGGAACCTCAGGGTCGACACAGGAAAAGACCACAAACCAGCTGTGAGGCGGCTGAGCTAACGAGGAGCTACCTCAGGAGTAAAACTATTACGAAGTCACTTTTCCCCTTGTCGCACTTGAACAGCCCAGCCAGGGGTTTGAGCAGTCTCGCCAAGCTTAATGTGGCGTCCTAAGCCAGCCTACAGTCTCACAGGGCGAGCAGGCAGGTACCTCACCTGAGATGGCGCCCAGCCCAGCATCGGCACCCTCCCACGAGCCGCAGTGAAGCTCCTGGCTCGGCCTTCGTCCTGCCCGTCTGCTAAGTGAACCAGTGGATGGAAGATCGCTTTCCACATCTTTGCTCACTGTCTGTAACTCTTTCATATAAATCAAAAAAATCTTTAAAAAATAAAAGCAAAATCTGACTTTAATTTTAAAGCTATATTTAAATGTATTTCCTCCAGCATTACTGAGTTAGAACTGACAGATTAGAAATTGCATACAACATACAGTAATTTGATGAAAACATGCTCCTTTATGAGACCCCGTGGTTTTACGCTGGGGAGGAACAGTCGAGCGCATATTTAGGTGGGGGAGGGACAGAACGAAAGATGTTAGCCTTGAGAGAGTTTCTGAGTCACTGAGGAAATCAAAGGCAGACTCGGAGGAAACCGCAGGCTCCCTGGAAAACAAGCCTGCCCACCTCTCCCCTCTGGGGTTGTTTGAGGTTTTCCCAGGCCAAAGCTGACCACTTAGGAAACAGCTTCCCTTTGAAGTTCAAGGGTGGATGGCATCCCAGGCTGAGGTGGGTGAGGAGGAGCTCTCCGCCTTCCGTTGTGGCTCTCCGAGAAGGGATGTGCAGCGGGCAGGCTGTTCAGGGGTAGGCAGGAATGGGATGCGACCCACAGCTCCGTGGGAAAGAGCAGGATGGGGCCTGCTCGAACATGCGATGAGGTCCTCTGAGCGGGTGGGAGCTTGGGGAAGCTTCCAGTGAGGATGAAGCCCACAGTTGAAGCTTTCGCTCCCTTGGTCCTCTGAAGGCCTGTGGCAATGGCGGGCAGTTTTCCGGGACTGGGAGTGACCTTGTGTTCTGATGCAACCCTGCCGTGTGAACACAAAGCCTCCTGAAGAGGACGGAGCCTCCCGTCCCTCCTCGCAGGCTGTGCAGCTTCCCTGCTTCTGCCCCCAGGGCCACGGCAGGCGGTGTGGTAACATTGAGAACAGAGGGCGGGCGGCAGGCCAGCCCAAAGGTTCTTCATGGCTGCACTTGCCACAGAGGTTTGCCCACACCCCTGCCCCTGCTTGGACACCAGTGTGCACACACTGCCAAAAGGCACCCAGCCGCTGTATTTCCAATTATTTTACTACCAATACTTTAATTGTGCATGCTATGGGTACGTAGCCAATCCACACATCCCATGTATGATGAAATCAGGTGAAACCATTGCATTTTTAATAAAGGGAATAGAAATTTGATCAAGAATCTGCCTCAGGGCTACCTCTTGGGAGACCCTGGATGTGCTGGAGCCACCTCAGGAGGCTTGTGACCCACAGGGCACTTGACCCTTCTGGTCTCGGTGGAAGAGTCCAGACCCGTGCCTGACTCTGCCCCTGCAGCGGGAGGGCACTGCTGTGCAGAGATCCAGGCAGGAACACGGCGCCGGGTCCAGGAGCAAGTCGCTTCTGGCTTTCTCTTCTCAACTTCATCTCAGAAATTGGTTGGAATTGCCCACCTAATGGGTTTTCTGGCGAGGATTTCAAACTGTCTTGGTTTGAGGCAGGCAACTATGGGGAAGATTTATTTTTCTTTGCTGCAGTGACTGCTTACGATGGGCCAATATCAGACCGCATCCAAACAGGCTGTGTTTGCTTACTGACAGAGTGGAGCCCTACAACTGGCGATGATGGAGAGAGAGAACTGTGCAGAGAAGGTACGAATGGGAACCCCAGGCTGCTGAGGCCCGCCCCCCACCTCCCGTCAGCACCCACTGGAAGACACGGACCTGCTTCACCCGGTCCCTGGCCCAACCTTCACGCTTGGTTCCAGGAGCGTGCCTGCTGGGGGACTTCAGAGGCCTTCTCTGGATCTTACACTGGAATCTCGTGGAAAATTGTGCACTTATTCCAAAGGATGCTTCCAACACTGTTTTAAGTGTCTTTTTTGGAATTTTAACAAAAATATAAAAACTGCACATATGTATAGGGTGCCATGTGACATTCTGGTGTGAGAGCATCCTGGGTAATATCCTATCAGACTATAACAGCACACGTGACTGGAAACAACCCAAGTCCTGCTGAGGAGAGCTGGCAATTCAGAGATGAGAATTTAACTTTCTTTTCTGAGTTGATTTAGAACCAAGACCAAGCCAGTGCTATCAAGAGGCACACTCACAATTAAGGTGGTCAAACGTCCCATTGAAATCCAGATTGTCGAGGAGTGAACACACAGCGGGCTCTGCTGTGCGCCGGGGATCAGGCAGTGTCCTGAAAGCACACAAGCAGGTGTTAGACACACGGCGTTCAAGACAGCTTAACTCACTGTTCATTTGTCATCCGTGAATGACAATCCAGCCAAGGCCACCTGCATGACTGAAATGCATTTCGTTAGATGTGATGATTTGAGGACCACAGATTGCTTGTGTAGTCAACCCAACAGCCGTGCTCATCATCACTCCCCGTTACTAGCTGCTGTGTTTGGGTGGGAATGTGATCTGGAACATCTGTTCTACCTTTTCACATGCAGGACTCTGCTACTGCTGAAGCTGCCCCGTGGCTTCCCTGAGCTGCTCCACCAAGCTACTGGAGGCTTGCACCATCCACTGGCTCTCCCCAAGTCCCACCCCACAGCCCCAGCCAACCGCCCGTGTACGCCTGGCTGCTGTGACTTGTGTGAGTGAGACAGGGTGGTGTGTGCCCGTCTGTGTCTGGCTTACTCCATGTAGCCCAGCATCCTGCAGATGCAGCCACACTGTCACAAAGAACAGGATTCTCAAAAAACGTCAGCTTGCCCTCCCCACCACAGTCCATGCCTGAGGCATCTCAGAGGTGTGATTAGTGTGGGGGCAAACCCCAGAAATGCATAGTACGTGACTGTCTCCGTGTCACCAAGGAGGAAATGGAGGCACAGATGAGTTCTGACGTGCCCGGGATCACACAGGCAGGAGGCAGTGAAAACACAGAGGAAACAGCAGCAGGAATGCAGCCCCTTCGTCACTACAGGGCATGGAGCAGGGAGAGCATGCCCGGCTGTACCCACACGCACAGCCCGAAGCACAAGCCCATCTCCCTGAGAGCAGTGTGTGCCTGCCTCGTGCAGAAGGCCGTGTGAAGGCAGACAGCAGTGCCACAGTGAGCGGGCACCCCCAGTGGCGTCTGAGCTTGGGCATCTGCACTTGCAACGCCTGGGAGACTGCCCCACGCAGCCCTGGCTCAGCTGGCAGTTCCTCCCGCCTCCCACGTTCGCCAGTTTCCTTGCTTTTCCAGAGGTGTTTGGATATCTCACCGTTCTTAAGGTTGCTTTGACCTTCTTGGAAGAAACCCTGGAATAAACAACGAGGTCTGGCAGTGTGCACGCTGCTCCCTGGCCTGTTTGTAACAGAGCCGTCCTGGAGAGCGCGGCTGCTCTGACCGTAAATTCCCTGGTTGTGTGGAAATGACGGCCTGGCTTTGTCTGCGTGCGCTCTGCTGGGCGGGCTCCGGTGTCTGGGTAAATAAAGTTGCACGAGTGCAAGGCCTCCAGGTTCTATTTTCCTGAAATTTGCGGCAAGTCTGATTTCCACGTGGGTGCTGGCCATTGCCCACTAAAGGTAAACACCTGGGGTCACCATGAACTTGGAAGAACAAAAGCTGGAGAGAAACCTGTGGTGCTGCTGTGCTGGATGTCAACAACACAGTTGTCAGGGAGAACAGCAGATGAAAACATCGTCAAGTTAAACAGAGGCACCTGGGGAGCTTGGCCAGTGCCGAGCTCAGCTGGGCTGCTGCTCTCCTTTTTGGTCCCCCTGCAGAAGGCCTGGACAGCGAATGGTCAGGCTTTTCCCCATTGCACCCATTAAACTCTGCTCTTGGAGCCCAGAAGCAACCACAAGCAGTCCTGGAGCCAAGGAGATGGGCTGGGCTCCAGTCAAACTTCATGTGCCAATCCGGCTGTGGCTGCCATGTGCAGACCCCTGTGGAGTTGCCATCTCCTGGGGGCTCTGCCCCTATGCCATGTCAGCATTCTCAAGCTGATTGCTAATTCCTTCCTGCTTCTGGAAGCCAATGCCAGCGGCCACGCCCAGCCCTCAGAGAACAGCTCCTCCTTCGTCTGGGCTCACAGCCTGGAAAGGCAGAGGGCACTCCTGGCAGGGATGTGAGGATGAATGGCCCATGGGCCGTGTGACTGCCCAGAATCCTGTGGTCCAGCGCAAGGCTTTGGGCCGTCCTCCCCTGCTTCCTGAGGTCACAAGCAAGGAACAGGATCAGAAGTAGAGTAGCCAGGACACTTGCTGGCGTCCACAATGGATACTGGCCCTGCAGGCAGGGGATTAGCATGCACTACACTGCACAGGCCCTAAGATAATATATTCTTATATCCTACTGATTTCTTTACTACTATATTGTGTATGGACTTATTTTTATTTTCCCCAAACATTTGCCTTCTAGACAGAAAATGTTCTTAGTGCTAGACCATAAAAGGAACATTGGTGAGAAATCATGAGTCAATATAACTCAAAAATTATGAAGTGTGCTTGTGTTAGTCGCCACAGAGCACAGTGAGGGTGCTGCTCTGTGTGCCCTCTTGCCTGCAGCAGCCCTAACAGGCTGAAGAACAGTGAAACCAACAAGCCCCTTCCCAGAGGCTTTGACATGTGCCAGCTGGTGAGCCCTCAGGTTAGTAGGAATGTGTCATTTTTCTCAGAATTTGAGCAAACATCTGAATTTTATAGCAGCAAAGGCAGCATAGGAGGCAAGTCACCATACGAGTTACATAATTAGAATAAGGCTGCTACTCTCAAAATAATACCGTGTGATCCTGGAACAGTCGAAGCTCCGTCTGCCTGCCACTGCCCTCACAGACTCGTACCTGCGGAGAGGGGTGCCCACATCGCATCTGCAGAACAGAAAGAGTGAACAGCTTCAAGGCTGGGCACTCACCCTGAGGCTCCTGCTGCACAGAACAAAGGCCTGTGAGGGTGCAAGAGGAGGGACCCACGCTTCTTTGCTTTTCCTTTTTTAAAAGATGTATTTATTTTTATTGGAAAGGGAG
This sequence comes from Ochotona princeps, assembly GCF_030435755.1. NCBI lineage: Eukaryota > Metazoa > Chordata > Mammalia > Lagomorpha > Ochotonidae > Ochotona > Ochotona princeps. The sequence continues at coordinate 3,130,213 of NC_080851.1, forward strand.
ATATTCAGAGAGAAGGTGAGACAAAGAGAAAGATCTTTCACCCACTGGTCCAATCCCCAAGTGCCCGCAATGGCTGAAGCCAAGCTGTTCCAAAGGTAGCAGCCTGGAGCTTCACCAGGTCTCCCACGTGGGGGCAGGGTCCCGAGGCTTTGGGCCGTCCTCCGCTGCTTTCCCAGGCCACAAGCAGGGAGCTGGATGGGAAGCGACACAGCTGAGACACAAACTGGTGCCCATATGGATCCCAGCACATGCAAGGCAAGGAGTTTAGCCATTAGGTTACAGCATCAGACCCCTATGCATTTGTTAAAGGAGATGAATCACAGACCTGCGCTGTGGTGTAGTGGGCAAGCAGTCACCAGCGAGCCAGCATCTCATACAGGTCCGATTCAGGTTCTGGATGCTCCACTTCTGACCCAGTTCTCTGTTGAAGCAGCAGATGTTCCAAGCACGTGGGGCTCTGCGTCCAGAGACCTGCAGGAAGCTCCAGGTTTTGCCTTAGCTGTTACAGACACTTGGGGAGTGAACGAGTGGGGATTCACTACAGTGTCTCACCATGGAGCGTCTCAAACCTTGGGCTATGAACCTGGGAACATACACATTCCACACCTACGTGCTCCACATCCAGAGCCAGTCAACCACAGCTAGAAAGAACGTGAAAACCCTGTGTCTGTACGGAGCATGAGCAGACCTTAACATCTTGTCACTTGTCCCTACACTGTAGGCCACAGGCAGCATGACGGAGTTCTCGCTGTAGCGGGCATCCTTGGTCATCTGCACACGGTTCAAAGCTCGAGCACATCTGCAAAATCTCACAAAAGTGAGCTTTCCTAGATTTCAAACAGGAGGAGGTTATGGGGGTTTTAGAAAGAGGCAAAAATGGAGGTGTCAAAAATAGTGGTGATGTGAAGACAAGTGCAACTCTCAGGACTGAGTGTGTCTGAACCGTCACGTCCTCTGCACAGCCCACTCTTGGCTTGGGCCTCCAATGCCCAAGAGGAGTTCTCTCCATGCAGGGCCTGGCCATGCCCCTGGCCGTGGGCCTGGCCGTGCCATGCTCCTGGCCTGTGCTGTGCCCCTGGCTGTGCCCCTGGCTGTGCCCCTGGCTGTGCTCCTGGCCGTGCTCCTGGCCATGCTCCTGGCCTGTGCTCCTGGCCGTGCTCCTGGTTGTGCTCCTGGCCTGTGCCGTGCTCCTGGCCGTGCTCCTGGCTGTGGGCCTGGCTGTGCTCCTGGCCTGTGCTCCTGGCTGTGCTCCTGGCTGTGCTCCTGGCTGTGCTCCTGGCCTGTGCTCCTGGCTGTGCTCCTGGCCTGTGCTGTGCTCCTGGCCTGTGCTGTGCTCCTGGCTGTGCTCCTGGCCTGTGCTGTTCCCCTGGCTGTGCTGTGCTCCTGGCCGTGCTCCTGGCCTGTGCTCCTGGCCTGTGCTGTGCTCCTGGCTGTGCTCCTGGCCTGTGCTGTGCTCCTGGCTGTGCTCCTGGCCTGTGCTGTGCTCCTGGCCTGTGTCGTGCCCCTGGCCGTGCCCCTGGCTGTGCCCCTGGCTGTGCTCCTGGCTGTGCTCCTGGCCGTGCTCCTGGCCTGTGCTGTGCTCCTGGCCATGCTCCTGGCCTGTGCTGTGCTCCTGGCTGTGCTCCTGGCCTGTGCTCCTGGCTGTGCTCCTGGCCTGTGCCGTGCCCCTGGCTGTGCTCCTGGCCGTGCTCCTGGCTGTGCTCCTGGCTGTGCTCCTGGCCTGTGCTGTGCTCCTGGCCGTGCTCCTGGCCTGTGCTGTGCTCCTGGCTGTACTCCTGGCCTGTGCCGTGCCCCTGGCCGTGCCCCTGGCTGTGCCCCTGGCTGTGCTCCTGGCCGTGCTCCTGGCCATGCTCCTGGCTGTGCCCCTGGCCTGTGCCGTGCCCCTAGCCGTGCCCCTTGCTGTGCCCCTGGCTGTGCTCCTGGCCGTGCTCCTGGCCGTGCTCCTGGCTGTGCTCCTGGCCTGTGCTGTGCTCCTGGCTGTGCCCCTGGCTGTGCTCCTGGCCTGTGCTGTGCTCCTGGCCTGTGCTGTGCCCCTGGCCATGCTCCTGGCTGTGCTCCTGGCCGTGGCATCTTGGCCATCAGGCTGAAACCCCCTGCAATTCCTTTTTGAAAGTGTTCTGGAGCCAAGAACCTGGCGCTCGGCTCCCACCAGCCATGCCCTCCCAGAGCCAGGTGTGCATGATACGGGCTCCTCCTCCTCCTTCTTCCTTTTTCTTCTTCACAGGGCGATTGGAATTCCCAGTCCATCACAGGAGGGGCTGCAAGCTCCTGTACAGTGAGGAAGATCTGAGAGGAAGTACAAGGGAGGCGGGCAGCTGTGCATGCTCTGGCCTGGCAGAGGACCGGTCTTCACACAGGGGACACAGCAGATTTAGAAACATAACAAGGTCACGAACAGGACCATGGCCAGGGGCAAGCGAGGCATCTCCAAAGTGCAGGCATCAAGGGCAGACGCCAAACACGGGCCCAGTCCTGGCCATGGGAACCCATGGAGGCTATGCACAGGCCTCAGGCCACGGGTCCCCAACTCTTGCTTCTGCCGGACCATTGCTCAGCACAGCCTGGAAAGAAGACACGGGAGGGCAAGTGCTCCTGGCTGCTGTAATCTGGTATTGTGAAGCTGTGCACGGTTAACTCACAAGCTTCATTCCTCCCAGCCCTGCCTTGTCCCAATCCACCTTGCAGGCTGATGTCAAGGGGCTCAGCTGTGTGTGTGTATTCACAGTACCGTCTTCCGGAAGCTCACCTGGAACCTGTGCGAGCCACTCTGTCTCCACAGCTTGTCGCCCGGGGTGTGAGATACGTGCAAACAGATCACAAGAGTTAGTGTTAAGAACACCTCAATTCTGCTAATTTCAGAGTCCTTTCTCCTTAGCAGAGATTTGCTCATTTGGAAACGATTGCGTGTGGATATCAGTGCAGAATGCATACAGATAGTGTTCAAGAAAGCCATCCTGTCTTACCATCTTAAGGCTGGACCCCAGGGCAGCCAGAAAGCAGTTGTCACCACCAGAGAGGAGCTCATCCAACATGCCATGGTCGGGATCACCCAAGCAGTGGCATCGCTTGAAAATCAGCTCTCTGGAACACAGCCACACATGTTATTTACCAAGTCAGGAAATTTATTATAAAGTACAAATTATTTTCTGTTGCTTTCTAAACAAAGCATTAAGTGGTGCATTCTTTTCTACTAAAGTAATTTGTTAAAATTAAGGTTTTAAAATATTTACTTGTTTTAAAATATTTTAAAATATTTAAAATATTTTTACTTGTTTTAAAATATTCACTCTATTTATAGAAAAATATTCTTTATAGTGTAAATATTGTTATTGCTATGTTTTCCTTTAGTACTTAAGTGAAACATTTACTTGGCTTCATATTTTTATCATATACGTTTGCATGCTAGTGGAAAATGGCTTTAAAAATAAGTTCATTGCATGCAAGAAAAAATCCATTTGTGGGCCTTTCCTAACCAACACTTTGAAGCGCCTGTGAGCTTGCCTGTCGCGTGTCTGTGCCCACTGTCCCAGCAGCGCCGAGCACGTCCACTGCTCTTCACATGCAGAACACGGAGAAAGGGAAATCTTCACACATGGTTGGTGGGAAGAGAGATTAACACAGCCATCATCAAACACTAGATTAAAAATACAACTATCAAAAAATTCAAAATAGAACGTCGTGGGATGCAGCAATTTCACTTTTCGGAATATATCCAAAGGAAGTGACAGCAAGGTGCCCAAGAGGCACCTTCCCGCTCGCTCCCAGCCGCCCTCTCCACGGCCGCCGAGCGCAGAGCCCTGCTCTTGCTGTGGACCCGAGAGTGGTTCAGAGAACGTGGCAGACGGATTTCGTGGCTACTGCTCAGGCCAAGCCCTGTCGCTGGTGACGCGGGGCTGGTCTGCGGCACAGTATGAGAGCGCGAGAAGCGGAATACGCCAGCACGAAGAGTGAGACAAGCCCCCAGATCTGCTCTCCTGGGCTAGAGAGGAGAGAGGGCCGGGGAGGCAGCACAGGAGCTGGGAGAGATCGTCCCACGCGCGAAGGGACTGTGGGAGAGCTGTTGTCTCTGCCCAGTGCAGTGGCTCTGTGGTCAACACAGAAGGTTGTCTGTCTCAAGGTAGCCAGAGGGGAGGAATCTGAATGTTTTTACCACTAATCTCTGTGGGGAGTGACAGGTATGCTAATTGCTCTGATTTGGCATTTCACAGGGCATGCGTGGAACACTACCTTACAGTTTGTAAGCGCGTCCAAGCATTAATGCGTCAAATAAAAACAAAATAGAACACAATACAGCTGTCCTGCTCACACCTCTGCCAACTCACCTCACTTACCCCGAGGCATGGCTACCAGAAGAGACTGGGGGCTAACTACCCTGGAAGCATTGTGCCCAGGACCTCTGGCACCAGGACTAGCTGGGCAGCGACCTCAGGGCAGGCCTCCCCAGGATTCACCCCTTAGAGTCATCGCCAGGATCAAGGGTCCCTGTATCCCTGGCTCTGGGACAGCTATCTGCGGCCTGAACTCTTTTAGGGGGCGATTGGGTTTGGGACATTCTGAATCCCAAACACCCCCTTCTGGCTCTGGAACTTCCTAGAAGTTGCAGAAGTGAGATAAGACAGAACTAGTTTTATCATCACAGTAATTGGGGGTAGTTGCCAGCTTTTCTTGGAAATGGTGACATTTAGGGCACATTACCAAACGTGGTGAAACAGCAGGCTTCAGGCTGGCTCTGAAGGCATGTGACCGAAACCACACAAGATCAGGAGCCTAGGATAGCTCAGCTCTTTCTGTTTTGATTTGTGTGAACATTTCCTGTTCAAGAAAGGTCCAATGATGTGGATATTCGTATCTTCAGCAGTAGGAAGCAGACGATTCTGCTACTCGATGAACTGCTGAGTTCTGCTCGCAGGTTTATTGAGCAGGTGATGGGGGAGTCTGTGCCTAGGACCAGGAGTGCACTCGCCATGCCCGCTGCAGTGAACCGGGGTCTTCCTGCCCTGCTCTGACTGTACTCGGAGAAACCCAGCATGCCACTGGCCATTAGACTTATCACTGCACTTTCTTCCCTGAAACAGACTGTGCCACTCCCCACAAGCCCTGCCCCCACTCCCCACAAGCCCTGCCCTTGGGAGTGTCCTTTGCAGCAATTTCTTGAGCTTGGTAGTGAGGTGGGAGGTCTCGGGCCATGTGTGCCAGCCAGGCTGCCTGGGATGGCGAGGCTAGGAGCCACAGGCATGACAGGCCTGGAGGCGTCAGCCATGCTTCTGCTAGAAGTGTTCAGGAAAACACACTTGGGTCTGTTCCAAAATACCTTCCTGCACCTTATCCAAAGCACACCAACTACAAAAAGACTACTGCCAGGCAAACGCTTACACACACTTGCAAATGTGTACAGGCACACATACATGAACAGGTATGTAAATACCAACACGCATAAGCATCGATGTTCACAGAGGACACACCCCACAGGCATTGCTTCACTGAGGTATGAACACACATGCAGAGACCAAAGGCATGCAGTACGCAGACACGTGCACATACTCAAACACGCATATCCACACAGATACACACACTGCACAGTCAGGCAGACACAACTGGAAACATGCACACTCATGCACAGATCCACAGAGATGCGATACACCTGCACATGGAAATGCACACAGACACACGGACACACAGACACACGGACACACACAGCTGTGTTCATGGCCAGTGCAGCGATGCCTTTGATGATACTGCACTCTGAATACAAGCGAGGGCTGACTTGTGGCACATGGTATTTCTTGGACATTTTGAGAGGCTGTGGGACAAAAACAGAGCATGTCTCCACCTCCTGAGTAATAACCTCCCCTCAGCCGACAACTAGGACTTGGGGGACTGACCACGTTTTAGAAGAACTGGCAAAAGCTCAGCAGCCCGGCTCGTGTCCGCCCTGCCTCGATCAAGTCCCAGCTTTCTCACACTTCAGAATGCGAATGGAAGGTCACATTTTTCCAAACTTAGAACCTTATTTCAAAGAAAAGCAAAGCCTCCTGGTACACAAGATGAAAGGTTGTTGTTTTTTTTTTTTAAATCCTTGTGACGAAGGCACTTTGGACATTAAACAGCTTATTAAATCGCACTTTGATGAATTACAGTAAGTGTAAATAAATAAGAAACATATGGATTGGATTTCCTTTGAAACATGAATGGGCTTGAATTACAAGGAAAATGACTTTGTAACACAACAAGTAAACAAGCGAACAGCACCCTCACCATGCGGTACAGGCACTGCCATATTCCACATGAATTTTCAGATCACATAAAATCTAAGCTTGGGGGCAGAAAAGGGAAGCAATTTTGTCTGCTTTCTGGTTGTGATTCAGAATAGACACCGACGCAGGCAAAGTGTGCTACGCGCTGGACTTCTTTTTGAGATGCTGTGGGTGCCAGTCCCTGGTCCTTACACTGGTATGGACCCAGAACTCAAGCCAGGTGCTTTCCACCACGCCATCCATACTCTGTGTTTACACTACAGACACAAGCATTTTAACATTTAAAGCTTCTTTTGTGTTTTTTAAAATATTTATTTATTTTTATTGAAAAGGTGGATATACAAAGAAGAGGAAAGACAGAGAGGAAGATCTTCCTTCTGACGGTTCACCCCCCAAGCAGCCGCAACAGCTGAAGCTCAGCCAGTCCAAAGCCAGGAGCCAGGAGCTCTTCTAGGTCTCCCACGTGGGTGCAGGATCCCAAGGGTTTGGGCCATCTTCGACTGCTTTCCCAGGCCCCAAGCAAGGAGCTGGATGGGAGGCAGGGCCGCCGGGATTAGAACTGGCACCCATATGGGATCCCGGCACACGCAAGGCGAGGACTGTAACCACTACACTATTGCGCTGGGCCCTGGGTTTTTATTTTTAAGACAAATGTTGGGGCAGCTCTTTGGCATAGCTGGCAAGGGGCTGCTTGGGACACCAGCAACCTGTACCTGAGAGGCTGGGTTCAAGGGCACCCTCTCAGTATCCTGTCAATACATCCTGGGAGGAAGCAGGTGTCAGCTCAGCTACCTGAGTCCCTGCCACCCAAGGGGGAGACCCTAATGGAGTGCCTGGCTTCAGACTGATCCAGCTTTGGTAGCACAAGTGTTTGCAGGAGTTAACCAGAGGATGGCTGCTCGCTCTCGCTCTCACTCTCTCTCGCTCTCACTGGTTCTCTCTGCATCCTGACTCTTTCCATCCTTATCACTCTGCCTTTCCAGTAAGTAAAATTTAAAAGCAGATTTTAAAACTTGAGTATTACAAGTGGTCTCCAGTCCAGGCATTTTCTTGTGGAGCAGTGCTCTTCCCACCACTCCGACAACGACGGAGCCAGAGGAGCAGGCAGGAATGTGGCTGATAGACAGCCATGAAATTAGCACCAGGCCTCTTGCCCAGCCTGCAGCAACTTCTCCTGCAGACGGAAGTTTTGTTCTACATAGTTTCCATTTCTGTTTTCTTCATGGAGAAACCCATTTCATGTGTGATGTTTGTTGCAGTTGAAATCAGAAAAAAAAGGCGGCAGGGAGTTCGGGCTTCCCAGAAAGTCGTGGTCATTGCTGAAAACAGCATCGGGCAGACAGTGCCAGCAACCCCCCTGTAATTCACAAGGTGCCCGCTGCCCAGCCAGCCACTCTGCTGACTTCTCTCCTTCACCACCCTCACCTTTACAGAAGCTCTGAAGGTAGGTAGTGCTGTCTGCACGCTACAGGACCTAAAACAGAAACAGGTTCTTTCTGAACTGCCTGTGGCCTGAGGCAGGCACCTGCCCCTGCAGGGTAGTGGGGAGGCGGGGGGTGGGGTGGTTTGGACCATTACAGGTGCCAGCAGCTTGATCCAGCTCAGGCCATTGGTCAGCATCTGCCTGGAATGGTCCACAGCAGCCTCCAGACCAACACCTGGGCCGGGCTTAGAGTGCTCAGAGGGGCCCAGTAGGACCAGGAAGCATTTCCAAGGGTCTCCTGGTTTCTCAGCACCACTGTCCCCATCTTAAAAGTAAAGCAAAGAGACAGCACAGTTGGCTAGACTGTCGCTAGTGGTGCCGGCATTCCATCCGGGAGCAGCAGCTTAAGTACCAGCTGTTCTGCTTCTGATTCTGCTTTTTCCTTCCATGAAAAAGCAGCAAAAGATGACCCCAGTACCTGGACCCTTGTCACCCTTCGGGAGACCTGGATGGAGTTCTAGGCTCCTGGACTCAAGCTGGCCCTGTACCACCACCTTTGTTGCCATTTGGGGGGTGAGTCCGTGGATGGAAGATCTGTGTGTGTGTGTGTGTGTGTGTGTGTGTGCAGCCCATCAGATCACAGAAGCCAGGGAGCAGGGAGCTGCAAACACCTCTAAGCAGCTTCCCACTGACTACCATTACTTCCCACCCCTGGGAAGTTCATGCAAGAGCCATGCAAACGAGGTGTGGGAAGTGGGAAGTGGGCACCAGTGCAGGCCTCTTCCTCTGCATTCCTGAAGAGCCCACGTAGTTCTTCTTGTACCTGTGCCCTTGTCTCAGCTTGGTGGAACCGCTGGGAGCCACACACTCCCCTCTTGTTGGTATTGCAGAACAATCAAGACCTGGCACCTTAAGTTGCTGCCCTGGGTGCCCACATCCCATCCAGCTTCCTTCTGTGGCACCCCAAGAGGCAGCCAGTCAGATGATGGCTCAGACCTGAACCTCTTCTGCCCATATTAGAGACCCGCATGGGGCTGGGATTGCTGGCCTTTGGGTGGTCTACTGCAGGACAAGTGATCTCTGAGAGCCACAGGTGGCAGTGGGCAAACAGGGCAGGGGCAAGGGCCCGCATGCAACAGCGTGCTTAGCCTCGCTTCTTGTGAGCGCTGCTACCCACATTCACTGTGCACACTTCCTGGCCTCGGCCAGCCCTTTCGCAGTGCTTGAAGGGGTCCCTGGACCTGCATTTCCTCTGTCTCCTTCCAGGTGCTGCACACCGCAGACCCCACGGAAAGACCAGAGCCCAAGCAAAACACCCTTGTGCTCTTGGTGGAGGAAAAGGCCCGGAGCCAGGCCGGGGAGAGGGGTGGGCGGGGGCAGCGGGAAGGTACCCCCAGGACAAGAGTCAGGAAGGCAGGCGCTCCCTGAAACCAGGGACATGTACTAGTCAGGGCTGTGGTTCAGAGCCAGCGCCACAGGATGTTCCAAGGATGTGTTTGCTTGAAGCCTACTGCCAGGGCAGTGGGCAGGGCTTAGGAAACAGGCAAAGCTGTGTCCAGCTGCCAGTAGGCTGCAGGTGTGTCTCCCCGACAGCCTGAGCACAGGACTACAGGCGTGCACAGGCACTTACAGATGCACCTTGGTGTGCACCAGGCTTCGCATAGGCCTCAGGAAAGCAGAGCCACTTGTCAGACTGTGGCTGGCCGCCATGCATGGTGGAGCCGAGAGCATGGCTGCACGGGGCCACCAATAATTCTACCTGTCCCTGGGCCTGCTCCACTCAGACCTTCCGCAGCTCCTGGCTGCACAGGCGTTTAGCAGAGAAGACTTGGGTCCACTGTGAGGAAGTCAGACAAACATGCAAGCAGCTCACTGAAGATGAGCAGTGAACCTTGGCCGAAGTTTGCCTTCCGTTCATCCATTCAATGAGCCCCAACTGTTCTCCGTCTTGGGAAGCTCAACGCACACAAAGCAGTGAAGGCAAGCCTCCCAAGAGGGGCAAGGAGGCGGCAGGAGCATCCAGCAAAAAGGCCTATTTCCTGAGCCTCTTGATAGAAGCTGTCTGGCGTGGGCAACGACCCCCGAGCCTCCCACACACGGGCCTGAGCAACGCCCACGTGAGTCGTTACTTAAGGAAACCCTACTGACTGACAGCTTGGACCGCACTCTGCCAGCAATGGCAGGCCCCCAGGTGTTTGCCTAGAGAGCTTCCTGCAGTACAGCCCGGAACGCGGAATTGCAAGGCCCCGGCTGGAGCGCCATGCTTTTCCCTGGGGCAGTCACTGCGTCTGAACTTGGCTTGTGTCTTCTCGTCCATTGTTCCAGGCTCCTGGCTGCACTCCTACAGTATTAATGGAGCAAAGGCTGCAAATGCATTTGCCAAAGTGTGAAGCTCAGGTGGGGACAGAGCCACATGCGCTGCAACTGTCACCCATCTCCTAGTAGTTGTATCAGTTTGGAAACCTCAAGAGGGAGTTGCCCACCACGCAAGAGTTATGCGTGGGCTTCAGAAACTGATGTTTCTAAGATTAGATGTGAAATGTGACTTTCAGCTTCCTGACTGAAAAAGAGAGAGCAAAAAATTCCCCACCCCCAGAGATCTTGAAAGGAAATAAATGTCAGTTGCTTCAGAGAGATGCCCTGGCCCACGTTTCAAGCCACGGACCACGCATGAGCTATTTCTTGCAAGCTAGAAATATGGAAAATATTAATTCACTACGTGCTGACAGCAAGTTCACTGGTGTTTTGTGTGCTAAGGATTCAGAGAATGCAGCCCAGTTAGGACTTCCAGGAACACAGGCCCCTGGAGGAACAGCTGAGACTCAGAGAGAGGTTGTGGTGGGGTGGGAGCTGCACCACAGCTGTGAACACGACGTCCTGGGCTGCTGGCCGGCTGCTGGCCGTGCCCCAAGGCTGGACGTGGGTGTTGGCAGGCCTGGTGCGGGGGTTGGCGGGAAGGAAGCTAGCACTCACAGGCGAGGCTGCCCTGCACAGTCTACCCCCAAGCTGCCTGAGGCCAAGGGGCACCATGCAGGCAGCAGGATGAGCAAGGTAGACTCAGAGTGGGAAAAGCAAGGTGGATCCAAACTCTCACTAAAGCCAATGCAGCGGCAGGGGGAAGCGAGCCCAGGGCGTGGAAATCACATGGACAAGGGACAGCAGGCCTGTGTGTCAGCCACGACTGCCACCCTGCTCTGCTGTCACCGTCACTGCTGCTACTGCCACCACCACCACCTCACTCCTGCAGCACCTCTGGAAAGTAGCACAGGGGCCACTCCAGCGTTGTGGTGCTCGCCCTGTCCCCTTCCTGCTGCTGCTACTGGGGCCAAGGCTGATCTCACTCCCACAGCTGCCCTTCCTGCTCCAGGACTGTGGGTCACACGGCAGACAGCACCTCCCCGTGATGGCTCCTACTGCTCAATATGCTGCTCCTGCTGCCACTGCAGTTAACAGGCTGCTATTGTGATCACCATAACCCCACTGGGAAGTCGCTGTGTCTCCCCACCTCCAGCACCATGGTGAACACAGCTACTACCGCAGACGCCATCCCCCCACAGCCCCTCGTCCTCCCCACCAGCACGGCCTTCCCAGCTGCTCTTCTTCTGTCTCTGCCGGAGCCTTGGCAGGTGCCTCATTGCAGGTGCAGCTGTTGTTGCTACTCCGGCTGCATGCTCACTGCGGTTGCTGCAACTGCTAAGAGCTCTGGAGCTGTGCTGCCCGATGGCCAGGGTGCTGCTGCAGGAAGCGCAGGGCTGTGAGTGAGGGATATCAGGCACAAGGACAAGGCTGCCATTCTAGGGCACTCCATTGACCAGGAAGCAAGCTCAGGGTTCTCAAGGAACAAAGGATGAACGTAGCTGGCCACAAGACTCCACCAAGTCTCCAAAAAGGAACCAGCAAGAGGTCAGCTCAACATGAGCTCTCTTGGGCCTGGTGTTCAGCTATGAATCAGAGACTTAAAAAAAAGATTTATTCCTTTTCATTAGAAAGGCAGATTTACAGAGAGAAAAGACAGAGAAAAAGATCTTCCATCCACTGGTCTACTTCCCAAGTGGCCATAATGGCCAAAACTGAAAAGATTCTAAGCCAGGAGCCAGGAGCCAGGAGCTTCTTCCTTATCTCCCAAGGCTTTAGGCTATCTGCTGCTTTTCCAGGCCACAGACAGGGAGCTGGATGGGAAGTGGAGCAGCGAGAATGCGAACTGGCGCCCATTTGGGATCCCGGCACTCGCAAGGTGAGTATTGGCTGATTGAGCCACCGCACCAGGCCTGGATCAGAGCTTTCATGTTGTGCCTGGACAAGCCCTGTCACTCAGCAGAGGCGTCCCCTCACCTGCCTGCGAGGAGATTGCTCACACACAAGGACAGCAGGCAGAGCTGTGTCCTGAGTGAGAAAGGAGAGACCATCCCATAGGTGCTTCCCTCTGACATTGTGAAGTCATTTGTACATTTTATCCAGGAGCCCCGGACACCATGTCTACACAGCCTAAACCTATGTGACGAATGGGTGGGTGCAGAAAGCCAGGGGCCTGGAGCCCCTCGCCCAGGAAGAACGTGGAGGCAGGATTCCAGATGTGACAGGAGCATGACGGCCTGCTAGGCTCACCTAAGTCACCGTTCCAGAAACAGGGTAAGAATGCACGTCCAGCAGACAGCTCCTGCCAGGTGGGGTGGCATGTGCCAGCAGGGGAGAAGGTAAGGCTGCAGTTGTGGACAAGTCACGGACAGGGCTGTGGGGTCAGGTCTTACACTGAAGGAGGACCCTTACATGGTACTGTTGGGAGTGCAAGACAAGAGGCCGCCACATCAGAGCATCGGGCTGCACAACAGGAAGATGCCCTGTGGGAACTGATCCTAAATCAGCAGCATTTTCCAAACACTCAGAGCAAGGAACTTGCGCTGGTCCAGCCAGGACTGAATCCAAGCTGACCATGTCCACCTGCAGTTCCGACTGCACTCTTTCTGCATCTCGCATGTACCGCTGGTGGCCCAGTCTCGGCAAGTCAGGTGTAGGAGGTGGAGTCAGCCCCGCCACCACAACACAGAGCTCACGTGTGCTGTGAGAACCCCAGGCTGGCCTTGAAACCACCCTTTGTAAATCCCCGACTGCACAAACACAAACAGACTCCAAAAAGCTCTTAAGAAAAAAAAGGAATCAAGAGATAAGTTTATTTTGGGCACAAAAACACTTGTGAAATCCACCCGGAGTTTCTTCCACAGCAGAGTTTCGGAAGCCCTCTTGCCTGACCAGCAGGAGCTAAGCTGACTTCCCAGAAAGTAGGCTCGGCACCTATGGGTGCAGCCTGGCAGGGCCCACCACTCAGCAGCAGCAGGCCTCCCACTTCATTTGGCATCAGCCCCACACTCTTGTTTTAAATTTCTTTAGTAATTATTTAAAAGCTTGCAATGATGCATTTTGAAAGCCAGAGTTGAGAGAGCAAGTACCCCTAGCTTGGCTTTCATTCTCCAAAGGTCTGCAGCAGCCAGTGTTTTGCCATGAGTCTGAAACAGCATCCAAACCTCCCACGTGGGTGCAGGGCCCAAGCGCTGGGCTGTCTTCCTCTGCTTTCTTAGCTCATCAGCAGGGAGCTCGATCACAAGCGGAGCAGCCAAGATACAAGCCATATTCGGTGTCCGTGCTTCTCCCAGGCCCCAGCTTAGTTCAGCCCAGCTCACCCCTCCCATGCAAGATACCCCCCACCCCCCCACCACGGTACCCCCAGGTCTTGGAGATCTCAATGGGAATTTGTTTTCCCCTACTCGACCTTTTTTTAATCTCTTCTTTTTTGGTCTCCAGTGGCATGAGGCTGTTGGCCCTGATTCTGAGAAGGCGTGAGCAGGAGCTGGAGGTGCGAACAGCATAGATAACAGAAGTGGGCTGCATGCAGGTCAGCACAAGCACCCAGTTAGCCGTGGGCCTGGGGCACTCCACTCTCTGTAGCTGGCCAGTCAGTGGAGTGCCACGGGGGCCCCAGCACACTGCAGTGAGGAGAACCTTAAGCAAGGGGAGGCAGCCGACGGCTTCAACTGTACCTGGGAACACAGACCTTCAGCAAGCAGTGTGCTCTCTTTCCTTTGGGAAATGAGAACCGCACCTGCTCTTTGAGCCCAGAACTGGGGAGCTGGGACAGCCTGCAGTGATGGCTGGAGAGCCCCTTGTGAGTCCACGTGCCCCGCTAACACCAGGTGGACACCTCAACGGTCTCTGTTCTCCCTGTGCACAGCTCCCATGTTCCAGCTCCTGAGCCTCATTGGCTAAGTCTGGTGGTCACAAGCTAGAAGCAAACCAGCAAGAAGCCACAGCGACAGGTCCTCGGCCTTTCACACCAAGGTCCGGTGCTCTCCTGGCTGGCAGGAACTGCTGCCTATAAGCCTGTGGCCCAAGCAGAAAGCCTGGACAGAGCACCTGCCCATACACAGCAGTCTTCCTCTTAAATGGAAAGCAGTGGATGTCAGGATTCATGATCTTTAAAATCCTGATTTATGGATCCAGTGAACAGGGGCTTGAGGCTGCTGACGTAATTCGCACTCAGCAGAACACAAGTCTGTAATGCAAAGTTGGAAGCCCATACTTCGTGCTCACTGCCCTTCCGGCAGTAGGAAAGGCCCTCATTCTTCCTGGGCTCGGTTTGTCTGCGACAAGTTGGATGCAACATGCATCCAGACATCAGGCCGCTCTCTCCTAGAGAGCCCGCTTGCCCAGCTTGCACACCAAGGCACGTACTTCCCTGGTGACCTCTGCCTGCACGGTGTATGACCTGTTTCGTGTCCTCAAGGTCCCTGTGCCTCCCACCTGCAGATCCTTACGTGTGAGACCTCACATACACACTGTAAAGAGAGACAGAGCTAATGCTATATGACACTGAGCCCTATTTAATGGGTGTTACTTAAATTTCATTGCTGATCAGATTAAGCTCTGTTTCGGATGGATAAAGAACAGGCACCTCCAGCTGGTTGCACAAGGCTTATCTGAGACAACACACCCTAGAGCAGAGAGAGCCCGGTCCTCACCGCGGGCCACAAGGTGCTGTGGACACTGCCTGCCCCTCCCCTGTGCACTGGGCTGCACGTGCCTGTTGCCACCAGGGCAGTCGAAGCTGGCAGGAGTCACGCTGCCCCAAGAAGCAAACGCCACAGAAGTGATAGGAGGGTACCTTCACCCATGCTCCTATCAGCATTCCTGCCCCACTGGGTGGGGCTTGGCAAGCAGGTGCTTCTGGGCACTGCACACAGCTCAGCCCATGGACACCGAACCAGCCGCCCTGCTCAGCCCGTGGACACCGAACCAGCCGCCCTGCTCAGCCCGTGGACACCGAACCAGCCGCCCTGCTCACCCCGTGGACACCGAACCAGCCGCCCTGCTCAGCCCGTGGACACCGAACCAGCCGCCCTGCTCACCCCGTGGACACCGAACCAGCCGCCCTGCTCAGCCCGTGGACACCGAACCAGCCGCCCTGCTCAGCCTGTGGACACCGAACCAGCCGCCCTGCTCAGCCCGTGGACACCGAACCAGTCGCCCTGCTCAACCGGCTCTCTTCCTGCTCGAGTGCATGAGGTTCAAGGTGGCAGGTTACTTTAGACCAAGAAAGGAACTAAGGATGTACTTCTGCTCTCTCCAATTTGTTGTCAGCACACACACCTCTGTCTCCCATGTGTTCATCCACCTGCTCTGTCTGTGCACTGTCGCCCTCAGCTCGCCCCCATCATCTGTGTCTACCACCTCCGGAGGAAACGCAGCGCCCTTTTAACCTCTGCTCCATCACTCTGCTGTCTGTCCTCCTCACCTACCACCTGTCCACGTGTCATGTCTTCTCTCTCACCTCTTTGAGTGTGTGCAGGATCTGTTCTCCACAGTCTGTACCCACATCTCTCCTCTCACACCTGTATCGTTACCACCTATTCATTATCCATCCCTGTGCTGCTCTGCCGGCTTTTATCTATCCCCTGTTGATCCATCATCTACACAGCGCTCACCCGTCTGTCCACCTGTCATCAACCAAAATACCATAGAGCAAAGTCATCTACTTCAGAGACAGGCTAAGGGAACGGGAGTCTAGATGACAGAACTAGGAAAGGAGCTAAGAAATACTTTTTAGCAGGAAGGATTTTTTATAGGAAAACCTAAGAACAAACTTTTGAGTGAAGGAGAGGTAGGTAATTAAGCACATGGCTCCTTGAGGGGAAGGGCCAGCTCTAGGGAATACAGATGACAAAACAGGTGGGAGTCTGATTATCGAGCGGACTTCACGCGGCAGCCAACAGAGGGCCCACATGGACAAGCTTCTGTCTGTGAGGAAGACGTGTTTCTGCAAGCACACTGCGCTGGCCTGTGGTGGCAGGTGTGACGGAGGGGAAGCTGGGGGAGTGGCACCAGGCAGGGGGCCAGTCACGCCACAGGGCAGCGAGGACCCCACGGAATCCGGCCAGGAAGCAGTCCTTGGCCTCACTCCTCGAGCTGTGCCGTGTACAGCTCAGGTGCAGTGCCACCCGTCTTCCTCTCCAGAAAGGTCCCTGGAAGCACAGCTCACCTGCCGTCTCCTGAACCAACTGCCATCTCCTGAACCAACTGCCAGTGCATCCATTTGCCAAGGCAGGAAAGCACCTTTGGGACCCCTGAGAGCTGTGGGGTGGGGAGAGGTTCAGTCTCCAAGGCAGGAAAGGGCCTGTTAGGGCTCCCGAGCGGGGGGAGGCGGGGGGGGCTGCTGCTGCCCTCTTCCTCTGTATCCTGTATTTACCTTCCTTTTCTTTCTTTTTAAAAATCCATTTATTGATTAGAAAGGCAGAGTTAGAGAGAACCTTCCATCTGCTTGTCACCGCCTCAGATGGCCTCAGTGTCTGGGGCTGAAGCCAGGAACCTCTTCCGGGTCTCACACATGGATGGCAGCGGCCCAAGCACGTGGGCCGTATTAACAGGGAGTGAGGAGCCAAGTGGAGCAGCCGGGACTGGAACCAGTGCCCATATGAGATGCTGGTGTCTCAGGCAGCAGCTTAGTCCACTGCCCCGCAGTGCTGGCTCCTTGGTGGTACCTTTTTGACCCTGGCACGAGGGCTTCCCAAACAGGAACCCCAGTGAGCTCTCTTCATTGTGAACAGGTAGTTCCATTGTTCCCTAATGGGGTTCTGGAAAATAAACTACAAAAGGAACTGAGTAACATTCAGGCCACAAGTAACCTGCTACAATGCAGCACAGGTCATCCATGAACACACGGAGTGTGGCTAACGCTAACGTGTAAGAGTCGAATCAATTACTTATCATGCCAAGCATTTACCCATGATTCCCAGGCGAGCACTCTGTGGGTGGTGCACCCAGGGGTCTGTCCCCTGCCTTTACCCTGGGAACTGTCTTCATTCCCCAAGCCTACTGCCCACCATGTCCAGAACTCCCCTGAGAAAATTCTGGACTCAGAACTGCAACACAAAGTGCTCCTAAGAGACCCTGCACATTGTCCAGTGCTCCCTCCCTGTGCAGGGCTTCTCCATAGAACCTGCTGTTAGGAAACCTGGACCTTCCAACACACACGCATGCACACACACACACAGACACATACCCCCCCCACACAGAGGTACACAGATTGGTACACATATGCACACATCACACACACAGGCACAGGCACACACACACACACACACACACCCCACCGTCCCCAGGGGCTCCATCTATCTCCTCAAAATTCCCAAGCTCTAGATCGTGTCCAAACCACAGCTACGGTCTCTGGTCCAGTGCCCCCAGTTTCTTACCAGTTCTCCTGGACATGCATAGAACATTCCACCCTGCCCTTCCTCTGTCCCCCAGGGAAGATGGGCCACCCTGCCCATACCACAAACTGACCATCTCAGTGAGGCCACAGGACTCTGCCTCACTGCTCTTCTGCAGCGTCGCCAGCTGGGGGCCCACAGGACCTCATTAGCTCACTTCCCTCCTAAGCCCTCTCCTGGCAGAGGCTCACAGTGCCCCAAGGGGATGAGCCCCTTGGCAGTGCAGTGAGGAAGGGAGGCAGTGTGGGTTCAGCCCATCGGCTCCTTGTGGAGAGCACCTCATGTGGGGCATGCACCAAGAAGCACGGGCAGGAACATTTCACATTTCCAACAGAGACAGCAAAAGGCAGTTCTGCTCACTTGCATGAGAAAGTTACCCTGGCACACACTGAGGTCAGCGTGGTGCCCCCGGGACACTGCCGCTCCTGCCCCAGCTGTGGCCGGGAGGACTGGGAGAGACCGTGAGGATGAAAGCCCGTGGGTCATGCTCCGGCATATCCAGTGTCTTCAGGAAATTGTTGAGTTACAGTGAGCTGGCATCAGTGCGATTTAGCACATAAATCTACACACACGGGACGGCTTTCGGGTACACAAATTTCAGGCTCATCCCATGGTGTCCGGTGAAACCTCGTAAAACTGTAATGGAAACCAGCTGGCCTGCAGGCGTCCCAACACATCCGTGGCCAGCACGTGGTGCTGGCACGCAGGCACCTGGGGCACTCCAGGAAGCAGAGGAAGGAGGGAGAAAGTCCAGAGCGGGTGGGCCTCCTGCCTCCCTCGGTTCAGGCACAGTTCAGCTGGAGCTTCAAGTGAAGACTTGGCACATTTATTATCTTCTCTGAGCAAGTTATCTGCTTCTTAAGAGCGATGAGGTCATTTTTATGATCTTGCTCTTGACTCGTCGACTTCCCACGAGAACTTCATAAAGAGTCCATAAATAATTATTTATCTGGGCTTCTAGCATAATCCAAGATTCTATGAGCTGGAAGGGACATTAACGATGTCTGTTGGGGCTGAGGAGTCAAGCACCCAGTCCTCAGGGACGTTCCGGGCACAGAGGAACGGCAGTCATGTTCAGAGACGTGTGCCTGTCCGAGGAAACTAACAGCACCCCGAGCCTGTAGCTACAGAGCACGCCTGAGCCGACGCAGGGCAACACCAGCAGACACACGGAGTAGCCTGTCGGTTCTTCAGTCTCAGAGCAGGTGGTACTTGCCAGTCTTTAACTTTTGCGTGATTGTGATTTCACAGCGGAACTGCGCGCGGGAAGAAGGAGCTGCTCAGAGCCTGCGTGGGTGCCTGACGCTGCAACCAGGCTTCAGCCAGAGGAGACACCATCCACACCTGGCTTGCAGGTGGCACTGAGGTTGAGGAAGACGCAGCCTGTGGAGCATCTGGCTCGAGTTCCCGTCTGCACTCTCCCTGCAGCTTCAAGCTTGGAAACCCCTTCAATGACTTCAAGGTGACAAGTCTGAAGGCACACACTTGGCTTCTGACCTGCTGGATTCTATTGATTGATTGGGGCTTATTTTAAGATTTATTTATTTGGAAGTCAGAGAGAGGGACACACACACACACACACACACACACACACACACACACACAATGAGAAAGGGAGAAATCTTCCACCCACTGGTTCACTTCCCAGATGGACCTGGCAACCAGGTGTGGGCCAGGCAGAAGCCAGGAGCCAGTCCTCTGCTGCCCCTGCGGGCCTGCAGCGGGGGCTCCACCAAGAGTGGAGCGGCCTAGACCTGGAGCAGCACCGATCTGGAATCCCGGAAGCACACGCACCCGTGTGCCGCCACCCGACCCTGGTTATTTTTTCCTGTGTTTGATATCTTTGTGATGCTGGCCCCATAAACTGCACATCCGTGTGTTCACTTCTCCTTAATGACTGTGAGGAGCTGAGGTCACTTTTTCCCCTCAAATATCTGATACAATAGACCAGGGAGGCCACGCAGAACTTGGAGTGTGATCTGCAGAAAGTGGTTCAACCAGATATTCAATTTCTTTCACGGTTCTGAAATTGCATCCGCATGACATTTTTCTTTGTTGAGATTTTCTGCTTTTTCATTTGTGTCAGAAGAATTCTTAACAGCTTGTTAAACTGTTTTCATTTTGGCTGCTTTAAAATCCTTGTCAGATAATTCCAACATCTGAGTCATCTTTGTGTTATGATTTTCCTGTTCTTCATAATAAGTAATCTTCAATTATATCCTGAAAGTTGGCTACTTCTTTTTATCCTCATTTGAAACATTTGATCCTGTTTAGTCTTCCTGCTTTGGTGATGTGGCATGGGAGTTAGGGGAGTGTGTGTGTGTGTGTGTGTGCGCGCACGTGTGTGTGCTCAGTTTCCTTTGGGGCCTGCCAGCAGCAACCAGCCAAGTGGGTCATCAATCCCATAGAAGCCCACAGAGGGACAGTGGACATCCAGCCTCACCTAGTGCTTTTGAGGGCCCCCTGGATGAAGTGTGGCATCAGTGTACTCCCCTGCATGTCCAGTGGGCTGAGAGGAAGGGGTGGGCCAACTAGATGTGACTCCCACCGCCCCAGCCTGAGGTTGCTCACCATGGGGAGAGCTAGGTCTCCGCTAAGGTGCTGGACCCTGCTCGCCTGACTCGGGGCAAAGGGGTCCCACCCCCCCAGATGCCAGGCGGGGGAGAAAACCCGGTCCCCACCCCCCAGATGTCAGGTGGGGGAGAGAACCCGCTCCCCACCCCCCAGATGCCAGGCGGGGGAGAGAACCCACTCCCCTGCAGTCTTTCTGGGATCTGATTTGTCAGCATATATCCAGAATGCTCTAGATGCTAAGTATTTGGCTCATGGTGCTTTTCAAAATATGTCAAACAATGTATGGTAAAACATTCCCAGCAGTGAACATCATAGACAAAATTGCAATAAAAAGTTGACATATACAACCATGCAGATAATGTTGGAATAATTTAACCTAGAAAAGGACATAAGGTGGCATTACAAATCAGAGCAAGATGTAGGTGTTTGGTTTAGTGATCACAACACTGGCAAAGATAATTGCACAGCCTGCACTGGAGAACCAGGGCTTGGTAAGAAGCACACGCAGCTCCATGGGGCGGTGATGATGGTCCTAGCAGCCATGCACCTGCTGTCATCATGGGAAACCTGGATGAAGTTCTTGACTTACCACTTTAGCCCCTGGATGGTTGTAGGCATTTCAACTATGAGCCAACAGGTGGGAACTCCCTGTCCCCAACTCTCAAATAAATGAATATGTTTTGAAAACTCTGCTAAAAAAAAAAGCATGTAGTAGCAGCAGAAATACTTGGAATGAATGCTTTCTAATTAGTCGTGATTTCAGGCAAATAAAAATGTCAGTGCTTCTAATCTTAACTGTTTTGTCCTCAAACTGACACATTCCCCCAGGTAGGTTAAGGTGCAATCGACAATGGAGATTGTCTATTTTAATAATGGACAATGGGATCTCTTGGTGTATCTACATAATGAAATGACTTAATGGAACTAATTAATGTGCCTGTCACCCACATACTCTTTTCAAAAGCAGCAACTTTAAGGCATCCAGTCTACTCTGAGAAGAAACTGATTCCAAGGACACTGAAATTGTGGCAGAAATAAGTAGGCTATTGGTCAGGAAGAGACAGGACCAACCAACTCCAGTGGTCACACAATTGTTTAGTTCTCACTCTTGCTTTAAGATGGCCACACGACACTGGACACATGTAACTTCACTAAGCACTCCGGCCTCCAACCCAAACCCTCGCTTCCCTCTGCAACGTGACAAGCAGTCATGTGCTCCCAAATAGCACCAGCAATCACAAGTGAAGCTCTCCCTGGCTCTGCAGGGTTTCACCACCCCAAGCAGGACTGGAGTATCATGATTGATACCCAGTTCTGATTGGGGAAGGTTTTTTTTTTCTTTTTTTCTGGACAAGAGAATATGAACTTAGCTATTGAGAAATGACATGCTCAAACATTGCTTAATTCAAGGAGTTCAAACTTGCTGAAATTCCTTTTATTATAGATTTGGATGCCTTTTGGAACAAAAAATAGGATGAATCATGCTTTGGCAGCTGCCTGGGGGAAGGTGGGAACAGCCCTAACCTCCTCTTGCTGGATTTCAGGTCAGTATCCTTGGTGCAGCTGGGTCTTGAGTCAGCACAGCTGCAGACTACAGAGAACCTCCTCTGGCGACCACGCCCACTCTTCCTGTAACACAGCAGTGCTCAGCACCTGCTCCGTGTTACTCTCACTCAGCTGCCCAGGGCTTTAGTGGACAGAGGGAGGAAGGAAGGTGGCTCCTCCCTGGATTTGCAGCCATTTGGGGAGTGAATCAACAGATGGAAAATCTCTCTGTCTCGTCTCATCTCATCCTCATTCCACCTTTCAGATAAGATCTGCTAACCCTGAGTGAGCCAGGCAAGTGGAGTGGAGGGCCCTGGGCTGGCAGTCATTGTCACGTGCAGCTCAGAGCTGTCTGCGCCACCGGCTTGTCTCCCACAATGCCAGACGCAGCAGAGCCAGCACCTCCGGACAGCTCCAGAGTGAGTCTGGGGGTGTATCATGACAACATGCTATCCAGTGTTATCCAAATGAAGCCACAAATCCACTCCACTCGCCTGACTCACTCAGCGCGCCCTCTTCCCTGTCATCTGATCCGATCTTCTTAGCAAACCTTATTTGAAAACTGGAATGATAGAGATTAGATGAAATGAGACAGAGAGAGTTTCCATCTTCTGATTCACTCCCCAAATAGCTGCAGCAGCCAGGGCTGAGGGCAGGAGCTTGAGACTCCACCCTGCTGTGCCATGTGTACCCATCTTCTGCTGCTTTCTAGGGTACAGTATCAGCTGAGTGAGAGCAGCTGGTACTTGACTCAGTAGTGTATGATGCCCACAGCACAACCAACTGTTTAACCATCACACCACCACACTGGTCCCACCTTCTTTGATTTCCAAAATAATGTTCTAGTCTAGCTTGTCAATCTATTTTAAATTTATATGAAATCGATGTGTTTCATTAGAAGTGAAAGTTATCAACTACATGAGAAAATATGATGCCTTTCCCCAAATCCACTTTTGATTTTTCTCAACCAACAAGATGTTAGATGTTTTATTTATTTATATTTTTAAATGTAACCTACAGAGTACATTCCTACAGACTACATTACTAAGAATCATATTGGGGTCCTATGCTTGTTCAGCAATTGAGACAAGAACACACAATTTCTGCTGTCACCTCTGCTTGCCAGACTACATAGTTGTGAGGAAAGATAAATGATTAAGGCTGCAGAAGAATTAAAACTTAAAATCATGTGTTTATCACAAATAATTTAATGTGCATCCAGTCTTTAATGTGTGTCAGTTACCTTGATAACATCAATTTTATCCTAAATATGTCTGGAGGTATTTCAAACCCAAACAAGCAGTTTACAAGCCACATTAAAAAAAATTAACGTTCTCACTTTAGAGAATTTACGACAGCCCGGGCAATCACACCTGGAAGAGTAACAGCGCATCGTGGAGGCTCAGAGCTGCTGTTCACTTCCGTCGCGGGCATTGCCCCAGCCCAGGGCTCTGTGCGCTTTTCACCACCGCAGCTGTGTCTCCCTTCACTTAGAGTCACAGAGCAAGCACACTTAACGGAACGTTGGCTGAGGAGAAATTCTGTTGGTTGCCAGGAGGAAGCATTCTTTCTGGCCATGGATCCTTGATATGGGTTGTCTCTGCATACCTATGGCTTTGAATCGTGCGCATACTAGCAATTTCAGCTAAAAGAAAGCCCAGAACCCAGGGTTGGTACAATGGCTCAATTGGCTAATCCTCCACCTCTAAGTGCTGGGATATCAGATGGGCACCGGTTCATGTTCTGATTCCTCCACTTCCCATCCAGCTCTCTATTTTGTGGTCTGGGAAAGTAGTGAAGGATGGCACAAAGCCTTGGAACCCCACACTTGTGTGGGAGACCCAAAAGAAGCTACTGGCTCCTGGTTTCAAATGGGCTTGCTATGGCCATTGCAACTATTTGGAGAGTGAGCCAGCAGATGGAAGATCTTCGTCTCTCCTTCTCTCTGTAAAATCTGCCTTTCCAATAAAAATACATAAATACCATATTCCCAATGGGTGTGCTTGGGTTTGATTCACAGCCCAGGTGCTTCATCCCAACTTCCTGGTAATGCAGGCCCTTGAGACGGTGTGAGGCTCAAGGAATTCGCTTTCTGCCATGCATGTGGGTGGCCTGGGTTGCTTTCATCTCTTTGGCCCTTTCAAGCATCTGAGAGCTGAGCTGGCAGACGGAAACTCATTTCTCTCCATTCCTTTCAGAGAAACAGACAAACAAAACTAACGAAACAAAACAAAAAAATGTAGACATCTTGGATGAGCCATGTTCTTACGACACCAATGCCTTACCACGTGGCCACCGCACCTGTGAGCCATGTTCTTAAACGGGTGTGTGACGTATCCTCTGGTCACCGCTCAGTATTGGGAAGAACAAGGTGAGACTATCACACAGCTCCACGGAGTGCAGGTGCACTGACCTTTGAACTCCAGCCATCAAGGCAATGTTTTCTCGAGTGGCTACAGGAGTCCTACTGGCTTTTGTTGACTCATTTGGTTTATGACACTTCCTTGACTCACAGAAGGAGTTTATGAAAACATCCCCTTCTCTCCACCTTTCATTAGAGTTCCCCAGGATCCGGACACTCTGCCACCCTCGGGCTTCTACGCCCTCCACCCCATCTCCGTGAAGTCACGACACACCCGGAGGGGGCGCTTGCAGCTGAAGCAGTCCAGAAGCATCTTCAAGGGTTGTTTTTCCAGAGGGTTCCAAATGGTTCCAAAAGCTTCCAGGATTATTCCAGCTCTGCACCCAGCCCTGACTCAATCCTTTCATGTGCTTGAGGAGCAGAAATGGAAACTGAGTCACCCTCAGTTGCAGTGTCCCTGACTCCTAAAACAACCCTTTTACTGCGGAATGAGCTCTATTCAGCAGCATCCCCAAGAGCAATGGTGAGACCTCGCCCAATGCGGCCCTTTAGGAAACAGCCAGAGCCTAAGGCTCAGTCCCCGGATAGTCACAGCAGTCAGAGCTGAGACAGGCTGAAACAGGAGCCAAGAGCTTCATCAGGGTTTCCTATAGGAGTCAAGGATCCAAATGCTTGGGCTGTCTTTCTGCTTCTTTCTCAGGTGCATTAGCAGGGAGCTGGTTCAGGAGGGTGACAGCCTGGACACAAAGGGGCACCACCATGGGACGCTGGCACAGTGGGTGGCAGCCTAGCTCATCGTATCACAGCTGCATCGTTCACATTCTTGTTTCCCATCGTCACACTAGCTTTTTTGTGTTTCCAACCACATTCCTCTCCATCTCTCCCTGAAGGCCTCACTGCACACCCTACGCAGCCAGAGCCCACAGACACTCCATGTCATGTCACTCACACGTAGGCAGATGTGGGAACTGGCGTGAAGCCATGTCCTCTGGCCTCTGGTCTGTGGCCTGTGGCCGTGGGCAGGTTTTGTCCTCTGGGACTGCATGTCAGGTGGGTGGCCTGGAAATGAATAAGATGTGTGTCTCTTCCTCTTCCCCATGGTCATGAGCCAGCAGGTTTCAGAAGCAAGCAAAGATGACATGCTCTGTGGCCATGGAGCAATCGGCTGCTCTTCATGGGGGTGCCAGGAGGGCCGTGTCTCCAGGCGCTCCCCCGGGGCCTCTCTGTATCAGGAGGGCTGGCCATCACTGTGAAGCATGGCACCTGTGTGCCTCCAGTCCGTGGCCCCCAGCTCTCTCCCAGCTTCTTCCCTGCCTGCTGCCTCGTGCATTTACCCTCAGCACCAATGAGTCCAGAGGGAGGAAGGTACAGGCTGCGGGCAACGCTGAAGTTGGTGCTGAGACCAATCTTTCCTTAGGAAAGGATGTGTGTGAGGGAGATTTTGAAGAAAATCTAGCAAATCTTGGTAAATAACGGAATATGGGCTGCATCTGGGTAGGATCTGTCTCCAAATGTTCAATTCCAGAGATGTGGAACGCTGCCTGCAAGGCAGAAAAAGTGAGGTTTCCAGCAAACCTCCAAGCAAGCCCTTCCACCAGAGGGATCCTGGAAAACCCACTGGATCTTCCCAGGAGCTCTGCGAGCTTCCCCATTGTCAGATCAACTGCAGAAGCTGACAGCATGGCCACAGACTAGCAGGGCTTTTGCCTGCGACTTGAGTTCTGCGTCAGATCCACCTGCCGTCATGCTGGTCATCTGCCCCGTTGCGTGCCGGATTACCTGTGATGTACTTGTGGGCCCTTTGTCTTTTTCTTTGTTTTTGGTCTTGGTTTTTTGTCTTCTCTTTTTGTTTGTCCTCTCCTGAATAACTTCTGTGAACTAAGACAGCTACTGAGGAAAGGAGAGAGCATCCAGCCCAGATGCTGGCCTGCAGCCAAGGGAGGGAGAGAAGGCAGAGCCAGGCCTGAGCACTGTCAACTGGTGTTGTAGGTATGATCATCTCCACACCCCGCCTTCTCTCTGCACAGCTTGACGTGGGCAGCCTCTGGGACAGCCCCAAGAGTGGGCATGTGGCCTTGAGGGGAGACATCTGCATTGTACTCACGGCCCCTGGAGTCGAGTCTTGGCTCATGCTTGGCTCCAGCTTCCCCAGATGCAGACCCTGGGAAGCGACAGGTGCCAGCTCTTCTATCCGGGTCCTGCCACTGCAGTAAGGCCTGGATCTCTCCTGGTAGTTGTAGGCATTGTGGGGATGAACCAGAGGAAGAAAGCGTTCCCCACATCTGCTTGCCCGTCTCTCTGCCTCTCAAATAAGCAACACAAATGTCCAAAGTTCCTCATGGGTCAGTGTCACAGTGAACATGGCAAGGAACCCAGGAATGCTGATCGCAGCTCCTCCCATGGGCCCTGCTTCACGGTAGACCAGAGACCACCATGAAATAGGGAGGCATCTAGGCAAGTCCCAGGAGGTGGTGCCAGACATGCTGGGGGCAAGGAAGGCACTGAGCCACCTGCACAAGGAGGTAACAGCAGTTGCTCCTCAGTGCCAGGTGTGCTGGCTCTGGGGAGCTTGCTCGGCAGCCATTGGCACAGTGAACGTGCCCTCCACCTGCAAGCGCTGGTGGGCAGAGAAGTAGTGACCAATCTGCACTGCTAACATCCCTGCCTTTCACAGTGCGTGTTGCTCCTCTTCTCTGATGGCATCAGGCTCACAGAGCAAGATGGGCACGGGGAGGAATACTCCAGAGCCTTCCTCGGGCAGGAGGAGGTAAGGCCAGACTGAATCACCACTTTGGGTTGGGTCCCCAGACCAGACTCCGAGGTGGAGATTTCCATCCCAGCATGCACTGGGAAGTAACTGGCGCCCAACCCTGAAGTCCTGGAGTCAGGAGCAGTGGTTTATTGACTCGTCCTGGCCTTCACCTCTCAGTGTCAGCAGGACCCAGCCCAGCAGCACTGCGGGCTAACTAGGGAAGAGGAACCCAGCAGACCCCAGGGGACTGATGAGGTGATACCTGGGGTGAGGGAGGCAAGGAAGGGGTGAGACCAGTGAGATCATGTGTGTGGCCAACACCCAGGGCCGGGAGCAACCCGGGGCCTGCGATCTGCACACTGCAGGAGGTTGGGAGAGCAGGCTTTCATCCCCTGCTGAGGGTGTCAAGTTCACAGAGTTTAGGAACCATGCGGGAGCACTGTGGGCCCTGCCCTTGCTTTCCGGGGCAGATGCCCGCAGCCTCAGCTGGCCACCTGCCCCAAGCAGCATCTGTGCCTTTCTCCGGCTAGAGCTGCTGTCAGCTGGCTTCTTTTTCTTATTCTAAGTGTGTGCATGGATTTTCCCCCAGGATAGCCTTGCTGTTAGCAGTCTGCAGTGCGTGCAGCTGGCAACTGCACACTGAGCGGTGGGGAAGAAATCAAACAGTTGTGAGGTGTATCGAGCTTGGACTCAGCGTTTGTAGTGTGATTTCTGCTTAGTAGAACAAATGAGCCTCAGTGACAACCCCCGCAGTCTCCTTCCCTGGCTTGTACACAGGGATGGTGGGTGCACGGTGTCCGGGAAACCCCACAAGAGCTCCCAGAAATTACCCTGGGTGGCCCAGACATGATTTCCTGTCCCAGGGCGCTCACTCCACCTTGTCCTCAGTGCTGCTCTCGGTCGAGACAGGAGACAGAATTTAAGAGTCCACTGGGGCCACCAGGAATGAGTCCTGTGTGGCTGTCCTGCTGGGGCTGGAGTCACAGGGACTCACAAGAGCTGTGCTGTGGCACCTGGCCCAGGCCTTTGCTGTTTGGTTACTTTGTTTCCTGTGAGCCGCAGCAGCACCAGATAACACAGCCAGCCAGGGCTATGGATCTAAACTGGCCACATCCCTCTGACCTGTGGGTGGAATGACCTGATTCTAATGCTAATTAATCATCAGCTATCTACCCTGATGGTGAGGGAGACAGTCCCACCGTAGAGCTACGGGGATGGCACAGCTCTGGGCACAGCAGGTGGAGGGTGGTTCACAGTCACAGGAGGCAGACATCAGCTGCCATGAAGGGCCATGTGGGAGCTACACATTGGAAACAGGGTGACTTGCAGGCAGGCTGGCAGTAGCCAGCAAGTGAGCCCAGGAGCATGAGGTTGGCTTGTCTGAGCAATGCCAGGGGTTGGCAGGGAAAGAACCCTCACTCAGGGCTCAGCAAACTCCATGTGGAGGACAGTTGTTGGGGATCTGACTGAAGACAGAAAACAGCCATTAGAGCCCCATAATGGTTTCCCTACTCCAGCACCTAGTAAAGAACATGTAAGACTGAGCCTTCAGTCTAGGCCTTCCCCTGCACCGGCACAGCAAACACAAAGTACACAGAATGCTTCAGATTGCAGCTCCCAGCGCTCCCTCCAACAGAGACAGGATGGCATCACGCTCTCTACAAGTGCGGTTCAAATCTGCATGGGAGCCAGGAGCTACCTCCAAGTCTCCCATGCAGGCACATGGTTCCAAGACTTTGAGTCAACTTCTACTGCTTTCCCGGTCACAAGCAGGGAGCTGGATGGGAAGTGGCACAGCTGGGGCACAAACCAGTGCCCATATGGGATGTGGCGCTTACAGGTGGAGGATTAGCCCATTGAGCCAACACACCAGCCCAAGAAATAAGTTCAACACTTTGAGATCAAACAACTTTTCCAGTGAATCTTGCAGGTGTGAAGACGGAATAAAGGCACACTGAGACACAGAATCTCAAACATGACACACACGGAGGAGCACTCCATGGCTTGTCGGAAGGCCCTGCGAGGAAGACAGAAGTTGGGGAGGAAGAGAAGGCAGCTGCTGAAGCTAAGCACACCAGCGAATGTTTCCATCCTCCTGCGAGTATTCAGGATGGATAGGTGGTAATGCTATCAGAGGACTAAAGCGTATACAATTAGATCTTCACATCACATAAGAATTACTTTCTGCAGCAAAGATCAGCACGGACCGATGATGAGCCTAGCTAGAAACAATCAGAGCGAAGTGAGCGACCAGCACCCACCTAACCGGTGTTACCCTGTGTTGGACACTCTAAGACGGTGTCCCAGAGCAGGGGAGATGATACAAGCAGCGAATGCAGCCATGCTGACAGGGGCTCGGGGCTGCTGTACAAGTCCAGCAGGCTGCTCCTGGGGAGCTGAAGATGCAAGCAAAGAGGACACAGATGTGGCTTCCAATGCCTTTTAGCACGACCTGCCTTACATGCTCATTCACAAACTTAATGAAAGGAAGGATGCACCTTCTTAAAAGAAAAGGCAGGTGGTAAAGGTCAATGGATTGGTGATGAAATTCTAAGACTTAATAAGACAAGGAAGCCCCTAGCCTGGTGAAAATCTGTTTTATCACCAGACGTAGGAAAAGTCCTATTTTAAAAATAAACTTTAGATTCCTTCTTTTCAAGAATGACAATAAGGGCTGGCACGATAATTCAACCAGCTAACCCTCCACCTGACAACGTCAGCATCCCCTAGGGTGCCAGTTCTAGTCCCGGCAGCTCCACTTCCCATCCAGCTCCCTGCTTGTGGCCTGGGAAAGCAGTGGAGGACGGCCCAAAGCCTTGGGACCCTGCAACTCCATGAGAGAACCAGAAGAACTCTTGGCCACTGGCTTCAAATTGGCCATTTGGGGAGTGATCCACTGAATAGAAGATCTTTCTGTCTCTCCTATTCTCTGTAAATCTGCCTTTCCAACAAAAAATAAATAAATCTTTTTAAAAATGACAATAATACAAGATTTGTGCTATTCTTACACGGTGATTATATTGTAGTGTTAACTTGAAATGCGGATGCTTTCTGCCTCACGGTTCAGATGACATATCCACTTGTGGTGTTATAGATATGGAATAGCATTTTGAGTCTCCTAACTTTTTGTTTGGTACTTTGTTGAACTTTATTACTTCTGGGTTTTTCTATTGAGTTTGATGGATGCCCTTAGCATATTACATGACAAAACCTACTGTTACTTGCAAGTACATTTTGCTTATATCTTCTGATACTAGCTTTCAGTTGCATGTATTTGATTCCTAATGAGGTGACACATAGCTTGATTTATTGTCATGTAGAAAGTAACATTCGAAGCCTATGCCTTCCACATACACACATCTTCTGTTAGTTATTCAATCACTGCTACCTCGTTAGGACTTATTTAATTTACAATTTGCTGATTAATATTTTGGACATTTGGGAGAGAATGTTGTTTTGCTTATTGATCATTTACACTGTGAGCTCTAGATGTCGGTGAGGTCATGGCAGGTGGATTTTCTTAGTCTGTCAACATCCGTCTCTTTTCCTACCACATTCCTCATGGAACTTGCAATGTTTATTTGCTCAGATAACTATAATCATACGTGCATGTTACACCAAAGGGTGCCCAGGGCTGTTCTAAAATTTTTCTGTGTTGTCACTTACATATTGTTACCCTGTATGTAACAAAATCCGATCAGTCACTTAGACCCTTAAGTCTTGCTTTGGAATTCCTCTGGCTCCTTCGAGCGGCTCAGTTCTGACCATTGAGGCCATTGGAGGAGAACCAGCACATGGAAGCTCTCTGTGTGTTACTCCTTCTCTCCATAAATCTGATCTGCCTTTGCAATAAAATAAATAAGTCTTTTAAAAGGAAAGAAAGAACAGTCATTGATGCTCATCAGCTGATGGCTAGGAGACCACACACTTCTTGAGCCCACTGAGGATGAGTCCACTAACGTCCTGGATTCACAGTGGCCACACACACTTCTTCAGCCCACTGAGGATGTGTCCACTAACGTCCTGGATTCACAGTGGCCACACACACTTCTTCAGCCCACTGAGGATGAGTCCACTAACGTCCTGGATTGACAGTGACCACACACACTTCTTCAGCCCACTGAGGATGAGTCCACTAACGTCCTGGATTCACAGTGGCCACACACACTTCTTCAGCCCACTGAGGATGTGTCCACTAACGTCCTGGATTCACAGTGGCCACACACACTTCTTCAGCCCACTGAGGATGTGTCCACTAACGTCCTGGATTCACAGTGGCCTCTCAGGTCCAGTTGGTGGACGTTTCCCACAGAACACACTCTGGAACATGGGAACTTGCTGTCTACTGGGATGAACATTAGGATTCTCACCTTCCAGGATTCTGTCTACCAATACAATCATTTGACACTTCAAAGAAAGTCATTGCATTTATTTATGCCTTTTTCATTTCATTGAATGAGGAAAAAACAGTTAATCCAGAAGTATTCAGATCTCTGTATTCCCAAAACCAAGCCATCTTTGCAAAGGCAGCCTTAACGCAATCATCGCTTTCCTAGAGGTGCGGGACGTGTAACAGGATCGCTGCGTGTTCTTCAGAATCCACTCCTCACGGCAGACAGAATGATGTGAGCCGTGGTGTGGGGACCTCGCCAGGGCCGGGGTCAGCCGCACCGCGTTCCTGGGAAGTGGTCTCTGAGGTTATCTTACTTTGTGGAGAGAATGCTTTATGAACCGGAACTATTTTTATGGGGTATAGTGCAGTGTTTGAACACAAGGGTCACGGGAGTTTTCTCTGCAAAATGTACTTCCTTTTTAGTCGGTCACTTAGCCATTCTAATTCAATTACTTCCCAACAGTCAAACTGTGCCATCTGATCCATTTGGAGACCAGCTAATTGTGTGTGTGTGTGTGTGTGTGTGTGTGCGCGCGCAACAGAGGGTGCGCCTCGGGGAGGCGCTGCTCTGAACTGCTAATGCTGTGTTCATGGAGGTGGAAGATTCTAGGGCTTCGCCTAGCAAAAGAAAGTCTTAGAACAAGAATAACAAAACACAGCTACCACAGAAATATTGTGCGCGGAGTTGTGTTACCTGAGGCGATATGTTGTTGGGACAGGAATGTTTACATCTTTGGAGAACACAAAAAGCAAAGACTAAAATAGAAATTATTTTTCTTTGAACACTGGGGTGATTTACAAGAGTGACTATGCCCTTATGATTCTATTTGCCTTGCCAGCTGGACAAGAACAGAAGTCAGCATCTGGCCTGCTTACCTGCCCAGCAGGACGTGCAGTCCCAGGGAGGTCCCATCGCTCCGTGGGTGTGGCCAGTACGCACCTGGAAGGCCTCTCTGAGAAACGAGGAGCGGCACACACCTACAATTCTTGTTCTTATTCGGTCCAGAGCTTCCCCGCTTTCACCAGAAAGAAACTTGTGACAGCTTCTCCTAAGCATCGCCACCCTTGTGCCCCAGGGCCCCTGTTAAATGGGCTAAGGTCCCCTTATACACACGTTCTGCAGCACCCTGGCCATGGGTCTGGTAACTGAGTGAGCCAGAGGCAGGCAGCATATTCAGGGTGGACACACCAAAGACATCACGCACACCCTGACCGGGAGGACAAAGGCATGTAACTGAGCACTGGTTACAATTCACAAATAGTTTGTCTCTGGAATTTTCTGTTGAGCATTCTCACGCTGCCTTTGACCACAGATAACAAACTATGGATAACAAACTATGAAAGCTTGCATCAAAGACTGTTGTGATATTTTTGTTCTTGATATCTAGCTGATTGCAATCCACATATGACAGGTTCTTTTTGCCCTAGCCTGCCTCATGGGAGGAGCTGTCAGGGTCTTACTAGGTGTGCCTTCCTAGACAAATCCTGCAGATCACAAGCCGTTCTTCCACAGTGAACCACACCAATCTGTGTCATAACCTAGCTTGGTTTTGAACAGCCAAGGGTGAAGGTACCCGGTCATTCCCGCTTTCCCCGGGGCCCAGAGCACAGGAGGTGCTCAGAGGCCCAGCGACCCAGCAGCCCAGCACAGGAGGCGCCCGGTGGCCCAGCGGCCCAGCGGCCCAGCGGCCCAGCGTAGGAGGCACCTCAGAGTGCAGGAGGCACCCAGAGTGGTTGACAGCTGCAGAGTTCAGGTTCCCGCGGCCTCACACTGGGAAACAGGAAAGCATCCCAGGCTCCGCAGATTGCCAGGCTCGCTTGGAAACAGCTTGGTTTGGGGCCAGAATTTTTAAAAAGGGGGAAAAAATAGATGTTTATCTGAAATAAACTCCAACCCTTCCAAACTCTCTTTTATTAATATTTAAGGGCTTCATTGCGAGTGTTTTTAAGCAATAAAGAGGCCATTATTCCCTATCAGTGATTTATGATTCTGGCAAGAACTCCAACCTGAAGCATCCCAGATCCATTAGTTATATAAAATGAGACTATTTGCTTTATTTTTATTTTAAGCAAGGAAATAGATCTTGGTTTTAAAAGAAACTTTGGTTTGGCAAGATGATGAAATAAATAACAAACAGCTGTGAGTTGGAAAACAACAACAACAACAACAAAAAAAAACAAAAATCAGGCTGAGCGCTGTCCAAGTGCCTAGATCTTGGGTTAATTTGCTTTCTTTGCTCAGAGCTAAAATGCAAAGAAGAAGATGGGACCTGTTCGACCCCCTTCCTTAACATGGGATCCCGAGTGAGCAACCTGCCCTCTCCTTCCTGGGACTTCTCATTAAGTTACTTCCCTCAGGAGACCAGAGGAGGTGACCAGCTCACTGCACCCTGCGAGCGTGACCATGACCTCTGTGAGTGTCCTGGAAGCCACACACAACATGACCCAAAGCCATGGCCCTTTCACCCTGGCAAAGGTTACGTGGTTAGAGCAGCATTGGGCAGCTCTCACCCATTTTCCAAACAGAGACATTGGCCCCTGGTGCATGAAATGAATGCTTCACCTTGGCTCCTGGCAAGGTAGAGGATGGGGTAGTCATGTGGCTCGATCTAGCGCAGAGGACCCTACCGACATCAAGACGGCTGTGGGCGACTTGCTCTGGGGAACTGGTGAGAAGGGGAGGCAGCTGCACTTTCTCAACTGCAGGTGGAAGGGATATATGCTGAATTCTTCACTTTCCAGATTTCTAAAGGAGACTTCTGGGATGTCTTACCGGTACAATGGGCAGGAGGCTAGCCCAACTCTTTGCCTTTGAACATGGTGACACGTGGCACCCTCCAGCCTTGATGGGGATGGAGATGAGGGGAGGAAGGGAGTTCCCCAGAGCACTGCAGCTCAGCAGAGGCACTGGCCCTTCCTGGAGCCCTCAGCGCTGGAGAGAGCAGGCCCAGGGGAGGTCTCGGAACCTCCGGTGACCAGAAGGCAACACAGAGGTCTAATAAGATGATCACAACAATCATTACAATCACAAGATTAGAGACAGGGGCGAGTTCCTGCCTGATGTGAAGGGCTCAATGTGATGTCATAAGGATAGATGTGACATCACAGGGCTAAGTGTGAAGTCATAAGGTTAAATGTGATGTCTCAGGACTAAGTATGAAGGCTTTTATTAATATCTTATATGTGCTGCTAAAGTACAAAGTCTTGTATTAATATTGTTAACCCCTTAAAGCACGTTACATGTTATACTTATGCAAATGCTTAACCAGTTTTTGTTTTTTTAATATTTCTTTAAGAGACAGAAGGAGAGGGCAAAGGAGAGAATCTTCCATTCACAGTTCACATAGCCAGGGCTGGGCCAGACTGAAGCCATGAGCCAAGAACTCCATCCATGTCTCCCACACAGGCGGCAAGGCTCCACGTACCTGAGCCACCTTCTGCTGCCTTCCCAAACTCACTGTCAGGAAGCTGGATCAGAAGTGAGGCAGCCAAGACTCAGGTGCTCTGGTGAAGTGAACCAAGCAGAGGTTTAACCGACTGTACCACAACTCCAGCCCTAACCAATGCTTTCAGGTGATTAACACCTGAGTACATGAGTTTGTGGGTGGAAGGATGATTCAGTGTTATGTTGTCTGTGAGGCTGACTTGATAGCACTTTATGGTTAAGTTAAATCTTCCAGGGATCTTTGTGCAAACTCATCAGAACCCACAGCGTGATGCTAGAACTGCCAAACCCCAAACAGCTTTCTCGCAGGTGCAATGAGCTGTTCTCAGGGTCAGCCTAGAGAGACAAGGGGCAGGGCTGTAGATGCAGGGTCGCAGGTCAGGGCCACAGCCCCAGGTCAGTGACACACCAGGGCTGCAGGAGCGCAGGTTGACAGAGGGAAGCCACTGGGGAAGGGAAGGGAGGGCTGGCGGATGGGCAGGAGACACAGAGGAATGCGTGGGTAGCTGTGTGTCTGGCTGTGCTCCCCACCACACAGCCCCGCTCTTCAGGGACTACAGTCTGCATTGTCTGGCCTCCTTCCTGGGGCCCTGAACCACAGGTGACAGACGTGAGGTGGGGATGAACTGTATTGATGAACTGTATCCCAACGTCTTCCCACCTCGGTCTGTGTTCTGGGCGTTCTGGGTCACTGAGCTAGCAACAGCAGCATCACCACCTGCGGATCAGGAATATGGCATTGCCACCCCACCTTGGGGCCTCCATGGGTGGTACTTCCTTGAGCCTTGAGACAGTGGGAGAAGCCCTGCTGTAGGTTGGGTGTTGAAGTCAGTGGTGCACACCACTGGCCCAGAGGATCCAGCTTTCTGCTGTGCAACCCTGAGAGGCAGCAGAGAGGGCCCAGGTGGTGGTGGTGCCCTGACACGCACCGCGTGGGAAGCCTGAGCCGTGTCTTGGCTCCTAGTTTAGTGCAAGTCCAGTTCCTGAACTTTGGTCATTTGGGGGCAGGCAGGTGGGTCAGCCAACGGCCACTCTGTCTTCTAACTATGTATCTTCTAGCTACTATCTTTGTGTATCACTGTCTCTAATTTTTTTTTTTAATTTCATGGAAAATGTATGTATGAAAAAAACAGACTTGGCACCGAAATAAACTTGTCTTGTCCTTCTCTTTTCCATGAGCTCTCTGAGGTGTCCTTCCCCTTAAGTGCAAATCCCTGCGTCTGTGTTCATTTCACGGTGGTGCCAGACGAAGCATGGGCTGCGAAGAAGTGCTGGAAATGTTTCTAAAGAAAAGAAGTTCAGCCATAACTTCTTTCTTCAGCAGGGCAACTGTATGTCATGGCACCACAATGCACCAGCCCTTCCCGAAGACAGACGTGAGCTGGCGCTGTTGAGCACATGGCCTTGATGGAGTGGTGATCTCAGGAACTGGTACTTCAACGGTAGGGGGATTTCCTCACAGGAAACGTGCTGGCCGGACTTTAAATGCCGCTGGCCTTGGGCGTCTGGGGAGCAGAGCACAGTACTGCAGAGTCAGCTCTTCACACGCTCCTGTCAGGTGACACCACCCTCCCGCCCCTGCCCTCCACCCAGGAGCCAGAGAGAAGGGGAAGACTTCAGAGGGAGATGCTGAGAGGCTGGGGGAGCTCGGAGCTTCCAGCTGGTTGCTTGGATATTCTGCCACTGACAGCCTGCCTCTTGTCACTTCTCTTGGCCTTAGGTGAAACAGACAATGTCAAACAGGAACATGGCACGCTCCTTGCGGAACTCAGATACAATGGCATTTGACAGGGGACTTTCCTACCCAATGCAGCTGGTGTCTGCCTGACACAGTAGTAAGGTGGTGACCCACTGTCCTTGGGTGTGTTCATGCTGGGCAATGATTTCTTCTAGGCCTGTGAGTCAGCTCAGGCCCGTGAGGGCTGGGAGGCCAGGTCCACAGTGGGCCGTGTGCAGTGTGGCTGAGTCCTCTGCATGAGCCACAAGGGAGCACAGGCCCCTTCAGCAGGCGGGCCAGCACGAGGGCACTACTGCTAACTCCTTTATCTCCCCCAGTACACATGTGCTGCCGCTGTGCCTTTCAGAGAAGGAAACTGGGCCTTTGCTAATGAAGGGAGCAGGAGTTCTCTGTGAGTTTGCAGCAGAGGCCAGGACTCAAGTCAGCTTCCAGGGGTCCCACTGCTTGGCACCCCTGGGCGGCGCTTGCCTGCCTTCAGAACAGAAAGCTTCTATTCCCAGGGCAGTGGGCCCTGATGTAACAACCCAGGAAGCAGCCAAGGAGATGCTCACCTCCTTCCTGTTGCCCTCTCCCTCATCCCACAGTGACCAGTCCCTCTTCTGTCTCCCCCTACTCCTGCCCCTGCCTGGGCCCAGCTATAATGGGCATCTTGGAGGGTGAACCAGCAGATGGAGGGGTGTGTGTGTGTGTGTGTGTGTGAGAGAGAGAGAGAGAGAGACAGACACAGACAGAGAAAACCTTTCATCATCCAGTTCGGCTGAAAGGCCTACAATGCAGTCACCAAGAACAGGCCGTGGGCACTGCGTGTATCAGAAGTATAGTAAAGGAGTGTATGTCAGCTCGCACAGCCAGCCTCCCGCTCGGCTGGCCCGCCTACACGAAGGTGCTGGCTGCACTGCAGCGTGGAGGCAGTCCTGTGGAAGGCACCGCTGTTGCTGTTAGCTGAGAGCCCATGCTCACACCCACACACTGCCACCTTGTCTGGTTCCCGTATGTGACGCTGCAATGCGGATAGAGGTAGGAACCCCATGCATGCAGATGAGGTACAAGGAGGGAGCTGTGGCTTTTCTGGAGACCATGTACAAAAGTCAGTTCTAAATGGATCAAAGTTAAGAGCTTAAGAGCTTATACTGTAAAGCTATTATAAGGAAACATAGTGTAAAATTTCATGCCTTTGGTTTTGGCAAGGATTTCCTGGATATGATATCAAAAGCACAGGCAACCAAAGGAAAAAAATACCTGTAAACTGGCTATTAGAAAAGTTAAAAGTGTTCACCAAAGGACTCCGTTGCGAGTGAAGGGCGACTCACAGAATGGCGGGATGCATTTGCAAAGTGTTTCTGTGATGAGAGACTAATATCCAGCAGATATTAGTAAGTTACTAGTAAGATATTAGTAAGTAAGCGACAGAAACACTAATCGTCCAATCCAGAGTGAGCAGAGGAATTGACTAAATTATTTTCCAGAGAGACCATTGAAGAGCAGCTTAGTCCAAGGTGCCAGGAGGTGTCAATGAGATTTGAGCGACGGGTGCCTGGGGCCGTTCCCCTGCTCCGGCCACTCGCTGCTCCTGCCACTCGCTGCTCCTGCCATGCTGTGCCCCTGGGGATCTCAGATGTTCAGGGTTCAACAGCTCTAGGCGTCCATCAACATCAAGAGCGCTCAGCTGCTGTCTCCAAAGCCTCCCTCCTTCTCTCTGGCTGTGTCTTCTGCTGAGTGGTGGTGGTGGGTGTGAGATGAGGTTGGGATGGAGGATGCCCTAAGTGCCACAGCAGCCGGTGTCCTGGGGCTCCGTAGTCAGCTATGACACTAAGAGCAAGGGGAGGCAAGGTGTTTAGGCAGTGACAGCAGTAGGCTGAACGACGCCGCAGCAGTGGGGCTGCCTGCTGTCATGGAAGAGGTGGTACCAGGTCTCAGAGGGGCCACCCAAGCCTCACACAGGCCCGGCTCCTGGGGTGCATCCACTCAGACGCACAGGTGTGGTTGGCTCTTGAAGTAATGGGTGAGCATTAGAAGATGAGAGGATCTCAAAAGAGGCAATTGAGTTTTCCTCCCAGATGCTGAGGTTTGCGGGTCTGGAGAGAGGTGATGCTGCTCAGAGGGGTGTGGTGAGACGAAGTCCTGGCTTTCCTGAGAGATGACAGAGACTTGGAAACAGCATCCAGGGGCATCTGTGGTTTTTCTAGCACTGGGATGTGATTGTAAATGATCGCTTCTCAGTGAGTATGGGGCACAGCACACACTTGCTTTCTAGTGTCGGGCCTTGGTTTGCTCACCAGCCCCCGTAAGAGCACTCAGCTACCCAGGACTCTGGGCCACATTTTCAGTACCAGTGACTTAGGAATTTGATGCCTACGTTTTTCAGCCAAAATTTCAAGATTTCCATGTAAACCTCTTGTTACATTCATTCCGGTGTATTTTTTACATAAGATGTCCAAAGTATTTGACTCCAGTTCCTGTGTCTAAAGACCAAGCAAGCTCTCCGTGCTGCACTAACGCGTGCTGTTGTCACTGCTGGCCCCAAGTACATGTGTAGCATTTTGAAGCTCCTCTGAGAGATTCAGGCGACACAATGGGCACAGTGAGCAAGCCACCACAATGATGTCTTTCCATCTTTGATCTGTTCTCCCACTTGTTGCTGCGGTTCCTGACTTACTCAGAGAAAGCCCGAGCACGATAGAACTAAGAAGTCATGCCCCGTCCTCAGGTCTCTTCAATCTTCTGTGTCTTTTCCTTTTTCACTCTATTCCCATCATTGAGGAATTGCTTTAATTATTGTTGGCTCATTTGTACTAAATCATAGAATCACGAATTTCCAGAAAGAAGCATGGCTAAGACTGGCTGGTGTGAGTGTGTATGCGTATGTGTGTGACATCTGTGCCAAGTGTACAGAATCACTCCTTGTTGTTGCTTTTAAGAAAGAGAGATAACGCATTAACCCAGGGGCAGAAACAGCTAGAAGACCACCGAGGACGTTTCTGTGGTCCCAGGGAGAGGTCTGACCAGCGACACAGGCTCCTCTGTTCTCCACACAAGCAAGAAAAGCAGCGGAATGGGAAGAGGAAAAGATGCCAAAGACTGTAAGAAGCCGGAACTAAGAACAATGGGGGATGTCATCTTAATGACTGCATGATTTTCTACTTTGTGACTATCAGCCAACTGCGGGGAAATGGATATTTGCACTGTTGTCAAACGTTTCAACGTAAAAAGAACACAGAATTTTATATTCTTGCTGCATCTCTTGCAGCTTGTAAAATGAGCTGCTGGTGTAAATTCCTAGGCTGGAGTGTGCATGTTGCAGTCTGACATGAAGAGCAGTGTCACACAGGATTCTTCAGAGTGGCAGGGCGTGCAGTGAGAGGCGATGGAGGGACCAGATTTCCAGAACAGATGGAGAGGGAGCCAGCCAGCGGACTGCAACTCGGGCAGGATCTGAGGCTGGGAGGTTCCGGGGGCGCTCCTCATCACTCTGTTAGTCCCACTGGTTGGATGAGATCACTCCACACTGCTGAGAAACCCCTGCTGACTTCACGGTAACAGGTTGCAGATGTCAACCACAGCGCCCCCTGGATTGATAGACCAGCCACATGGGCACATGGTGCCAACCATCATCACAGCTAAGATGCCCACTACAAATTGCTACCGTCTTTATATCCTTACAACCACGGTTGTCTCATCTTTGCATCCTTTCAGAAGTAAGACTGTCTTTTAACGTTTTAATCTTGCAAATGATATATCTTTATATGTCTTAACTTGGTTGCATTTTGTATTTATTGCACTTTTATAAAATGATTTGTATCGTATTTTCTTATATTTTTTACTTTTTCTTACCATTTACAGCTTTAAGCTGTATCAAAGTTATCAATACAATTTCAGGGATGAGAATCCAGTATTTTGTCCTAAACATCTAACCAGGTATTACAACTGTCCCATAATCTGGCCTTCTCCCATGGTTTAGAAAAAAAGGCAACTTTGAGCTGTAATTGGCTTCTCTCTCTTGTCTGCCAATTTGAACAGAGCAATGATTCTATTATCGTCATGGAATGGATATAAATGATCACTTGACCAGCATTTTCCCATGATAGAGCCTAAGGTTTCATGTCTATAAAATCATGTCCAAGCGCTCTTTGTCTTAGCCTTTAGGGAGGGTCAGTGTTGCATGTGGGTGTTGCAGCTTATGTAGTGAGGCTAAGCCTTCCTCAGATCATGGCCATTTCTTACATCCATGAATTGGGGGCATTTCAGAGCATTGCCACACCCCACCACTCATTCCAGCTCCTCTTTCCTTTGCTCCTGCTAAGTGCACACTAGTTGGCACAGGGTTCTCTGACACAGGAGTGGCTGAGGTGTGTCCATTTGCCATACGTGCCATGAAGACCCCACCCATCTCCCCATCTGTGTTCCATGGCGCTAGGAGCTCCTTGTAGACCGACTCGCCCTCTGCATTGGTGTACAGGGAGCTTTCTGAGCTCTAAGCCCCCCCTTGCCCTGCTCTCACGTGCATGGCCCCCTCCCCCGCCCATATAAAAGCCCCAGCAGGACTCTACAGTCCTTGTCCTCTTCTCCCCAAGGAAGCTCCTCCAGGTACTTCCCTTCACGGATCCTTGCTGCAGGCGAGCCACCCCTCTGCTCCCCATGGCCTGTCCCACACCCACCTGACCTGAGTTCCACACCATGCCCCACCTCAACAGGCCCAAACCAGACTTCTCTAGAGATGTTGCTAGCCCCCAGTGAATTGCTGTATATTTTCCTGAGAACTCTGTCTTGCCAGAAAGGATCAAGGATTTATGGGTTCCTCTGACTTCATCCTCCTCCCCCCACCAGCATCTTGAATCTCTTAAATGTGGTCACTAAAATCTCTAGCCAATGTCTTCCTTTTCTAATGACAAGCACAAGTTTTAGAATAACTATTGGGATGTGTTTTACAATCCACTAATTCTCTAGATAGAATTTATTCCCACTAAGAGCTGAATGACTTATTCTAAATAGTTATAAGATCAGTGTACAGTAACATGACAGATGTAAGCAAGTGAAAAAAAAAAAAAAAACCAAGAGTGAGCACAAACTGCCGGACTGCCCCAGCTCTTCCGTTGCTGTTGCTACACAGACAGGTGCCACCATTCAAGACAAGCACAGGCAAGAAACCAAACGCTCAGGACTGAGGCTGTGTTGGGGGATGATTCTGGCAGGTGACTACAGTGCCTCAAGATAGCACTCTGGAAAGTGTATCCTTCCACACTCGGTGACCTTGGCCCACAGAAAAATATCAAGTCCATCTACCAGAATGCTTGGCTTCCGGAGTATTCTAAAAACATCACCTGCATTGCCTCTGGTTAAGAGGCAAAAGACCAAGATCTGCTTTCACCAGCATGTTCACAAACCAGGGAAGTTCTACCACGTTGCTGTCACTGATGATCGTAACCAGCTCAATCTACTTGTATAAGAGTAGCTTAAAGCTAACTTCAAGATCATTTTAAAATAACACACCCACTTAAGATGAAATAAGCAACTGGTCCTCTTAAAATCTGCTTTCCTCCAAGTCTTTAAATGGCTATCATATTTAGCAAGCTAAAAAAGAGGATGTGTTTCCAAGTCTTTCCCTTTGGTCTTGGTTTTTGGAAGGTCACATGATTCAGTGTCACACTAAATCACATTGACACAATATTAAAAACACATTTTCTAAATGGGTTTCTTTTTAGTAGATTTTACTTGGAAGAAGACTATCAATATTACCTTGAACTTCTCAGAGCCAGGAAAAGAGACATAACAGAGTGTTTTATTTCTCCCTTTCCAAGCGTGGGACTGATGCCCAGGCCCACCCGTCAGAGCTAAACCCTTCCTGGTGGAGCTTTGTTTACCGTGTCAGAACACATAAATACGGCTTTTCATCCTGAACATTAGGACCCAACACCCTGCACCAAAGCCAGAATGTAGAGACTGGGGACTAGCACATAGGGCGCATTCCTATCTGAACTTGCTTAACCTTCATGAACATCTTAGGAAATTGATGCCGTCTTTACAGGCAACCTACATCCAGGGAAGCAAGGTACAGAAGGCCAAGTGAGTCTGCCCTGGGGTGTTACCTGCTGGCACCAGGACGACAAGCACTCTGCCTATTGGCAGAGTTTGTGGTAAATTCTCATGTCCTATGCCAGCGTGGGTGCCAAGAGTCTGGGTGTGCGTGGGATGCACTGGCTGTTGTGAGTCACTTCCCATTTTCTTCCACTCCCTGGAAAGAGGCTCAAGGTTGAAAAGAGTTTGACCCTCTGACGGATTTCTGTTTCTCAAAGCTGACAGAAGTCTCCGAGTGGCCCTGAAGGTGACCATCCCCAAGGATGATTCCACAACATCCCCTCCGAGAGAGGAACAGGCACTGAGAGGAGTGAGCCTGGGAACAAAGCATGCCCTCCTGCTTCGGTCACAGCGAGCAATGTGGGCATGGACCGGGTGGGTGACCGAGCAATGTGGGCATGGACCGGGTGGGTGACCGAGCAATGTGGGCATGGACCGGGTGGGTGACCGAGCAATGTGGGCATGGACCGGGTGGGTGACACAGTGCCTGTGTGTGTGTGTGTGTTTGGTCAGTCACTCAGCAAGTATTTCATGGGAACATGGCGGCATCAGAACAACCGTACACTGTGAAGGAGACCAGCAAGTGTGTTTTCTGACAGTCCTTGAAGTCTGGCTGGGTGGACCATTACTGAGCCACTGAGCGATGACTGTGGCCAGCACTGTGACGTGAGGCACAAGAACTGAGGCGTCATGAAACACACAGACCTGGCCCAGTCAAACTTTTTTACCAAAAACAACCATGGGTAGATGCCTGTCTTCTATGTGTCTGTTTGGTCATCTATCATGTGTGTGTAATCCATCCGTCCACTCACCTATCTTCCAGTATCTATTTATCCGTCATCTGTCCGTCTATAACCTGCCAACACCACCTGCTGTCTGTCACCACCATCTCTCTATTGTCTGTACATCCAGAGGAAACGATGCTCTGACCTTGTAGTTTCCTCCCCAGTCTATGTGACCACCCCTAAGATGGTGACACTGCTAGATCCCTTAGGCTTTCAGAAACTTATTTTGCGGGAAAAATACCTGAAACACTTGATAAATATGAAATATTACGCACCTATCTGCACATGTGTGATTTATGTGTGATGTGATATATCACATACATGATTTAGATAGGAACATACATCACTTTTCCTGCCCTGGGCATGCATGCCTTCAAATGGCTGAGCACCAACTGGGGAGTTACAAAAACCTTTAGAGTACAAGATTATTCATGAATATGAAAACCATGAGAGTTAAGGGCCACCTACAGCCCCATAAAGTGACATTCATGTTAGTGACCTGGGGAAACGGGGAGCAATCTGCCTGAGAACGAGCCAGCGCAAGTCATTTTTGGTCCCTCGGTGAGTTATTAATTGAGAAGGTCATGTGAGGAGTTCTTGACAACCTTGCATATTTTGGTGACTTGATTTGGCCAATGTCCTGGAGGACTCGGGCACTGACTCGCTGTCTTTGCATCTGTTCAGGGCCTGCCGAGTTGCCTGTGCACAAGTGTCTAGGCTGGCTGACACTGCAGGAGCACGCGCAGAGGGCTTCAGCCCGACACCGGGCTCTTCCACTGCAAGTGCAGCTACAAAAGCTGAGTCAGAAGCTCCTCTACCAGCCGCCACTTCCTAAGGTCTTCATAAAACAGCTCAGGGGCAGGCCCTTGCGCACAGCCGTAGTCTGGTGTGTCCCCAAGGATCACTTGGCCTGCAGGCTGTTACGCTCACCCTCACTGTGCCTCCCACGTTGCCCAATGACAGCACCAACAGGGTAGCGCTCATCACATGTCCCTTGGAGACTGGGTGTAAGGCCCACAGCAAGTGCCGCTTCATCAAGACAGCCTTAAGAACAGAAGGGGCGGAGCATGAAGGCTGATCTTGCCCGGTGTGGCTGCGCACCTGCCAGTCCTACAGGCATCAGTGGGAGCTAGGCTACATCCCCAGGCAAGTGCGGTGGAGAAGTAAGCCCAGCCATGCCCCCCTGCAGCAGAGGTCTGCCCCACGCCCAACCTCCCAGGATGAGGGGGAGGGG
This sequence comes from Ochotona princeps, assembly GCF_030435755.1. NCBI lineage: Eukaryota > Metazoa > Chordata > Mammalia > Lagomorpha > Ochotonidae > Ochotona > Ochotona princeps. Next base: position 3,174,545 of record NC_080851.1, read on the forward strand.
CTGCTGCTGCTGCTTGCCTTGTCCTGGGGGATGGGTCTGAGTCACTGGGGGACCTCACCCCAGCTCAGTCAAGGAACAACACTCCTCAACCACTCCTACCCCACCTCACACCACACCCAAGATTGTTGGGCTGAGCAAGGGCTCTTCTCGGATATGGAGTGGGAGCCAAGGTGCTTGCAAACGCCAGGCAAGCACAGCATCTGATGCTCTCCGAGGCAGTGGTGTCTCTGAACACCAAGAGAAGTAGGCCTATGCAGGGGCTGGGTGAGAGCCAGTCAGTGGGACAAGGCTCAGCCCCACAGGCCTAGGGCCTGGCCAGGGCACGCAGCATCTGCCAGGCTGCTGAGGCAACCGGAGGTGAGCACAGGGGCTGGCAACACTGGGCCTGGGAGGCTCCAGAACTAACAAGCAGGCTTACGTTCTGGGGGCGGGGGAAGCAGCCAGCACAGGACACTGGGGCTGTAAGGACGGGATGCATAAGGTGCTGAGTTGAGATTAGATCCTAACGGGGGGACGTCAGAGGCACCAGCGCCTGACTGATCAGCCCAGAGGTTGTGGGGCTGATGACAGGGTGTGGACTCTGAAGGCATCCTCAAGGTAGAGCCAGAGTGATTTCCCGAAAGGCGGGGTGTAGCTGTGGAAACCAGGATGACTTCCAGGATCCCCCGAGTTCCAGCCAGCAGCAGGATGGGCTGGGACCACTGGCTGCCAGCGGGGGCAAGTGCTGAGCGGAACGCACATGCTGCTTGACCCTCCAGGAACATCAGTGGGTGCCAGGGCAGGTCTGAGCTGGAGGGACAAGTTGGGGGTTCCTCATCACAGGAATAGCGTGTCAAGCCAAGAGACCAGGAGGAACCCCCACAGGACAGTTTGTGACGGAAACATGGTGCAGGGTGCGTGGTACAGGCCAAGCGCGGTGGTGTCCGGTGGGAATATGTGGGGAGAGAAGGTAGCAGCCGTGTGGATCATGGTGCTAACCACCAGGCCTCGGAGTTCTCATTAGACGGCATCGCTGTTGGTCCCTGGAGCCCAGGGATGTGACCTGCAGGTTGAGCAGTCAGTCCTTCACCTCCTTTCCAGTCCCTCTCCCAGAAAGCCATCCTGTCTCCCGTGTAACTGTGACATAACGGTGCTTTTCAAGTATTTAGTTAGGCATGCAGGAAGTGGCCATTTGGGGACAGGAGCCTCTTGGCGCTAGGATCCACAGCTGCCAGCACCGAGGAGCTCACGGGCCACAGAGGCGCAGGGTGGTGTGAGCTGCAATTCAGGGTCTGGGACATGGAATGTTGCCTCAGTGGTAAGAGTGCAGCTGCCCTGCCTATGCAAATCCATAGCAATGCGTCATCAAGGAACAACAGCGAGGGATTTGCCAATGTTCAGAAAGAGCAGCTTGGACTTTGCCAGCCCGGATTCCGTGGGGAGACACATTCCAGAGATGTGAGGCGGTGTTGTCCTGGTCTGTCCTGAGATGTGGCTGCATGGTCTCTGGACAAGAGCCGGTTCACCTTAGGCCATGTTCTGGGGCTTGGGAGAAGGGACCCGCCACAGGGCCTCTGGACTCTGATGACCCACCGCCCTAGAACTGCCCTTCCGCCTGGAACTCTCGGGACCATCCAACCGAAGCTGCGCTTACAGCTGGAACTGCAGCTGCGCAAGGGAGTGTTTCCTCCCCAGAACAAAAGGGGTTAAAGCGGGTACAGGGTGCAAGGAGGGAGCGGCTCTGAGTCCTGGGAGGCCAGTCAGCTGGAGGGGAGGGCAGACGGTGAGAAGTGAGGGGGTTCCACGCCCTTGTCCTTGCAGTGTGGGCCGTGGAAGCTTTTCTCTATGAATGACCCGAGGCACCAAGCCCCCTGATTGCACTAGGCGGTTGCCAAGAGACTTTTCTTACTTGCTAGGGTAAAGGGCAGCCTCAAACCAACAGAACAGTGTCCACAGACCTGTTTCATTAGGAACTGAATTCATTGTTTTTTCTTTTTTCTGCCTTGAATTCGATTCCAACAGATTTTGATGTTGGCTTTTTCTCCATTTGCGAGATGGGACACCTGGTGTGTGCACCTATGTGGATTCTCCTTCCAAGAGCTCTTGTTGTGAAATCATATATGCTTGTTTTTCCAGGAAACGTCCATGATGCCAAAAGCATTAGGTGTGAAGGGGTCTGTCGCAGTGCCAGGGTGCAAGGGCTCTCTGGTGACATGCAGTCAGCCTGGCACAGGCTTGCCCACCCTCCCACGCCTCGAAGGACACAGGAGCACTTTGGGGCCAACTCTCAGTGCTGGGAAAGAAAAGGTTTGGTGCCAGAACAATTTGGAGAGCCAGAGCCCAGGGAGGGCGAGGGCTTTAATTCCATGCCGATTTGGTCCCTCTGCTGAGGGACAGCGGAAAGCGAAACAACCAACCCACCAGACCCACTGCCACGTTCACACCTGGGCCTGCAGGGGCGCGTGACTCCCTAGCAGACCCTGAGGGCCCCACATGACTCATCATCAGTGCCCGCTTGTCTGAGGTTCCCGGGCCATTCCTCCTTCATTTCCACTCTCTATCCAGTGTGGTGGCAGGGGGGCATCAGTCACAGGAGGCCTGCTGGAACCCGCACAACCCTTCCACCAGATGAGGCACCGTTGGCCTTGGGGCTGGCACACCCTCTGGCCAATGCCAAGTCATCTCTGGATTCCTTACAGACAACGTAAACACTATGTAAATGTAAACTGTGTGGTGTCCTAAGGACCAGGGAAGCATCTGCACACGCTCAGTGCACACCTGACGGCACATGCTGATCTGAGGACACAGCCCCGGAGGACGGAGGGGCTTCAGTACACGCCACGTCATGAGCAAGACCAGCACACGCACCCACGGGGCCCAAGTGGTGACCTAGGGTTTTCTGTATCATAATCCTATTCATGTCTACAGAAAAGTCCACTTATTGATGACTGCTCTTACAATTTCCCTTTCTTTCAATTTCCCTTTATCTGCCCATCTCTCTTCATGTTGTTCCTGTGATTGTCTGTGGGGACATAACCAAGAGTCCAGCCAGAGGGAGGAAGGAGCCTCTGCTTGGAGAGGCTGTGCCACAGGATCTGGTGCGGCTGGGCTTCGGGCTTATTCTTGGGGACTGATGACCGGTTTGGGTGAAAAACGAAGGTAAAGATCCCTGCATTGTGCCCAAACCCAAAGAAGGGTCAGAGAAAAGTGACTCCGCTGGTCAGACTGAGATACAGACCCCCCTCCGGGGGAGCCTCCTGGGCCCACTTCCCATCACACCTCACCCACATCCCCCAGTATGCCCACGTGGCTGCCTGCTCCTCTGATAGCCCAGTTCTGCATGTTTCCACAGGTCTCCTCCTGCTGCCAGGAGGCGGCCTGATGGCAGCTGTGGAACACACTTGGGCACACAGCGGGGCTTGTGTGGAACACATCGCAGGAATCCCTACATGGCTAGGGGCAGCTACTTCGAGCCTAAGTGTCCTTTTCCTCTTTGAAGGGCACGCATGGGCTAGTTTTGCAGTGTAGTGGTTAAAGCCATGGCACACGATACCAGTTGTATCCCATATGGACGCTGCTTCCTGGGCTGGCTGCTCCACTTCTGATGCAGCTCCCTGCTAATGGCCTGGGAAAGCAGCAGCAGATGGACCAACTGCCTGGGCTGCAAGGTGAGGGTTTAGCTGCTAGGCCTTCAGCCAGGCCCTCCACAAGTTTTAGGAATTTCTTAGCTATGTTATTTGGTGACTACGTATTTAAGTTTCCTCTATCTTTTTGTGAATTGATTGATTGTCATTTCTTATTCCTTTCTGGCAATTTCCTTTACTCTGAAGTCTACTTGATCTGATACTAGCAATAACATTTCTGTTTTCTTTAGAGCAGTGCCTGAATGATAAATCCTTCCTCTTGTATCGTTGTATGCACAGTGAGCTTCTCACACACCACACATGGCAGGCTCGTTCTGTCTAATCCTCTGCCTCTGGTTTGGACTGGATGTTTTTCGGTCATTCGCAGTAAAGGTGACTGTTACTGGCAGGGCTTGAATCTTCCATCTTAAGCTTCTTATTTAGTGTATTCTGTTTTCATTTCCTTCTTCTGCCTTGCAGACACATCGTCAGAACCTCGCTTTTTTCTGTAGGTCTTTGGAGCGTGCGTTTCGGTTGTAGCTGCTGCAGCTGCTCCAGGGTTAGATGCGTGTCACACTGCTCATGTCACTGCCTTGCCCGTTCAGAGGACGTGCAGAAGCCGGGTCCTGCCGACGTTGTCCTCTGCGCTAGAGCTGTTATCGCACTCATTTATGGTTGTTTCCGTGGTCTTTCTTGCTGGTATTCCTGAACTCCTCCTTTTTCCTGTAAAATGATTGCTCCTGTAGGAAACTGCCCTCAGCATTTCCTGTGTGGGAAGAGTGCCAGTCAAGCTTCTTTTCCCCTCACTCTCTGGCCCCTCGCGAAGGGCGGTTCTGCTGGATACACAGTGTTAGGCTAGCAGTTTTTTTAAAGGGCTTCCCAGTGTTTTCTCATGGGAAATCTGATGTCATATGAATTGCTTCTCCTTTATATAAGGTTTTATTATCACTTCAGGATTGTTATTTGCTTTTGGTTTATGGCTGTTTAACTGAAATATGCCCTGATGCCAGTTTATTTTGTCTTGTCCTGTTTGGGTATATGATCCACTTCTCAAATACTTGGCTCAATTCTTTTGCAAAATTTGGGAATTTTCAGGTTTTATTCCTTGAAGTATTTTTACTTCTTTCTCATCTCTCTCTCTAGGACTTTAATATTAGGAATGTATTTTTTGTTATGCTTCTGTGAGTTTCTGAGGTTTATGTATTTTTTTGAAGTCAATCTATTTATTGTTCAAATTAAACTTTTGCTCTACTTACAAGTTTACTCATTCTTTCAACTACACCTTCATCCTGCTGTTGGTTGCATCCATCAAGCTTTCTATTTTGGTCCTCCTATTGTTCAGTTCTGCGTTTCCTCCTTCCCAGAGGCTGTGTTCTCGGTTTGTCTCCATCGTGCTGGTAATTGCTCCAAGAAGCTTTTTGTTTCAGGTTTCTTCAGACTCTTCTCAGAAAAATCTAAACTCTATTCTATGTGTTGGCATCTTTAGACTATGTCTTTTGTTTGCTTTGTTTTGTTTTTTCATAGTAGAGATTTTCCTGGACCTTGCATGACAAGTGGCCTTTTATTAAACCTGAGTACTTTGAATCTAATACTCAGAGACTTCAGACTTTATTTGAACCTTCTGTTTCAGCTGGCCTCATCTGACAGCACTCTCCTGGGGAAAGGAATGGAGCTGCCTCGCTTCCGGCAGCCTAGCCTCCCCTGGATCCCCATTGCCCCGTGTTTGTGCGCGCGCACACGCTCCTCAACATTGCGTGCTGGGAGAGGGGGGTCCCGTTTCCAACCCAACTCAGCAATCACTCCCTAAAAGAGAGGGCTCTGGGTGCCCCCTGACTCTATGTGGCCTCCCATGACCCCCTGAGGGGAATTTTGTGACTGTGGATGATGCTGAAAGAACCAATCTCTGCTCTGCTAAACTCCAGACGCCATCATCTCCAGGGGGAAGTAGACGGGTACTGGTCACGGACAGGTGAGGGGAAGCCCACCCTGCTGTGTGGTCTCCACTGAAGCCCACCAGGGCTCAGTGAAAGTCCTGGCACCACTGTGCTGGACTCTGAGCACACTGCTGTGGCTCTGAGAACGTGCCCTTGGCCTGACCTGGCCTGCGTAGGCGCATGGCCACTGTCTGCTCTGTGGGGGCTGGCTAGAGAAGATCTTTTTTGTGTAAAAGTGTCATTTTTGCCAGACTGGCCCTTGTCTGGTCCTGGGCAAGAGGCAAGAGTTTCTTGGGACGTTCTGAGTCTGCACCAGTTGACTCCCCTGAGGTGCTGGCTTCTTCAGACCGAGATAGAATGAAGCAAAGCAGAAAGCCCTAGAAGCTCACTGTCCTGTCCCTCCTACAGTTCTAAGGGCCCTGGATCGTCTGCTTTTCACCTTCCATATTTTTCACACATTAATCTGATCTAACTAGTAAGAGGAACGGAGAAATGACTGCCCACCCCACCTTCCTGTCAGTTGAAGTCAAATGTGACTTTAAAGTATCAAATACCACAACATATACATAATGGGGGGGGGGGGGGGGAAACCTCGTTCCTAAGGAAACACAGCCGGTTGCTAGCCATGGTAGCAAGTAAACCCAGAACTGATTTTAATATCGTTTGATCAATCAAGGGCAACATACCTTAATCTAACTAATTGATGATGATGAATATTTCCCAAGGAGTTTTGGGTGCTCAGTACTGTCACACTGACTGCCCTCCATAACTGACCCAATCAGTCACAGCGATGATTCGGAGGTGTTACTGTGACCAACACGACCCACCATCCCTTGGTGCTAAAACGCTGCCTGAGACATGCACCCACTTTGCTCGGTAAGACTGTCCCACGTCAGCACAGCATTTCCTTGTTTCGGTACAGAATAAGCTCATTTTTGTTCTTTTTTCCCCCTTTGCCCTGTCATGAGCCTTTGTCGTCCCTCATGAGACACTACTGCTTGACATTCATGCAATTGCTACTCTGAAGGAAGAGGAGGTTAAATCCTTGTAAATGATTTCTGGTTGTTATCCTGGTTATGTCATATAAAACAAGATGTCAGTTACATCTTGATTACAAACAATACAGCAGTAAAATTGAGCAAGGTGCCTAAGAAGCCAAATAATGAAAAAATTATTGCCACGCTTCTTTGAACCCAATGTCCTGTCTTAGAGGGACATTGGCTGGCTCCCTTGTTTTCCTCTCAATTTCATTTATCTTTTAAATCCCTGGCATCTACTGTGTGGGGAGCTGACTCTTCGGGTGTGCTCGCTCCCTGGGTTGGCAGTCTGGATTGGACCTCAGGTCCCGGCTGAGCACCTGGGCTTCATGCTCAGAACCGGTGGCCACCCGACCGGAAGCTCCTACACTGGGTTTGCTTCACTCCCCATGACAGCCTCCTGCAGCTCCACACGCCCTTCGTGGGGGGTTGAAAGCTGCTGCTGTCACACACTGCAATCTTGCCCAAGACATCAGCACCCCACAGCAGCCAGCTGCCAAGCAAGCCTCGGTGCTGGGGCCCCTTGGACTCCAACATGCAGCCAGCTGGTACTGCAGGAACAGGGAGTGACCAGAAAATGGGGTCATCACTTATCAGGATTCCTTAGGGACCGCCCACCTCTGGACTCTCCTGGGGCATGCTGGACACCACCCTTCTCCAACAGCATTTCCCACACATCCAGCACAGGTGGCCAATAGCACTTCACAGACCTGAAGCACCTGTGTGGTTACAAGATCACAGGTGTTCAATGTAGCCACTTTGGGACCCTTTCGTCACTTGGATCAGGAGTTTGGGAAGGAAGTCAAACATTCAATGGAAAATAGACCCCGAATACACTCAAATAGAATCCTGTCCCTAGAGTCCACGAGCCCATATAGGAACTGGAAGAGAAAGGAACAGGTCGTGCTGCTGGGTGTCCTCTCATGGGCCCTGGGAGCCCAGTGGCCAACTTCAATGGCTGCACCTGCAACCTTGGCAGTCACCGTGGCTGAGGCCACAGCAGAAGGCACAGCCAATGGGCACGGGCTTCAGGGCACTGCTGCACATGGGGCCAACCATGCTATCAGGAAGTGTAACTCCCACTTCATCAGGGTTTGCTGGTGGCCAAGCCAGGGAGTGTCTTCACCGACTGCTGGTTAGTCAGCGCGACTTATTATTGGCTGCCCCATTGAGGAGACATACTGAGCAACTCATTTGGCCGAAAGCACAGCTAGATTTCAAAGATGATTTTCCTGAATTTGGACAAACTTAGGGGAAAGGCTTTCCAAATTTGGTCTAAAATGTGGAATAGTGCAGTTTTATTACTAGAGGGTAAATTATGTGACAGCAATAAAATCCATGGGACAAACAGATACACCCACTGTAAATCCCCGGAGGGCCGAGAAGCCCTGCCATCGCTCAGAGCAGCCAGCTAGCGGGGACAACACACAGTAAGGTCACCCACAACCGAATCCTATTGTCTGGCCTCTCCACCTTCAAGCAAGCCTTCGCTGGGCTGGTAAAAATGGAGCTCTCTACAGGGGTTGCAAAGGGCAGCTGAAGGCATCGGCCACTCTCTTGGAGAGCCATGTGAGCACCAGCCTGAACCCTGAGAAGCCTAAGGGGTGAGACTCCCCAGCCAGCCCGCTGTCTGAGGCATCCCCCTCAGGGGGAAGTGCTGTGGACAGAGTCACTGGATTAATAATTCTTTCTGTTCTATCTGAACTCACTTTCATCTCTTCATTTAGTTATTGTGATCTATTTCATTTCAAGTAACAGGGAGTAAGAAAAAGTAGAAAGTCAGACTCCCGAGTCTTCCCATGATCCCATGCTCCCATCAGGACACCAAAGCGAATCACGGCCGTAATTGATTCATCATTTCTGCAGCTTTGTGACCTGTGACTTCAGCTGCTTCTTGTGTTTTCCATCCAAACGTATCTAACAATCTCAGTTTCATAATAGGTAAGTTTCTCCTCCCCTCTCCCTTGTTTCTTTGAAGTATGATAGAGATCAATGTCCCTGACTCTAGGAGGAGATCCAGCAATTCCAGGCCCATTTTTTTAAAGAGACTTTTTTTTTTACTCTGCTGAGTTTCTTTGGTCCATTAATCAAAAGCAAATCAACTTCTGATTTTATCTAAGGCATTTACAGAGCTGAGAAGTTGACAATATGAAATTCTTGAGCAAATGGAGATCTACAACTTAGCTTGGACCCATGAGAAAACCACCATTGTGCAATCTAAAAACACAGCCACATGCTTGGTGTACGGTGTTGGTTACATAGGCTTAAGGTACAGAGAAAAGCAAGATGGATTTCCTTGTTTACAGTATACACACACACACACATACCTAGTACCTAAGGCATTTCCAGAACATTAGAAATCTGGATATGAAATATAGTAGACAAAAGACAATAAAAGAAATATAGGTATGTATTTTTGATGCCCAAAATAAAACCCATAAAGTCATTAATCTTCCTGAAAAACTAACACCAGACCACGGCTGGAATACAGGAACTGACTCTGAGACGCAGGACAAAAGTTTGAAGAAACAGCAATGATCAGAAACCAAAATCTTTTTTTTTGCATTTTTTATTTAATATATATATATATTTATTAATTACATTGCATTATGTGACACAGTTTCATAGGCTCTGGGATTCCCCCACCCCTTCCCCGTACCCTCCCTCCATGGTGGATTCCTCCACCTTGTTGATGAATTACGTTTCAAATTCAGCCAAGATTCTTTCACTGCAAGTGTATACCAAGCAGAGTCCAGCATCTTATTGTCCAGTTAAATTCAACGGTTTCTTGGGGAGACCATCTCTGGTCTGAAGGCAGAGCTGGCAGAATATCATCCCGATCAATTTAAAGCCACAACATAACATCAACAACAATTTACAACATTATGGAATTAATTGACATGGTATTGAGTAAGAAATATGTTAAAAAATGCAAGTTCTTAACCACATCCTGTGACTACTTCATTGACATTTCAATTTTAGTTTATATACTACCGGCTTCTATACACCTTACAATGGCTATGGTGTACTATTCAGCTGTCTCGTGTCTATTTTCATTTTAGTATTTAGCAGTTTATAGTGTTGAAGCATAATTTTGCTGAACTTGGCAGATTTTAGGATGGTCTAAGCTGGGTTATAACTCTAACAAGGCTTATGTCAACAACCGAGGTGCACAACAGTTTTAGGAGGGGTGTGCAGAGAAATCTTCAATACCTTAGTGAGGAGTAACTAATCTTTGTGTCCTACCTAGTAAGGTATGTGTGAGTCCATGCTGACCGAGAAACCAAAATCTTGTACAACGCAGATGTTGGAATTTTTACCCAGAATAGTGATTAATAAGTTAAAGAGTCTGGAAGAAAAAATCCACCAAAGACCAGATGGTGAATGTCAACAGACAGATGAGAACTCAAGGATCCCGAGGAAATGCTGAATGTCACAGAGCAACCTCATGGAGAGTGGCTTTGAAGGGCTGGACCACCAACAGGCCAAGTGCCACCATGGGAAGACTGGTTCGCAGGAACCGCCAGGGCGGAAGCTCCAAGCAGGAAAGTTAACGAGACACCCCACACCACAGCGCAATTCCAAGTGGATTAGCACATGTGTCACTGGAGGTACATGGAAGACAGACTAGGGCTGGTCCCACATGCTTGCAAAGTCAGATGAACCACCAACAGCCCCACACTCAATTAGAAATCTTCCAACTTCGGAAAAATTTCTTGAATATCGTACCTTCTGCTCTTTCAAGTTCCACTCACCTCTCCGTCCATCTTTGCATCCATACCAAATGGTCATGCTATCACATCTTTAAAACCAGTCTTGAAATCATACCCCTCCAATTCTTTTTCTTGGGCCTCTGATCTATTCTTTTCATTTGCTCGATATATTGTGACTTCATTATAAAAGCCTGCATGATTTTTATTAGTTTTTCATTTGAGCTGTAAATCAGTTGGAGTCATCAGCAATGCAGAGTTGTATAACCCAGGAGCTCTTTCTCCTGCGTAAGACCTTCCAGAGCTTCTGTGCCTAGTGACAGCTGAGGCCCTGTGCGCTGGTGTGGCTCGTAGAGGTGATGGGACTGCCCCAAGACGACACAGGCCGCAGGGCTCCGTGCAGAAAGCAGGCAGCGGCCGAGATCAGTGGAGCTAATGCATACAGCTGGTTCCTTTCTTGGCATCTTTCTTTTGCCCCTTTGTGCTGTTTTTTATTTATTACTTAATGCCATGCTAGTTAAAGGAAACATAAAACTTTAAATACTTAGCATCTATTTTGCCATTCATATTTATAGTGTCCAATGCCAGTTCTAAACACGGATGTTAAAAACCCCATTGAGAAAGCTGCACCCCATCTCAGTGGACCCCACCATTTCAGTGGTGGGGACCACATCGCCACCACTGCGGATTTGAGTGGTTGCTGACACACGCCATGTGCCCACGTGCACTCAGTACTCTGCATGGAGGCCCCTCAGCCCACTGTGGTCTCACTCCTCGCTGCGGTCCGACTCCTTGCTGTGCAGACAGGTGCAGTACCATGGTGCTGTCAGCAACAGGTTGCCTGCATGGGCCAGGATCCCGCAGGAAGTGCTGAGCAAGGCTGGCACCAACAGATTGGTCAGAAAAGAGCCCAGCTAGAGACCACGTGCTTGGAGTTAGGGGCCCCTGTTAGAGCACGTGGGACTCCCGGTCTGTGAGAACTGAATAACGATCTTTTTACGATCTCTGGGAGAAAGTTTACCCTGCAGCGTTAGGGAAGCCGAGCTCGAGTCCAGTGACTGAATGGCAAGCAGGGCATGAGTTGACATAGTAAGTGAGCCTGCTGTCAAAGTGGCCTCACTACTACCGTGCCAGGAGATCAGCAGAGGACCTTCCCGGGAGAGAGAGAGGTGAGCACACACATATATTGTACTTCATAAATATGAAAGTTATTTGCATCAAAAGATACTGTCAAAACTGAAAAAGCAACAGACTTGAAGAAAATATTAGCAATTCAAACATCTGAAAGCAGGCTTATGTTCAGAACACATAAAGAACGCTTATAACTCCACAAGAAGATAAACAACTAGCTAAGAAACAAGCAATGGACTGGAACAGACATTCCTCGAAATGAATAAATCAACAAACAAACCAATGCTATTGGGCACGTGAAAAGTTGCTCAATACCACCAGTCATCAGGAAAATGCAAGTAAACACGGCGATGAGCCATCACCTTATACCCTGGGGTGGCTACCATCAGAAAGAGGATGCTAATGAGTGTTGGCAAGCACACAAAGCAGCTGAGGCCCTCTCCACACCGCTGGAATGCTGAATGGCATGGCCAGTTTCAAAAACAATGTGGCAATCCCTCGAGAAGTTAAATATAGAGCTACCATATGACTCAGCATTCCACTCCTGGAATTCCACCCAAGAGCATGGAAAGCATACGTACACCCCAAAAAGCTTGGACATGAATATTTATAGCAGAATTACTAATGATATCCAAAAAGTGGAAAGAAACCACATGTCTAATAACTGATAGGCCAATAAGCAAACCGGCCAGGACTGACTCTTGAACAGTGGATTTGTTTGGGCAGCTGACCTCCCATGCTTTCAAAAAGCCAGACATAGCTGCGATGACTTGGAATAGCAACAGAAGGTAGCTGTGAACTGGCACAGTAAGTGCGGCTCGAGTGCCACAGTTAGGGTTCAGTGCTGCCTGTTTATGCTTGGTTACATTCCAATGTGCACGACACCACTTGGGATCTGAAAGTGTCCATTCAAGTTCTACCTTCTTGTAGTATGTTTATGTGTGTTTTATGGTAGAAATAGTCTGTGCACTCCTGACCTGCCCAGGCCAACATTTCTAGGCTACATGGTTCACATCGTCAGTAATCTCAAACTGAGTCCACATCTAAGTAAACTCACGTAACTCTGACTTGCTGTCCCGGGACTGACCATGCAATGCTACAAGCTCTCATTCAGCTGACCCCAGCACTGACATTTTGACCAAAGTGTGTGCACTGCCTCGGTGGTGATCCACAGGCCCAGGCTTCCTCTAGAAATCTGTGAATAAAAGACCTCAGCGGGGTGCCTGGGGCGGGACTCCCAGCCCAGGAGTGGGGGATTTCAGCCCCAAACTGGATTTCATTTGGCTGCTTTGACCCTTCTCTGGGTCAGTTTACCAACTCAAAGAACATTATTCTCCAAACAAAAAAAGCTCACCAAAGGGAGATTGAGAACAGGCCATGATGGGTGGGGGAGGACTAGAATGTCAGAGAGACGTCCTGTTAAGGGCCTCCTGACACTGAGCCCAAGTTGCAATGGGAGGCAGAGCAATGGGCAGTTCTGTCCGCACCAAGAACCTGGGGTGAACACAACTTCCGTCGGTTCCAGCCACGTCTCTGAGACCATTTTGTGAAACAAGCTAATGCTGCCCCACCTCGTGGTTCCAATGTCTTTGTCAGAAATGAGCAGGGCTTCTCCCTGTGGAAAGCTTTTAGCATACTTTCTGGGGCACAGCACACGCGTTCTGAGTGGCCCAGCATTCTCGGCCTACTTCTGATGCAGAGCCAACACTCACTGAGGAGTCGTCTGTGTGTATTGGTGTGAGTGGGTGGTGGGGATGACGCCATGGCAGGACTTGGCAGTGGGGAAGCAGGAAGTGGCTCTGGTGAGAGCTACTCTTCTGGATCATGTGCTGTGGGCAGAGGAGCATGGCCACCTGTCCCCCCAGCCACACAGGAAGCTGAGTGGTGCCAGGAGCAGGTAACACGGAGCTGAGACATCACCCGTGTCCAGGATGCAGAGAAGCAGAGTGAGCTCTCATGGGAGAAGGCCGAGGTCACCCCCAGAGACAACAGGCAGTCCTAGCCGAGCCCTGACGACCAGCACCTGGGCAGCAGAGCTCCAGGGCCAGGAACTGGGCTCAATGCCTCACAAGCATTGCAAGTTCAGGGAAAGAAGCAAAGGTCAATGGGCATCAGCAAGCTGTTCCCAAGAGCCCTCATCCAGAGTGCTGCTTCACTCTCCTCTGAAGCAAACCAAGCACCCAGGCCTGGCCCCGACAGTTGGCAACAGCTTGTCATGTTGGTAAACAAGTCCGTGATTGTACCTGCATGGGAGAGGTGGCACTGCCATTTCCTCCTCTCGCTGTCTTCTGGATCTAATCTCTGGAAGTGGGAGCTGTCAGAGCAGCCCTGGCAAGGATGCACCCCGAGTCACCCTCTTCTCACCGAGAAAATAAGCATGCAGCAAGGAGCCAGCAAGACCATGCACGGCCCCCTTGTCCCTGGACTGCAGCCCAGAGAACAGACTGGAAATCCGCCCCCCAGCAGGCATGTTTTCATGAGACGCACCATCTCTTTCTGTTTTTAGAGTTTTATGATGATAATGATGATGATTTACTGGGCTCGGCACGGTAGCCTAGTGGCTAAAGTCCTCACTTTGCATCCACCAGTATTGCATATGGGCACCAGTTTGTATCTTGGATGCTCTGCTTCCCAAGCTGCTCCCTACCTGTGGCCTGGGAAAGCAGTCAAGGATGGCCCAAAGCCTTGGAACCCTGCACCCACATGGGAGACATGGAAGAGGCTTCTGGCTCGCTCAGCTCCAGCCACTGTAGCCACTTGTGGAATGAACCATCGGATGGAAGATTTTCCTCTCTATCTCTCTTTTCTCTGCAAATTTGACTTTCCAATAAAATAAATAAATAAAATATTTGAAATTTTGTTTACTTATTTGCAAAAGAGAATCTTCCATCTGCTGGTTCAATTCCCAGTGACCAACACAATCAGCTCTGGGCCAGGCCAGAGCCAGGAGCTTCTTCCAGGTCTCCCATGTGGGTACAGGAGTCCAGGGACCCAAGCCATCCTCCACTGATTTCCCAGGTCGTTGCCAAGGAGCTGGATCGGAAGTGGAGCCACTAGGACACACATCAGTACCCATGTGGAACTCCACCAATGCAAATGACAGCTTTAATCACAGCATTGCCAGCAAACACGCTTTCTTAAGCAGAAACTGCACAGTGTGGGATGTGGGTGACACGCTTGGAGAGCCGAGTGTGGGAAAGGTGACATGCCTGCTTGGCGTGAGTCATGGAGAAAAGCTGAGCAAACTGCTCCCTTGCCAGCCTGACTGCTCTCACTAGTCACCGGGTACTGCGCAGGTCTGCACCGCCAGAGTCCTTGCCCACGGGAGAGGCTGCCGCTCCTAGGCTGGAGGGCGTGTCGCCCTGTGCCTTTGTGGGGTGGAAGAGGCTCTGTGAGCTCTCAGTTGGGTTTCTTCTGAAGCCACTGACTGCACTCAGCAGAGCTCTCATGCTCGCCTCACCTCCAGAGCCCTCCGCTGCTGGCATATCACCCGAGGGCAGAGCTTTCAGGTGGCAACTTGGGGGACACAGGTGTCCACAGCAAGTGTCCAGAGGGGAAGGAGGACTGGTGGCTGCAGAGGCGGCACAGTGGACGGGAAGTCCCAACCCCAACCCCAAAGGGCACACCGGGGTGAGTGCAAACCCCTCCAAAAGCAGCAAGGTGCATTTCCCAAATGACTCCTTTTCCCAGGCTGAGAAGAGCCCATCCAACTGGTACAGAATTCCAAAGCCCAGCTGGTTTGAAATGAAGCCGCCAAGTCTGAAGTTCAAGTGGAAAGCTAAGTTGCAGTAGTGAGGCATTTTTGATAAATGGAAGCATAGCTCCTTCCGCCAGGTGCTCACAGGTACAGGAGCTGCTGCGTGTGACGTGGGATGTGACAGTGGAGCGTGCAGGAACACAGCATCACGTGGTGTTGAGCCTTGGGCAGGGGGTCATGCTGAGTGTGCAGGTGGTGACGTCTAACCAGGCCCAGGAGAACAAGTCACTATTGCTTTATCACACCGGCGCAGCCAAGCACACATTAGCAAAACAGGTGAACTAAACTAAAAACCTAAACAAAATACAAGGGAACCCTCTGGAGATGCCATTCTTCCTACACAGAAGCTAGAAAGCAAAGATTTTAGGCCCAGAACAGTATCCCATATGGGCACTGGTTCGAGTCCCAGCAGCTCTACTTCCAATCCAGCTCTCCGTGGCCTAGGAAAGCAGTGGAGGATAGCTCAAGGACTTGGGACCTGCACCCATGTAGGAGACCCAGAAGAAGCTTCTGGTTCCTGGCTTCAGGTTGGCTCAGCTCCAGCCACTGTGGTCATCTGGGGAGTGAACCCGCAGATGAAGGACTCTTTCTGTCTCTCCTTCTCCTTGTGACTCTGCCTTTCCAGTAAAAATAAATCTTGTAATAAAAAGAAAATGCAAAGACAAGGTCAGGGGTGGTGGGATCCAGGCGGCACAGTGAGGTCAGGAAGTCTGGGAAAGGCCCTCCCTGAGCTGAGGGAGACGCGTGGGCACAACCAGCTCACAGCAGGTCAAGGCTGGACAGCGTTCAGGCCACCACTGATGACGGGGAGCAGCCGGGCCACAGGCAAGACAAAGCCCAGCAGTGTAACCTCACAGTCATGTATTGAAGATGTCAGTGAGGGGCTCCAGCAGGGCCCGTCGGTGCCCCCTTGGCCTGTTGCCTTCCAGATGGCGACAGGCTGGCCTGAGAAGACCTCTGTCCCAGGCTCCTGCCTGCTCTGAACTCTGGGGGAGCTTGCCCAGGGACAGTCCAGGCCCCAGGCCAGGGTCACGGTTCCAGAACATGGGCTGCAGCCACCTTCGGGAAACAAGGCTGGGCCAACACTCAAGCGTCTCAGTGACCCAGGGCCCACCTGCCCGGCCGCGCACTGATGCCAGCATCCTCACAGGGCTTGAGGGTGGTGGCACACACAGACGCTGCCAGCACTGAGGCCCTGCCAACTTGGGGCTGGATGACCGACAACTCCCCATCTCTTTCTCCTAGAGCTGCATCCTTGCACACCACACGCCCTCTCCTTTGCTGCTTCACCCCCGAGTTTCTGGCTGTGGCCATCTGAGGTTTCCCCATGGACGTCTCCTGGGAGAAACAGTAAATATTTTTGTTCAGGGCACACGTCCACTGGGAACACTGCTCTAATGTGCTTGTAGCTGTTGAATCTCGTTCCTATTCAGGAACACTCAAAGATCAAGACAGACTCCTCGGTGGGGCCAAGCAGACAAGAACTGGCTCCAAGGGGGACTTGCCCTGGCATCTGCCTTCGGGGAGGAGTAAGCCTTGCCAAAGGGCTGAACTCCGGGGGAGGGGTCTGAACACCATCTCCCAGGCAATCTGTCTGTCTGGCGGGGCTCGAGTAGACCTGAATGGTCCTGCTTGCTACAAGGAATACACCAGCACTTAGGAATAAGCAGGTCTCATGTGGGCATCGGAAGAGGGATGGATCACCCTCAGAGGAAGGTCTCAGGTTCAGCCAGCTCAGAGCTCCATGGACTCACCAAGGCTGGGGGCCTTGGGAGTGGGATGGGCAGTGCCACTGAGCCCCCTCCAGCTACACCACCAGACAGCTGTGTGTCATCCCAGCCACAGAAGGGGCCCCCAGCAAGAATGTGTGTCAACTCGCTTGTCACTGCCAGCCATGCCGTGAACCCAGCCATGAGCATCTGGGACAGAGAGCAAGCAGCCGGCAATGGCAACTCCTTCCCGTGAATGGCCTGGGATGCAGGAGGAACTCCCTTAAGGTGGAGGGGGCCAAGCACCTGCTTCAGAATCAACTCCTTCCTCTGAGTTCCGCCCTGTAGCAGCACATGGGCAGGCTGCCTGGCCTTTGCCTTCACCTGGAAAGTAGAAATCGCAGAGGCTCCTTCAGCAGCCTTCCTGAGCTGTGAGCAAGCAGCAGACTCCCCGGGAGATGAGTAGCTGGGGTGAGGAAACACTGAGCTGGAGCTGGGGGAGGCAGTACTGAGCTGGAGTGAGACAGTACTGATCTGGGTGAGGCAGGACTGGGCTGAGGGAGGTAGGACTGAGCCGGGTGGGGCAGTACTGGGCTGCGTGGGGCAGTATTGATCTTCCCAGGAGACCACGGCCAGGGTCTGTGGGTGTCAACCCCCTGTCTGTCCTGTGAAGAACGCCTGAGGGAAGAAACATAGGAAACACTCAAGTCCAGCCAGAGCAGCTTGTCCCGAGCACCTAGAGACAGGAGCAGGTGTCATGGCTACCACAGAAAGGCAAGCTTCGGCAGCAGCAATGAGCTCAGAGACACTGAAGTTGGGGTGTCTTGAATCCAAACGATAGTTAAAGTCAGCGAGGGACAGACCATAGCAACCCAGGGGACAGGGCTTGCTGGGACATCAGCGGTGGCAACTGCCACCATCAGTTCAGGTCAAAACCATTTGGGAGGACTCTGGGGAGGGGAAAGTTACCACGTTGTTTCCAAGTGCTGCTTCCCAGAGTCTGCAAGTGACACAGTCATATCACCAAGGTCACAGACTGACATCCTGGACCCATGGGCAGGATCAAAGCCCTGCAACCTGGCCCTGGAGCCAAGAGCACTGAGCAGTGACTCGTGGGGGCCAAGGGAGTGCTCCTCCCGGCCAGCAAGATGTGCCACAAGACATCTGGCCAGGCAGCACACCATGCTGGGCCCGGCGGGTTCACCCAGAGCTGCAGTCTAACTCTGTCTGCTGTTGGATTCATCGCCAATGAAGCATCAAGGCAAGGACGGCGCCTGCTTCCCCTGAACGCTCCACTGCTGACCCAGCTTGGAAGCTGCCCAAGGCCCGAAATGGCTCCACACAAGCCAGGGAAGGAGCAGAGGTGGACAGCTGGGCAGCACAGTATTCCACCCAGTGCCAATGGCTGGGGACTTAAACACACATCCCACGTACCTGCAGCAGACCCACCAACACTGCAGCCGAGCTCCGGGCATAATGCCAAGATAGAGGGGAGGACCCGGCTGGGCCCACCGTCTGGTTCTGTCTCGGCCTCTACTGCCCCAAATTACCCCAGCGTCAGCCCTGCATTCACTCAGTGTCGCTCGGGCCCTGTCAGTAAGTGAAAGGCCCTGGGGCCAAGGGATGTCACAGAGACTTGAGACGCACAGTAAGTCCTCCTTGGTGTGTGGGTGTGTGGGGGCTGAGGTGCTGGCCTGAACGGAGAAGGTGAGGCTGTACATGTGCACCTGACACTCTGCGCTTCAGGAGGCTCAGGCTTAGCCCAAGTCCAGAGTGCAGGAGTAGATGTTAAACGGACCAGGGTCACTTCCAGTCCATTCAGGCCCCTGCATTTCCCTTGAATGGCCACGGACTCCAGCTAGACATACGGGGCGCAATGGCACCATGGCATCTAGGGGGAAGTGTAAGAGAAGCAGCCTTGAGGAGAGGCCTGTCTGTTGGCTCTGCACCAGCAGAGGATGCTGCTGTGTGAGCAGGCGATACAGTGCTACATGCTGAGAAACATGAACTGAATGCTTCCCAGAAATGTACGTTTTCTTCTCCTGCTGCAGCAGCAGCTTTCCAGGCTGCTCCAAGTTTGCAGCAGATCCAGCCCTGGCCCAGGCATGTTGGGGACCCTAAAAGCAGGATCTGGGGATGTCAGGAATGGGTTCAGGGTCTGCGATGCTCCTGAGGCAGGATACTTCCAGAAGGGACACCCGTGTGCTGATGAACATCGTGAACTGGCTCAGTGCCCGAAGTCATCAGTCGCACAAGAAGGACAATGTGCAATACCAAGCGGGGACGACCACGCGGCACAGTCGCCACCTCCACACACCACGGGGCAGGTGTGAACACAGGAAATAGCGTCCTCTACCTCAGTTAAATGTACACAAACCCTGCGACCCAGCAGCTGACTCCCAACAGAAAGCAACCCTTTGTGGGCCAAAAGCTGTCCAACAAGAACGTCCCTAGCAGCCTTCAAACCACAGCTGGAAGGACGAACTCCATGTAGGAGGGACACTAGTAAGCTATGGCTGTGCACCGCGTGGACACACTGCATCTCACGGCCACAGGGCAAGGTGAAGGAAGCCAGACACAGAGAGCACACGTGCGTCCCCACAGCCCCTGCCCAGAGAGCAGCTCTGCGTGGCACTGGGAGTCAAGGCCATAGTTGTCTGTGGACAAGACAGGAGAATGCCAATTGGAGCGCCATCTTTGTCCCATGGATGAGCCAGCAGGTGGCCCCTGAACTGGTGCCTTTCTGTGGGGGTACACCTCTGAAGGGTTTACCCACAGCACATGTGCCTGGGGACCCATGGCCTCCAGCCAGTCAGCACCCAGCACCGCCCATGCTCTTCACTCTGCCTTAGTTTGAATAGTCAAGATTCCCTCGTCCCTGTTTGCTTCCATTTGGAAATTTCTAGAAGGGCGGATCAGTAATACCAAGCTATGGCTAGGTAAGAGAAGTAAGTTCTGGTACCCAAAGCAGGAGACAATAGACAAGGACAGAAGAAGAAAAAAGAAAACCCACCTGGCAGAAGAGGGCAGTCCCTGCACTTCCAAGGCTGGCCCAACATCCAGAGAGTCCTCAGTGGCTCCCCATGTCGGTCTCCATCCGTTCCCAGCTGGTGCAGTGCCTGGCATGCCCCCTGCTCCCTGCCCACACGTCAGCCTGGCTTGGCTGCTGGGCTTCACCTATAGCCCACTCTGTCAGACCTGGACTCACCTCCCTGGAAACAAAGCTCTCAAGTCACACACAACACAGCCAGGCACTGTGGCCTGCACGTGGCCACCAGCTCGCTCACTCCTGACCCCAGAGGGGAGCAAAGCTGGCTCACATAATTGGGTTCCTGCACCCACATGGGAGACCAGATTGAGCCCTGACTCCTGGCTTCTCTTTACCCAGGACAGGGGAGAGGTCTCTTGGTCCTTCTCTCACAGACACAAAGGGTGACAGGGCACACAGAGAAGTCACAGAACTGTGAGTACTTAGGGACCCACTCATGCCCACCCCCACCCGTCACGGGCCCTCCTGCAGTTGGCTGACTCCTGTGTCCGCCGGGATGATTCGGGGGGGGCCTCCCCCATGTCACAGGTTTCAGTAACACCTCTCTGGCATACCTCCTGTGTGCCTCCCAGTCCTCCCCACTCTGCAGCTGGGGTCAACTCAGACCCCGACAGTGCTCCCCTCGCTCTTTCTTCCACTCCGGACCCAAAGTGAGAGCAAGGCCCCCATGCCCCTAGACCCACACTCCTCGCTCTCCACATTGGAGACAGACAGCTGGGCTTGTGCTCCCCAGAGGACTGGGGGTCCAGCCCTGTCTTGCCTCTTTGTCCACAGGGCAGCAGCCCCCAAGAGATACCCCAGCAAAGGAGCTGACGACCTTGGGTGCATCATCTGACTGAATTCCACAGGCCTCTAGGTCATGAAAACACGCTTAGTGCTGCCTTTGTCTGCTCTGACATCTACTCGTTGGCAAAGTCACAAGCTTCCTCCCTCAGGGCAGGCCTCACTTACACGCTGCACTTGTGTTCCTACGAGGCAGCACCATGCCTGTGCTCCCCTCGACCCTTGGGGAGCAACAGCTCTGTGTCACGTGCCAGTCAGACGCCCAGCCTTGGGGACCGGCATGCCCCATGTCACAGGACCGGCCCTCCTGCCTGGGCTTCCTCCACAAGGCCAGCCTTCCCTCCACGGCACATGCCACTAGGTGCCAGTGTTGTTCTACCCAAGTGACCCTCCCCAAGCCCAGGTGGCCCCCGTCTCCTAGGTCTGGCATTCTGACAGCCAGGCTTTTGAAAACAAGGTGCAGTGGCAGGTGTGCGGAGGAGCACACGGCTGCAGCTCGGGTTCATGTGGGCTGGCCGCCGTGTGCGACACTGACTGCAGTGAGGGACCTGGGGCAGTGCAGGTGCCTGGTACACAGTGTGCATCTCCCAAGAGGCAGACACGAGGGACGGATAGGGTTACAAATGTCCTGTGCTCCTGGCCTGCACACCACGCTCTGGGAGCTCACTGAGTAAATTCACGTGTGTCCCCAGCTCCTCTGCCACTCCAGGCTCTCTTGTAGCCACACATCCTCCGTTTCTGAGCTTTTCCATAAAAGTCGCCATATACCGCAGCCCCAAATGCAAGTAGCTTGTTTCAACATATCTTGTACCTCAGTAACTGGGTTAAGTACTTAGTCTAATTATAACGCATTACAGGCAAGTTGATACAAACTTGCCTGTGTTTCTAACACGTGATTTGGCTGTGCTTTGTCCTGGTGTCATGCTTGCTGCAGAATACTGAGTGACTGCTACTTTGGGACAAGTTTGTGGCCCCTTAGTTACAGGGGGTGCGTAGGTGGTGACTCATGCATCCTGCCTTGCTGAAATGATGGAGAGGTGAAATTGGCATAAGGAGAAATGAAAGTAGATGATTCTTCCCAAAGTTAGTGTGTGTGCTTGAGTGTGTCCGTGTGTGCATGAGTGTGCTTGAGTGTGTGCATGCAGATGGATGTGTGTAGGGGGTACGCGTGCCCTCTGTGAATTCCTGTTAACCACAGCATCAGGTTAAACGTGGGGCTGTACGCACACCTGTGTGGGAAGGAGAACGCAGAGGAAAATGCTCACTAGGCGAGAAGCAGCTTCTGAGTGGCTGCTGCCCAACAGAACAGCCTCGCTGAATAGCTCCCGGTTTATTCCGCATTTGTCTTAATTTTTTTAAAGTGTTTTTGTTTTGTCTTGTCTTGTCTTGTCTTACAGAGAGAAAGGGAGAGATTCAGAGAGAGAAACTTCTGTCAAGTGGTTCACTCCAAAATGGCCATCATGGCTGAGGCTGGGCTAGGCCACAGCCAGGATCCAGGAACTGCAACCAGGTCTCCCACACGAATGGTGGGGCCTCAAGCACCTGGGCCATCCTCCGCTGCCTTCCTAGTTTCATTAGCAGGAGCTGGATCAGAAGGGAAACAGCCAGGACTCCAACCAACGCCCAGATGGAAGCCAGTTCTGCAGGTGCTGGCTTAACCCACTCTACCCCTCCGCTGGCCCTACTATATATGACACAAAATTTTGAACGTTGGAACTCTTTGTAATGTTTCTCAAACTAACTTTTCATAGCCCAAGAACTTAATTTAGTCCATTGCACATTAGTAAAGGTTTTTTGGAGCGCATTTCCGCTCATCTCTAGCCAGCCATGGTGGCAGCACAGAGGAACCACGGCAGAGATGGCGTGGCCTGCAGGGCACTCCCTCTGCAGGAGGCGTTGGGAGGGGCCCTGCACTGCCCAGTTTGTTCTCCTCCTCTTCCTCCTGCCCTGGCCTCTCCTCGGTCTCTAGGGTCTTCGGGAGAGCAGAAGCCAGGATCTTGCTGTCTCAGAGGAGACAGACACGTTGGTATCCTCAGTGAGTCACTGCACGCTGCGTCCAGATAGGAAAGTGGCACCCCACACCCCAGAAAGAAAGCACTGCACGTCCAAAGTTAAACAAGGCTTAGAAGAGAAAACCCCCGCTAACGGAGAGCCACTATTAACCAAAACAACACTTAGGACTGTGGCCCCAGAGTGGCCTCAACATTCAATGAACATGAAAGTTCAGTCCATGAATGCCTTTTTTTTTTCTGCAGGGACTAGAAAACGAAAAATGTTTCCAAAGTGATTTTAAGAGAATAGGGAAATTGCAGTATAAACTCCAAATTCAAGTATGTGGAAAATAAGAACTGCAGAGCAACATTATTTATGGGCATGAGTGGAAATATGTGAACAGAATCGCAGAAAACCTGAGCCAACACTATATTAAAAAGATAAAATCCAAGTTGGGTTCCTCCCAGGCAAGGGACGCTGACTCCAGATTAAACAACTCTGCCTTTGATTCACTACTTTAAAGAGGAAAAACATATTTTCAGACGATGCGGAGAAGGAAACTTGGGACAGAGAAATGTCACGGGCCTGGTTAGTAAGACGCTGTACCAAGTCACAGGGTCACTGCACACACGAGTGGCTGCATGCACAAATGGGACCACACCACGTGTGTACTTCTCGAAGGACACACTCCCACAGTATGACTGTAGCTTCTGTGTCTTCACCCGCAGAGCTCTGGGACCGCAAGTGCAGCCTCCTGGTGGCTACCCACAGGAGAAACAGGACACATCCCTGCAGCCTGAGTGATCTTGGAGATGAAAGACCCTGCGTCACTCTTCCAGACACACACATGAGCCAAAGAGAGAGCTTCTACAGAGGAAATGTTGGCTCCAACGTGGGTCAAGCCTGGTGTCCTATTGCTGCTCACACATGCCCGGAAATTCAGGAGAAATTCAACAGTCTTGGATCCACTAGGCAATGTGCCTCTCCGACAGCACAACAGCTCTTCTCCTCTGTGCATGTCCAGCTCAAC
The DNA here is from genome assembly GCF_030435755.1 of Ochotona princeps. Taxonomy (NCBI): domain Eukaryota; kingdom Metazoa; phylum Chordata; class Mammalia; order Lagomorpha; family Ochotonidae; genus Ochotona; species Ochotona princeps. Next base: position 3,198,279 of record NC_080851.1, read on the forward strand.
GACACACACTCTACTGCCACCTGTAGAGCTGCCCTCAATGTGTAGCACCAGGAGCTGCACGTGTGAGCAGGTTTGCATCTGCAGGCAGTGCTGTCAGCCAGGGCCACAGGAGCCTGTCCGTCCAGCTCTGCAAGTCTCTCCATCATTATATTAAATCTGGAATGGTCATGGATCCCTGCGGTGACATGGCGCTGCCCCAGCCTGCGCCGGGGCCATCTGCATCTTCCTCCCCTCCCCTGCCACACCCTGGTAGGCACTGCCCTGTGCTGTCCTGCTCTCTGCTCCATGTGCTTGGCTCACCCATGGGAGTGAGCGTGCCTGGGGGAGCAGCACAGCCCCTCCGTGCTGGGCAGGGTCAAGCACAGAAGCAGCTGGGGCACTCGGGACAAACAGCCAGATTGCATCCGGCTTGCAAGTCACCTCTGCCGCTCTGAGGTCACAGGCCAAGGGTCATACGCCAGAGCTCAGACTCTGCCTCCTGACTCAAGCCCAGTGCTCAGTACCTTGGGGCCTCTCTCGTTTCTGAAATAATCTGCCGACTATTTGAGGAAGATGGAATCACACTGGGAAAGACAAGCCAAATCTAGACCAGCCATCCTAAAGACCCAGGCTTTATCTGTTCACATATTGTCACCTATGTTAGTGCTGAATCCAAGAGCTTCACGGAAACTGGCTAAGCCTGGCAACTTTCTGCGCAGAGCTGAGCAATCAAGGGAGGTGACAGACAGGTTACCCGCAGGACTGAACTTCTTCAAGTTGGGCACAGATTTCAAAACACCTGAGCTGGTGCTCAGGCTCACGGTCAACACACACAAACCCACACAAGAGCAGCTGCCTAAGTCCTGTCCTACTTCCCATCCAGTTTCTTGCAAATGCACAGGTCAAGTACCATGGTCCCTGACACCCCTTTGGCAGACCCAAACTGGGCTCTCAGCCCCTGGCTTGGGCCTGACCCTATGCCGTGGCTACTGCAAGTATTCCAGGAGGGAACCCCGAGCGGGAGCTGGGACTGTATCTCCCTTCTTCTCAGATCATCACAGTAGTCTGAAAGAGCTCACGAGCCCACTCGCTTCCCAGGATGATCCTGGCCTGGATGTAAAGTGCATCTCCTTGCCCAGCCCCATGCATCGTTGACGACACACGCTGCAGGAGAGAACAGCCTGAACAGGCACACAAAGACCAACCCACGATGCCGCGCATCAGCGTCCTGCCTCATCCCTGATTCAACAGTGCTGATGGCATGTGACGGTGCATTTTTTAATGTATCCGTAGATCATTAAGTTCCTAAGAACAAGTCCCCCCTTTTTTCCAGGCTTCTCATGTACAGAAAGGTGTCCGTCACACCCACATGTGTCTGTCTATATCCCTGCATAGCGAACGCAGGAGCAGGGGGCTAAGTGCCAAGGACCCTGGAGGCAGGAGCGCCAGCGCGGGCATGCCTGGAGCTGCCAGGGGCTGAGTCAGCGGCAGGTGCTCCCCAGACGTGGCCCCACGTCAGGGCCATGCTTTCTTGCTGATTCACCACCCAGCTATCCCACCCTCCTCCTCCACCTGCTGGGTTGTTCCTGTGGGCAGAACTCCCAGGAGACGCTCAACGCCTGTTATGCATCTGAGTCACCCCTCACCCCAGTGGAGTCACTGCTGCCTGGCAGGGAGCCTGGCTGCTCCTGGCAGACCACCACTGCCTGGTGGCCTGTGGGGACTTGCCCAGCACTTGGGGGAACCTAGAAGCCACTCTGTACTTTGTTCCTACTGAGGCTGCAAATATTTGACGAAAGAAGGAGAATTTCTTAGAAACAGCTTTGTACACACGTCATGGACTCCGATTCGCAGCCAGCCTGAGAGGTCAGGTAGACCAGGAACTCCCAAAGGGACCTTGCTCATCACGTTTTTAACAGCTAAACATTTGCTGGGTGATGACATAACAGAGGACCAGAGGGTCTGAATTCTTTCACAAGGCATTGAAAACGTACCTGACCGTCTCGCTCTGCTGTGAGCCTATGACTGCATTGCAGATGGTCGACCCAGTGTTCTGTTGGGGAATATCTTGGCTGTTCAGGCTGTTTAGCAATAAAGCTGCAATGCAAGAATTTACGTACAGATGTTTGTGAGGAGGCAAAATTTCTTTCCACAAGTATCAAGGCATAAGTTTATATGGTAAATGAATGCTTCATTTCATAGACATTAATAAGTAGTTTTTTCAGAGTTCCTATGCCTTATTGTGTTCCTATCAATTATGAGTAAAATTTCCATTTCTCTTTATTCTCTCCAACATTTAACATTGTCATCTTGAAACAATCATTTCTATTGCAATGTACATACCCACACATATATATGCACACAGCATTATCTCCTTTGACTTCAATACACATTTCCCTAACAGTGCATGGTGGTCATTTGTAGGCTATGTTAGACTCTTTGGCACACTTTCTCCTCTCTGAGTCTTACATGCTCGTCACACTTTCTGGAAATGTGTCCTTCAACAGCTATTTGACTTACAGGTGTGTTTTCTTGGTCAGTCATTTCTTCTCTCATTCTCTAAATGACATCTTTAAAATAACAAAAATTCTTAATTTTGAAGAGATTCATTTGTGGACCGTGATGCTGTTGACATCGTTATTCAAGAACTCCAAGGTCCTGCAGAGGCCCGCCCACCCTTGGCAGATGCTTCAGAACGTTGTGTTTTACTTTTAGGTTATAGCAGATATTCACCTGCCTTTTGGCTTAGATTTAAGCTATGTCTCAAGGCTCACTCCATTTGGATGTTGTTCTCACTGTCCATCAGCGCTGGCTGCCAAGACTATTCATGGCCAAAGAACCGTCTTTGCAATATTGTTTGAAAAAACAATATGGATGAGTCAATATCTGTGGATTCTCTTGCACCTGTTCGCACCTGGCCACTTTTGCCAATACCACAGCATCCTAGCTACCCAGGCTTACGTCACAGCATGATGTGTTACACAAGGCAGCATGATTTCAACAGTGCCTTCGCTGTGCTAATTCCTTTGTCTTCTGATAAGAATTCTAGAAGCCACTTCAGGAGATACAGAAAAGTCTGCTGGCTCAGAAAAATATAACCAAATAAAAAGGCAACCCACACAGTAACAGAGAATATTTGCTGGTCATAGGAAGGAGTTCCAAAGAATTTGTGGAAAATGAGATTTAAAAAAAAAAAAACATTATCTTGGTGCCAAAAAATTGAGGTCCATGCACAGTTTTTCCCCAAGCAACATCTTTAAATTTCGTTTTCCATGAACGTTTTGAATAAAGATCAAAGTTCAAAATATATGAAGAATTCAATCAACTCAAATGAGTTAAAAAATATTAAAACAGAACAAAGGAACAGGTAGACAATTTTCCAAAAAGCACATGCAAATCCAAGCACGTGTTGTGAAAGGCACGATTCACATCTTCTCATTGTCCTGCTCCCATCCCAAGTGAACTACTGTGGGACCCCATGCCGGGAACCCCACCACAGCCTCCGTGTGAGTCACCATTTCCACCTGCCACATTCACTTTTCCAGGATTTATAACCTGATAGCACATTTCTTCATTGTAGTTATAACTAGAGGGTAATTAGTTTCTAATTCAATCTGCATTTCATGGAAAAACAGCTCATGAGCAGTTTTCAAATATAAAAATAGAACCAAAGATTTCCGTGACGAGTTTGACTCAAATTAAGGTAATGAGCTGTGCCAATGAAATCAGAAAGCAGTCTCCTGGTCTCCGAGCGATGCAGACACTCATTTAACGTATGTTACAGCAAGTGTTCCAGCGGGTTCAGTAAGATACACAGGCACAGAGTGAACAGGCCTTCAAATCCAATCCCTTCCCGGCTTCAGCTGTGTGTCCAGCTGGAAAGGTCCCTGGCCAATGAGACAACGGAGCCCCCAGTCTGCCCCCTCACTCCTGCTCAGTGTTTCTCTAACTGACCAGCGAATGCATACCCCCTCCTCTGGCCTGTTGGCCTGTTGACATCATGCAAATCTCAGCATGAGAAGGACAACCACAACGTACTCCAGCAGGACATAGTTCCCATCACACCTGCCCCTAAAATGTCTTTCCCAAAGATGCCAAAGCCTGCAGCAGCAGCAAGGTTCCAATTTTCCTGGAGAGCAAATATCCGCGCAAGGCCAGACAGCGAAGCGCAGGCCTCCCTGGCACCCACGCGCCCGTTTTACGGCAGCAAAGTCATGTGCACGTTTAGTGGGAAGCTCTGCTTTATCTCCGTCGCACAGCCAGTAAAGCTGATCAGAGGTGGCTTTCCCAGCTCTCCAGAACAAGCACCACAGCCAGGTCTGCTTCTCTGGTACAAGGTAAAGATGGTAGCTTTTGGTTCCACGTTTGAGACCCTGAAAATGTACTGCAAACTTGAGTTCTTCAGCTGGAAGCACAACTGTTCACTCTCTCGGTGTGCCTGTTGTTCCATGTCGCAGTTTACAGCTCAGATGTTTCCAATCATATAATACAAACTTGGTGCTAAGACTTGGTAGATGAAGTGGTTGGTACTTTAGCCAAAAATTCCCCAACACTTATGAAATGGATTTGTCGGTCATTTTGTAAGATGCCGAAACTGCATTGTGGCCTCGGGAGATCCAGGGCAGCAGACGAGCCGGTCTGTGGCATGGCACCTAAGGACTGGTTTCACACAGCGTGGGCCACATCACACCTGCTCTGCCCAGGAGCCTCCATGGAGCTTCCTCTCCCGCTCCTCTGATGGACGGGACTGCTGCCCCCTCCGCCTTAGTGCCCCCTTCCCTCCCATCACCACAATGCTACTCTCCCTACTTCCCCAATGCACCTGCACCCTCTCCCCTGGGCTGTCCGGGGTGTGCCATCCTCCAGGGCTCCCTCTGCTGCCTGTTTGCTGTGGCTTCCATGAACCTTGTGCCTGACCTGGATCTGACCTTGACCTTCCCAACACCCAGGAGCTGAAATGTGCGCTGCCTGTGGACATTACCACTCAGATCTCTGTTCCCTTTGGGTTCAGCTGCTTTGCCAGCCTCGTCTTCCCACAAAGGCTCTTTGGTTGCCAGCCCAGGAGCACACTTGCTCTCCCATCTCCCAGACCAGGTAGTCCTCTGAGCTGCACCAAGGCAGAAGGCACCCTGGAGCAGGGCAAGTGGCCGACAGGACCAGGGAGAGCTCAGCAATGAACACACAGCCAGAAACCTGGACTCCACTGGGCTCAGGTATGGAGGAAAGATAAGCAAAGACAAGTGGTTCACACAGAAGAGTGAGCAGGAAGTTCAGTAAATTTCACTGTGAAAAGACAGGAAAGAGATGACCAAGAGGAGCTAAGGCAAGATCACTAGATGACGGGTAGATACACATTTAGATGACAGATGACAAATCAATGGATGATATCTGTAACTACCACAGCGTAGAGTATACAAGAGAAGATGAAGAAATTTACTTACATCTTAATGGATATAAAAAAATGGAAACCTTGTGACTTCACTTTTTTACCTCCCTCACATATCTTGAAAACCATTTCAATGTCATGATTTGCAGCCTGTTCCACTAGGTGGAAGGACCAAGCAGCTGACCGATGGTCAGTGTGGTCTTGTGGCTTCTAGTCCTTGCCATCACTCAAACAGGGCTGTAGTGGGTGATTTCACAAAGTACATCTTCAGGATGTACAACAAAAACAGAAAGGCCACATCAAAGAGCAAACACCGTCTGGCCAGTCGCCCTCACAAGGCGCTGGTCCTTCAGCCTCACGGTGAGAGCCCCACGTCTTCCGATGCTGCCAGGCCCACTCAGCATGCTCCTGCACACATAATTAGAGAAACAGTTTTGTTCTGAAAACAGAACTTTTAGTTATGAATGGGATCAAGTATTCTTTATATATTTGTCCATTTATAATTCCCTAAATTGTCTTGGCACACTCCTTGCTTTTTTTTTCTGTGTAGATTTTCTGCTTTGGTTGCTGGTACACAAAGTCACTGAAGAACACTAAGTTAGAGCCCGGCACGATAGTCTACTGGCTAAATTGTCACCTTGTATTCACTGAGATCTAATATGCGAACTGATTTGTGTCCCAGCTGCTCCACTTCCCATCTAGCTCCCTGCTTGTGGCCTGGGAAAGCAGTGGATGGCCCAAAGCCTTGGGACCCTGCACCTCCATGGGGGACCTGAAAGAAGGTCCTGGCTTCAGATCGGCTCAGCTCTGGTCATTGTGGCCACTTGGGGAGTGAACCAGCGGATGGAAGATCTTTCTCTCCTTCTCTCTGTAAATCTGCCTTTCCAATAAATAAGTAAATATAAAACTATTTTTAAAAAAAAAGAAGATGAACTCACTATATCAGTCAGTACTTACTTTTTCCATATCAGAAAAAAAGATAAATACAAGACAGATATGGTTCTCCATCCTGGACGTGGGAAGTAGGGTCCCTCCCTGGGAAGACCCCGTGGTCTGCAGGTCACACCAGGGACAGAGTCCCCCAGCCCTGGACCACAAAAGGCTTCCTGGGACTCCCTCCTGGGTCGTGGCTTTGGGTGATAGCCAGTAGCACCCACACTGACCCAGAGCTCCTAGGCCCCGAGCTTGGCCAGGAACCAAGTGTGCCCTGATGGCAGGATTCGGTCACCCCTTCAGGAGTTGTCCCTGATGTCCTGAGCTGTAGAAGCAATGGATGCTCACTTGCTTGTCACTTTTCTGCCGCTGGGAAGAGTTACTTCGCTGGCTCTGGTCTCCACAAAAGGGAGTTAGGTATTTGCGCGTTTATTTTTGCCGCGTTCAGTAACTGCAGCCATTGGTGAGTTTTCTGTAATGTCCCTGGCAGACAGATAACTTGGTTTCCTCTGGAACCTACTCGTTTGGTGACATTAGTGTGTTTCTTTCCCAGCAACTCCGGACAACGAGGAGCACAGGGTGAATGGGAGAGTCCACCTGTTGCCTTGGCTGCAGCGTGAATGTGCCGGATACAGAAGCAGCGCCTCCCCTAGAGTGGCCACGACGGCAGCAGTGATGGACTTACACAGGTTTGAAGCCCGTGTCCTCTGTGGCCCTTCTGGGAGTTCTGTCCTCTAACCTCTCCACCCTGTGTCCGGGGTCCGAAGTGAGTCGGCCCCACCAGCCTCAGCCCACTGTTCTAGAAGCTGGTGAGAACGTTTACAAATTGCAGGTCCAACTGTGGCAATGCAGCAAGGTGGAGGAATCCACCATGGGGGGAAGGTTTGGGGAGGGGTGGGGGGAATCCCAGTACCTATAAAACTGTGTCACATAATGCAATGTAATGAAAAATAAAATAAAATAAAATAAAATAAAACAATTAAAAAAAAAAAACAAATTGCAGGTCCAGGGATGTGGAAATGTGTTTCCTGGAAGGCAAGTGCGACTGCACGGTACATTCCAGAAGCCCTGGCAAGCTGCCCCTAATCCGGTCCCAGGCACCTGCAGAGCCTCACAATGTGGACACTCACAGTGAGTCATGGAGAAGGAAACCAGCGGCCCTGCCTTCCCATGTGCCCTGAGAGTGGGCACAGCGCACAGCTGTCCTCCACTTCCCCCAGCCCCACCCCAACCCCCGCCATGGTGGCCTGCACACCCTGCCCCCCCGGCACAGTCCCAAAGACATCCCATAAACTGCCTCAAACTGTACCGAAACACACCAACAGCCTGCAGCTTCAGCAAGCCAAGCCCACTTTGCAGATACTGTGAGGACATGCTAGGGGTCAGCATGGACACGTGTGTTTGTCTATCAATGTGGTGCCCTTCCCTAATGTAAGCTTCGGGACTCAAGTCTCCTCCACCAGGCTGAGTGCTTCGTGGGGAGATGGAGTCTGTCTTTTATTTCTTCTGATCCCCGGCAGTGGACACACGGTCTGACCCACAGCAGGGCCTGGCTCATGCAACCCACGTCCCTGCACACACAGGGCATCTTGGGGTAGACTCCCTGCTCACCTGGCTTGCGGCTCAGCTGCTGTGTGCATTCATCCCATCAGTAACTAGGGCTTGGAACCCATTGTCGACCCTACTTGTGTGGTAAAAGGAATGCTGAGGAGTCCTGGCGTAGTTATGACCTTGCAAATGTACATGGGTCAGTGGTCATCCCTCTCTGCCCCTACTTTCCTACTTCTGTGCCCCCATCTCCCTGGCCCTGTTCCCTGGACAGGTTTAGTTTGGGACAAGTATGGCCATTTCTGGCAGCACATCACTGTCAGATCAAGAACACCACTGGTTTTGTACATCCCAGGCACCTGCCGCCTGCAAGGTGCCCTGCGCTGCTTTTTAATGGTCTCTATTTTCACTAAGATGTATTCTGTCCCCCAGAATCCTTTTTGGTTTCTTAGTGATTTATCTATTTGTTGGGAAGGCATGGTGAAAGAAAGAGACAAAGAGGAATTTCCGATCTGCTGGCTCACTGCCCGGACACCAACACCAGTCTTGGCTGGACAGGTTGAATCCAGGGTTCTGGAACTTCATCTGAGTTTCCCAGAGGAAGTCCGACCACAGCAACCAGCAGCTGCCTCCCAGGCACATCAGCAGGAAGCTGGTTTATAAGCAGAGGCAAGGCTTCATGCCAGTCTCTGATGGGGAAAGCAGGCGCCCACACTGTAGCTCAGCCCGTGTCAGAGTGCCACCCCATCTCACATACATCTGTGCACCCACTGCTTCCGAATGAGTCACCCTGAAACTCCATGCTTGTAGCAGCAGGTGTTCTTGGGCCTCACAGTGCTGTGGCAGTATGGGCTTGGCTGGGCAGTCCCTGCTTGGGGTCCTGTTGTGGTAGATGTGGCTGGTGACGAGGCCTGTCAAGGCCCACTATCGGTCAGACCAGCTGAGGGGCTTCGCATCTCTGGGCCTTAGCACCCGTCTCCTGCAGGCCTGGAGGACTTGGCGCCCTGGCTTGCAGGCTGTACTGGCTGTAGTCATGTTAGCACTTGCACAGGATGGTGCCGTGTTTCAGAGGGAGAGGAGGAGATGCTCAGCACACTCTGCACTGTGCTGGGAGGCCCACGGGCCGCGGAGATGGTGAGGCTGGCCCCACCCAGCCCAAGGTAGAATCACGTGCCACGGCTGGGCAGCATGCCAGGAGAGCACAGACATCTGCCAACGCAGCATGAAGAGCGACTTCACACCGTCAGGTGTGGCAGAAAGGAAAAGCAGACAGTGTGCATGCATTAGTGTGGATGTGCGTGCATGTGGCAGTGATGTGGACTATGGATGTATGTATATGCATGGAGTGTGTGTGGTTGTGTGGAGGGAGTAGCTGTGAACCTCTGTGAGTGTATGAGGATGTATTTCTGTCTCTGTGCCTGTGTGTGATGTATGTGTGTGCCTGTGTTCATATGTGTGTATGTTCATTATGTGTGAGTGTGTGGCACAATGTATGTGTGTATCTGAATTAGGTTGTGAGAGTAGTGCGTGTCTGTATATATCTGTGTGACTAGGTGGCATGAGGGAGGCTGTTGCTCCAAATAGCCAAAGGGAGGGGGACAGAAGACCTGTAGGGGAAAAGCAAGGTACATTCAGTAGTCCAGCTCCAAGAGCGTGGCCAGAGCCAAGGCTGGACACCCCGACCTCACTCATGGGCACACGGCTGCCACAGGCACAGCACAGCCGAGGCCTCTGAGCACATGGAGCCGTTCACTCTCCAGGGGTGAGGAAGCAGGCACCAGGACCAAATGGCTCAGTGGGGGGGGGGCACAGGCTGCGCGTCCACCCGCACCTGCTCACAGCGTGTGTGCCGCCAGGCACTCCATCAGACTTCCAGCTCTGGCCACCTGGAAGGCAGCCTTGGTCCAGACAGTGTGAACAGCTGCACATGTGTGAGGGACACACATGGTCAGGAGCAGCCAGGGAGCAAATGCCTGGAAAACATCCCCAAGCACATTTTTTAAAAAAGGTTTTTTAATAGTGTTATTAGAAAGGCAGAGAGGAAAATATTGCATTTGCTGGTTCACTCCGTAAGTGGGCCGCAGTGGCCAGAGCAGAGCCAAGCTGAAGCCAGGCGCTTCTTCCGGGGCAGCTCTGGGCTGTCCTCTACTGCTTTCTCAGGACACAGGCAGGGAGCCAGATGGGAAGTGGAGCAGCCACGACACGAACTGGTGCCCATATGGCATCCTGGCATGTGAAAGCTGAGGATTTAACCAGTAGGTCACCACTCTGGGCCACACATTATTCTTTGAACTTGTGTGTGTGTGTGTGTGTGTGTGTGTGTGTGTGTATGGACACACACTGAGGCTGGCTCACATGCTGAGAAGGTGTATTGCAATTTTAGAGTTACTTCTATTTCTCCCCAAAGGCAAACTTCCGTTTGCCGGCTCACCCCCCTCAATGTCTACAGCAGCCAAGGGCAGCACAGGGCAGATGTCAAGGGCTGAGAACTCAAGCCAGGCATCCCAGTGACTTGAGCCAGCTGCCTCTTAGAGTGAGCCTGGGTGCTGCTGGTCAGGAGCCAAAGCGGAGTCAAACCTGCACATTCCAACGTAGGACACCAACGTCCTAACCACTGACCTGCATGCCAGAACTGGACCTTGCAATTTTAAGTTCAATGAAATCATTGGAAGTGCCAGTTACCGAAGGCCCTCTGCTCATTTTAAAACCTGGATGAAGTTTATTAAGGATTCCTTTGGTCTTTTACTCCCATGCAAAAAATAAAATGCACTCTCATATTCTGTCCTCTGGTTATTAAATCTCCAGCACAGATGATTGAACTGTCCCAGCCCATTATAAATGATGAATTTCAAAAGGATGGGCATATTGGTTATGACAAAATAAACCAGCAACTTTGACGCCTATGAGAAAATTCCCCCTTTGCCTCTGCACTTTGGGCACAGGAAGATGCTTTCAGCAGTTCGCTCCCCTCACTCACCAGGGCAACACAGGCAGGCACAGAGCAGAGGACCCTCCCCGTCGCTGTAACCGGGCCGCGGGGCAGGCACAGAGCAGAGGACCCTCCCCGTCGCTGTAACTGGGCCACGGGGGCAGGCACAGAGCAGAGGACCCTCCCCGTCGCTGTAACCGGGCCACGGGGGCAGGCACAGAGCAGAGGACCCTCCCCGTCGCTGTAACCGGGCCACGGGGGCAGGCAAAAGCAAGAATAGGAATATGATAAAGCCACATCATAAAAAAGGCGAATGAAGGAAAATGCCTTTATTTAGTGATTCATTTTTTAAAAAAAAAAAAGGGCAGACAGGGCCTATTTCTCCTGTGAGCTTAGCAAGGGCAGCATGGCGTCCTGCACCCGCAGTGCCAACCCAAGGCCAAGAGTCTGCTCCTCCCCCACCATGTTCCACAAGCGCACTGCCCATTGCTGACCTCCGGTGAACCCTAAGCCTTTCCCAAGTCCTGAATGCAACTTTGTTTTCACTTCTATGCATTGTGTCTAACATGAGATTCTCACACACGTGTCAAGAGCATGGCAAACAATGCACCCCCACGCGTACTGCTTTGCCTTTAACCCAAAAGCCACGTCCCTTCTGTGGGGTCTTTTACATTTGTGGTCAGCTACTACAGGGCCTCAGCCAAAGCAAAGGGACCTGAGTGCCCCCAGCCAGATGAGGAGCCAGCCCCAGGCCGCCCTTCCTGCACCTCACCTGCTGGAAGTAACCATCCATCTGCCCAACAACTTTGTGGGCTGATAACTTGTCTTGCATTTTGACAAATATCACACAAAAATGATTCAAAATCCAGGCCAAAAGTGTATACTTTGTAAACATGTGGGACCCAAGTTCTAAAACATGAGATGGTCAACATGCTTGAAGGCCATCACAGATCTCACACAGACAGAAACCCAACATGTCTTCTCTGCACTCCAGGATCGAGCCACTGTCACTGTGACCTGCTTAGCTCGGCAGCAAAGCCAACGAGGAAGGTCTCCCTCCCATCTGAGGAGCCCAGATGGCCACAGCTGAGGGCCGTCCCCACTATGTGTCTGTGTGTGTGTGTATGTGTATGTGTGCACGCACGGAGAGCAGACCAGGTGGCCCCAAGAAGGAGCTACCCCCATGTGTGTGTGTGTGTGTGTGTACGCACAGAGAGGAGACTAGGTGGCCCCAGGGAGGAGCCTTCCTTACTGTGTGTACGTGTGTGTGTGTGTGTACACAGAGAGGAGACCAGGTGACCCCAGAGAGGAGCCACCACCACTCTGTGGTTCAGAGAGCCTCACACAGACCTGCTTAAGGCTTTCTAGCCCACAGGTGATCGTGTTGTTAATATTGGCCAATCACCTCAGTCACGCTGTGCCACGAGCTATTCCAGCTTTGGCATGTGCGTGGGCCTCTAAGGTAATTGCTAACACACGTGCACATAGACATGTCCTGTACACTGGATGGCTACATCGTAGGAAGTCGGTGGCGTCCAACACCCCTGAGTCTAGGAGAAACATGAGGAACATTAGAAAATCAAGTCAATGTAGAGAGAAGAAAACAGAATGCTCAATTCAACCTAAAGAAAAGGGAATCAGCAACAAACAGGAAACAGCCAGCAAGATGGAGGTAATCCAGCTGTGCTAATCAGCACTTTAAATGGCAATGCTATGAGAAAACACACTAATTAGAGACAGAGACCCATCCTCATGGTGTCTGAAAAACTCGAAGTATGAAGGCATAAGTGAGTTAAAGCGGGAACAATACACTACTAAACAATACAAAAGTAGAAAAGTTTTGTGTTCAAGTAGACGTCAGAACAAGAAAGACTGATTAAGGATCAAACTATACATTGCTCAAGTTATTAATGTATATTGGATAATGAAACACACAACTCTATATTGTAAAGTAAATAATACAATTAGTATATATTGTATAACAGAGCAGTGAGTTCTACAAAATGATCCTAAACATATACGCATGGAGTAATGAAAAACAGGTGAGGCCCAAACCACTGAGAGGAGACACGATTGCAGTTGGCCCTTCAATCCACTTGCCTCCGTATTTCCTACAGCACGTGGATAGGAAGTTGGCAAGAACATGGCTCGCGTGAATGTGCCATCACCTTGGCCCGCTGCACTCCAGTAGAAACTGTGCCCAACCCTGGTGGAGCACACCACATGAACAGGTGCCCCTGGAGCACTCACCAAGAGTCTGCTCACCTCGGGCCATAAATCGATGCTCAAGGGATGACCAACAGAACTTGTGTAACAGAATTGATTCAACTAAAAACTGCATGGGTAAAACCAAAAGCAACTGAAACACACTCTTCTGAAAAGAAGGTTCAAGATAACTTTCACTAACATATTTTGCAACTTATGATGGGGGAGAGAGGGAGGGAGTAGGAGGGAGCAGTGCCTTACCAGGGAATTGTGGGCCATGGAGGAGGGATGAGGGGAACGGGAAAGAACCAGCGAACAGCCTGCTAAAGACCACCATGGGCAGCAGCCTCTGCCGAGGCCCCGAGGAGCGCCTGCAGGACTGTGGAGAAGCACGATGCTGGGTGACCTCAGAGTATCCCTTTCCCAAATAGTCAGCAATTCTTCAGCACGCACCATGATTTTCACAAATTCCTTGACAGCTTTCCATCCTCCTAGGGATGGTATTCATTGCTGTGGCTGAGTTGAGGTTGGGGCAAGGAAGACAGGACCACGACCCACAGGTGGGAGGCCCTGAGTCCTCAGATGGCCGTGGAATCGTCAAGTATAGTCCTTCGGGGGCTTCTGTTCCACTTCCACCATCAGCCACAGAGACTGAACTAAAAATGGCACTATTAGTATTAAAATATCTGGAAAACTACACTTAAATGTCTCACAATTTATTTCAAATATACATTTTAGTTTAAATTTGTATTCAAAGTATGATGCAAAGTCCACAGACCCAGAATGGCACAACTCGAGTGTGACGTCCAGGGTGATAAGGATGTTTCCCAGCCACATGGCCAGCAGGAGATTCCAATGTACAGCGGGGGTGGGGGCACGTTCAAGGCGCCAAGGGCTGCACTGGGGTCCCTCCTGAGGCCACCCCAGGTGCAGGGACATGTTTAAAGCTCCAAGAGCTGCACCAGGGAGGCCCCCACTCACTCCTTCTTAAGCCAGCATCAGTGGTTTCCTGGACGTGAGCCCTGCACCTGCATCTCATGGCCTATGAGAAAGAAGCAAAGACAAGCACAGCTCTGGAAAGCAGGCTATTAGACCTTTCTGTGAGGCAGCAAACTCCATCCAAGGTTATTACATCAGAATAATTGAGAATTGGAAGAAAATCATCATTTGCGTTTTATTGCCCTGGGATTCAGAGGTGAGAATTGAAAATACCGAGTTTTGTGCACATTTCCCTGTCTTCCTCTGAGTCCCAGCCAAATGCAGTGCTCGCGAGAACATGGCAGAGACTGCCCTGGGGACGCCCCAACCACCTTGGGGGTGAACTTGCAGTGAACTTGTCTGCGTCCACAGCCCTGACCAGCACATCTGGACTTAGTCAAGGCTCTGTCCTCCAAGTACGGGGCCTGTGGGCTCTAACATGCTCACTGAGTCAGCTGCCACATCTGTGAGCCGGGATGAGCTGCCCACCTGTCACTGGATGCACATGAGGAGGAAACTGGGCATTTGGTGAAATTTCCAAAGGCTCCAGCTCACATCACCAACCCTCAGGTCTGAAGTGTGGCCACCTTCTGCTACAATCTTGGCCTTGCTTGAAAGGCCATGGGAGCCAAGGGTCAATGCTCTGTCACACCCAGCAAGAGCAGCAGGAGGCCTGAGTCTTCCCTGTCCCCAGGGCTGGGAACTCCCAGCCAAGCTGCCCCCACACTGCACTGCCTAGAACACACAGAGGCCAGAGCCGCAAGGAGCCTCCCGCAGCAGTGAGCCAGGATAGCTGGGGTACAGGTACGTGGCTCCCAGCAACACCTCAGCAGAGAGCCACAGGCTTACTCATGAGTGTGCAATCTGAGATACGGGCTTGTATTTTTAAATACTAACCATGCTAAAATCCATAGTGTGAGAAAACGAACTGGGGGAATTGTTCATGGTGTTTGTCAGGCTTTTAGAATTGGCTGCTGTGGCATCTCCCCTCATGCTCAGCGACCACACTATCTTGCACCCAGGTTTGTAGTTTCATAACTGTGTGTTCTTCTTTTTGAAGAGGATTTCTCTGCATTGCATGAGCTTTGGGCCCCATAAACCTGGCCTGACTGGCCTCAGGTCATCATTGTAGGACTGTGGCCCTAAGAACCTGGGCCAAAACTAAAGCTGAAAACTCTAATGAAAGAACTTGGAATGAGAGCCACAGTGCCTGGACAGAGCAGAGCCTGAGTGCATCTGAGGCCAGGTGGGCTGGAGCACCACAGCTGTGCTAGCTGAGCAGGGCCGTGACATGTGGCCATCACTCAGACCCCTGCAGCATCTGCTCAGAAGTCAGAACATGCAGGCTGGGTGGGCAGCCTGCAGTGGGCAGCACCCAGGGCAGCCCAGCAAGACACCGATCGCCCTGAGCCCTTGACTGATGCATCCTGGCCTGAGGCTGGAATGTCAGTAGCAGGTCGTGGGAGCCAGAGGCCGGTGTGCGCAGGGCTGCGTCCCCCTGAGGTCTCCCTCCTGAGTGCCCCATGGCCATTCCTCCGTGCTCTGTGTGTCTGTAGCCTCAGCTCTACCTGCGGGAAAGCAGCCAGAGGGAGCAGGGCCCTGCAGAGTGATCTTTATGAAGACTCTACCTCCTTTCTCATCGCATCCTGAGACCCTGGGGTCTAGGGCCCCATGTGAGACCTGACCACAATGAACAGGGGCTCCTGGGTCACACATGATGAAAAGTGGTCAGCTCAAAGTCACATAGGAGCTGAGTGAGACTGGCAACTCCCAGCCCTCCTGGACTTGAGTCTCCTGCCTGAGCACTGCTTGGCCAATGCTCACCGCAAAACTCGCCTTCTACAGCTGTTTCTTTACAGACATTCTGCACTCCCAGGGAAGGGTCATGGTCTGGGGCGGGGAGAGAAAGAAGGGCGGGGAAAGAAGATGTCACAGCCCCACGTCTAAACTAGACTACACAAGACAGACTTGCCCTTATTGTCCCCCAGCCCTGCTCTGTGATCCGTAAGAAAGGCAATCAATTAACTCAAGGGAAAAGTCAGAAGTGCAATCAAGGGAGTCCCACGTCAGCCAACAGGAATGGGGTCAATTTATCTGTGCAAAACCCATGACCCAAAATAAACCGTGTCTAGAAAATTGTTGAGAAATGGCAAGACTCTGAATTTCAAACTTTCCTTTTAGCTCATCACACAAACATTTAAAATAGGTCATCCCTTGACATTTGTTGAAGACGGAATTCCAGCATCCTTGGGGGGAGAGCCACAGAACAGGGCAACCCTGCAGTTCATGGTCCCACAGTACACTCCGGATTCACAAGGCCTGGCTGGGCTCACTCAGTGTAAGCTCTTGTATTTGAAATATACAAAGATCCACGTTCCATCAGCACTTCAGGAAGTTTACAATGGTTCTAATAGAACACTTGCTTTGATGTCAGTGTACAGAGGTGACCTGATGGTGGATGGACTCCTGGGGCTCTGGACCACACAGCTGAGCCTGGTCTTGATCAGAAGCTCACACACTTGTGGCACTGCCAAGCTGCTCCTTTGGCTGTGACCACAGAGGGTGCAGCAGCCATTCCTACAGGATGAAGGTCGGAGGGTGCAAACAAGATACCTGTCAGCAAGGGGAAGGTTTCACCCATATGGAACATGCCCTGGATACCCTGAGGTCATGGAGAGGACCTGCCCAGCATCTGGACTGTCTCGTCATCCCCGAGCCACTTGGGGCAATGCCCCCTGCGTCTTCACTGCATTCACATTTGCTTGGAGGAGGACTCTGCCTCCACACACTGGAGATGCATTTGTTTAATACACAAACTTTGCTCAAGGAAGCAGGTGCACAGATGGTCACACACCTGGCTCTCCAGAGTCTTCATGCTTTGAGAGACCCTGTCAGACGCGTGGGCAAAAAACAGAGCTCAGATGTTGGTGGTACAGAAGCAGGGAATTGTGCAGGGTTCAGGCTTTCTGAGACTGTGCCTGACCTAGCTTCAGCCTTGGAGGCCAGGTGCTGGGTTCCGTGCTTTACAGTGGAAGAAGCAAGGGAACAGTGGATAGTATTGTGCAAACATTCTACAAAGGGAGAGTCTAAAAAAATTAAATCTGAGAAAGACTGGGCACCTTAGAGTGATTCAGGCTCAAAATAAGCCCTGTTGACAAAGCAAGGGAGGCAACCCGAACCAGACAAGCGCCTCTTCCACCACACATGGCTGGGGAAGACAGCATGCACAGGATACACAGTGACGGGGGAAACATCTCAGGAACGGGGCCGTGCTGAGTCAGAGACGGCCCACCACGAGTGTGCGCACAGGGTGCGGTCAGCACCATGTGCCCAGGGAAGCTGAGTTGAGCTCTAGGCGGTAGGATGAGTCTGTCGACCTCTCCAAGCTTCCATCCAAGATGAAGCTGACAGTGGTCCCTGGCCCCAGGTGTCAGAATTCCATGCCTTTATGGGTGCCCAGGGCTTGGCATGCGGCTCAGAGAGATGCCATGTGTTCATCGGGGACTGCCTCCATCTTCAGCGTTACCATTGCTGGGCTCCCTGACTGTCCCAGCCTCCCCTTATGAGGAGGCCAACATTCCCAGCACAGACACGAAAGCCCCATGTGTCCCTTGCCTTTGGATCCTGACATTGGCGTGCTCTTAAAATAAAAAACTGTTCTAAACACCTACAGAAAATGTTCTGAAATGGGAGTTTCATCTGTCCTAGATCCACCCAGAAGGCAAATTCTCCCACTTGCTTTTGGCCTTCCCTTTCCCAAATAGTTCCAGGTCCTCAATGCCAAGACCCACATGAAAGCCAGCCGCAGGGCTGCAGGAAGCCGGGCCAGCTCCGGTCAGCTCGTCCCCCTGGGCCGCCAGCCCTTCTTGCTCACGTTCAAGGCAAACTTCTGAGAGCGGAAATTCCATCCGAATTTGGAGTCCAGACGATGGAAAAGCTAAGAAATTTGCACTCCAGATCACTCCATAGGGTCACAAGACAGTCCACGGCGTCTTCAGACACACAGTCAGGGTGGTGAGGAGCTTTTCTCCCCCGAGCTCTGAGACAAGCGTCTGAAGACATCTGTGCTGCGTCACTGTCTATCTGATCCGTTCTACTCCAGGGCCAAGATGCGTTGTTACATCGAATTCCTTTGATGTGCAATGGGCAGCGAGACATTTCGATGCAGACACAGCCACCTTAGCTTGCAGTGAAACACGTACAAGAAGACCATCTGTGCTTTGAGCCACACAGCTTTACACATTGCAGGCCCCATGGGCCTTCTGAGCACTGCTTGAATTCATGGGTGCAGTCTGTACAGAACCCAACCTGAAACAGGCAAAATTCCTTGGGGGTGAAAGACGCTTAACATGGCTTTCTGTGTGGGGTTCCTTACGGTGTGTGCCATGTGAATGAACCTCCTGGCCGATGGCATCTCGGAAGATCTGGAGAGCAAGCAAGAACTTTAGGGAATGCCACCACTTGTACGAATAATGGTAGAAGGGCAATAAAATCAACAAAACCCAACCAATGCAATCTAAGAGTCGTCACTGGTACGATGCTGCCACATCCACTCTTGTGCCCACCCTGAGTCCTTGATTAATTCACTCTTTGGATATGCTAACAGCCCCTTGCCAGGCTCTGAAAACGTGAGGTAAGTACTGACCATGTGCACCATGTAGTAATGGACTCGGCATCACAAACGGACTCCGCGGAGCTCAGAGTGGAGCGGTGGCTTCCCTGGGCTCCTGCACATGCCCTGCCTTGAGGAAGGGGCCGTGGCCCACACACAGAAATCCACACCATCACCTGTCGCCTGATTCTGAATCACAGCCTGCGGCTGCTGAATCACAGGGGACAGCCTGGATTCCGCTCCAGGGGCTGGCCATGTAGGAGACACAGCGAGAGTGCACCCCCCATGTGGGGGGCCATCCTTCTGATCCAGCCACACCAGGGGCCCTTACGGCAGCGAGCAAGTGGCGAAGATCTCATCTCCTCCCCGATGCAGACCGTCCTGTTGTGTTCTGCGGCATTTCCCTGCCTGCCAAAGTGGGATGCATGGCTTACTCTGCTGGCTGCTTGGGCTTATAGTTTCGCCCACCCCGCCGGTGCTCACTTCCCTGGATCTTTTGCTTTCTCATCGTGGATGAAATGCACACTCTACAGCTACAGACATTGCCCATGTTGATCTTCCTAACATGAGGGTTTTTTTAAGATTTATTTATTTTCATTACAAAGTCAGATATACAGAGAGGAGGAGAGACACAGAGGAAGATCCACTCCCCAAGTGAGTGACAACGCCGGGAACAAGGAACCTCTTCCAGGTCTCCCACGTGGGTGCAGGGGCGTCCTCGACTGCCTTCCCAGGCCACAGGCAGGGAGCTGGATGGGAAGTGGAGCTGCCGGGATTAGAACCGGTGTCCATATGGGAGTTTCTGTTTTTTGTGTACCTGCTATGAGAGAGTGAGACAGTGGGAAGGCAAGTTTCTGAGAGTCCCCTCAGGACCACTGTCTCCAAGCTTGGCCACATGGGCAGACACCTCTCCAAGGTCCCAGTCACACGGGCACCTGCACTGTGGTTGTGCATGCTGAGATCCTGCCATTACAGCCTCACAGAGCACCAGATGCTAGCGACTGTGCACAGGCAAAGGGAAGCCTCTCCATGGATGAGGCCGATGGTGTACGGAACCTGGATAGACCAGATTAAGTCAGATATTACTCACCAGAACCAATTAACTATTCTATATGCAGGTCACCTTATGTGGACACTGGGCTAGAAATCAATTTCTGTTACCACAAGCCAAATGGCCTTTGTCTCTGGACTCCATCACAGAAAACAATACTAGCCGGTTATAGCTAAGGCCAGTGGGTTGTTGTTTTTTTTTTTTTTTTTTTTTTCATTTTACTGTATTTGAAAAGCAAACGTACAGAGAGAAGGAGAGACACAAAGAGAGAGGTCTTCCATCTGCTGGGTGGAAATGAAGGACACAATGTTAAGTGAAAAAGTTCTAGTGCAAAACCACACACACACACATTCTCCCTTGTGCATGGAAGACACAGGTTGATCTCAGAGAATACGGAGTGGGACAGGAGGACCAGCTGCTAGGCTGAGAAGCAAGAGAAGGCAGCTGGGCTGGGAGGCACAGCACAGGGCTACAGTTGGTCACACACTTGCCAAATGCTTCTGGAGAAGGGAGGAGGTGGGCACGAAGGAACTGATAAGCAGATGGAGAAGCTCGTCTCCACGAAGGCCCACAGTCCATGTGCACACAAGTGCTGTAGACACTGTGTGTATGAGACATGTACGCCTGTGTCCCAAGGCACAGAGAGCCTGCAGGCCCCATGCAACAAGGTTCAAAAGGACAGGCCAGCCTCTGTCCACAGAGGACACAAGCCAGGTCCACTGCGGCCACCCAGTGCCTGCCGGGGGCCATCACCTGAGGGCTGGCATCACTCCGTAGGCCAGCGTGGGCAGCAACCAGGTCCTAACTTCTCTGTTGGACGATCAGTGCTCTGGGGTCTCTGGGTGAGTAGACCTCCACGCACTCATGACACTCAGTTACGCTCACTCGGGCTGCGCTGGCGCCTCGCTGTCTCAATTCCTGTGGTTTGTGATAAGGTTAAGTCACTACTGCTTCTAGTCTCAGGAATCTTTTTGATTATTCTTATGTACTGTTATTTTTCTAATTATATTAGAATTAACAGACACACACACACACACACAAATGCACAATGAAGTGGTTTTTTTTTTAATTGTTAAAGCTGCATCGAGCTTATTCATCAACCTAAAACTGATCTCCTTGTAATAATGAGTCTTTATTCATAGTAAAGTTTAGACTTTCCCTAAGTTTTTCAATAAAGACATAGTCATCACTTGTGATGTTTATTTCTGGTAATTTGTCTATTCCTTTCATTTTTGTCTTTCACCCGAGTCTTGAAGTGTGTCCTACCTAAGGTGGCTGTCACTTCCCTGGCCTTCATTGCAGCAAAGCAGCTAAAACCAACACTGGCAATGCTGACATCTCGTATTGAGGCCCAACTCGAGTTCCGCTTAAGTTTCCAATACAGCCCCCCTGCCCCCGGCACCCTGGGAAGGCAGCAGAAGATGGCCCGAAGCTGGGCCCCTGCCACCCATGTGGGAGACTCAGACGAAGTTCCCAGCTCCTGGCTTGGCCTGGCCCAGATCTGGCTGCTGCAGCCATTTGGGAAGTGCACCTGTGGAAGAGCTCTCTTTCCCGCTTCCTCTCTCTCTTTCTCAGTGGGTGTCTTCCTCCTACTCCCTTCATTCTGTCTTTTAACTAAACAAATCTTTTTTTTACTAGAATGTCACTTCTTTAGCATGTAAACAAATGCATTCATGAATGTGCAGGTATGCAGTTAGAATCTTCGGCAGTTTCACTGTGTGGCATGTGCCCAGGCAGGAGTGATTGAGCTCACATGCACCATATTAAGGGGAAGTATTGATATTGCATGTTTAAACCCAACTTTGCAGGGACTTTGATGTCTTCAAGTGTTTGTAAAAGTTTAACTTAGAAGGGAAAAAACTCACTTTGTTTCTCTGACAATGAGAGAAGTGAACTCTTTAATTTATACTTTAAAGCAAGCTTCACTTTGGAGAATAAATTTACAAAGAATGTTTTGGTTTCCGAAACCTTTGCCATGACATTTGAGCAGCATGTAAAAAAGCAGAAGTGGCACCGATTTCAAAGGCAGTGAAGAGCAAGGAGGAGACTTGAAGATTCTATTTCATTTAAAAATAAACCTATTTGAGCCTTTATGAAGCATTATGTAAAAATGAGTTCAGACTTTCCTGAGTTTTAGGGTAAATTGGCTAAACACAATTGCAAAAGGAGGCCTGTTTCTGCCAGATCACTAATCAGTGAAGAAAGGATGAAACATGTGTTTGAGAAAGCCATTGAAGAACGGACCCAAGGCGTCCAGCGACATGGCAGGCAGAGGAAGACCACGGGGTTAAGCAATGGGCCTGGAAGGCAGGCACACACCCTCGGATATATGTGTGTAGGAACAACCATGACTGGCTGTGCCATGACTAATTCAAGTAGCCAGTGAGAAACTAATGATATCTGAAATTCATAATCCTGAAACTTTAAGTGGCATTCACAGGCAGAGACTTGGCCTCAAGGTCAAGACACCTGCTAAGGAGTCTAAGTCCCATATCGGAGTCCCAGATCCAACCCCCAATTCCAGCTTCTGGCCAGTGCAGACCGTGGGAGGCAGTGGCTTTGTGCCACCCATGTGGGAGACCTGCACTGGGTTCCTAGCACCCTGCTTCAGCCCAGTGCAAGCTTGGCTGTTGTGAGCACTTGTGGAGAGAGCTACTGAGTAGAAATGTTCTCCCCCTCATATGAATTCACTAGAGTTGTGTATTAGGGAATCATTTGCTTACAGGTGTTTCTGGAAGCTACGGTTGTAACTGACCCAGCCCAGAGATGGAACAATAGAAAGGAGGAGAAAGGAAAACAAGGCCTCGAGAATGTCCAATAGTTAACATCCCCAGATAAGAAAGCAGTAGAATGTACTCTGAAAGGTCTACTCGAGAATGTCCAATAGTTAACATCCCCAGATAAGAAAGCAGTAGAATGTACTCTAAAAGGTCTACTCGAGAATGTCCAATAGTTAACATCCCCAGATAAGAAAGCAGTAGAATGTACTCTAAAAGGTCTACTCGAGAATGTCCAATAGTTAACATCCCCAGATAAGAAAGCAGTAGAATGTACTCTAAAAGGTCTACTCGAGAATGTCCAATAGTTAACATCCCCAGATAAGAAAGCAGTAGAATGTACTCTAAAAGGTCTACTCGAGAATGTCCAATAGTTAACATCCCCAGATAAGAAAGCAGTAGAATGTACTCTGAAAGGTCTATGTCAAACAGCATGCTAACAAACTCTATCAGAAAGTTCTCAGCAGCCCAGATAGTAGGGACAGCAGATGGAGGAACCAGCAAACCTCAAGCCCTTGTGTGGATCAGTTAGTTAAGTTGGAACATGTTTGCTCGACTAGTGGTGAGAGGGTCCCTCCAGCTCTGCGGTCCTCCTCCCAGTAACCCATGACTCCCATGGAGCTGTCAGAGAAACATCAGACCGCTGGTGGCTAAGGAGCATCCAGCAAAACACAGTTCACAGCCCACAGCTCTCAAAGTCAGGGGTCTGAAAAACGTCCCAGCCACCAGCAGTCTGAAAGAAAATTTGATGTGGTATCCTGGATGGGACCCCGGGATGAGAGAGGGGGCCCATGTTAAGTCCTTCCAAGGCAGCAGGGCCAAGAGCAGGGCAGGGAGGGAGTGGACACAGCAAAAGGGCAAAAGGGTCCAGGAGCATCCCATGTAAGGAAGGACTCCTAAGATGGCAGCGTGCGTCCACTCTCAAGGGCAGAGGTTCCCTGAGCAAGGTACCCCTCCATCTACCTCCAACACCACCACCTGCCAAGGATGTTTCCTGCCTAGGTTTTGTGAAGAACACAGTCACCCCCACTGTCCATGTAAGCTCATTCAGCACACCAGGAAGATGCTAATCTTAAAAAAAAAAAAAAACATGTGACAGTGTTCGTTGTTTAAAGATCAATGGGCTTTAACAGTCAACCCAAAGTGGGAGAATTCACCAGTTATTTTCCATATGGGTACCTGGTCCAGACTCCAGCCATTAGGACAACTAAGCATCCTGCATTTGCTTTTCCCACAGAATGCATTGTTGCTGTGACACAGAGCGCACTCGGCCTTCCACCAGGGTGCTGGGACATGTGGGAGCGACAGTCCAACTGTGGATGGCTAACTAAATACAGAGAAGCCACCTTCAAGGGCACAGTGAGGCCACAAACCAGCAGATCCAGGCAGCCAACCTCGGTGGGAATCATACAGGAAGACCATACACAATGCAGTAAGCCCGCCAGTGGTCCCAGGATGAACTCCAAGAGTCCACATACCATTCAGTAGGAGTTTAGGACCGAACAAGGCCTCTCTGTTGGCCAGATCACTGCCCTCCAGAGCAGAAAAGCATAACAGCTAACACACAGTCAGCCCCGTCCTCCTAGGCAATGCAGCCCCTTCCAGCTTGGTCATGGGACGGTTTGTTGGGGAGGATCCAAAGGCAGAGCCAGGGTGAGCAGGGAGGAGCAGGGGCAGCTGGGAGGCTAAGGAGGTGGGAGCAGCAGGAGCCCTGCCTGCATGCGGCACTCGCAGCTCCAGACAGATGTGGGGACAGTCACTTCCTGGGCCAGTACAGAAGTGGGTTAGGAGCCTTGCTGCGAACCACCGGGTCATCCGTAAAATGCAGGCTCCTTTCGGGTCACCCCCACCCAATTGCTCCCTGAGGTGAGGGGAGCACCCTGGGAAGGCATGGAGCTAATGTTCTCAGAGAGTTCTGGCAGGTGCATGTGTAAAAAGGAGTACTAATATGGCCTTGCACCTGTCATCCTGGCTGTGCTGCAGCTGTGTGAGAGCTCAGCTGACTGTCTCAGCAGGCCTGGACACCTGAGCCTCAGCCTCCTCCCATCCGTCCTCATTGCTTTCTATGGCCAGCAGATACGCGTACCAACCAGCTCCCGTCGACTGAATCCGCATTGTCCTGCAGGGCAAAGGCAAGCAGCATTTTCCAGTGCTTCTTGCGTCTGTACTTTATTCCTGGGAAAATTCCACTTTTTTCTTTTCCCATTTTCTGCTTGGTTTGGGTTCGATTTGATTTTGTTCTGTTTCACAGTTGATTTCACTGTTGAATTTCTTTTTTGTGTTAATCACCGGATCTTCTTTTTTGATTCTGGTTTTAAGACTTTTATTTTTAAATTTATTTACATATAGAGAAGCATGCCCTGTGTGTCATATGTACAACTTTAAGAACAAAAGAATACTTCCCTCCATCCTTCCGTTATTTTCTCTTTTTCTCTTTCAATTTTGGAGAATATGTTTTCAGTTTGCTTTCTAACCACAGGCTCAGCTCATCCTCAATCAAGCATTGAACAAGTAGAAAGACACTTGTTTCTCAGGAGGACAGGCAAGGACTATACACAGTATCAAATCTTAGAATGTCCATTTCACTTTGATGTATTAACATTTTTTGTGCTCTATATTAAATTTCACAAATCAAAAAAATTATATTTGTCTTTTGAGCCTGGCTTATGTACCTTGCATCCATATTGTCACAGCAGGCAGAATTTCATTGTTTTACGGCTGAGTACTCTTCTATCATATCGTACCACATTTCCCGGTTCCTGGTGGCTTCCAGTTACCAATCCAATGTCAAGGTCATAGCTCGCAGGCCATGCCCTGCTCTACTGTGCGTCTCTCTCACGTGTGACAGAGTACTTCTCAGGGCAGAAATTTTTCACTTTTTAAAGATTTGTTTGTTTGTTTATGATTGAAAAAGGGGGAAAGAGATAGATTTTCCATCTCCCGGTTCACTCCCCAGATGGCCACAACAGCAGGTGCTCAAAACCCAGGTGCCCAACACCCAGGTCAAGCCTGCATACAGATTTTTGGAACCATTAATCGTTAAATTTCACAAGGCATTTGATGTTCTAGGCATAGCCACCAAATTCCTCCCTTTTTCTGACTTTCCAAAAATGTATATCCTTTCTCCTGCATGCTCTCCTGAGAAGTGAGAGCTTGTTTCCTGCCCTATATCCCTCACGGTGCACCCCAACATTCACTCTAGCCATCTGCTTTCCCTAGAGGATTTGCTCTGGCAGTGGACAGTGGCCAGTAACAAGACCATGTGCTTGCCACTGCCAGTGTCCATTTCTACCCGGAAGTGGACGATCCGGCCAGGCTAGATGTACTGAATTTCCACTTGGAAGGGGCTCGTTGCCCCTCAATTCCTCCCATTAATGAGGGCTTCAGTGAGAAACACAGTCCCTCATCACAGTTTGCACAAAGACACACCTAAGGCAGGAAACCAAAGCCAGACGCAACCCTGGGAGCTCTGTGGGAGAAAGGCCAGTGGCCACTGTCAAGGCACCGGACCGGACAGTCAGGGTCAGTGGTCCCAGCTGCTTCTGGGAAAAGGAAGGCGGAGAGTCAACGGTGGGATCTGGAGTCAGGAGAGCCCCACTGGGACCTCAGCACTGCCTGAATCCCTCCCCACACCCTGGTGGCACCCAGACACCACTAATCACTGCACGGCACCTGAAAGTTCAAAAAGCAGAAGATTCCCTGGCCTGGAGACGATGCCAGTCCTGCTCTGCGGGGTCAGCTGACAACAGGAAGGCATCTGCCCTGCCACGTCCATGGGACCTGCCAGCCGGGGACAGGCGCTGCTACCCGCGGGGCCTGGGCCGCTTCGCTACAGCAAGCAGTCTTCCCATGCCTGAGTTCCTGCTGTTCTTCCGAACTGCGAATGTAAAATAAAGGACACTTTTTCCCTGTCCCTCTCCCGCACACACAAAGAAAGGACCCTAGTTCTGCCCATTTCCATGCAGTTTCTCCCCAGCTCCGCTCTCCTGGTGAACTCTCGGGGACCTCTTCACCTCGGACATTGGTATCGGACACCTGGGCTCGCACCCAGCTGACCGTGAGAATCACGTCGCCACTCATCGCCCCACACGGCACGTACTCTGAATCCAACTCTCAGCCTCTGGCTGGATGCCAGCCCCTCGGCGACGGAGTCAGTCCCGCCCCTCAACACAGCCGCCAGCTCTGCTCGCTGCCGCTCCCTACCCTCCCAGGGCTCCTCCAGCAGTTACGGTTGATATTGGCAGTGCGGAATGAAGAAATGGACCCACGACTACTTGTAGACGCAGGACCGGGCTCCTGCATGGACATTTGGCAATCCTGGAGGGCAGCACAGAACAAGAGGGGGCCAAGGCAGAGAGCTTTGGGGCGGAAGAGAACAGGTGCAGCAGAAAAGCCAAAGCCACAGGACATGGAACACCCGGAATTCAGCAGCCGCGGGCCACGCCTGCCTGAACTCGGTGAGAAGACCAGGCAAGGAACCTGGCCAAAGCCCACTGTGCAGCTGTGCCTGCTGCACAGCTGCGCAGCTCCCCGCCCCGACGGTCCCCTCCTCCCGGCATGTGCTGGGGCAGCCACGCCTCGCTGTGAGCGCTGGGCCAGATCCACTGGACAAAGCCTGTCAGCCACCTTTAACCCAAAACTTGTCAGCGCCAAGGCAGCATCCTGGAGAAGAACACCCAACGCCCTGGAAAACAGCATCCAGTGCCCTGAAGAAGAGTACCCAGCGCCCTGGAGAAGAACACCCAGTGGCCTGGAGAAGAACACCCAGCGCCCTGGAGAAGAGCACCCAGCACCAGCCACTCCACAATGTGCCGCTTACAGCTACGCGAGGGGGTGGCAGCTGGCAGCCGGAACCAGGAACCAGCTTCCCAAGATGAAAATGCTGCATTCGACATGAGGCGTATGATAGGTAGGGTTAACAACAGCTTAGTAGCTGCCCGAGAGCACTTCTAAGGTACAGCATCTCCTGCTTTCCAAGCAATGCCAAGTAGTTTGATGCAATCACCTTTGGGAACCCGGAAAGACTAGAGAGTATTTGAATGAGTGACTATATTTTTCCAGAAACAATAAAACTGTATTTTCCTATGTCCCAGAACCTAAGAGAACCATGTATAAAGACTTCCAGAGAGAAGTCTTCACCCCCTCCTTCAGCCTGCCTACTGCTAAAACTGCAGAAACCTTCAAAGCAACAGAGGTGATAAACCCTACACACAGGGAGCCAACGTGAGCAGAACCATTGCCAACCAGGAGAAAAATGAGACAACATATTTCAAAATCCTGAGAGAAAAATATGGAGTCAACCAACCACTCTGTATTTAGACAGACATTCTGCAGCCTGGGTGCCTGTATGGCCTCAGTAGCACCACTATGCAAAAACGTCCTCGCAGCATGTCTGCACCAACTGCAAAGCAAGGAAAATACTGCAGGCGGCATCATTCCACACATGGCAGTCCTGGGGAATCCACTGAAGCCCGCCAGAGGTAATTTATCAGGAAGCTGGGAGTCTAGGATGACACATAAAAAATCAAGTGTATTTTAACAAAATAGGACCAATTAAAATTTAAGGATATACATAACAATATGAAAACACGTAGTACATAGGAATAAGTTGAAAAATGTGTGTGGACCACAGCTCAATGCTGCACCAAGAGCCCAGGAACAGTCTGCACACAGACCTTCTGGCATGGGGACCACCCCAACTCAGTGCTGCACCAAGGGCCCAGGAACAGACACAGCACAAAGAGCACCAAGTTAGCTAGACACTCTTGATTATTAGAGTTGTATAGTGTCTTAAAATCACCAGAAGTTTTTTTCCTTTAAAACTTGGTTTACCTATTCTAGTTCAGATACATTTTAAACTAATCATTTCTATGCCCATAAAAAAGAAAATCTTGCTAAAATTCTTGGAGACATCACTTTAAAACTCAATGTTCCTTTTGTCAGAACTGACTTTCAACTATTTGGATTTCACATCCATGAACGTGGTATAGCTCCCCAGTCACTGCAGCCTTCTGTCATCTCTCTTATTAGTATGCAGTTTTCTGAGTGTGCATCCTGTTTAAGCTCGCCTAGATGTACACATGTCTTCTTTTTGGATATTTTATCTAGATGTTCATTACAAGACCATGGCAACACAATCCAGTTTTTGCAGGCATGTCTTCTATTCTGTGACATTCCTTAACTTATTAGTTCAAGCAGCCCTTTTGTGAGCTTCTTAGCCTAGTTAGTTCATGTAGGCAATTGTGGCATTTACCCACAGGAACGGGGTTATTCCATTTCACTGTCTGCTTTTGCTTCTTTTCCTGTTTTGTTGGGATGAGTCAAGTTCCCAGCAGTGTGTTGAAAGGGAGCCCCCCCACTCTGTTCCTGATATTAAAGGTGAAGCATTCACACTATTCTTATTAAGAAAATTGCTAGCTATGGTTCTTCCATACATTCCGTGTCAGGCTGAAAAAGTGAGGTTCTCTTTCATGACTCACTTGCTCACCTACTGTCATGACTGGGCTTAGAGTTGGTCATATGCCTTTCACTGTATCAGATTATATGGTCATATAACCCTTCTCTTCAGAAATATTGTGCCACTTTGCAATGGCTCATATACAAATATTGAACCAGTCATTCATCCAAAGAGTAAACTTCCTTGGTCATGGTGTGTAATTCCTTTTGTGTATTGCTGAATTCTGCATGCTAGTATGATGCTAAGGATTTTTCCATTTGCATTCATATGAGACGTTAGTCCATAGTTTTGTTTCTTTTGATGCCATCTTTGGTTTTGTGCAGAACAATACCGTGTTTTTACTGTGAGTCCCTAAGCCTTCCCTCCTCTCCTTTCTGCCATGCCTAGTGAAGAATTAGAATTCATTGTTTCTCAACATTTCAAGGGTCCAATTAACTGAAGCTTGTGAATTATTTTTTATAACAAGGGGAGATAAATAGAAAATCCATTTCCTTTAACAGTTATACACTACTCATCAGTTTAATGTTGAGTTCTGGAAGCTTCTGAAGAAATGGGTTTATTTCTACTAAATTGTCGATTTTATGTAGGGTCCCTTCAAAAAAATCTTGGACTCTGCGTATTATAAACAAATCCCACATGAATTGAAAAAAAAAAATTAAGCCAGAATGCACTCATCTTTCAGCGTCATTTTCTGTGGATTTCTGCGACCCCACATGTGGAATTGTAGCTAGCCTTCCGACTGTTACTGCCACAAAGTGACTGCACCCCACGGCCCACTTTCATTCCTCATCTCCCCTCTTGCGTTCCTTGCCTGTCTTCCGTGCGGCTGGACAACTTCACCGATGATCGTAGAGGGCCACTTTGCACTTCCTTAGTTCTCTCCACAGTGTCTGTGATCCCAGTTGTGTCGACTGGTGGTCTTCTCCACCATCTTTGTCTTGTGCTTGCTCCAGATTAACACTGCCCTTCTGGGGGTCCTTGAAGCAGGAGCTCACATAGCCCATCTGAGAGACCTGCCCTCCCCTCAGGGCCTGGTCTGCCCCATCAAAGGGTCGGCAAGGCAGCTACTCTGGTCCCAGGGCATGTGTTTTCCTTTGTATTCAGTTGATTTTTTGTTGTTGTTGCTGTTTCCTCTTTGAACAGGTCACGAGTTCGGTAGCAGCATACTGTTTTGTTTCCAAGTGCATTATTTGAAGAGTCTTCCTGCATGTTTCTTTTCTGGAGTTTTACTTCGCTGTGGTTGTAGCATGCACTATGCAGTGTCCATCTTTGCACACACGCCACTTGTGGTCCCTCTTCTCCTTGGACCTCCTGACCTCGGGGGGGACCACATGCTCCCTAACCAGTAAAAACCCTTGGTCTCAGTTTTCCTTTGTGATTCTGTGGCTCTATTCTGCGGTTACTATACTAAGACCACTGCAGCTTCTTGCTAACTAACCAGTTCACCAGCAAAAATGGCCCATTTTAGTCTCTGTTGCATCTTTTTTAGAATCACCCCCTCTTTCTTTAAATCAACATTTGTATGATACACTTTTGTATATCCTATATTTTCAAATTACTCATTTAATAACAGCTCAAGTGTTATAAATAGTGTGTAGTTGGATCATATTTTAGGTGCATGCTGAAAAAAATCTGTCTTTTAATTTTATATTGACATATTTATCAGTAATACAATCACTGAGAAATTAAAACATACTTTACTTTTAACTGTCTATTTTGCTTTTTATTCCTTGGTTTTCTTCTTTCTACATTCCTATATGCTTCTTAAAGATATCATAAAATCCCCTTATTTACCTGCAGTGTTTTGAAGTGTCTATGTGTGGCTTTCTAGTGATTTCTTCAGATAGTTACTGCAAAACTTGTCACAGTCCACCTGTGTCATCATATGACTTTTGCAAGCAAAAATCCATCCACTGTCTTCCTCTAGGTTCTTTGGCCCCCTCGCGTCGCCATAGTACAGGTGCAATGAGAATGGAAGGACCGCGTGAGGCCTTCGACACCACAGCTGAAAGCCCTCGGGACATCCCCTCCCCTTCCCGGCTCTGAATCCTGGCTCCACTCCTGACTCCTGCTTCTTGATAGTTTACACCCTGCAATGCGTCAGCTGATGACCCAAGTATTTAGGTCCCTGTCACCACTGTGGGATTAAGTTCTCAGCTCCTGCCTTGAGCCTGACCCAGCCCAAGCTACTGCAAGCATCTGAAAAATGAACGCCAAGATGAGGCTTCATCCTGGTCTTCTCATCTCCTCCCTCTTCATCTTCCTCTGTCTCTCTCTCCTCTACTTTCCAAAAACAAACACTAAGTTTTCAGGAAGGACCCAATCGGAGAGAGTCTGAACTCAGCATCCACCCTTCACCACCACTGGGAAAGGTGAGCGGGAGAAGGGAGGAGCGTGTGTTTCAGGGTTGATCGGGGTGTTTGCCTACTATGTCTGCCTGCAGAGGTCCCAAGCTTCTTCCCTCAGCCTGCCAATCTGCGCCCTTCTTTGTGCTGTTCTTTCATGGCTGATATGACACTGACAAACTCATTCCCTCATCTGGGAGTGTCTTGATTTCCTCCTTGAAGAAACGTATCTCCCGGGATATGGAGTTCTGAGAGCGCTTGCCCTCACCCCCTCCTGCTCCCTGTAATTTCTGGCAAGAAACCTGGGATAGTGGCAGCTGACTTTCTCTTATGGCTTTAGGACGCTTTCTGGGTGATGTATCCCAGAAGCCGCATCAGGACCAGCCATGGTTCTTGGGTTTGCATTGTGTGGGCTGCTTGCCCCATGCAGTCTGTGGGTTGGGAAATTTCCAGCTGCTGTTTCTTCAAGCACTTCTCAGGCTCCCCGTCATGGCCCTCCATTCTGGAGTGTGGTCACCTGGACGTCCTGCAATTGTCCTGCAGGCTCCTGAGGCTTTGCTCCTGCTCCATCAGTCTGCCTCCCCTGCCGCTCAGGTTGGACGACCGCTGTGTGCTGTTTCTCCCTCTGCCCCTCTGGTAGCAGTCATCACTGTGCCTGATTCACAGCCAGGGCCTCCATTCCCTCTGACTTCCTCCCCAAGACTTTCTGTCTTTACATTTGTCTTTGGTGTGTCCCAGTTGCCTGATACAGCATGTGTGTATTGACCAGCGTGAACTCTTCAACAGATGACTTCGTGTTGGCCTTTGTCAAC
This sequence comes from Ochotona princeps, assembly GCF_030435755.1. Lineage (NCBI taxonomy): Eukaryota > Metazoa > Chordata > Mammalia > Lagomorpha > Ochotonidae > Ochotona > Ochotona princeps. The sequence goes on from NC_080851.1 coordinate 3,230,291, forward strand.
AGGCGCTGTTCACCCAGCTGAAGCTCTCCTGCATCTCGGTGTTAGTGTGACTTCCGGCTGACTTGCTGAGTGTCATGTGATAAAGCTCTGGATCTTTCTGAAGGCTTCTGTGTTAGCAGGCTTTTCCTGACATTGCTGGTGGAGCTGGGAGGGGTCACAGTACGGTTATCAAATCTCTTGACTTGATGTAGATAAATCAAGGTCACTGTTTCCAGTGGGAAAGACTGCTTTTCATCATCACATAGCCCATTTCTCAGGTGCAGGGGGTGAGAAGCCTCCAGCTGGACATCATGAAGGCGACCTGGAGGCAGTTCTTCCCATGAGAGACCCTCCAACTGTTCTCTGACCGTCCCATAGAGTCGCCACCCTTCCCAGTGCCACTCTGAGAAGCAGGCACAGTGTGCCCTCTGGGTGGCTCCCAGGCCCCCAGCAGCCCCCAACCCCACTGTGGGGTAGCTGCACTGCATCCTGGAAAGCCAGCAAGGGGAAGGGCCTGGCGTTCCTCCTTTCCGAGGGTCTCACACAGACACAGATGGACTGACGTGGCCTTCCTGGGAAGCAGGTGCCACGGACATTCCCGCTATTGGTTCTGGTCCTACTGTCTTAACCACAAAGCCAGCCACTGTGCATTCTTCCCTGCTACATTCTCAGACACCCAGTTCCAAGAAAACGGATGATTCTCCCAGGAAGAGCTCTAGATGTGAGGTCAGTAAGAGGAGAGCTGAGTTAGACTAACCAAAGGTGTTTTGCTTGAGCAGCTCTTTGGCAATGGACTGAGGAAGACTTTCATAATGGTTTGAATAAAGGTGCACACCCTGCCTGTTACAAGATCTCAGAGCTGATAAACCAGGGTTGTGCAATGCTAATTTGCTCTGTCCTAAGTAATACATCAGGCGTTCTCTCCACCCTTCTTCAAAAAAATAGATGAAAACAAAACGAAGAACTTTGTGAAAAATAGTCCACAATAACTTGCTGATTGTGACCTTAAATGGATGGAAAGGACTCGGAAAGCCTCAGACTGTGCTGTTGTCAGCAGTGCCAAGCCCTCCGTGTCCCAGAGAAGAGCCAAGATCGGAGGGGTGAGGCCACAGCAGCCCCACAAGCCCTGCACTGGCTCCGGCCAGCCTCTGCCTGGCGCCTGCGTCCAGAAGGGCTCTGTCCCCTCCTCAGCCTCAGATGCCCACCTCCTCTGCCTTGGTTAACAGGGCATGCTGCCACCAGCGCTGCTCTCCTCTCTGTCGGGCCACCAAGTTTTTTCTCTTGTGCCACTCCCTCTGGGTAGTTTTCATCAGTGTCAAAGCGTGCTGTTATCTGCCCATCTGCCTACAGCCACGCACACAGGCGCGCGATCCCATGGCTGGGCCAGCTGGCAACCAGGCCTCTGCTTTTCCCTAAGGAACATCAAGATTTTCTGCTCACACTCCAGGCAAGTCCAACCTCACGTTCTCTGTCACCATGACAGGCAGAGTTTTGTCCTCATTATGCCACCAAAAATGCTCCTGTGTGATGACATTATTTGGCCAAATCCAACGATCCAATCAATCTGTCTTCCTTGCCATTGGAAAACATTGAATCATTCTCCTGCAAACACACACCAGGTGAGTGTATGAACTTCCTGAAAACTGCCCCAACCCCAGCGCCTGTTAGGCAAGCAGCTCCACAGGAACGCTTTGGCATGATGTTTTCAGGGTGTAAAGACTGTTCTTGCTGTCACCAGCAGAATGACTGTAGAAGACTCTGTGGGTCTTCTACACCCACCCACAGGGGAGAAAGCCCAGCCCTGTGTGATGACTGCTGTAGTCACCACCCTTTTGGATGGGACATAGAGACTTGGGCATCAAGAACGTCTTTTGCACACTGCAACCACCAAGGGACTCCCTGTTGCTTCCAAGGACTTGGAGTCTCTGAACGTGTCTGCCCGGCAACTTAGGACAAACTTCCGCTCACAGGAGAAGGCATTTGAGAAGTGCCACAACAGTTCCAGTGAATGAACTCGTCGTTCACAGCCCTGCCAACGTCCTCCTAAATGAGTAGGTGTGGGTTCAGAGGATCCCACCAGGGCAGATGCTGGCAGGGAGAGCGCCGAGCCCACACACATTTTCAGACTGTGGAGTGGACAGCCATGGTGAATGCACAAAGCCAACCTGGCTTAGTGCTGTGGAAGTTTACTTCAGACGTGACAACACTGGCATGAGCAGACTTCAGGGGAGACAGAAACCCCCTCATCACATGGCCAGGCTTCGTCCAATCAGGAGAGTCATTGAAAGCTCTTAAGATGGAGGCCTCCACCCAGAAGCCAAGAACACCCGAAGGGCTTCAGGCCACCAGCCTCGCTGAAGACCGCACACTCACCAGTCCCCAGCCATGTGAGCGAGCTCCTCAAAGTGAGTGCCCCCATGGGTTCCACTTCTTGGGAAACCTTGGACTCACAAAGGAATGTAGTGTGTGCATGTGTGTGCAGTGTGTATGTACATGTGTGTAATGTGTGAGTGCATGCCTGTGCTGTGCAGACACTAATATGAGCAACATAGTCTATGTGTGCACTATGTGGGGGTGTATTTCTGTGTACACATTGTGGCATGTCTGAATATGTGTGCTGTGCTTATACGTACACATTGTAGCATGTCTTGCACGCACATGTAGTATGCCTTTATGCCCTGAGTGCATGCACACAACCCTTTTCGCTGTCTGAGGCCCAGTTCCCCGGGAGCTGACTTCTCAGCACCAGGGTCTCAGGAGGAAGTCAGGGCTGGAAAACACCCCTGGGCTCAGCAACCAATGGGGTTTCAGGCTGTGGGACTGTGGAAAGGAAGTTCTGGGCCTGGAGTAGTCCTGAGAGGTCTCCTCCTCCAGGATGGACCAGGCCTTCACATCCAGCCATTGAATGTCCAGATATGAGCACCCTGGGGAAAGTTAAGCATGGGGACCCCTGGCTTAGCAGAGCTTGGAGAAACCCTGGGCTCTGTCATGGTCTCCCCATGCTTGGGCAGCTGGGAGGAAGGGTTTGCATCCTAAATGAGGACCCTGGGCTGTGCCCTCACAGCAGCCCTGGATGCAGATGCTAGTCATTGCTCAGGAACTGGACACTGCCTGATCAAATAACCACGGGTATGTAGACCCTCAGGTCCACCAAGAACACCTTAGAGAATCCCGGGGCTCATCCAACCCAAAACGCCATCGATGCTTGTTCCGACCCACAGGTGCCCTCCACATGCCCTCAGTCCTGTAAAAGACAAATCCAAAGGGCACTTAAGGATGATCCCATACAGGTGTCACATTAGGCAGAGACACTTAGGTGAAAATGTTCAGTGTAGAAATGAGCACAGGTTTGGGGGAGGGGGCCCGTGGAGGTGGCGGCAGGTGCACACTGCATCATTGAGGTGGGAGACAAGGCCAGGCAGCAGGTGGACTCCTCATCTTCAAGCTCCTGGGTGCACAGGGCAGCTCTGCTTAGCCTCCCCACCCAGGGACAGCTCCTTCTCCTTCCCCTGTCTACATGGCCTTGGTGTTTGGGGAGAACCCTGGCTAGAGGTCTTCTAGAATGTTCCCGGTGTAGGTTTTTCTGGTGATTGCACATGACTAGACTGAGAAGTAGATCTGAGGGAGGGCCACAAACATGAAGTCCTTTGTCTAGCAACCCTAGACATCCTTGGCCTCCCCAGATCTCATAGTTGGTGACAATGGCCACAACCACCTGGTTAGGGTGGTGTAAGCTGGGGTTCTCCATGACACTGATCCTATAAATTTGTCCAGCAACCATGTGGCCTCTGCCACTTGGAACTGGGATGACACCTTTGTGGTTCAAGGGCTGTGACCCTGTTTGGAGGTCACTTGCCACATGCAGGCAGGCTCAGTACACCTGCTGATTAGCCAGGTTGGCATGGATGCCACTGCAGCCGCTTTGCTGGCCCCGTAACACACACACTGTGTGTTTCTACTCTTTGAGTATAGCCATTGTCCCAGCACACTCATGGTCCTCCTTGCTGTTCTAGGCTGCTCCACTTAGGTGCAGGAGCCAGCACAGAAGCAGTGGAGTTTGGAGGTCTCAGCCCCCGGTGCTGTGCAGTGCTCCTGGGCACAAGGTTGCTGCTGGGACAAGCCGGGGCCTGGGGACAACTGACAGTGAATGTGTGACTCCCAACATGCCTCCCAGGAGCAGCTGGGGGATAGAAGTGAGGCATTTAGGGGTAAAGAACGAATCCACACAAAGGCAGAGGCCTGCGAGGTAGACGGCAAGGCACTGGATAGATGAACAGCAGGGGAGGCGGCTCTGACCCAAGTGCCTCACCCCAATTTGTCCTCCTTGTGGCTGTGCACCTGCCCTCAGGGACACGGCCCAGCTGTTAGGAAGGTAGCCAGGCAGGTGCAGATCACAAGCGTGTGGGATCAGGCACCAGGGTCCAATGGTGCTCTGGGGGAGGGAGGATTGTGAGGGGGAGGAGACGGCCTTGGCCAGGCTGCCCTGGGTGAGTCCTCTGGGTTCTTTCACCTGTGGGAAAGCATGCATAAGTCTGGTTTTAAGGATTTACTTATCTGGTTGCAAGGCAGAACAATAAAGAAGAGACAAGGAGAAAGGTATCTCCCATCCCTAAATGCCAGTAGGCAGCCAAGCTTGAGTCAGGCTGAGGCCGGGAGCCAGGCTCTCCGTTCAGGTCAGCCATGTGGGTGGTAAAGGCCCAACACTTCGGCCATGTGCTGCTTCCCCAGATGCATTGGCAGGGAGCTGGATCAAGGTGGAGCTGCCAGGAATGAACCAGTGCAGCATTTCAAGATGCTGGAGCGGCAGGAGGCAGTTTGGTCACTGGGTCTCAACAAGAGTCCTGATTTTGTTGTTTATGCTGAGTTGGTTTGGTGTGCTCACCTAGCAACCCAGGGTGCTTCGGCCACCCCACCCAGCAGTTCCCAAAGAATTCTTTCAACAACTGTGCTTAGTTTCCCTTGTCTGTACCCACTGCTGACCATGCTGCCAAGCCAGGAGCTCCTGGAGAGGCAGAGGGCAATGGCATCACACATCCCCTCTCCTGCCCATGCTCCCTGGGCTCAGACGAAGGCCAGCCACATGCTAGGGCTCCTAGAAGCTTCCGACAAGAAGGAAGAGTAAGAATGTTGTCAGAATCCCCTGCCTCTCCCTCTCTCTCTCTCTCTCTCTCTCTCTCTGTCTCTCTCTCTGTCTCTGTCTCTGCTTTTTCATTTAAACATGTAAATAGAAACCTTATCATTTAAAATGTGTCTCTCCAGGCAGTTTCGTGCCATGCAAATCCCCGGAGATATTTAAAGGCGTTATCTTTACTGGCGTGGGAGGAGAGGCACAGGAGACGAGCAGAATTCCACTTGCTCAGGCATCTACCAAGAAAATAACTCATCGACCTGCCCTGTATTTAGCAACTGGTGATTTCATCTGGCAGCGTTCAAGATAAACGGTGAATTCTAATGACACAGCAAGAATTCCAGGCTGGGCTGGGCTGGAACAAGGTCACTGCCCTGAAAGAGGCTGGGGACAGGGCCACAAGGGTGGGCCTGGGAAGCAGCTGGGGACAAAGGGCTTCAGCCCAAATTAATGAAGGAAGACATTCAGCTTCTACACCTCCAAGAAGTCGTGATCTTGCTCTCTGATTCATGAATGAAGGAGAGCAAGACTGCAGGAGGAGGGCATGTATGCGACTATCTGCACGCATGTATGCATGTGCGCCCATGCATGCAGGAGCAGGATGTGCATTATGTATGGCTTGTGTGTGTACATGCATGTGCACTGTGCTGTGTGCATACATGTGTGTTGTGTTATATGTATGTGCACTGTGTGTGCATATATGTGCACTGTGCAACATGCATGTGAGCTTGTGTGCCTGCATCGTGCTGTGTGTACATGCATGTGTACATGCATATGTGCTGTGTGTATGTGTGCTGTGTGTTACATACAGCTTGTGCATGCATACATGTGCGCATGCACGTGTGCTGTGTGTGCATGTGCGCTGTGTGTGCATGTATGTGTGCTGTGTGTTACATGCATGTGTGCTGTGTGTGCATGTGTGCTGTGTGTGCATGTGTGCAGTGTGTGCATGTGTGCTGTGTGTGTATGTGCGCTGTGTGTGCATGTGTGCTGTGTGTGCATGTGTGCTGTGTGTGCATGTGTGCAGTGTGTTACATGCCTTGCTGTGTGTGCATGTGTGCAGTGTGTTACATGCCTTGCTGTGTGTGCATGCATTGTGCTGTTACATGCATGTGTGCTGTGTGTGGATCTTAGGAAGAAGCAGCTAGAGCCTGCCTTTCTGTCATTGATAAACAACAAAACAGAAATCTGTCTTGAAGAGAGAGTGTGGCATGCATATGGCAACCCAGTCACCTATCCTAACTGCACTGCATTGGCATGACAGAAAATGCATTCAAGAGAATAAATTCACATCCGCCTTCGAAAACAAGGAATGCACTGTTTGAGGGATGGAAGCTAGAAGGGAGAAGTTGTCTACAGGTATCTGACCAAGAAACCCTGGGCTCAGAAGACGCCGCATAGAGGCATCCTGAGGGCTGGGGGCTTCAGTTACGTTGCTGCCTGGGATTCGTCCAACACACGGCAGAGTGCTAAGTTTCAAGTCCCTGCTCCGTTTCTGACCCAGCTTCCTGCTAATGTGCACTCTGAGAGGCAGCAAGTGATGGCTCCATGGTTGGGAGGCCCAGATGCAGTTCTTTGCTTCTAACTTTGATGTAGACAAGCCTGTCCCCTTGCAGACATTCCAGGTGTCTTTCTGCCTCTCTCTCTCTCTCTCTTTCAAATAAATAAATCAACATTTTCTGTAAAGTATACATAGAGCCTTAGGTAACCCTACATGCTGGTTCCAGGCTGGCTTCTCTCCACTGCAGGGAGCTCCCCAGACCATGCTGTGTTCAGAAGCAAGGCAGAGATGAACTGTCCAGTGGAATTGAGGCCAGGATGGCTGGCTGGCCTACTGGTTGGGGCACCCACATCCCACATAAGAATGCTTAGGTTCAATTTTCAGCTCTAGCTCATGACCACAGCTTTCTGGGAGGCAGCAGGTGGCAGTTCAAGCAAGGCTACTGTCCCCCCTCGCCACCCCACATAGAGTCTTGGACTGAACCTCTGTAGACCAGGCTGTGGCGACATCAGGGGAGGGTCACAGCACATGGAAGTCATCACTGCCTGTCCTTCTGTCCTTGCCTGTCACGTACATTTAACAAAAAAAGAAAGAAAGAAAAGAGAAAGAAAAACACAAAACAAAAAGCATGTTAGTGAACGGCAACATCAAGGGAGAGTTTCTTTTCCAAAACTCAGAACAAAGGAACAGAGAAGTGGGAATCACAGCGACACCAGCAAAGGCAAACAAACACAAACCAAAACCAGAAGAGGAAAGGAGACACAGACACCCGACGCCGGAAGCGCCTCGCTTGGTGGAGTGCGGCAGTCCACCAGGATGCACAGACAAGCAGGGCGGATGCTGGTGGACACCAAGGCACTCACCCCCGACACAAGGTGGGGAGCCTGGAGGAACCATGGCCCCTTCAGGCCCCCGGACGTAGCAGGTGGCGCAGCAGCAGGGAGTCCCAGCCCAGGCAGGCAGGCAGGCACAGATCGGTTGGCCCCATCTGCTGCCCAACACTTCCCCTCCCACCTGTCAGGGCTGGCCTCAGCCAACCATCAGGCATCTGGGCTCCAGCCAGCCTTCCATGGGCACCTGAACTCCATCAGCTCCTGACAACAGGGATGGCTCACAGCTGGGACCCAAACCAGACCCCTGCAGGTACCAAGGGGCAGCTCTAAATCGGGACTTCTGAACATCAGTGGGGAAAAAGCAGAGTTCAGGAGTTTCCAGGAGCATATAGGGGAGCAAGCATCTCCATGAAAGAACAGATGCAAAGGCTCCACCCGCCATCTCTTCCCCAGACTCAATCTGCCACTCAGAGGCATGACCTCTGACCAACTCCCTCCAGAAGCCAGCACCTGTGTCTGCAGTCCTAGCTGCCCCAATGCCCAGCTGCATTTTCTTGTGAGCCAGAGGCCAGGGCCACCCTCACAACCTCAGACCACACCCTCAATCAAGCCCTTCTCTCCACATCAAACCAACCAGATTGATGGATTCCTGATCATCACTGCAGAATCAGCACCACCTCCCCTCTCCCACTCTTTCCAGTAGCGAGGCTGTATGTGGGTCTCTTCTGAGTCCTCACACCCTTCTTTCATCTGTTCTTGGTTTCTGACGAGTCAAGTTCAAAAAAGCCCAGCTTGAAGCTTCACAGCAGCCACAGGCAGAGCAGGGCTCCATGGCCCTCCACCTCTAACTGTCATTGCCCATTCAAGAACACCAAGCCAACAGAAATGTAAACACAAAAGGAATTGAATTTCAAGATTTTTAGGGTCACAGATCAGACCCTGCACCGTCACCTGATGGCAAGAGGCACTCAAAGCCAGTGTCAGTGTCTCTGCATGTTCCACAGAAAGCACAGACACCCCCAGGAGCTGAAGGGATACCTCCCCACGCCCCCCACCCCGTTAGTCAAGGAGAGCACTGTCAGCGTCTGCTGTTCCGTGAACATCGTCATGCGCTTGTTGGGGGCAAGGAAGGCTGGCATTCAGGGCCAGACATTAGGCAAGCAAATGTGTGTTGCACCAGGATGATGAGCAAACAATTGATCATTGAGATGCTACAGCTAGCACTTGATCCTTGGTTGGCAGGACCTGGTGTGGGAGCATGGTGTTGAACAGAAAAGTCAGGACAGCAGGAAGCTGAGCTGGAGAGAAGGAAGGGACATGACCATCCCCACTGCAGATGGTCCAATGGAGCACACAGTTGTCTGTGAGCCCCACCTGTGAGCACTGGCCTGCGAGCTGCACAGGGCAGACACTTGAGTCCCCATGCCCACCAGCCATGGGCTAGAGTGGGCTTGTCAACATTCTCCTCCATCTCATCCCAACAAAGATACAAAGCCACCTGCAAACTTCTTACCCCACGAGCTGGGGGCACAGGATGAGGTAGGATGGGAGCTGACGGATGGGGACCCCGCAGTAAGGAGAAGGTCCCTGAGCACCTCAGGTTCTCCCAGGCTGGGAGAGAGAGAAGGGGAAGGGAGGGCAGCAGTGCCACAGCGTCCAGTGTGAGCAGAGCCTGTGACGCAGGATGACCCTGTAGTCCCGCAGCACCTCTGCTGTCACACCAATCCCAGGAGGGAAGCTCCTCCCTAAGAGACCCTGCAAAACACCAAAAAATATTGGGAGTCACTGAGACTCAGGAACACTTGCAGGACACCCCAGGCATCCTACAGTGCTTCCCACGTGAAGCCCACAAGAAACACCTAGTCCTGGTCTCCGAAACACACCTGCTCTAAACACCTCTTTCCTAAGGCACCTTCCCCACAGCCCCCTGGACACTTGACTCCATGCTTGAAGGTAAAGCCCCACCCATGACCTCACACCCAGCCAAGGACTGCTTAGTCTTTAAGCACCTCAGCAGACCCAGTTCCAGGAGCCCTTGTACCTGTGTGTGGTTTAATCAGAACATTTAAAGGCTGGGGCCAGGGGAACAAAGAGGCAGGCGTGGAGTCGGCTGCTAAGTACAGTAAACCAAGGAGTTAGGGCAAGCGTTAGAATGAATTGCAAGGAAACCAGAGATGCCACCTGGAAAGAGAGAAGGAAGTTCAAGGTCAGCAGGAAGGCAGGGAAGAGAACACCAGGGTCCGGAGGAACAAGGCCCCAGTCAAACTCCAGGTCAGAGTCCAAATGTTGCTGCCAATCAAGAGCCACAGCTCATGGCCAGCGCTGGCAGCCCAACACCAACATCAGTGGAAACCAGCTGCTCCTGCATTTCTCACATGAAGGTCACCTTGAATCCTGGAAGCGGCTGCCCAGATATGGGAGAGGCGGGTCCGGGCTTGGCTGACTGTTCCCTTGGAACTGGCCTCCCCAGACTTCTGCTTCTAGTGTGTGAATGTGGAATCAGGTAGAGAGGCCTGGGCTAGATGCCAGGCTAACTCAGCTCCACCCCAGACCGTCTACCTTTCCCAAGTGGCCCAAAGAACTAGGGACTCGTGGACGGAGCAGAACCCTCCAACCTCCCAAATCTCACAACAGGCGAAACAGGAGAAAGTCACTGCGAGTTAGGCAAAGCAAGCCCTCCTGCTTTGGTTCTGAGACTGTCTGGGCCACTCAAGGGCACCTGCTCAGTTCTCCAGGTTGCTGAATAGTGTCTCAGAGTCAGGGACAGGAGAGTCTTTGTAACTGTTGCCTGAGATCTGAGGTTCATGCCTTCATACAACAAAGAATTTCAGCTGTGAGATAGGGCAGCAGGAGGCATGTTACAGAATACACCCGATGGACCAGGAAGGCCTCTCAGGGAAGAACAGAGAGCCCACTATGCCTTTATTTACTTATTTGGAAGTCTGAGTTACACTGAGAATGGATGAGACAGAGAGAGGCAACTATCTTTCACCCGATGGTTCATTTCCCAAGGTCTATAATAGCCATGACTGGGCCAGACTGGAGCCAAGTTCCTGGATTTCCTTCAGGGTCTCCCATGTGGGTACAAAGGCTCAAGCACTTGGGCCATCTTCTATTACTTACCCAGGCCATTAGCCAGGAGCTAGACTGGAAGTGGAGCAGCCAGCATTTGAACCGGTGCCCATATGGGATGCCAGCATCACAGGCATCCAGCTACAGCACAGTACTGGATCCTGGACTGGAGTTTTTATGGATATGAGCATGTGACTTCCCCTTCTGCCCTTCTCTCCTTCCTCTTCAAGGATCTTGCTGAGTGGAGGCCTTTGGGGGAAGGCGGGAGCAAAGTTCCCCCTAGAACCTTGTCAGCTTGGTGCTACTGGACCTAACACCTCTCTTGGTGGAAGGCAGGGGAGATCCTCTTAGGCTGCCACTGGGAGAGGGCTGGGCCCATCAACAAGGAAAGACCGGATGGGCAAACACTGGCCCACGGCTAGCTCCTGCATTACTTTCCTCATTCTACTGCAAAAAAAAGCCCCATTTTCTTTGGCCCCTGGTTATCTATCTTGTTACCTAACATTGCTCCTTCAAGAGATGTAGCCCACAGGCTTGTTTTTAGCCTTGGTAATAATGAGGTGGGCTTTTAAGGCCCAGCCAGGTATACATGAGATCCACTTGAAGGTTAACCTGCAGGTCTGTGTCTTTATATGGAGAGCTGGAAGAAGTGGAGTGACACATGGCAACGGTGGGGTGGGGGGGTCTGGCTGTCCTAACTTAGAATTTCCCTCCCCAGTAGAAGCACAGGATACTCAGCCATTACCACGAACTGATGGGAGAATATGTTCTGGCCCTAAGGACAATATAAGGAATGGGGTGGGTATCTCCTTGGGAAACACTCACTGACTTCCCCCATTATCTGGTTAGACTGGGGGATAGCTGGCCTGAACAGGGGGTGAGTAGAGAATGGATGGTTCCCGTGTCTAAGGGAAAATCTGCTGTCCTACCTGGAATGTCACCTTCACTCTGTCCCTTTATTGGCAATGGTTAATTTGTAGGCTGAGCAGAGCAAAGGACTCCTTCAGCTGAGAGCCAACTGCGATTCTGAATCATGAGCCCTTTGGCCCTGGGCACAATTTCAGTGTCCAGGGCTTCTTTGGAGGCCAGCTTCTGTGAGGGCAGTTATTCGCCCAGTGCCCTGGCTTTGCTCATCGAAGGCAGGGGCTGTTCAGGGGCAGTCGGGCAGGTTGAGTGTCCTGGGCAGATCACCATGAAAAGCAGCTGGTTGCCGGACCAGTCACTCATGCTTATGCTTCCTGCAAATACTGGCCCCAGGAGGCAGCAGCGATGACTCAAGCACTTCCTGTCGCCCAGGTGGCAGAGGACGCAGCAAAAGAACCTTGGGATCAAAAGACCTGAGGTGGATGGAACCCTGCCTCTGCCCGTGAGACCCTGGCAATCATTTACAACCGTGGGCCTCCTTCGCTTTCATTAAAATGCATAAACAAGTCTGGCTGCAAGACATTTGTCTAAAAAGCAAAGGAACAGTCTGCTTAGGAAGCTTGTTGTCACAAGTAAATGATGTCTCATAAAAACCCTCTTTGTAAAACTTTACAAGGATATCTCATTTCTCCGTATCACAGAAACAGACTAAGCATCAGTCTAATATAAAGGAAAATTATAGCAGTGTAGCCAAGCAGTTACATACAACAAGTGTGTATGCATCTCGCAGTTACACTGTCCCTAGAATAGAGGGATATTTAAGGATAATAAGCATCAATTTTATGGTTCAAGGGTAAAATGGCTTGTTGTTCTTATCCAAGGAGGAATGTCTGGGTGAGAAGGGCATGCTGTGGTTCACAGGAACAGTGCCCAACACTCCCCTGCATGACATTCCCCAGCAGACACTGAGACAGGGTCCAACAGTTGCCACGGAAACCAATCCAGATTCTTAAAATGTAATAAGGACTTTCACCAGCGTGGTGTGTTTATGAGAAAGAATTCAGCCCATCTTTGGCAAGGGGTGTGCGCTTCCATGGCAACAGAGATTGTTTGCTCTGAGGAGAAAGTCCTGGTTTTCAGTCCAGCTAAAGAATCCCAAGGGCCTGGGAGTGCAAGCGCCAAGACTCAACTGGAGGCACGGGTTGTGAAGGAATTGTGACTCCTTTCTGGGTGCCAGCCACAAACTTGGGGAGCACAATCCAGCAGCAGGGTCCTGTGAGCTCAGACACAGCCCTGGGGCGGAGCCTGCCCTGTTGTAAGCCAGCCCACTGCTGCATTCTGGGCCAGGGGGCCTTACCTCTGAGAAAGATGGGTGCGCCTGCCCAGGGAGTGAACCTGAGGCCTCAACCCTCAGCTTAGCAAAGAACCCAGGTGGAAACTCTGGTGGCCAGCCAATCTTCCAGAAGAAATAGAAACAGCAATCCAGTTCAGTTTACCGGTGAAGAATCCTTCCACCACACAGGTGGAGTGTCCCTCACCTGAAAGACCAAGAACCAAAAGTATTGCAGGCTTAAAATTTTTGTGAAGTTTTTGCACCCACATAATGAGACATCTTAGGGATGAAACTGAAATTCAAGCAGGAAAGCAGGTGATGTTTCACAATTACCTTCTATACCTAGCCTGAAGATAGTTTTACATGAAGTTTTTAATTATTTTGTGCACATGCCCCTGGGAATCTTGTCCTGAATTGCACATGACAAAAGGCTAAACTTGACCTCTCTGGGTGAGTTTCACCTCAGACACTCTCATACCTATTCGAATAAGTCTTAACTTTTATAAAATACAAATACATTGGAGTGCAACAAGTTATGCTTGAGCAAGGAAGAAAAGAAAGCAGGAAGGAAGGAAAGCGGAATGGATGGAGGGAAGGAGGAGGAGGGAAGGTTTGGGTGGCTCTCTCTGTCTAGTCAGGTCCCACCTTTGTCTATGGCTGTCGCCTGGATCAGCTGCGCCCGGCAATGGCTGGTCCAGGTGGGCCTAGCTGGGAGAGTCATGTTTGCTTGACACAGTGTCCATTGCCCAGCAGTCAGCCCTGTATTTTTCACTTAGCAAGCAATCCATGAGACAAGTGCAAGGTCTGAACTCAGGGCTGGCATGATGCCATGACTGTGGCACGCACTGTTCAGTGCAACTGTGTACGTGGGAATGTGCTCCCCACTGCCCCTTCTCCGCCCCGTCTATGGAAGTAGCTGTACCAGGGCAGTGCTGGGGCTGGCAGCATGAGCAGAAGACTGGCAGCCATTTGCACGGCCTGCTGGGGCAAACCAGGGCCTGCCTCGATCTTCTGGGACACCAGGAAGCTTATGTATAGGAAGAGAACACTTCAGCAGCGTAGGGAAAGCAAGGGCTCAGAATCTGGGCAAAAGCACTGCCTTGGGCCCAGGCACCACCACTTCTTTACAAGTGTGAGTCATCTAACCAGAGACCCTCAGGCCCCTCCATCTGGTGGCACCCACACATCATATTGAATCTGTCACTTGACATTTGGTTATGGGTTTTTCAAGCCCAATTCCTTAGCCTGGGGTGCCATGGTGCCCCTCAGTCACTCAAGGTTCTCATAACAAGCTCACCTTGCATAGTCCTTTCTTCCTCCCAGAATCTGCAGTCTTAGTCAACCCAGCAGCGTCTGCACCATCTGCAGCCAAGTTCCAGGATCCCCTGAGGGATCTGCACCCAGGGCCTGCCCCTGCTCCCGTGGACTGCCTGGGGCCTGAGCCACCTCTAACTGCTCCACAGGTACACACAGCCTTCCGCAGGACCAAGATCTGTGAGTTGAAGCCAACTAACAAATTGCAACTCCAGAAAACTCCCTCCCTCCTCCATCTGCCTAAAATTAAAAAATAAACAGAAGTTAACCCAAGTGATTTTTCACATTATCACAGTCTGTACCATCTTCAATAAACAAGGCTGCTTTATTTTTATGTCTGTGCGATAAGAAGTCCTGAAACTCCAGAGACACCCTGTCTTATTAAACCAATGGCTTTCATCTCCCCAGGCATTCTTTAACTTTAACTTTAACTTTAACTTTAACTTAAACTTAAACTTTAACTTTACAAGATGGATAAGATTATAAAACCACAAATTCAACTGAGATGCCAACAGAACAAGTGTGGCTTGCTGTGCATACGTTTAGCTTGGCAGTAAAGCAAGCAGGGCTTGTTCTCCTCTCCAGCCTGACTTAGGCCACAGGGCTAGCACGCACATACCACAAGATTCGTTAGCAGGGAGATCACTTAGCATGATGGCTATATTTATTTAATGTCTCACAAAATGTTCATGAGTAACCCAAGCATAATTGTTAGGAACAAGTGAACTGAATAGCTGTAGGCAGATGCAAGTTTGCACATGAACTTTCCAACAGCAATCATGTTTTATAATATATACCTGCTTTAAAATAATGTGCAAAATACTTTTGTGACAGCAAATGTTTAAGATGTGTTAAGTTGCCTTAAGTGAATAGATAGTCATTGAATATTTAACCATTAACAGGTGAGACACTGCAACATTGATTGATGAAGGCAAGTTTATCTCTTTTTGACCCCTTATTTCTACAGACTAAAGATATTTGGAATTGGGAGCAAACATGTCTCATTTGCTCCACTGGGGAGGCCTATGGCTCCAGAAATTGTGAAATTGTGTACCGGCAAGGTCGCTCATCTTACAAAATGCTGACACATGACAGCTCACAAATACTAATACAAATACAGATACTAATAAAGGCACAGAAGAAAGGCTTACATTCCAGGTTGTCAAAGAAAGTCAGGTATATTTTTGATAAGGAAGATAACAAATATGTAGGGGTTGTTTTCCTCCGGGAAAAAAGGAAAATGATTTTGACCCACAGTAGTATATGGTTATTTAAAGTTGTACTTTGTTTCTCATAGTAAGAAAGAAGAATATAAAAGCCTGAATGAATGTAGAAAGTCATAGAGTGTGGGGGCTGGCACTGTAACATATAACATGTGAAACTCCTGCCTGCAACGCCAGCATCCCATGTGGGCACTGGTTCAAGCCGCAGTTGCTCCACTTCCAGGCCAGCTCCCTGCTAGCGCCGCTGGGAGAGAACCTGAGTGGAGAAGTTAATAGATGCACAACATCCCAACCACAAGACCAATCAGAGCAAGAATTAGTTACCTGAGATGACATCAACTCATGACAATGACTACACACTTTGTGGCTCTTGCTTTTTGCTGGTTGTTCAACATGCTGTTTTCCACACGGGAGGGACCTTTTCTTCTGTTTTGTCTTAAACTCACACCACGTAATTGATCACACTTTCACAAGCAGAAACCTCACATCCTTTCCTCTCTACCTGAGGCGTTTGCTCTTCTTGTAGCAGGACTCAAGGCAACACAGGCTGTGTGCCTATGGCTGCCATCTGAATGGCACATTTGAAAATGGTGTACTAGTCAAAGAGGCCGACATGTTCAGAGCCCAAGGGACTAGTGTTGGCAACGTTTCCTGGGACACTGCCCTACAAGGCTGCAGTGTCCAGCCTCCCAGGACCATGGTGGAGGGCACTTCTTGGCAGGCCTTGGAGGCAAGATTTGCTGATGAGTTCTTGACTTGGTTTCCAAGTCTCCCAGAGCCTTTACAATTCCCAATTGAGAGCCTCTGAAATTCCCAGAAAAGCAAGCTTTGGGAAAGCTGATATGGTTAAATCTGTTAGGCCGAGCTTAACAGCACTAGGCGTGTCTGGCCAACAGAAGGACCCAGCTTTCATTATTTTTCATAGGTACAGCTTGGATGGCAAAGAGAAGCCATGACCCAGTATGCTGCAACTGTGCTCCTCTCTTTGTGAACCATGCCGTGATGGAATCATCTTGACCAGTTTCTGTTCCTCTCTCACCGTCTGGACTTGGCAGCAGGTCAGGATAGACCTAAGAAACCCCACAAGCTGAGGCACAGGTGCTGCCAAGCTGTCATCTGAGAAATAACTATGGCTATAACACAAAAGCATTCAAACTCCAACTGCGGGACTCGGCCAGGCCACCACGGTGACCCCGTGCGGATACCTAGCTGCCTGACCCAGCCCACCTGAGGAGTCAGAGCGGCTTTACAGCTCACTTCAAATGGCCGTCTTCACATCAGCTTCATTTCAAAAGTGGTCCCATCCAACGCCTGATTGCTCCCACCACCTAGAGCTCAGTGTGGGTGGGCACCCAGCCCCACCTGCACCCCCACTTCCTGAGGTAAGACATGACTCTCACATCTGCTCCAGGCCCAGGCGACTGACTCAGTGAGATGTGAAGCAACATATTTATATTTGTGCTTTGCTGCTTATTCATCCCTGTCCCAACCTGAGTTTGCCAACCCTCTGAAGGTCTCTTCCATCACAGTATCTCTCCCACATCCTTCCCGGCGCTACCAGCTCAATCTTTAACCAATGCAGGATCTCTATGTGCCACCCCAACAGGTACCATTTCAGCATAAGGGCTATTTGAAGTGGGAAGCAATGAGGAGGGAAGAATTATTCTCCCAGGTCAGCCTGTGATCCAGGCAGAAAGCAGCCAGGTCTGTGAGAGGTGTTGGGGGGCAACCTGCAGCCTGCCTCCCATTCTGGGTACTGTTGCTTTCACCGAAGACTTTAGCACAGGTCGTGGCTAAGGAAATGGGGTTGATTTAGCTCATGGCTCTGAAGTTGGATGGCCACGCGCATGCAGCTGGCATCTGCTCAGCATCCCGCCAGCCCTCTTGTTGCACAACAACCTGATGAGGGCATCCCATGACAAGCCAGAGCAGGCTGCTAGCATGGGTCTCCTCGCACAAAGCCACCAATGCCATCTTGGGGACCCGCCTTCATGACCTCACCTAACCCCAGGTACCTCCCAGAGCCCCCACCTCCAGCACTACCACCTGCCAAGCTGGGGATTAGGTTTCCCACACAGGAGCAGCATCTGGAGGGCATGTTAGAACCACAGCAGCACGTGAGAGACAAGCAGAGAGCCGGGTCTCATGGCTTTGACCCCAACCCTACGTGAGCAAGGTACTGGGGGGAGACAAATAAAGTCCAGAGGGAGGACACTTTAAAAGCAGCATGCTCCATGGCTTTCCAGAAATAGAAGCAAACGCAATCAATTTT
The DNA here is from genome assembly GCF_030435755.1 of Ochotona princeps. Taxonomy (NCBI): domain Eukaryota; kingdom Metazoa; phylum Chordata; class Mammalia; order Lagomorpha; family Ochotonidae; genus Ochotona; species Ochotona princeps. The sequence goes on from NC_080851.1 coordinate 3,247,810, forward strand.
CAACAGCTCTGGCCATGATTCATGTGGGTGGCCCCAAGCAAATGCCTGTGACGTCTCCTTGTACCTCCCCTCACCTGGACCTCGGCCAGCAAGGTCTCTGGAGGGCAGATGAATGGCCTTCTGCACATCTGGCCCACGCCTCCTAAATATCCATCTACAGCATCCAACACTGCCCGCTCTGCTGTGTGACCCAGCAGCCAGCCACCCACCAGGGCTGCCTCCAGCAAGTAACAAATTACCAAGGGACTGCAGGACCCCTGTGTTCTAGGGCGTTCTCAGACAGAGGATTCCTGGCTGGCTTGCCCTTGCAGGGTTGTGCTTCCGGCCACTCAGGTACAGCTGGAGGGTTGCTTTCCAGGCATCCAGATGTCTTCTCTCTTAACCACATGAACACCCCATTTCTCTCTCCCGCCTCCCTTTCCCCTCCCTCTCACATATACACACACCCTACGGCTACCTAACACACTTGACAGATAAAAAGATGCAAGAGAGAAGAGTTAACTTAGGGAGAAACATTTCAATTAGGACCTAAAGCAAGCCTCAGAGGAACAACAGATGTTCTGCTGGAACTCTCAGCACGGGAACAGGATTTGAATCTATGAGCATGTGTGTGAGAGGAAAGAGAGTCAAAAAGGTCATCCTGGCTACCCATGGAGACTTCTGGGTGGGGCTCTCTGGTAGCTAAGGACTTCAAGGTCAAGGCTGACAGCAACAAAGAACAGGGTGTGGTGATGGGGGTTACACAAGACAGGCCAGTTTGGAAGACACTGAAGAGGGAAATTGAGTGGACATGAACGTGGGGTGACAGAGTCAGCTGTTTGTGTAGAACTATTTGTGCTTCAGCAGCTTACTTATTTTCATTTGAAAGGCACAGTGACACAGAGAGAAAGGTCTTCCATGTTCTGGTTCACTTCCCAAATACCCATGAGAGCCAGAGCTGGACTAGTCGAAAGCCAGGGGCCAGGAACTTCAACCCAGGGTGCCACGCGCATGGCAGAGGCCCAAGTACTTGATCCACCATCTGCTGCCTTCCAAGGTGTGCAGCAGCAGGAAGCTGGACTGGAAGTGGAGGAAGGACTCAACCCCAAGTGTACTAATATGGGTCAGGCACCCCAAGTGATGACTTAGCGCACTGGGCCACAATGCTCACCCCAACCTGGAATTCTGGCTGTAGCAGGTATGCAGGGAGCTGCTCATGGGGGTGGAAACCAAGGTAAAGGACCATACCTGGAGGTTATGTGCCCTTAGTCTGCTCAGACTGCTACGACAGGGTGCCATGAAAGGTGAGTGCCTTGTTACTGGTTCCTCACACCATGGGAAGCACGAGGGAGCTCTCTGGGGTCCACTCCAGGACCCACTGGCCTCCCCAAGGCCCCACCTGCTAGTATCACCACTCTGGGGGACAGGATAGCAGTACCAGCACGTGGGTGTACAGGTGTTTACACAACAGCAACTTGTACATATCAGCTGAGCTAAAAAGGTGCAGAGAAACCTAAGAGAGGAAGAGATTGCTTGAAACAGAAGAAATGTGGAATATTCAAACACTGGATAGAGAAAGAAGGATGATTAATATCTGAAAGCCTTAAGATAGCAAGATGCTCAGAAATTGAGAAAATGTACAAGAAAGTCAGCCACTGTTCCCCTGGTGATGACTCACGTTCCCTAAAGTCCAGCACAGCTGCGCTCACTCCCTTATTTCCTTCTGGTCACCCCTGGTTGAGCAGGCACCGAGGCCTGAGTGCCTCCTCATGTCAGAGATGGGCAAGGGTTGCATGGCACCTCCAGCAGATCAGAGCAGTGCAGCATCTGTGGGCTTCACCGAAAGTGAGACAACCGTGAGCCTTGTGCATGGCTTGGAGCAATGAAATGCATTGTCTGCCCTGAGTTTTGGAACTCCACGTCCTTGACATTGAACCCCAGTATTCTCTGACTCCATCAAGGAGAGGTACTTCAGTTCCCTCAAGTGAGGCGTCTCGATACTGAACTTGGCAAATACCGTGCCTTACTCCCAATGTCTTCAGCAAGTGATCCCCTAACAGACAGTGGAGCACACGTATCCTCTCTCCCGGAAAGCCCAGCAAAGCAGTGTGAGAAAAATGATCCCAAAGCAAGCCTGACAACAGCCCGCTTTCTGGCAGATTGTGCAAGCTGATTTTTTAAAAATAGAACCGATTCTGCTGTCTGGCCATAAAACAAAACCAGGATGATGAGTGGCCCTGAGAGTTTCTTGTGTACTTAACTTGCTTGCATTCTCCCAAGCATGAGAAAACACACATCTTCACACATGAACCCTGGAAAAAGATACAGAAGTCGAAGCAAGGTAGATATCCCCCAGCAGTGCATGTTGGGCCCATGAGCACCTGGAACACCTGGAAGGTGGCACAATACCTCCCACCATGTCACAAGCTCACTTCCTCCTTCCCCGGTCAAAGGTGCCTGTGACCTGTGTCCACCAAGCCTGTCCGCCAGCCACCTCTTAATGCCTCCCTGCCCTGCATGTCTTTGCTCCTTGTCCAGCTCCTACCCTGCCCCTGTGTGGAGAGTCCACACGCCCTAGCCCTCTCCACAGCTACAGAAGCCGAGGCTGGTTGCCTGACCATCAACAGGCCCCATCACTCAGGGCCGTGCAGGTCTGAGCTCACCTGTGAACTGGGCACTTGGCAAGACAGCTGCTGTGTGTGAGCCAAGCAACAGGTGGCATCAATATGCTACACAGGGGTGCACCTGAGTGTACCACGCATGTGTGACAGACAGCAGAGGTGATCCACCTGTTAACAAGCTTGGTTGAGCTTTTCCATGTTGTGTACTGATATCAAACACTGTACTGCACATCCTTATTTGTCAGATAAGAAGATAAGCAGAAAGGAGGAGGAGACGTTCAGAGCTAACAAATTCACACTGCTCCTGGAAGCCAGCAGCTGCCACCCCTAACCATCCCTCAGGACCTAACCATCCCCCAGCACCACATCCTGACTCCTGGGCACAGGCACCCTGCCTGCCTCCCAGGCTGGCTCCCTTGATGCCAGGCTCTTAGCTGTCAGGCCCTCTGTCCTGCCATGATATGAACAGATTCCCCTGGCAGGTGCCAGCCTCAGCCCAGGGCCCACACTCTGCAGCCTCAGCCGGGCTCTCCAGATGCCTAAGAAGTGAGTCACTCACTGTCCGTGGCGCCGTCCAGGCAAGCCACAGCAGGGGTGGGTTTGGTGTGTGCCCAAGGATGATCCTTCCAGCACTTACCTGGGCATAGCAGAGAGGGACCCAAGCACCTCGCCCTCGGGTCGCAGGGCAGGCAGGCCTGAACGGACAGGGCCACAGCTCGGCACCATGTGGGCGCTGCTCAGGGACGCCTGGTGTTGGGAACCACCAAATCCAACCTATTTCTCTCACCGTCCCTGTGGTTTGCAGGCCACATAGCCAATGGGGCTTTTAATGGTGAGGATGCCAGCCATCATTCCCTAAATCTCAGCTCCTCCTCCACCTCTCATCTCCTGCCCATGTGCACCCAGCGAGGCGGCTGCGTCTCAGCTCCTCCACCTCTCATCTCCTGCCCATGTGCACCCAGCGAGAAACCAGATGAAAGCTCCAGTCCTTGGCTTCCTGTCACCCGCCTGGGAGATCTACACGGCGTTCCAACATCCTGTTTGGCCCAGCTGTTGCAGACATCTAAGGACAAAACCAATGGATAGAACAGCTCTCCTCTTCCTCCTTCTCTCTCTATCCTCCATTTCAAATAAATAAATAAGTAAACTTGTTTTAAGCACACCGAGCATAGGGTTGTATCTGCACTTGGTCTCGTTCCTCAGCCATCAGTCTCTCATGTTCTTACCAGGTGAGGCTGAACAAGATCTGCTTCTTAGCGTGCTACTTCCGCGGATCCCGAATGCACAAGCGAGCAGGAAGGGTTGCCGAACCTCGGATCAGCTCTTAGAGATATGCTGGCGCTGACTCAACTGAACAGGTGCTCCTGGAAGCAGCAGGAGAGTCAGGAGGGAAGGGAGACGCCATGCCCAACAGGAGGTTTCATTGGAGATTCACCACCGGCCAGGCCAGGCAACACCTAGGCAGTAGTCACAAGCCAAGAGCCAGTGACCGGGCTTCTAGACCATAGCGGCCCTGCCCTTCCTGTGGTCTCCTGTCCACCTCCATGCTGAGATCGCTGCCCAGTCAGGATGCTCCAGGAAGCCGCGTCCTCTAGTAAAATAACCAGGTAAAATTCCCCCTTGTGTCCCATGCACTAGGAGTTCCACGTGTTGCCTGACTCGCCAAGGGTCTGCTAGTGCCTTCCCTCCATCCTGTCTATGCATCCCCAGCCCTGGGAGCTGGAAGAACTATATCCATCCAGGTCACCATCATGGTAACCTCAGAACTGAGTTTTCGGGAAGTGGTGCCAGATGCAGAAATTACCACACAGTTGCTTTGACAGGGTCACCATGATGTTGATGAATAGTTCAATAGGAGAAATTACAGGATGGCAGCTCTTCACTGTAGCGACCTGACCCAGGCAGCAGGACCAAGAACCCAAACTACCCATGGGATCACCAAAGTGGGTAACAGGGCTGCCGACAGCATCTTCTCTGGCAAACAGGAAGGCAGGGCAGAGCAAACACAGACACACACATGTATGCACACACACACACACCCCCCCAAACACACAGACACACAGGTTCACACACACAAGCAGCGTCATAAACCTGCCAGGAAGATGCGTACTGACCTGCCAATCCAGAAAGAGTTCAATGCCTTCATTGTTCGACATCCTGGGAGCACCTGCATGTGATGTGCAGGGAGATTTTAGAAGAAAAAGAGCAGATAAAAACATTGGACAGAATTAAGGAAACAATACGGAACTAATTGTCTTGCCCATCCTCCTGTAGTGCTCGAACCTTTTTACCCTGAATATGTCAAGATTGTCAAATAAATAAATATTAAAAAAAAAAACATTGGGTAGAGTGAAAAAGCAACATGGGGAAAATCTTCCCGGGATGTAAATTAAAACAAGCATAATTGCTAAGAACTCAAGAACATTCCTGAAAATATCAAAGGATGCTGAGAGCAAGTCCCAGCGCCCAGCAGCCCCTGGACAAGATGGAGAGATGAGGCCCCTCAGACAGCCTGGGGACATCAGGAGACACACAGCTGGTCTACCCTGTGAGAAACGCAGGTGAAGGTCAGCAGAACAAAGGACAAAAGACCCAGCCTAAGAGAGCAGCGTCGCCAGTAAAGTATTCTACGTGTTCACAGAAGTAAACTCTGGGTTGAAACGCCAAAATTAAGTGGTGATTCAAGAGAATTTTCTAGAAAGAAAATGAGAGGAAAGCAGTCATTAAACGTGCATTTCAAGTCTCAGGAAAGCTTTAGAGCAGAAAACATTATGATAAACACATTAGCAAGGGTGTGGAAGCCAAAGAATTAAATTGCCAACAAAGAAGATTAAAAAGATATCAGTTGGACCAACCATCAAAGATCATGGCTGAAAAGCTAAACACGCACCTATCTTTTGACTGGGAATTCTGTTTCTAAACATTTACCCAACTGACACAGATCACACGTATGATATTTTTTTTTCTACAAAAGAGAAGTAACCTAACTGTCCCCCAAAGGACAAAAATTCTTCCCATTGTGATCCATTTGTAGGAACAAATTGTATGAGAAGCCCTTGAATCCAAATACTAGTGTTTCCTTCCTGTTGGTATGCACACAGCTCATGATCTGTGAAACGGGACCAAACGATCCCTCAACTCCTTTGTTAGGATAGCATACTAGGACGGGGGGGAACCCATGGAGAGATTCCGGGATGGCCGTGGCAAGTTGAGGATCCTTATCGTCTCCAGAAGAGAGAAGAACAGCCAGAGCAATGCAGGAGGCAGAAAAATGCCCCATGCATATGCTTGGCAGACGTGGCCCCCAAACACAATGCACCAAGCAGCACGACACCATCGCTGGTCTATGAGAATTAGAGCAGTCACCAGAGCTAGGAGCCGCAGGGAGAGGGCAGGAGTCATAGCAGCTCTGGGCCATGGCTGCCCCTGACTGCACTCATGCGGAGCGTGGGAGCCTGGGTCCCTGATGGACACCCACAGGCTGCACCGCCCAGAGGAAGACGCTGTCCCCAGCATGGGCGCGGACATGCCCTGCGGATGACAGTTTCCCTTCTCTCGCTCAGGGGTGATATCACAGTGGGTGGGGAGGCACCACACGCTTTCTCTGCTCTCCCGTTGGAAACTCCCTGACGAGCAGGACCAACGCCCAGCCCCGCCTGCCTGGTGAAACCTCATTAATCGCTTGCCCGCGGCACTGGCTAATCTCCTGCACCAGTTCCAACAACTGGTTCGTGTGCAGAGTTTCCAAAGGAGGTGTGGGAACACCCTGGTTGCCTGGGTGATGACAGCTCAGCAGGTGACATCGCAGGTCCTGTCCTGAAATGCTCACCCTGCACAGCCCGAGCAGCCACTTACAGGGTCGCGGAGGGAGAGTGGTCACTACACCACCCTCAGGGTGAGGCTGGGGACATGGCTCACCCAGGGGCACTGCCAGTCCCTCCACTGCCCAACCAGCTTTGCTCCATCTCAGGAAATCCACCCTTCCTCCCCATGGACTCCAGCTGAAGTAGATAAGTCCCCCAAGATGCATTCAAACCACATGACCCTTGCTCGTGATTGAATGACAGATACCAATGTGCCGAAGGGAAGACCACCATGGCGCCAGGCGGTGCTGTGTCTTACCCTCTCCAGGGCCAGGTAGGCTCACCATGCACAGGTCAGGTTAGGAGACCTGTCACGGCGATGTCTCCGACCCAAGCCTACCAGCGATGACAGTTACCAAGTATGACGGCACGAACTGTTACAAAAGCAGAACTGGCACCTGACGCATTGCCAGGCGGCTAAAACACCATGCTAATGTGAGTGAAGGTTGCTGGGGCTGTAAGGAGGAACAGCCCTTTGGAACAAGCTTAATCACGTAGGCTTTTACAATTTTATTTGAAAGGTAGAGAGATGGAGACAGACATAGCGAGCGCCCCATCTGCTGGATCACCCCCCAAACGCGGTTACCAGCCAGGGCTGAGCCGGCCAGGACAAGGAGCCTTCACTGTGTCTGGGTCCCTCCAGCGGATGAGCACCCAGCTGCTCAGCCTTCATCTCTGCCTCCCATGGTGCATGCCAGCAGGAAGCTGGAACTGGGAGCGCAGCTGGGCATGGAGCTCAGGCTGCATCACCGCAGCCGCGGTGCCTGCCCCCTGGAGTCAGACATGATGGCCAGCGGAGCAACAATGTCTGCTCTTGGCCACTTACCCAGCTCAAGCAACAGCTGGGTCCTCAAAATAAGCTTCTGCCAAGCAGGAAATGATGGAGAGCAAAGACCTGCCATGGCCCAGGGCTCCGTGAGAAGCCTCTTGTGCCTGGAGCCTCCAGGCCTCCTCGCCCGCGCTGAAGGTATGCGCACAGCAGCTTCCACTTTCAGCATTGCACCTGACTCGGCAGCTCACATGTACGTCTTTGATCGCTCAGATTTACCTGGAGAACCTGCCAATGGCATTAAAATTAAAACATCACCCAAAGTCAACAGGCAGTGGAATATTCAAAGGATACCACCATAAAAAACATCCAAGGTAAGTTCAGAACTTTTTTGTACACACACACGTACATATAACATGCAGAAGCACACCCACAAGTAAGACACCGAAGCCTTACTGTCAGGCTCAGCCTTGTAAGTTAAAACAAAACTAGAAACAACCTAAGCAAGCACCTGCCAAACAGCTGGCTGTCCATACACCGAGTTCAACCCTACTCAGACGTGAGAGAAACCAGCACCAGAAGCTCGTGGGAAGCCTAGAGCCGGCTCCCCTCGGCCTCCACAGTTCCCAGATTGCGTCATGTCTTCAGAGCATGGCAGCTGTGAGGCAGTCAGGTCTGTCTGTTGGCACCATGTCCTGTCACTGGGGCTTCTCTGGCATCTTTTCCTGTGGACGCAGGTTCTGGGAGAGAAGCCCCCAGGAGGCAGTGGCAGTGTCGTCATAGCCCAACTGCCTGTGTGATATGGACTTGACCTCTCAGGCATGCCTGCTGGGCAGGTCCCCACTCTGCCAGCTTTGCTTTCAGGGTGAAAGACGCTAGGTGCAGTCAGCACCCAAGAGGAACCAGCGCTTGCTCCCATGGGGCTAGTGGCCATGTGCAAAGCTTCTGGCCAGGAGAGAACACGTCCCGATGCGGGAAGGGTCAAGAGCTAGAGGGCAGGTGGAGATGTTGCGGTGTTCGCAGAGGAAGGACAGACGAGAAGGCCTCACAGGAAGGGAGCAGAGGGGGTCCCATGGAGTGAACCTCACAGTTAGCACGAGATGAGGGAGTAGCTTCTGAGTACAGCCAGGGCTTGTACCTATCGAAGGCTGTCCATGCCAGGTCCTCAACGAGTGTCCCCAGTATAGCACTGCTCCTGGGCCTGGCTGACTTTCCACCTGGACAGAAAAGGCCTGTTCTGATTCCAAACCATCTCACATTCAGAAGCAGGCACTCGCATATGATATGCAAGCATCCCAGGCAGAGTCTGAAGCATGGCCCCAAACACCTGCCCTACCTCCCAATCCCGCAAGCAGGCCTGGCCAGCGAGGTCCATGCTCTGGGATCCTTTTGGATGGAGGGCCTGTTGTTTCCTGGGCCACAGAATCTTGTCAATTTCTCTGCACTGTTACCTTACATAAGTCCTAGTCAGAACAGAGAAAAAGTGTGAATGGGATGCAGAACGTGGGCCTGGCTTTTGGTGTAGCAGGCATGGTAACCCATGCCACAGTCGCATCAGCCCAGGAGGAAGCTTGCCTCTGACACCCACCTTGCAGCCGAAGAAGCAAAAGGACCAGGCCCCGGGTCCCCACACGGATGAGAGCCGCAAGGATAACTGACACCAGGTCTGCCCAAACCCAGCCTGGGTGCTTCTCTGGCCGGAAACACGGCAGGGCCTCGGCGACGGCATCAAGCACTGCCTCCAAGGGGCCTTCTCCGGCTCCCACACCCAGACCCCTTCTGCGCACAGGCTGTCCGCACAAGTAGGTCAGAGGCACAGGCTCAGCCTCCAGCATGGGAACAAACAAGCAAACACTGATTCCATCTAGCAGCCCCAAAGCCAAAACAGTGTCATCTCCAAGGAATCCACCGCCAAGGCAGAAAGAGAGCACACCATCAGATAGCTGAATGTGCCAGGTGACAGACAGGCTGAAGGCAGCGCCAGGCGTGGCAGCAGCGCTGCGTCTAGGGTCAAGAGCATCACCTGTGTGTCCCAGCGCCCAGCAAGTGAATGATAGAATTGATGGAGTGAGTGAAGGCCAGCAGAAGCGTAAGTACTACATTCCAGAGTGCCTCTTGTGACAACTGGCATCCACTATGGCTCAACCCACTCCAGGAATAGGTAGTTAACTGTTGCCCAATGCAACAGAACTTATGGCAAGAAATTTAGCTTTATGTAAGATCTCCAACTTTCTTTCTCCCACTTTCCCTCTCAAACATCCGTGGCTTCTTTGTAATGTAGGTTTTGCACATAAGTGGATAGAAGCAATAGAATGACAAATAACAGGAAATTCTAGCTTTTCTCACCAGTGTTAGTAGAAGTCTTGGACAGTGGGCTTGGCGGCGTGGCCTAGTGGCTAAGGTCCTCGCCTTGATCCCATATGGCCGCTGGTTCTAATCCCGGCAGCTCCACTTCCTCTCTCTCTCTCCTCCTCTCAGTATATCTGGCTTTGTAATAAAAAATAAAATAAATCTTCAAAAAAAAAAATAAGAAGTCTTGGACAGAAAATAACAGGTTCAGGCCACCAGGGACCCATCCAGCTTCCAGGAGGGACAGATAGCACTGCAAAGCCCTTGCAGCTAGCGGACGTCCTGCACTGGAATTTGGACCTGGGATTTAATTACTGCCACGAGACCTAAGGACACGTGCTTGGCAGACATCCCAGACCAAAGTCAGCGTTCTTTAGGGAAAGAGTGCAAACCTGCGGCCAGGAGAAAGACTTAAAGCAGTTGGCACTAGGAATCTCTCAAATTGTCTGTCGATATGAAACATGTGTATACTGCCATGAGGAGCTCTTCATCCTCATTAGTGTTTGGGAACATTGTGAGTTTGGGGTCAGCAGATAACCTGTACTCAGCCGAGAGAGAGAACCTCTCTATAAACTGACAAGTCGCCTTCCAACCAATCCGCTCCTCCCCGGCAGCAGCTGTTCTGACCTCTATCACTGTCAATGCACTTTGCCTGTTCTTGACGGTCACATTAATAGAATCAGGAAGTGTTGGCTTCTTTCTGTAATTTGTTTTTGAGAAGTGTCCATGCCATTGCGTGTATCGGGAGTACATTCTTGGTCATCGCCAAGTGGAATCTAGGGTACAGACACAGTACTTGTCCAGTAATTGTCTTATTGATGAACTTTGATTTGTTTTGTTTTAATATTTATGCTTGGAACAACTTTGGATGCCCTTATGCAATCCTTCTGGAGAAAACTAGTTTCAACTTCCCTTAGAAGCAACAGATTCAGGGTAGCTGTATTTCTAACTTCACAAGGAACCTCCACATCTTTGCCCAAAGTAATCCTACGTTCTCATTTGCAGTGTAGGGGGTATTCAGGCAGTTGAATCCGCCAGCTTTTGCTTTTTAATCTAACTCTTCTAAAAGCGACAGAATCTCATGTCAGTCTCAAGGCTCATGTCCCTGGTGACTGCTGCACTCCCGCACCTGCTTACTGATCACTTCCATACCTCCTCCTGGGATATGTCAAGTGTTTGTTTGTTTTGTGTAGGGTGAACATTTGGCCGGTGTGAAATGCCCCTGTCCCTGGGGATCTGAGTCCAGGCTCCACTCTCAAGGCCAGCTCCCTACTTGCACATACCCTGGGAAGTTGTAAAAATGGCTCCAGTGCTCGGGTCCTTGCTACTCACATGGAGACCCGCATTGAGTTCCAAGCTCCCAGCTTTGGCTCTGGCCCAGCTGCGGCCGTTGTGGGCGTTCAGAGCTTGTACCCTCTCTCTCTGTTTCTCATTCTCTCTCCCTCTCCCTCTCCCTGCTCCTCCCACCATGTATATCTATGTCTGCCTCACAAACAAATGAATATTATCTTTATCTCTTTCCCACTTGGCACTATCCCGATTGCTATTCTACTGCCACCCCAGTACACTTCAACATCTTGTTGAAATACATATAGCCCCAAGGGGAGAAGTTTCAAAATGTGTTTTAAAAATATGGGATACCATATCAAGTAACGCCATCAACTGCAATGACAGCTTCCCATATTAGTGCCAATTCATGACTTGACTGCCCTGTGTCCAATCTAACTCCTTGCTGATGGCCTGGGAAAAGCAGCAGAAGATGGCCCAAGTGCTTGGGCCCCTGTCACCATGGGAGACGTGAAGGAATTAGCCTGGCCCAGTCCTAGGCCCTGCAGCCACATGGAACGTGGACAAGCAACTAAAAGATCTTTCTCTTTCTCTCTCTCTCTCTTCCCCTCCCCCCAAGCCTGACATGTAAATGAATACATAAAAATTTTTTAAGTGTAAGATCACCTTCCCTAAGAAAACCTAAAAATGAAAATCCGTGCAAGTTCCATGATGACAGCAAACTCCCAAGGGACTGCTGGGCACAGGTGACCAAGAGGGTCTAAACCTGTATCCAGAAGATGGTGAATTCCACATCAGCAGAAAAGATAACTCCCAGGAGAAGAGAGAAACAGAAACTGAAGAGGCAACGCACGTTTCCCCTTCGTGTGTCATGGACCCTCATGTCACGACTCTCCTATGTGCAAATGCTGTGTCCGTCCCCAAAGCAACATCCACATGCCAGTGACTGGAAAGTCCTCTAGGACTTCATAAACCAAGCCCAGCAGAGCTGGGTCTTGTGTCCCTGTGTCCTACACAGACACAACCCAGGGATTGCACCAGTCCTGCGCACGCAGTGGGTGTCTGCCAGGGCCAGGCCAGGGCCAGGCCAGGGCCAGGGTGGCTCTTTCCTCTCTGAGTGGTGAGCTGTTGCCTGTGCCTGCAGCTCCTAGGAGCTGGATCCACAGCCCTCCAAGAGAGCAGAGACTCCGCATCTCTTGGATGCTCAGAGGAGAGGAAAGGATCTTACCCAGGCATCAAAGCCACCAGGCTGGTGGTCAACAGGCTGCGTGTAAGGGCTTGCCAGGAGCATGCTGGAGAGGATGGTGGCACCTTGGGGGCAAGAAAGACAGGGAGCAGAGAACCCCCAGTACCCTAAAAAATGAACAGAGAGAACCAGCATGGCCATAAAGGGGCACAGCCACTCCTATGCCCTATGTTTCTCTCTTCTGGCTGGAAAGGCCTATGATCAGGCCCTCCTGCCCACCACTCTCCTGCCTTGCACACCTCCCCACCTCACTGTGGGCCTGCTGGTCAGAGTCCACCATGCTGAGCCGGCGGCCAGAGTCCACTGAGCCATCCATTCTTCACCTGCCTTGCAGTGGAAACGCGAGGTCCCAAAAGGCAGGAGTGGGGACTGGGTCCAACGCCTCCCATAGATTGTTTTAATGCAGAGGCATTTGGTTGAACTAATCAGCAAGTACATTGAGATGTGTCCTAAGCATTTGTGGTTGGAAAGCAAATACTCTGAACAAAGATACCACAAAAACAACACTGTCTACCAGGACCTATTCAGAGACGAGGCTAGGAGGTTGGAATGCTGTCGCTCACATTGTCGAGCATTCAGGTGGCCCCAAGTCACTCTCCGCTGGAAGACTGATCAGCCTACTGTGCCTTCTGCTTGGTGGGGCGGTGATCTTAATGTTTCACCTTTCTGCGTCTCTTCTGTGAGCTGGCTACTCACACCCTTTATACATCCCTCGAGAGGATAAATTTGTCTTTCACAAATAAGCCAAAGTTCAAGAAACTCAGTCCTTGCACAGGAAGGCCAAGTAAATTTCCTCCATGGCAGGTGGCTGTGGGGGTCTTATTTTCACGAGGAACAGTTTTATGAAGTCAAATCGGTAGCAGCTTCTTTGTGTGGCTTGTAGGTTAAGACAGCTGCCTCCACTGCATGACAGTTAAAACCTCATTTCTCTAGTCTGTATTTGGGGGTCTGAGTAACAATATTACACTGCCACATGCCTATTTCTTTCTGATTTTATAATGATTTACCACTGCCATTGCTTGCTTCTTTCTTCTTAAATATCTATTTTATTTTTATTTGAAAGGCAGAGTTATAAACAGAATAAGAAACAGAGAGATTCTCCATCCCTTCTTGATTCCCCGAAAGTTGCAATGGCCAGGACTAAGCAAGGCCAAACCCAGCAACCTGGAGTTTCTTCTGGCATCCCAAATGACTGCAGGGGTCCAGGCTGTTAGCCTATTTTCCACAGCTTTCCAAGCACAACAGGAAGCGGCATGGGAAGGACAGCATTCCAGACACAAACCAGTGCCCTGAGGGGATGCCGGCACCACAGGCAGAGGTTTAACCTACTATGTCATGGAGCCATGCCCAACATTGCCCAATTTTAAGGTGAGTTTTAATTTCTCCACAGATATCTGGGAGAGACTTTGATTATGTTTAAATTTATAATGGATCGCACACATTTTCTAACTTGTTAGGAGTCTACAATTTAAGTTTTAATTCACATATTTGACCTGTATTTTGAAATATATTTGTCTGGAATCAAGTTCACATTTCTAAAATTCTCTACTTGCTTAGTTTTACTTTACTTGGGGCTTTTTAGCCTTTTTCTGCTTACAATAAATTAACATGTTTTTTGATGCTAAACTACACAGACATAGTGTGGGCACTTTTATATGCTGTTGGAAATAGACTGTCCTTGGGGAGGTTTGCATTTGTGTTCACAGAAGCGAGTGGGGGGCAGCTGTCCTGTGATGTCTTCCTCAGGCCTTCACAGCAGAACAGAACCCGCTCCTCCTGGGAGAAGTGGGGGGACGGCGGCCTCCCTGGCTTTGCAGCAATGGCTCAGCACTGGCCCTATTTCTTCTTCAGTGTTGTTGGATTTCACACGTACACAAAAATGACCCTAGGCTTTCCCTCGAGTAAAGATAATTAGTCACTAACTCAATATTTGTTATGGGAATGTTCGTATTGTCTCATTCTTGACTCAATTTTAGTAATTCGCATCTTTCTAGGAAATGCTCCATTTAATTTTCTAACAGAAAGTTATAAACAACTTTTTATTAGTGTTCTCTTATAATCACTTTATCCCCCAAAATCTGTCATGAGATTTCTGCTTTCAGACTTCATTTTGATCATTTTTGTCATCTGTCTTAGTCAAGGTTAGTTTAGCTAAATACACATCAATTTGTTTTCAAGGAGACAAAGCTTTAATTTTGCTGATTTTTCTGCATTGTTTTCTGCTTTGTTTATGCACACATTCTTTATTCTTCCCTTCTTCCTTTGGATTTATTTTCCTCCTGTTTTCTAGATTTTTAAAGTTTTGCATTTAATTATTGGTCTAGGATAGCTCTCCATTTCTAACACCGGCAGTAAGCGCTAACAATTCACTTTATACATGTTTACATGCTGCATACTAATTTCCACTTAAATTTTTCATAGTGTCACTGGTGCATTCTTTGTCACACAGGTTACATGGAAATATGACGTCAATTTCTGACATTTCCTTTTGTCTAATGTAGTTCTGTTGTAGTTGGTGCATGCACCCAGCTCGGCTTTAAGGCTTCTAGATTTACGGATGTTGGTTTAAGGCCCAATCCATGGCTTGCCCTGGAGAATGTACCAGATGAGCCTGGAAACATCTATTACGTGGTTGTTGGGTTGAGCATTCCATGATGTCGGGTGAGGGTGACATCCGTGAAAGCGCCAGAGGGGCTCTCAGGATCCACTCCTCCAACATGGCCCACGGGCACTGGGAGAAACTCCCACATCACCTTTCTCGAAATTATGGAATCCCACCAGAGGCTTAAGCTGTAGTGACTGACGTCACTGTGGCAGAGCACATCAGACAGACGCCCCTAGCCAGAGGCAGCAGAGGCTGCCAAAGCCCCCTCCCCGAGGACTGGGGACTCACTCCTCGCCCCATCCAGGGCCCTGTTAATGCCCCGCCAAAGCAGCAGAAAATCATCCAAGCACTGAGGCCCTGCACCTGTGCGGAGGTCAGGATGGAGCTCCGGGGTCCTGCTGTCTCTCTCTCTCTCTCTCTCTCTCCTTCTCTCTCCCTCTCTCTCCCTCTCTCCTCCTCCTGCACTGTGCTATAAGTAAATAAATACCTCATTAAAATGCCATCTATGAGCTGAGCTGCCCGTCCAGTGCGCTGGAGCCATCAACACTGCTGGACCCTCACGTGTTCACAGAGGTGGACACTGTCTCTGATGATGCCCCTGGGCTTGGGATTCTAGAAACTACAGCAAAACTGTGTGGTGGGGCAGACTGCGGAGCAGCAGGTGGGGCAGGAGATGCGAGCACAGCCCAGGCGTTGTGGGAGAAGAGTCCATCCTATCCCACCACGGCGGCTCTCAGCAGCTGTTAACACTCCATCCCATTTCACGTTGTTCCCAAAGCAAAGACCGCCTTATTGATCTTTGCTTCTCAGCTTCTGTGCCAGGGCTTGGCACATGCTGGAATGTCTGTGAATTAGTTTGAGTGAACAAGGAGAGGCTCATTTTTCATGGCCAGCATCATCTCCAATTTGGAGTCTCCGTGACTGGCAGCAGAGCAACGACCACATGGCATAGGATGTGAACTTTCCTAACTTCAGACAGGCACCCACACACAGATCTACAAACAGTAAATTGAGAATCCCAGGCTCAGGCAAAAATGATTGCATTTCCTGGAGCCAAAAACGTGCAAGAGGAAAAACATATATAGCCCCATTGAGGGATTCTGGGTTCAATGCTGGAACTAGACAAATTGCAACAATAGCAGGAGGGTGTATCTTACTGCTCTGGTACCAAGCAATTCCATGTTCTACTAATAGTACGCATGGCAGCAACAGTCCTAAGGATGCCAAACCCTGCTGAAGCACAGGTGTCGGCTCCAGATTCTCATCCTTGAACCTGGTAGGTGGCCCACAACAAAGATGCATCCACTGGGTCACTGGAGGAGGGCTCGCTGCTAAGGGTAAATCGCCTGGAGCCTGCCTCCTGCAGAGCCCACGCCAGACAACAAAGCATTCCGCAAGAGGGGAAACGCCCACACTAAGTCATCACACAGCACTGTGTGCGTCGGAGGAGCGGGTGACCTGCTGGTGTAGACACAGACTGCCCAGCCGGTGCCACCAGGCTCCCGCGACCCCAGCCTCCACCCTGGGAGCAGGTGGCCTGCTCCCGGTCTGCTACCCCGCTGCGGGCACTCCATCACAGAGGCACAAACCAGCACACCCACTTCATCAGATCAACACAACTCCTTCCCCATCACGCAACCACCTTCTCAAGCTCCTTGCCTGATACGGAAAGAATAACCACAACTTCCTTCCATGAATGCTGCTGGATACTCGTCTTCCTCCTTTCACCTTGAGCCTGCTGGGTCACTCTCCACCAGCCTTGGGTCCTGTGGCAGGGCTTGGCCGGAGTCAGCAGCTCCTCTCCACGCAGGGGAAGAGCAGCACCACACGGTCACATGGGGCAGCTGCTGGGGGCTGCTGACTGGCTCTGCAGCCTCTCCTCTCACGTCATCACCCCCACACCCTGCTCTGGGACTCCTGGGGGCTACCCAGAACACGGACAGCAGGCAGCTGGGGGCTTCTGAGCCACTGGGCGGGAGGCAGAGACCACCACAGCCCAGACTGGGGGAGACCAAATAACCACCGCCTCTATTTCATCAGCAATTGCAGTGAACAGCAAAGTAGGCCTGCAGGGTCAGATGTTGGAATATGGCTTGGAGCAGTGTGGCCAGTGTGGCACTATTGGGAAATGCTGGCCAATGAGGTAGGCCCCCGAGGCGTCCCGGCCACACGCACCAGGTTCTGTTCTTTCTTCTGCTCTGGGATCCTTCCGCGGGAGCATGTGGGTCTGCCTGTCCCAGGAAGCCCGGTCCAACCCAGGCAGGAAGGAGCTAGCTCTGGCCCCGGGGGTCACCCTGTCTGCGGCCTCCCTGCTGTGAATCAAGCACAAGACTTGAAGGTGAAGCTCCCAAGATTGAACAACGGCTACCTATCGTAACTGATGAGTCCCAACAACCACTCAGACACAAGTGTGGGGCTTGCCTCTGCATTTCTTTCTCTGGTAATTTCTCATTATTAATTTTTCTGAACATTTTGGGTCATAGCTGATTAAAGGGGAAACATAATTTCAGCTCAAATGGATTTTATGATTCTGTGTTGTTTTTGTGCCAATTCACTCTCAGGACTTCAAACATTGGGACAGCCAAAGCAGGGGAGCTGAGCCAGGCTCTATTTCCATCCCATCAAAATCATGAGTCCCTTTGGGGGTCGCTGACTTTGCCAGGGGAGTGGGGCACACTGATGTGCACCAGTGGCAGGCCGGGAGACCCAGCGGTGCGAGAGCTGGCCACCGCTGCCGGGGAGCAGTGCCAAGCACTCGGAAATTTTGTCAGCCAGCTGTGAAAACTCTGGTGCCTTAGGGTCTTGAAACTGGTCACAGTGGAGCATCTACACCATGGAAATCAGCAAACAACACAAAAACAAAGCAAGGAACAGACACAAGGCAACATAAAATCTGGCTTTCGTGCTTGTTCGATGGTTTTGCAGAGAGCGTTGCATTATCTGCTGTCCAGCGTCCAGTGGAGAATTTCTAGCCAACCCCTGAGAGCCTGACCAATCCTCTGTGAGAAAGAATTCAACAAAACTGTGCAACTGGCCTAATGAGGCTGTGTGCTGTCACGTCTCTCGCTGCTGGGATCACATCTGAACCTGTCTGAGTCCACATTTGCTTCCTGATTGGGGCCTTTGGTAATTGTGCCACGGGCAGTGGGGACCCTGCATGGCACTCCACACAAAACATGTACAGAATTGAAAAGCCCGAAGAAAGTGCAGGCATTTGACCTCACAGCTGAACGGCCTGTTGAGGCACCCATACTCCCTGTTGGTGTTCATGTTCGTTTCCCAGCTCTGGCCCCAAATGCCAGCTCCTTTGCAACGCAGACCCTGTGAGGTAGGAGTTGATAGCTCATAGAACTGGGTTCCTGCCACCCACAGGCACAACCTGGTTTGAGTTCTTGACTCCTGGTTGCAGCCCAGTTCCCCTTGGCCCATCGACTGTGGGCATTTAGGGAAGTGAATCAAAGATGGGAGAAAGGAGCTGATTCGTATCATTCTCTCTCTCTCTCTGAACTTTTTTTAAAGTTAGAGGAAAAGGAACAAACAAAAATCAACCAGTGGCTTCAAAAACCTATCAGCCAAGGGCCCAGCGGCGTGGCCTAGCAGCTAAAGTCCTCGCCTTGAACGTGCCAGGATCCCATATGGGCGCCAGTTCTAATCCCGCAGCTCCACTTCCATCCAGCTCCCTGCTTGTGGCCTGGGAAAGCAGTCGAGGACGGCCCAAAGATTTGGGACCCTGCACCCACGTGGGAGACCTGGAGGAGGTTCCTGGTTCCTGGCTTCGGATCGGCGCAGCACCGGCCGTTGCAGTCACTTGGGGAGTGAATCATCGGACGGAAGATCTTCCTCTCTGTCTCTCCTCCTCTCTGTGTATCTGACTTTGTAATAAAAATAAATAAATATTTTTTTAAAAAAAGCCTGTCAGCCAAATGAAGGATACTTGCTTGGTTGAGTGTGTCTGCCCAAATTAACTGCACAGTGCCGACAACACCTGACTCCCCTCCGTACAGAGGTCCCTGGAGCCGAACCTGAGTTGCTGAAGGTGAAGGGTCAGCTCCTGCCAGTGGTCACCCCGGCCAGGACTCCCAGCAGTTGACTCAGCAGTATGTTTACAGCGTAAGCCGAGAAGGACCTTTGAAGCCAGTGCTTTACATGCCCAGACCCTGCTGCGAGCAGTTTCTGAGCTGGCTCATCCTAAGAACAAGCAGTGTGCACCTGCCCCAAGTCACAGGCCATGTCAAGCAATACAGGAGCTGAGAGGGTGCTGCCTGCCACAGCCAAGTCTGAGGAGGGGGCAGGTAGCTCCCTGGGCTCACGGTTTCTGTATTGTGGACTCAAGCAAGCACAGGTTGGAAGTACTTGGGGAAACATAACTTTCCTGTACTTGCCATGATCTTTTAAAGACCTCACAGGTGCTTTCCATCTCAGCTACAAACCTGAAAAGCTGACTAGAGAGCTAGAGTATCTTCAGCTTAAATTGAATTAGACTCCAAATATGATTTCTAGAATATTATTTTGCAGCGCTTTGCTATTTTGAGAATGGCCCTTTGGCAAGTGTCACCAGCCCTGTGCAGTCATTTGGAATTGTTTCTGCTCTGGAGCTTTTCAGCACATCATTAAATGCCGGAGACCAGCTCCGGCTGAGTTTGGAACTCGTGAAGGGTGCGTGGATGAGGAGCAAAGAAAGAAAGAGACGGACCACTAGGATTCCTTGATCATTGTGGACAATGCAATAAAGCTGTCTGCTTTATTTATATAGAAACAGTCAAACTCTGGCTCAGAGTGTCTGCTCACACCTGCCCCTGGGCACACAGGGTCCCCACACACAGTGTCTGCTCACACCTGCTCCCAGGCGCACAGGGTCCCCGCACACAGAGTGTCTGCTCACACCTGCTCCTGGGTGCACAGGGTCCCTGCACACAGAGTGTCTGCTCACACCTGCTCCTGGGTGCACAGGGTCCCCGCACACAGAGTGTCTGCTCACACCTGCTCCTGGACGCACAGGGTCCCCGCACACAGAGTGTCTGCTCACACCTGCCCCTGGACGCACAGGGCCCGCACACAGTGTCTGTGCTCACACCTGTTCCTAGGCGCACAGGGTCCCCACACAGAGTTCTGGACTACTGCGAGGGCCCTGCGCTGCTGGCGTGAGCTCTGAGCACACACGTGCACAGTGTGCCATGCCCAGTGCTCGGCACTAGGCTCTGCAGCCTGCTCCAGCACACTCAGCTGCCAGAGCATACCCCACCACCGGCTGGCTTCCGTGACAAAGCCGTCCTCGCTCGCAGTCCTGGGGCTCCAGGGCTGAAACGGGGCTGGTTTTTCTCAGGCCTCTCCCCGTGCACTCACAAGGCCATCCCTCTGTGCCTGCCCCAGTCCTTCCACAAACACAGTCACACAGGACCAGGGCCCACCCTGGTGCCTCCCAGCTCTGAGGAGCTGGTGTCAGAACCACACCAGAGGAGGAAAAGCAAGACACCATCGGGCCCAAATACACGTTCTCTGAACGTTGAATCTTCTTCCCTAAAACTTGAAACAAATGTGACTCGGGGCCGATGTTGCAAATGCTTCTGACCCAAAGCAGGCCATCAGCATCCAGACTCGCATGGCCCAGAAGCTGAAGGACTCGCGACACTACAGCCAGAACAGCACCCACAACAGAGGTCAGCGTCAGCTCCAGACACCTCACTGGGGAGGTGAGCACAAAATCGGGGGTTCCTGCCGGGCTCTGAGCAGACAAGGGTGCAGAGGGGACGGGGCAGCACCTGCGCCATGTGAAACAGAACCGTGAAGGGAGAAGCAGGGAGCTTGGGGCGCGGGGGAACAGTGCGTGTTGGTGCTCCGGCTCCTTCATGCACCGTGGGGAGCGGCTGATTGACAGCCTGGAGCCCTTCTAGTACGAATGCCCTCTACCCCACAAGGCCACAGGAGCCTGGGGACAGGCCGTTGGCTCAGGCATGTCATGCAAAAAACACATTCTAAGTTGCTGCTTGGGCCTCATGTATACTTTCTAAAGTCTTTGAATCTAAGAGTTCATTCATCTGGAGTCACATCTCCAATTAAATTTTCCAAAGATTCTACTGAAAACAGCATCTACACATGACTGCCCTTGAGCATTACTCGAAAGAGAATTCCCAGAAAGCCGGCTCAGGACATAAAGGGCAGCCGGCTCCGGGTCTCGTCCAGTGCCTCGAGGTAAGGGACGCATTTCATTTTCCAGGCCAATAGAAACCATATTTTGGCTTTGGGGACATGTAAAAATGCCATTTCGCGTACTTCCACCATTGGATCCGTTCAGGCAGTTAGGAGAAAGAGATCACCAACAGAAATTCTGGTTACAGCTGTATGTTACGACATTAACAGAGATGTGAGACTGCTCAAAGCTTCACAATTTACGCTGCTGGGAAACATGTAGCTCAACATGAAAATAGAGCAGCTAATGAGACCCACGCATTGTCCTGGAAGACGGGTCTCAGCCCTTCCAGGTCCGGACTCCCACGAGATGAGAACACGGATGTGCCCTGAGGACCCCTTAGATCGCATTTGCTGAAACGTGTCGTGGTCCCTGCAGGGGAACCTGCAGTGGCAGGCTGCTGCCCAAGCTCGGCTCTGCCCTGACCTCCGCCTGCCACACTCCACCATTCCCTCATCTTGCAGGCTGCTGTTGGACTAAGCCGCCCCTGGGGCTCCTCGCTTTTTGAAGTCTGGGCTCTGTATGCAAAACATTCCAGAGCAAGCTTGTTTAGGTTGATTTACATGTATGCAATTAAGGTGAAAACATGTTTGCAAAAATAAAATTGTCACTCCCATCCCAGACAGAAGGAAATAAAAGAAGCCTAGGCCTGGCATCGCCAAGAAGCCAGTATCATGTTTCATGTTCCCAGGGGTGCCGATAAGACTGTGCCACGAGGGAATGGTGCTAAGGTGGGGCCCACACAGACACAGACCTTGTTCAAAGATTCCCACCTGCGGCATGCTGAATCCAAAGACACAAATGCGCTCGGCATTTCAAACACATCACGGAAAAGGGAACCCAAGCTTATCATTCTGGTGCAAAAAAACTCAAAATTCATAAATATTTTTCATAATATGTTCTCTTTTAAGATTGTATTTAGTTGTTTTAAAGGCACAAAGTTACAGAGAGAGAAGCAGAGACAAAAGGAGATCTTGCATCCCCTGGTTCACTCCCCAGACGGACAGAACAGCTGGGGCCGGGCCAGAGGCCAGGAGCCTCCTCTGGGTCTCCCGTGTGAGGTCAGAGGCCTGTGTGCTCGGGCCTGGAGTAATAATTGTCCAGAACAACCCTTACGGAAACCTTTTTTACACTGTTTCTATCAAAGGGTCTCAGAAGGCAATGAGAATCCTGCTAAGAAAGGGGCTCAAGACCAGCCTTGCCAAATGGCAAAGCCCCAGATTTGGTGTGTGGGTCTGAGGCTCTGAGGGGAGATGGGGCTTACAGGTGACAAAGAAGCTTGCTCGCCAGAGAAGAGCTCAAGGCAGCCGAGCACTCAGGCTGTGGCCAGCTGGAGTGCTCCCAGTAACTGAGCAAGTCCTGCAGGGCGAAGAACACCAAGCGGGAACAGAGCACCACAGTGCAGATTCGCTTCCAAGCTTCTGCAGGGCAGGACCTTTCAGGAAGCAGCCTTGGGGTGCCACAGTTACCCCAGCCAGTCTGGCTGGCAGGTGAAGCCTCCAACGTCCTGCAGCCCAGCTCCTGGGGGGCGGCTGTGGCCCCTGCTGGGAGTCAACCTCGGCAGCAGACCCTGGCATGGTCCCTGTGATGCAGGGTTTGCAGGTGGGTGGAATCACAGGACCAGAGTGGCTCCCACCAAGATTTGGCAGAATTGGGGTGCAGGGTTGAAGCATCTGCATGGGGCCATATCCAGAAAAGCTATGGGAGAGGGGTCACAGTGGAACCCCCGGGGCAGGGGCAATAGTAACCGTTGGGCCAAGGGCTTCCAAATCCAGGTGTTAAAGACTGGGTCTCCTGTCTTGTGCCAGCAGGCCCAGGCCAAGTGTGGCACTTAAGCCACTGATGGTGTTTAGTGAGAAGCCCTGGGGTCCAGGGCATGCTGGGAGTGAGGCTCCTCAGGAGGCCCATCTGCCGTGTTCAGTCACTTGGTCGCTCACCAGTCAGGTCAACGGGGCCACCTCCAAGGCCACAGGCTGAAGTACATCTTGTGCTTCCTAAGCAGCTACTCCCAGGTGTCCGTGACAATGATGGGAACCTGACAGATACATCTGCGGGGGGAGGGGAGGCCAGACCAGGCCCGGAATCAAGCCTGTACTGTGCCCCCGGCTTTGAGCCCAGTTCAAGCGCAGGAGCGCTGCCCTCTTTCATCCCAGTTGCCCCAGTGGTTTCCATGTTGTGCTGTACATTAGAGTATGGAAATGTCATCACTAACAAGGCTGGAAATGGAAACAGCACAGGCCAGCCAAGCCCCAGCTGAAGCTCCAGCCCAGGCCTCTGTAGAAACACATGGAAAAACTCACCGAGGGAGCCTTGGGGTCTGCGGTGCCTGGCTGCCGGACAGGGGTGGCAGCAGGGTTCCCTGCGTGTCACACACACATCAAGCAGAGGACCTCTCTCCCCACGGACCAGCCACGCGAGCTGCAGTGAGGAACCCAGGGGGCAGAGCCTGAGGAGCCATGTCTTGGCGTGCACACTTGGCAGGCTAAACCAGCTCTGCTACGGAAGACATTTCCGATGAGACAGAGAAAATATCACCAGGTGGTTTGAAGTCTCTCCAGTGGAAAATGGAAGCCATGTGGGCTAGACCTGACCCAGGAAGCACTGCACGGAGTGGGCCAGGAAGCTGGGCGTGGCCTGCCTGACCCAGGAAGCACTGCACGGAGTGGGCCAGGAAGCTGGGCGTGGCCTGCCTGACCCAGGAAGCTGGGCGTGGGCTAGCCTGACCCAGGAAGCTCGGCCTGCACTAGGCCTGACCCAGGAAACCTCAGTGTGGGCTAGCCTGACCCTGGAGCCTCAGTGTGGGCTAGCCTGACCCAGGAAGCTCGGCCTGCACTAGGCCTGACCCAGGAAACCTCAGTGTGGGCTAGCCTGACCCAGGAAGCTCGGCCTGCACTAGGCCTGACCCAGGAAGCTCGCTGTGGCCTGCCTGACCCTGGAGCCTCAGTGTGGACTAGCCTGACCCAGGAAGCTGGGCGTGGGCTAGCCTATCCTGGAGCCTCAGTGTGGACTAGCCTGACCCAGGAAGCTCTCTGTGGCCTGCCTGACCCTGGAGCCTCAGTGTGGGCTAGCCTGACCCAGGAAGCTCGGCCTGCACCAGGCCTGGCCTCGGCATCTCAGCAGCAGCTGCTCACAGCAGATAAAGCCCATTAAAGCTATTGCGAGGCTTTCAGACCTGTGATTCACCGGGATAAACTAGGAAACATCTGTTATCACCCAACAATCATGTGGGCACAGTGTTTCCACTGGTTTTGGGTTTTTTAAGATTTATTTATTTTTATTGGAAAGGCAGATATACGGAGAAAAGGAAAGACAGAAAACTTGTCCATCCACTGGTTCACTTGCCATGTGACCACAATTGCTAAAACTGAGCTAATCCAAAGCCAAAAGCCAAGAGCTGCTTCTAGGCCTCGCACACGAGTACAGAGGCCCAAGGATTTGGGCCACCTTCCACTGATTTCCCAGACCATAAGCCAGGGAGCTGGATGGGAATGGAGCAACTAGAACTTGAACCAGTGCCCATATGGGATCCTGGCACTTGTAAGATGAGGAGTTAGCCATTGAGCCATCATGCTGGACCCAGACACACATTCTAATAGAGCATTATGAGTCATTTTCAGCCACAACCTCTTTAGACCTTGTAATCACCCACCGTGACAGAGCCTTCACAGCCCTTGGAGGCTCACGCCGTTCTCGGCTACCTCCTGGCGGTCCCGTTGGGGTCTTTGACGGCAGGGAGCACTGGGGTCTCCCAGGACATTTTGCATCTGGTCCGTTGTTACCCCACAGAAGTCCTTCCGGCTTCCTCCTGCTCAGCCGGATCCCCAGCAAGATGCCCTTCGCCGAGTGGAACATTGCTCTCTGCTCGCAGTAACAGCATCTGTCCCCAGACCTCTCTGCCAGCAACACTGGCTGCCCCAGGGAAGACCTATCCACCGTCACACTGGGTAAGAGATGGCTTCTTGTCTTGGATTGCCTGGATTGCTTCCATGAACACATGCTTTAAAAGGTCAGCTGAACCCATAGGGATAGGCTTTTGATTAGCAAATCAATAGGAGTGGTGCGATGGCTCAATTGGCTAATCCTCCACCTCCAAGTGTTGGCCTCCCATATGTGTGCAAGTCTATGTCCTGGCTATTACATTTCCCATCCATCTCCCTGCTTGTAGCCTGGGAAAGTGGTGGAGGATGGCCCAAAGCCTGGGACCTGGTGGCTCCTGGCTTCAGACTAGCTCAGCTCCAACTATTGCGACCATTTGGGGGAGTTACCCAGCGAATGGAGGATCTTTCTCTCTGTCTCTCCTTCTGTCAATAAATCTGATATGCCTTTCCAATAAAAATAAATAAATCTAGAAAACAAACCCAGAATGTTTCTCAGGTGGAGCTTGGCGCAATGATTGAGATGCCTCTTGGCGCAGTAACATCACACAGCAGACTGCCTGGAATCACGTGTGCACGCTCCACCCCATTCTGGCTTCCTGGGAGGCAACAGGTGATGGCTGCAGAATCAGGGCCCTGCCACTCACAGGAGAGACCCGGATGAGGCTGCTGGTTCCTGCCTTTCACCTGGCCCAACTCTAGCTGTTAGCAGTGCTTGTGTGGGACAGGCACTCTTGGGGCACCCACCAGCAAGTCGGGTAGTCACTTGGAGTCTTCAAAGACTCAGATGTGGGTGACCCCAGCTTTGCCGCTGATGGGGCACTGGGAGGCTGCAGGATAGTGTCTGTCTTCTTCATCCTGTGAAGAGGGGAAGGAGGCAAGGCTCACGCCAACACCTGCCAGCCTGCTCCAGAGCACCCAGAGGCTGCGGCCCTGTCCCCCAGGACACTGGCATGACCTTAATCAGAAGCCAGGCTCTGTGGGGCTGGCACAGTGGCTCAACAGGCTAAGCCTCCGCCTTGCAGTGCCAGCATCCCATATGGGCACCAGTTCTAGTTCTAGCTGTTCCACTTTCCATTCAGCATGCTACTTACAGCCTGGGAAAGCAGAAAGCCCAAAACCCACATGGGAGACCTGGGAGAAGCTCCTGGCTTCAGACTGGCTCAGCTCCAGCCACTGCAGCCATTTGGGGAGTGAACCAGTGGATGGAAGATCTCTCTGTGTGTGCCCTTCTCTCTGTAAGTGTGCCTTTCCAATAAAATACATCTTTTTTTAGACTTATTTCTTTTTATTTTTATTGATGTGGAAGATCAGATTTGTGGAGAGAGAAGAGACAGAGAAAAAGATCCTCCATCTGCTGGGTCACTCTCCCAAATGGCTGCAACAGCCAGAGCTGAACCAATCTGAAGCCAGGAGCCAGGAGCCTCATCTGGGTCTTCCACATCGGTGCAGAGCAAAGCTTTGGGCCGTCCTCCACTGCTTTCCCAGGCCACGAGCAGGGAGCTGTAAGGGAAGTGGAGCAACCAGGACACGAACCAGTGCCCATATAAGATCCTGGTGCTTACAAGGTGAGGGTTTCACCATTAAGCCATCACACCAGGTCCTAAATAGGTAAATCTTTAAAAAGAAGAAATGGGGTCCCTACAAATTGGGTGTTTAAGATAAATCCACAAAGGAGGCATCCAATACGACTGCACCCTGCTGAGAAATAAAAGGGTGGCAGGAGGGACCATTGGGCCCAGGCACACTTGAAGGGCAGACCCCTGAGACACAAGACCGGCGGCAAGGAGGCCCACCTGGGGCAGCCCCTCCCCACTGCCACGCGGGGTCTGCGCCCTCCCAGCCCTGGGGACAAGCAGGCACGCTGCTAGTGTAGTAACTCCCTGATGAGAGTAAGGGCAGTCGGGGTTTGCCGCTGCTGGAATCCACACCTGTGTCCTCGGCAAACACTCCTCACCACAGGCGAATGCAAAGGCCTGGCCAGGACCTCAAAGAGCCTCTGGAATTTCTCATTGTACAAATGTCACCACAGAATCCAAAAGTGAAAGCCAGGTGTATAAGGGAACATTACTTAAAAGAAAAAAATAACAGACCATCCAACACTGGTCCAGAGGGTCAGATAATGAAGTTAGCAGAACAGACCCAGAAGGCCTCATTTAACATATTCAAGGGAAGAAAACACAAGAGCGAGAATGGAACACAGGCCACGAGGCAAGCGTCATCAAAAGCTCTCCGGAGCTCTGGGAAGCTCCTCAGTGGCTGGGTCTGGACCCGGGGGACCAGGCCAGCCACTGAGGAGTTCAAAGTGGGGAGAAGGAACTCCTGGGGGTTTCTAGTCCTTGTGGCACAGTGAGCTAAGCTGCCACCTGGGGAGTTGGCATTCCATACTGCAGTCCCAACTGCTCTGCTCCCAATGCAACTCCCTGCTGGAGTGTCTGGGAAAGGCCCCTTTCCTGACGCACCAAGCATCAAGAGCAGCTTTCTCCCTCATCCCGACGGAGCCCAGCGCTGAGACGCTGAAACCATCCACACCACTGCGGCAGGCAAGCCCACCCAGCCACCTGTGCCGGTTCCACCAAGGCTCACTGTTTCGGCTAAGCAGCGTCCTTCAGTACAGAAAGGAAAGTCCACTCGACAGTGTGCAGTTGGCCAACTGCTCGCACTTGACACTGGTGTCTGCACAAGCCCCAGTGTGGCACAAGAGGCTTCAAACCTTCTGACACTCCGATATCATTGGGATACTTAACACAGGCTTTTCTTTTCCACGTTTAGTATTCCTTAATTAATCTTGTGCTTTTCAATGGCAAATTTTTTAAGATTTATTTTATTTTTGTTGGTAGGTCAGATATACAGAAAGGAAGAGAGAGACAAAGATCTTCCATCTGTTAATTCACTCCCCAAGTGGCTACAATGGCTGGAGCTGAGCCGATCTGAAGCCAAGGAGCCAGGAGCCTCTTCCAGGTCTCCCACGTGGGTGCAGGGTCCCAAGGCTTTGGGCCGTCCTCTACCACTTTCCCAGGCCACAGGTTGGCAGCTGGATGCAAAGCAGAGCCACCAGGATAAGAACCGGTACCCATATGGGATCCCAACATGTGCAGGGGAAGAACTTTAACCCCTAGGCTACCATGCTGGGCCCTCAGTGGCAACTTTTCCATCTTACCCATGACAGCAGTGACTCTGCAGAAGAGCCACCTATATTAAGCTGCTTCTGACCAGCGGCACGGGCATGCCTGGGCGGCGTCATCCTAGCTTCTGTTACCACTGCCAGCATTGCCATCTGGGACTTCAGAGCCTGCAAATTGCCTGTTCCCGCACTCCGGCATTTCCAATTCAGAACAGCTGGGTTCGAACCGCCGGCACAGCTCATCTGTTTGCATTACCTTTTCCTCCTGGAACCAAATCACCGTGCGCCTTTCTTCTCTGCCATTGTACACAAATCCCACAAATAATAATAATTAGTGGTGCCAAGCTGGCATTTTTATCTAATTGTTGCTGCTTGTATCTCACAAAACAAGAGCGGGTAGCACTCAGCTCACTGGCCTGATGACATACTTTTCCAGAATTATTGAAGGGACTGTGAAAAATCATACAAACGATATGTAGCAAAGCACACACATAGTTAGCCCAGAAAATTGAGTTTGTGTATTGTCTCACGGCCTGGAGAAGCGAGAAGACAAACGTACCCATGTCTGCACTTGGCTCTGAGGCGCCAACGGAGCCGATGGAGCAGCGATGCTGGGAAAGCCTCAGGCCACAAAGAGTTCTCCCAACTCCACAGTCGAGCAGGGGGCCGGAGACCACTCCTCTCCCCATCCTGCTCCCAGACCCCACGACGCAGCTGACCTCGGCGGGCTGCAGGTCCAAGGCCTCTGATTGCAGTGATGCCCACCAAGGACAAAACACCAGAGCTGAAACACGTGCCACCTGATTCATTTCACAAAAGGAACCTGGGGCCCTCACTGCAGCATAGCATCTTGCACCGCCACCACCCGGGATGCCCACATCTCATCTGGTGCCTGTTCAAGTCCTGGCTGCTCTGCTTCCAAACCTGCTCCCTGCCACTGCACCTGGGAAGGCAGCAGAGGACGGCCCAAGTGCCTGGATCCCTGCGCCCCCAGGGGAGATCCCAATGCAGTTCTGGCTTGTGCTTGACCCAGCCCTAGGCATCGGCGCTCTCTGGAGGTGAGTCGGCACATGGAAGATGTCTCTATATTTCTTTCTCAAGTAGACAAGTATGTGGCCCCTGGTCTACATTTTACTGCCCCAGCTCAGGAACACTTGGGTATGCCCTTCATGTTTGGCCTCATATTAAATGCAGATTGCTACCAATCAATTTATTAATTGTGAGGAGAGTAACATAATTTTTAAAATGTTTTTTGGCACCAAAATTCAACTCACAAGCTCATTTTTTAAAAACAGCATTGTAGGATTCCTAAGAGCTTTTGACGTAGGACAGTTCTAGAAATAAAAGGTAAGGCATCAGCCAGCTTCAGGCAGCCCTGCTTTGAGGACGGCTGGGAGACACCTTGTTCTGGCAATGGTGGCATTGCACACCCAGTAACGAAGAGAAGCGAGCTCACCTCATGTGTTGGAACATGCTAGATGCCTTCTGTTATTTCTCAGTGATACAGGAATTTCAGCACCTGTGCCTTTGGAAGGTGAGATGATTGCCCAAGTCAGTCATGCTGGGAAAGACCAGTTTTCCCAGCTTGAGGTCGTCATGGGACTCCACAGGGGTGCTGTGCCCAATGCCCCAGAACAAAGCTCCAGCCTGGGAGACGGTGCCATGGAGAGAAGGTGGTCAACCCTCCTGGGCTAGGTACCAACCACCTGCAGGCACCAGAGCCAGCATCCCACGCAGGTGCCCGAGGGCAAGTTCACAACCCAGCACACTCACTCTCTCCTCTTCTATAGGGGAGACCCCTAAGCTCCAGGGGTCTGCAGAGACAGGAGCTCCCCCAGCTTCCCCTCCTCGTGGCATGTCTCCTCATCCCTCAGTGCTAGTGATGTGAGCCAGCCACATGACCTCCATGGGGGCCCAGGTCTCCAGCTCAGTGGCTCCAGATGGTCCGATACAGCATCCTGCACCCTCCCCCACGACATGCCTCCTACAACACCACCATCCCTGCCACCAGCATGCCAAGCACCCACTCACTCCTGAGGCAGAGTGGACCCTGTATGGTGGGTAGGATCCAAATGTGGTTGGGCAAGGGGAGACTGTGCCCAAGTTCACATGACAGTGGCACCCAGAAACTGGCTGGGTCCCAAGTTCCACTGCTTGCCGTGAACTTGGGATCCCGCAGCCAAACACAGCAGAGGAAGTCAGTGCCGAGTGTGCCAAGGGCCCGTGCGTTCTCTGTCCTCTCCGTATCCTGGGAGACGGACTGTAAACGCCGGCACAACAGCACGGGGAAATAAAATTCTAGGCAGTTAACCATCGCAGAAAGCTTCATGCGGATCCAAGAATGAAGACTCACAAGGGCACCGGAGGGCCAGATGGACAGGGTCTGTGTGGGTTTGATTCTTCCAGATTATGGACGCCCGTGCTCACTCATCCTGACCTTGAATGACACAGCTATCTGAAGCAAAGGATCCAGGGTCAGACCAAACCTGGGGTTTGCTATTGAAGCTGACCCAACCGTCTGCAGCTCCTAGGGAACGGGAAACAAGGCCAGCCATCTCCAAGCATGGGGTCCCAGCTTTGCCACCAGCCCTGCAATAATGCCACCTTCCTGCCGAGGCTGCAGCTCCACCCTTGGTCTCCGGGAGCAGAGAAGTCAGAAGCGGCTGTGTGCCCACCACTCCATCTTAGGGTCCAGTTGCTCCAGCCGGGTCCTGACCGGCCGGTCAAGGCTAAGCATGCACAGTGCGTCAGGAGGTTCTTGAACTCCCTCAGCTGCTCTGCTGATCCTCAGAATCTCACTCTTATCTTCCTGATTCGGCCCTGGCAAGATGTGTGTTTTTAGGAATTGATTGGTTGTCTTCCAGATTATCCAGTCTATTGAGAGAGTTGTTCTGAGCCATCCCCTTTGGTTCTTTGTGTTACTGTGTGCTCAGTTGTAGCGGCTCCTGTCTTATCTGAGTCTTCTCTTTCTTTGCTTGGCCAGGTGTGCTGTCTTTGTAAAGATCTGCCTGTGGTACCACGGATGCTCTCTCGCTTTCCTGCCCTCCTCCAGACGTCAGCACGTCCTTCCTCCACCTCAGCGTGGCTTGAGAGGGCTGCCCACCACACAGTTCCTGTCGGCATCCTCCGGGGCACAGGCTGGACGCCTTCCTCGGCATGGCTTCTAGAGTTTGTGACCTTCCCTCTGGGACTCTCGCTGATTCTGTGCATTCATTCTGAAGGATTTTTTGGTGTCTTCTTTGGTCTTTGCCTGATTTGATGTCTTCCTCTCGCTCACCGTTGTCCCACTGATGTCTGCCGATGGAGCACTCCCCCAGCCGGCACCATTAGCACCTGCGGCAGGACTCAGTGGGCCAGAGGGAAGTTCATGTGTCCCGAGTTCGCAGAGTGACATGCACAGGTGTGTACAGGTCACTCTGGGTCAGTTCCGAGATGAAGGCTGGAGAAATTGAGCCACTCCGGGGCTCTGTTCAGCACTACCACAGGGCAGCCCAGGGCGCAGGGGTGCCAACAGGCCCAGCCCTGTAAGAACAGTTCTGCCATCCCTCATATGCCTCAACACACAGCGTCACTGGACAGAACTGTCTGAAGCTGCAAGTTACCTGTAGGGACAAACGGTCTACCTCACAGGCCAGTCAGTGAGTGATTTCTTCTGGTTTGAACTAGCGCCTTATGCCCCTGATGAAGCTGCTGGGCACACCCAGGGCAAGACTCCCCTGCTCTCACCCTGAGATACAGGGCTAGGGAAGCCACTTTGTGGTGTCCTCCATCCACAGCCTGTAGCCTGCATTCAGACACATGGCCAATGTGTGACCGTGTGCACCTGTTTGACCTAAAAAGCTTAAGTCAGGAGGCACACCTTTGGTGTTGTAGTTCAGGCATCACTAGGGGTGCCACATCCCACATCAAGGTGCCTGGCATTTGGGGAAGTGAACCAGAGATGGGAGCTATCTATCATCTATCAAGCTCTCATCTCTGACTTTCTCTGCCTTTCAAATAAAAACAGCTTTTCAAACAACGTGAACAGCTAAACCCAAGAAGTTATCCAAGACTTGACTTCTGTGGAGAGCCTGTCCAGCGTTCCCTGGCGCCTGCGCCGCTCGCTGGAACCCATCGCTGAGCAGATGCGATTCGTGCTGTGTGTTTGTGAGACTGGAGTTGGAGCTTGTGTTTCTTCCTCGCCCTTGAGGGAGCTGCAGCACGCTCAGAAAAGCGTTTTTGCTGCTTTGTTTACCACAGATGCTCAAGAAACTCAGCCAGGAACGAGGACCGTCACGATGGCTTCCTCCCACGGCCTCCCCCGCCACTCTCCAGGGCGCGGACCTGCCAAGGAGTGGGCTGTGTTCACACACAGCCCTGGGGTCACAGGCTAAAAGCTTCTCGTGTAAGACTGGCTTGTTCCCACAAATCTGCTCATGTAAAACCAAGAAGGAGGGGTCTCTGATAGAGGGAGAGACTGCAGATATGAGCAGCCAGGGCGACCGATGCTTTAAAGTGGACTCTGAGGAGGCTGGGACAGCCTTCTGGACCGAGGGAAACGCCCACAAGGATGCCTACACAGCCCTCCAAACAGCCCAGCTGTCAGGTGTACAGGGTGAATCACATCTCAGTCAACGTGCCACCCCAGGGGGCAGGGAGCCCCCAAGGATGCGCCAGCAGGTGTCTGCTCGAGGGGGTGCAGGGGTTGCCTGGCCCAGGAGAGCCCCTGGCAGGGGTCACATGCCCTCACTGCATGCCCTGGAACACAGGTGTCTCCAGGCCTGCCCCTGGCCCTCAGGCCCTGCCCCAGCCTCCCCACGGCCCAGGCCCAGTGCAGGGTCCTCCCTGCTCCTAACTGTTGCGGCAGGCCACAGTGAGGTTGGCATTGTGCTTGCACTGGTTGGTCCAAGGGCAGGCACCACAGGCTCCCCAAGACCAGCCTGGCTTCTGCCCCCGGACCCCAACATGCACCCTCCTATTGCTACCAGGTGCCATCTTCTACAGTCACCTCCCAGCCCACCCGGCAGCCAGCAGGGCTCTCAATCAGCCTCAAATCCCCTCATTGGAGCCTGAGCTGCCTCGCCCATCCACGTGCCTGGGAGCCCTAGCAACGCCCTTCCCTTCCCTCCACTTCACAGGTGGAGACTCATTCACGTGCCATCCAGGTGACTCCTGCTCTCCCCAAGTTCTGGCCCCATGCCCTCCCTCATGGCCCTCACTGGCCACTGACCCTGGCTCTGGCATGTTCATCCTCTTCTCTGCCAGAACCAAGCATCACGCAGGAGGAGTCGGCATACAGGGCCTGTCACACGAGGCGGTCAGCCCCAGGGCCAGCGTCGTGAGGCAGCAGTGACCGTGACGGCTTTAGCCTTCTCTCTGGGCCACACCTACCTTGTGCATGAGCAGCTCCGTGGCCTCTGTGGTCACTAACACCCGTGGTCAGCCCCCCGCCGCTCCTCCCCGGGGGGGCTCGGGGATGCGTGTCACTGGAACATCACAGGAGGGCATGGGGACAGACACAGGAGCCTGTTTCAGGCGTGGGGTTCACTGTCAGCAGAAGGCAGGGCCACTGCAGGTGCTGGTTCTTGGGCCCCGCGAGTCCAGCTCAGACACCAGAGCCAGACGTGCACGGTAGGAGGGGTGACACTCGGCTGCCGCTGAGCCGCTGCCAGGGGCAGCACCACACAAGCCCGCAGCATCAACCCAGACTAAGGGACACTCTGGAAGGTGTGGCTCGGCCTCAGGGCCAGGCCCAGGACAGAGCCAGCTCTACAGGTAAAGAGCTGGGGGAGGAGCCAGGCAGACAGGGAGGGTTGAGAGGCCTCCTTTGGCCAGATAACCGAGCCCCACCCAGGATTGATTCCAAGCCAAACTACCTCCCAGTTAGGTTGGAACTGGGCCACTGGAGAGCCAGGGGACCGCTAAAGAGAATTTCCATGTAAACTAGCACTTTAAGCCAACTGCAGATTGTTGTTCACTGATATTAAGAAAAAAACAACAGATTTCCAATCTGGCTGCACCTGAAGCTCCGAACTAAATCCCCTGGTTCAAGAAACCGATGCAAATATTTTTTACAATGTTCTGCTTGGCTGGTGATCTGCTCACACGGCACCGGCGCTGCTACATCGCGGGATCCTGCTTCACCTTGCTGCTGCTAACCAGCGCCCTGACCTGCAGGGGCTTCGCCCGGAGGGAAGGCCTGCTGTGCTGCTCGCATGGACGCTGCGGACAGGAGCCGCGGTGCTGGGCCAGCGAGGCCAGCTCAGAGCTGTTCAGTGTTTACTCAGCGACACAGTCAGTGCAGACTCAAGCCCTGGAGCCCCACCAAGGGCTGTGTACTCTGTCCCCAGCACCTGACCCAGGAGCCCAAGGGCAGCAGGTAACCAAAGTCGAGCCACACGCAGGCCAAGGCAGACTCCTGAGAGCTAAGTCCAGGGTGCCCACTGCAGGGAGGAGAGCTGGCCAGGGGCCACTGCAAGGATTCAGACCAGGGCTGCTTCTAACCAACATGGCCAGGACAGAGGCCAAGTACAGATGAGTCTGACTC
The DNA here is from genome assembly GCF_030435755.1 of Ochotona princeps. Lineage (NCBI taxonomy): Eukaryota > Metazoa > Chordata > Mammalia > Lagomorpha > Ochotonidae > Ochotona > Ochotona princeps. Next base: position 3,282,241 of record NC_080851.1, read on the forward strand.
AAGCAGGCCCTGCAGGCAGGACCCTTCTCATACATGGAAAGTAGGCCTCAGAGAAGCCAGTTGTCCACCAGGGAGCCCAGCCCCTGAGCAGCTAACTGTCCCCTAAACACACGGCAAGCAGCACCAAGGCCAGGCCGGTCAGTGTTCCAGTACACCGGCGAGGGACAAGCCTCTGCCTGCCCCTTCACAGGCTTCTCTGAGCCCAGCTCAGCTCCCAGTGCTAGACACCCAGGGCCACACTGGGAAGCTTCAGGCTGCAGGGTGGACACACCCACTCCGCGGCCGGCCCCTTGCACAAGGTCTCGTTGCCAGGTAAGTGCAGATGAGAGCCACGGGTCACAGCCTCAGTTCCCACCTGGGCAGAGGCACTGGAGGACAGCCACCCACAGACTCGACCTGAGGGGAGTGCCCCCAGACCCCACAGATGCTGCCCTCCTCGCCCAACTGACCTCATCCCTCAGCAAGGTAAGCGTCCCACACTCTCAGTCACTATAACAGGAGTGCCCCTGAGCCAGGAGCCTGTGGCAGCTCACCTGGCGACAGCTGACCGCTCCCCACAACTGTGTGTCAGGAGCCCATCTCGGCTTCAGTCACCCTCCTGGATGACTCACAACATCAATATCCAAATATCAGAAAAGCAAGTGTAAAGGTCATCTTTCTATATCCAAGAGGTAGAGGGACACAGAGAGAGAGTCCCCATTCATTGCTTCATGGTGCCAAGGCCTGGCTGGGACCAGGTCCAAGCCAAGAGCTGGGCATTCAGTCCACAGCTGCCACTCACCCATCCCCGCACATCCCAGGGTCTGCCTTAGCAGGGTCAGGCTCAGGTTCTGTGGCGTGGGACACAGTTCCTAACTGCTGGGCTACACGTCAGTCCAGCAGGCAACCCAAGAGGGCTGCTACCATGGGCAGCACAGAGCCAGGCCGGATGCTGGGCTCATGGCAGACACTTGAGGACCGTGTCCACGCAGCAGCTACAGCGTCCTGCCCGTCCATGTCACTCCATGCAGGCAAGAGGGGGTCACCAAGTCCTACACAGAAAGTTCCAGAAATGAACCCTTTTACACTTTTAACAGTGCAGCCCCCTGAATTCTCACTCGGCCCCACTCTGTCCCATGGAGCCATGAATCCTGTCCTAGCCCTGTATGTCTGTGCTGGGCATGCGACAAACTCTCCCCACCTGACCTGGAAGCCTACTGGGCTGTCACGAGTGTACATGGCCCTTCCTCTACCCAATCGGGCCCAGAGCACAGATGCTGGCCATGCAAACACCAAGGAGAAGCTGCTAGGTGCTTCCTGTGAGAGGAAGCCACAGGAAGTGGGTACCATGGAGGGGGTTCACTGTGGTCAACCCTCTAGATGCTTGTGCTTCTGCCAGGTATCCCCCAGGATGCAAGCCAGCCTTGGCGGGACACGCATATACAGAGACTTCGGCCCACCCCCCAAACACACACCCTGGGCCGTGGGGGTCCCATTTGCATACAGAGAGCCCAGCCCCCCCCCAACACACACACACTCCTGGGCCATAGGGGTCCCATCTGCAGGGTCCTCTTGCTGAGCTGTCAGCAGCAGGTGTACCACATCAACAGGACAAACAACCACATGAAACAAAGATGCACAGAGTTGCTGAGCAAGCTCCCTGGCGCACACATGTCTATGGGGCCCAGAGACAGGGCCTCACCCCTACCCCACTGGGTAGTGCCCCATGCTGAGGTGCCAGGGGCAGATTCAGCCTGGGCAGCACAGGGGGCCTGAGGCTGCAGGGCCGCCCTCTGCCAAGTCACCCTGTAGCAGGACCCACAGGTCACCACTGCTCGGCAGGATGTGCCTCAACACCAGCAGCGGCTGAGTCACCTGTATACACGTGCAGCCTCCACCAACGGTGCCAGGACACACTCCCTGGGTCACCCGTGATCTCTACCAGCAGTTACCCACGCTGGCTGCGCACCGCCCCGTGTCAGCTGCATCACCTGTCGACTCCCAGGGCCCCTAAGAGGTACAAGGACCCAGCTGTGTTACTTTGCCATGAGTGAGGGCTGAGTCTCATGGATACGGTCAAGGCTTCGGTTACCCCCACATCTAGCCCCTGGTGTCTGCTGGCAGCCCCGCAAGGAAATGAGGCCCCTGAAGGAGAGGGTCGGTGAGTCCAAGGACAGAGCGCCTCTCCAGCTTCCTCTCCAGCAGCCAGAACACGACATTGGAAAGGGGCTGGGCACTGCCTCAGTGCCCCAAGCAGGGGACTCCCCTGCTCCGCTCTGCCCCATGTGGCCCTTCCACCACCTGCAGATGTTGGCATGGGTGACTGACACGTTGCCAAGGCAACCGCACTGCCACGGCCACTCAGACATGGATGTGGTCAGATGTGTCCCACCTTGGGCATTAGTCTTCTGTGACCAAAGCAGAACAGAGAAATCCCTGAGTGGGTGGGAGCTGTCTGTGGCTCTCTCCAAACACACCTCTCAGGGGCCACGCGAAGCAGTGAGCCAAAGGTGACGCAGCTGACGCACAGCAGTGGGCAGCCAGCGCGGGTAACCTTGCTACCAGAGATCACAAGTAACAGGACGTGAAAGTGAGAGCTCGATGCACAAGGCAAGTGTAAGTAGGCTGCATCCCAGGGGGAGAAGTCACAGCAAGCAGAAATTGCCCTGTCCTGGGGTTCTTACATCATCTAAGAAGTAATGCAATAGACACTCGGGCTCCCCTGAGAAAAGTTCACAAACCATGCTGATCGCTAGCGCGAGCAGTGAAGACAGCAGGAGGACACACCACCCGTGGGCACTCGGGGCAGGAGGGTGGAAAGCAGAGACGGCCAGAGAACCTCAAAGAAGGCAGCAAATGAGGAACAGAAGAGTCTCGGTGGGACAAACAGAAAACAAATCCAAGAGGGTGGTCTTACGCCCAGTCCACGTAATTAGATTAAACGCAACTGAACACTCCAATGGAAAAGGACCAGAGCTGGCTTAAAAACAACAGCAAGACTCAATTACATGCTGCTGAAGACTCCAAATACAACACACCAAAGAGATGGACTATCTAACACATGTATGTATGTTTGTATATTAATGTATATAAGTATATGTCAAATATATATAATTAAAAACATACACATGTTTTAGATACATACACCAATTTTTAAAAAGCCTTCAGTGGCTGAGTTGCATTAGAAAAGCAGACGTCAAGAAAAGGTGGTATTGGGTCCAGCGCGATAGCCTAGTGGCCAAATCCTCACTTTGCATGCACCAAGATCCCACATAGGCACCAGTTCAAGCCCCAGCTGCTCCACTTCCCTTCCAGCTCCCTGCTTGTGGTCTGAGAAAGCAGTCAAGGACGGCCCAAAGCCTTGGGACCCTGCACCCGTTTGGGAGACCTGGAAGAAGTTCCTGGCTCCCGGCTTCGGATCGGTGCAGCACCGGCCATTGCACTCACTTGGGGAGTGAATCATTGGACAGAAGATCTTCCTCTCTGTCTCTCCTCTCTGTATATCTGCCTTTCCAATACACATAAGTAAATCTTTAAAAGAAAAGAAGAAGGAGGAAGAGGAGGTGGAGGAAAGATGCCAGAGGAAAGTGGCGAGAGCAGCACAGCCCCAGGTAGAGAGCAGATACGGAACTCCGGCACGCGGGAACACGAGAACACAAACCAACAAGTAGCTGACTCCCCAAAGCACAGGGACCAGCGTGGGAACACTGCGCACTCACGTGAAAACTCTGTCATGGCAGAAAGGGTTGGAAGGCACCAAGTTTCTGAGATGACTCTGGCAACCCAATGACCCCTCTGTGTGTAAAGACGGCAGCCTCGGGCCAACATGGTGGCACTGAGCTAATGCTCCAACTGCAGTGCCAGCACACCATATGGGCGCCGGTTCTTATCCCAGCTGCTCCACTCCCCACCCAGCTCCCTGCTCACGGCCTGGGAAAGCGCAGAGGATGGCCCAGTCCTTGGGACCCTGCACCCACACGGGAGACCCGGAAGAGGCTCCTGGCTTCCGCTCTGTTCAGCTTTGGCTGTTGCGGTCATTGAGGGAGTGAACCAGCAGATGCAAGACTT